>NC_138761.1:20002149-20634649 GCF_965113315.1 Podarcis vaucheri
GTTTTCACATCCACACCCACAAGACCCGCATCTCTTCCTCTTCCTGCCAGGCAAGCAAGGAGGCATCCTCTGAATTCAAAGACACATTCCCAGTTAGGCAAAAACCTCCTGATGAGGCCGTGGGGAAGGGCCAGGGAGGTTTATTAGAAGGGGGGGGGGTCCTGGGAAGGAAATGTGACCCCAAGCGCCAGATAGAGAGGTCTAGAGCGCTTCATTCATGCCTGAGGCCTAAGGTTCCACACACCCCGATAAAATAGATTGAGGAAAGCGACAGCCACATCCACACCACACATTTGAAGCACTTTTATACCGCTTTAGCAGGCAAGTCTCTCCCCCCTGCCCCCAAAAAATTCCAGCAACTGTTTTTTTAAAGGGTGCTGGGAATTGTAGTTCTATGGGGTCAGCACCCTTAACAAACAACAATTCTCAAGATTCCTTGGGGGAATCCCTGACTGTTAAAGTGATATCAGAGTGCTTTAATATTTTTAAATGTCACTGTTGGCTTTTAAATTTTGTTGCATAGCACATAACACAGGTTACAAATGCAAAAACAACAGAACCACCATAGCATAACGGGGCACATCAGTTGCACAGAGAAGTGTCACATCCAGACGTAAAGACCAGTTCAAGAATCTGTAGGGACAATTTAATCAAGAATATGTCTTGGAAATAGCTCCAGCTAAGAGGTGTTCCCCCCCCTCCAGTAGTTGGGGGTATTTTGCCTCCCTGCCTAGCTGTGTAACACAAAAAGGGATTCCATGTGCCTTAAAATTTGTCACATGCAGGGTTTTTTTAAAAAAAAGAAATAAGAAACTTTTCTATATTTCATGCTACAAAGATAATAAATAGAGTATGCTAGAAAATCTGTAATTTTCAACCTTTTCTGAATGGATTACAACACTTGGTGACTTAATTTTTTAATTTTTGGTCTTGGAAAGACGGGGTTACAAGTGGTGAAATTCATTTTCAAAATGGTCTTGTGGTGAACGTGAGAGTATACCCACCCCCACACCCCACTGTGTGTTTTGGGTTCTGCAGGTTCTGGATTCTGACCCAGTGGATCAGACGCAGGAGGTGGAAGAGGACCTGGGTCTGCTCTACGACAGCCTCGAGGAATGCAACAACAGTGACAGCGGCCCCGAAATAGAGGATAACGAAAGCGTCCACAGCACTCCAAAGCCCACCCTGAGGTAAGAGCCGACAGGAGGTGAGGCAAGAAGCTCAGGCCTCGTACCAACGGGAGACTTGTAGGGTTGCAAGGTCTTCCCCTGTGCCCTGGAGGCCATTTCCTCCTTCCCCAAAGGAGACACAATCCCCCTGGCAGACGGCGTGCCGGAAAAACAAGACCGTTCAGCTGCATGCACACCCTGCATTTAAAACACTTCAGGAATCCTGGGAACTCTTAGGAGTTGCTATGGATTGTAGCTCTGGGCAGGGCATTTATTATCTATTTCTTTATTAAATGCGTAACGCCACCCTTCACCCAGAGATCTCGGGGCAGCTCACAGCGTAAAAAACAGGCCATTTGGGCAGGTTAGAATGTGCTTTAAATACACTTTAAATGTTCGCAGCCTTGGTTTCCTTTCCCACTGTGAAGCCAGGCTCCTTGACGGTGCCCCAGCGGCAGGGTGTGACTTATGAGGCACAGCTCCTGCACTTTTGATTCATTTTCTGAGGGGGAAAGAGGGAGGTTTGGGACTATAAAGTAGCTGGGTGATAGATGCTGATAACTTGAGGCTGACCTTGGATTTGACAGGCTGATAGAGAGCCCTGCGTAAGCCCCACCAGAGACCGGCGTGGATTGATGGAGCAGGATAGCCCCTCCTCCGAGAGGCTGCACTGCCCGAGGGAGGGGAGGGCGTTACGATCACATCCATCCCTGCTTCAGAAGCAGCCCTTTCGCGTGTGCGCTTGGAAGAGGGGCAGGGAGGGAGATGGGGGGAAAACAATTGCATCTCAGAGCCTGGTAGAGGAGGTACCTCACTTAGCAGCTGTATTTAAATGGCTTGTTCTCTGCTGGGCCAGGCTGGAGCAATGTGGAAAGACAGAACATACATATTGGTATTTTATATTCTCTTAGGATCCTGCAGATCCCCTTTCTCATCATAGAGCTGAGGAAAGGGTGCAGAAAAGCACAACCAAATGATCAGGGCAGGAGCAACTCCCCTGGCAGATAAAGATCAAAACTTCTGGAACTTTGGGGTTCAGGGAAAAAAAAACACTCTTGGGAGATGGAGATGGTAAAGCAGGACTGGGGAGCCTGTGCCTGGACTCCTGACTCCCAGTTGCCACAGGCAGCATGGCCAGCGGTCAAACATGACGGGAGTAGCAATTTTACTACATCTGGAGAGCCACAGGGTCCCCAACGCTGGGACAGAGGTTTTGAAAAGTGTACATGGGTTTGAAGAACGGGGATGGTAGGTTTCAATCAAGGTAATGGATTTGGCAGTGGATTCAAGACTACTGGCCTCTGTAGTTGCCAAATGTGGTGATGGGCACCAGTTTAGGACAGGGATGGCGAACCCATGGCCTGCCAGATGTTTCAGGAGTCCAGCTCTCAGCATCCTCAATTGTGGGCCATGCTGATTGGAAGCTGATTGAGTCCAGCAACATCTGGGGGAGCCGTTGGTTCCTCACCACTGACTGGCTTTGATGGTTTTCAAGGGATGGAGATGGGACAAATTCACAAAGGATACGTTAGCCCAATGGTTGCTCCTAATTGCAAATTGGTACCTCCAATTATGTAGTCAGTTGCAGGGTTGGGGGGGGGCGCTTGTAAAGCTTCTAGGAAGTGTCTCGTTGGCCTTATTGCAGATATTAATGTTGCACAGCTTGAAGCAGCTGGATGCATAAAAACTGACTCCTTTTGGAACTGAAGCATTGCCCAGACCCATTAGATATTCTTCAAAAACGACTTCCGGCGTGGTGCACTTGAGGAGCAGGTCGGGGAAAGTGCTCTGCTTCAGTCGAGCACACCCATTGTGGAAAAACGAGGGGGGGGGCACGAAGGCGACACTCACCCCCTGAAAAAAACTGGAGAGGAGGTCTCCAGCCAAAAGCACTGAGCGGCGCAAAAAGGGGTTTCCTCTTACTTCATACCACCGAAAAAGATATAAAAGCAGTGAGGAAGGAAACAGGGGTCTGTATCTCCTCACAGCCTGCATTCCAGACTGCATCCTTCCTTAGGATACGCAGCTCCTGGAGAGTCTTTCACATCCCTACAGAGTCTGGGAACAAAGACTTCAGCCAACACCCTTCCAAAATGGTGAATTTGCAATTCAATACCTCTCATGTGATGTAAGGTTAAAACTACAGCCTGAGAACAATAACAGTTAATTATCAGCCCATCAAGGCAGCTCAGAGAGCCTTTTTTGCTCTGAATTTAGCTTCAGAGGAATCTTCCAGTTAAACCCTTCCACCAGTGCACACTGGCATTCCCATTTCATTGTGAATTAAACCAATTATACTTAACTGGTTTCTCTGTGAAACAGGATGCTGGATTAGGTGGAGTGTTTGACCTCTGAAATATTGCTATCCCTGCTGATCTCCAGCCATCAGACCCAGCAGGAAAAGGTCCTGCTCATTGCAAAGGATGAGAATGTGGCTTTATGCAACTTCCCAGAACGCAGAAACTCCTTAGTGAGGGAGTGGCTGCTAGGAGTGGCCTCTTACATAGTGACCTTGATGCATGGCCAGTGAAAGGTCAGAGGTGCACATCAGGCACAGAGGTCACCTTGAGACATATGATGGTTGTCCTTGCAAAGGTTACAAGCCTACTTGGTGGCTGCATGTGCTTGCTAAATGCTTTGCAGCTCACTGGTGACCAGAGAAGAGCAAGGGAAACCACTCTCTTCCTGTTTAACAAAAGCTTTTTGGCTGCTCACCTGGAGGCAACTGTGACTCTCCCAACATCTTCACCTACATTTGAGGTTCCCAGTCATTACGTTTGTCTGTACTGTCCAGAGCTGCAGCTCTGATGCACCAGGAACAGTCTGACAGGGTAGGGGGAGCTGTTGAAGCTGTGTCAGGCGTCTGAAGGCAGACACAGCCTAAGTCATTCCCATCCCCTCTGCTGACACCCCAGCAGAGGCCTGTACAGCACTCAGGCAGGCCCTTGGTGTAGATCTTGCAGTGTGACTATAAAATCCAGGCCAGAGCTTGAACCACTTGCCTTTGCCTCTCTCTCTGGGGCTTCTTAGCAACCTCATCATATTGCAATGTCTGCAGTTTCTTGCTCAGCAAAGTGCTGTGGCTCATTGGCAGGACACGTGCTTTGAATGCAGAAGCTCCCAGGTTCATTCCCTGGTATCTCCAGGTGTAGGCTGGGAGAGACTCCTGCCTGAAGCCCCGGAGAACCTCTGCAAGTCAAGGCAGACCAGGGTTAGCAGACCTTTTGCAACCCGAGGGAGGCGTTGCCTTCTGGGCAACTTTTCCGGAGCCGCATGCCAAATGTAACTTTTGTGCAAATTCTAGCGTGGCAAAAACCACTCGAGAGCACAAAGCAAGGATGGGGAAGGGGAAGGTGGTGGTGTTGCAGAGGGTGTGGGGTCTGGGCCAGATGAAGAAGCCTGGGGAGCTGCATCTGGTCCTGGGCCTGAAGTTCCCCACCCCTGGGTGTGGCCAGTAGATGGACCAGTGGCCTGAACTGGCCTATAGCAGCTTCCCAGTTTAGTGGACGTGACTTTTTCTGCCTGGAAACAGGGGTGCTTTGCTCTTGCGGTGTCCTTTCTCTGACTCGAAGGTGAAGACTTGCTTTCACGCTACTCAACGGGCCCCACCACCTCCCTCCACCCACCCCCCGCAACTGTCTTTGTGTGTCCATGTCAGGCCAGGCCAGGGCTCTGGTGACGGGTTTTTTTGCTTGTGGTGCTTCCTGGGGGCAGAGGCTGGGGAGGGGTTTGAGCCCAGGGGGCGGGGCGGGTGATGGTGACTTCACTTCTCCCTCATTTCTCTTTCTCTCTGTCTGTCTGTCCGTCTGTCTGTCTCTCTGTCCGTCTGTCTGTCCATCTGTTTCTCCTGCAGGCGCTTCTTTGAGGGCGTCTCTCACTCTGGTTCCCAGACTGAGATCAGCAGTCTGCACGGCCAAAAGGGGCAGGAGCGAGAGTCGGGCAGCCCTGTGAGTTACTCCTCCTCCTCCTCCTCCTCATCTTCCTCCTCCTCCTCTTTCCCCCTGCTAGCAGCCTGCCTGCCTGGGCCTGCCCCCTGCCGAACAGCAGTGGGGAACCTGTGGCCCACCTGATATTTACCGGACTCCAGCTCCCATCAGCCCCAGCTTGCACGGGTAATGGGAGTTGTAGTCCAACAACATCTGGAAAGCCTCAGGCTCCCCCCACCACCGTTCCAGAACCGGCCTGCTGTCGAGAGCAATCCCTGTTACATTTCTTCCTCCTTTCCCCCACCCCACCCCCTGTCTTTTCCTGGATAAGCTGCTTCTTTTCACAGTATAGGAGAGGTGGGTTAACTGGACTTACTGGCTCAGCCGCTGGGGTCACCCCGGTCCCTGCAGTGCTGGGGATCGGGCTTCCCTGCCCCCTGACCTCCGCCGCCATGTTGCTTCTCTCCTGGGGCGCCTAAACCAAGCAAAGTGTGTTTTGGAAGTGTTTTGTTTTCCCTGTGCTCAGCACTGACCTGCTTCCGCTCTCTTCTTGGAGATGCTTGAATCGGAGGTCCTATCTACTAACTTATTCAAACTTTTATTCTCACTCCTCTCCCCACTGCCTCCTCGCCTGTCCCCATTCGCCCAGGGAGAAGCAGAGAAGCGGAAAGTGGGTGTGCCTCGCGCCCAAGACGAGGGTGTCATGGAAACAGCGGCTATGGTGAGTCCAGCGTGATGGGTGATTACCAGCCCTCTCCGGGCAAGGCTTTGCTCGTTTTGTTATGCTATTTTGAAGGGTATTGGCAAGAAAAACCGACATTCTGTCGCCTATCCCAGTATTCCTTCAGCAATTAGACCTGTCCTGCACTCTGAGGAACTCCCAGTTCCAGTTTTTAAGGGGTTTGTCTCTTCTGAAGATGAAGGAAGTGAACCTGGTGAGGAACACAACTGGATCATCTGTGTGGATCTCAAAATGGTCAGCTTCCTGCTTGGACAACAGAAAAGCTTTACCTGAATAACAACAGCTTGTAGATGCCACTAGGAAACAAAAATAGCAGTCACTTGTGTGATCCTTGGGTTCTCGCCAAACCATGGGAACCCCAAAAGGCGTACTCTTCCGTTTTCCTTTTGTCCAGTCTCTAAGCATTTCCTCACAATTGTGACAAACAATATGCGGAGCCCATTTCTTGTCTTGGTCGCCCAGGGGAATTTCAAAATAGCTTTTATAGGCACGCCTCACAAACACTGTTATATTGCGTCTTTGACTAGGAAGTGTGTAGCAGGTGCTTCAGGTTAAGAACAGTTTCAGGTTAAGAACGGACCTCTGGAACGAATTAAGTTCTTAACCTGAGGTACCACTGTATCGGCAAAAGTTGGAAATTGAAAGATAACTATAGCATGTACACGAAAATCAGTTTCAGATTTGAAATCAGCATTGAAAGAACATATAAGAACTGTTGAAAAATCTCATGCAACAGAAAATGGGAAAAAAAATTGTTCCCCAGTGTAATTTAATGAAGAATGTAGTGCAATAATTTTTATGAAGGATTATTTATTACAACAGCAGTCATAAAGATGAAACGTGAAACACATAGAAAACGTGAGGTATACAAAAATTCTCACAGGGACGCTTGAAACGTAAAGCAACATAAAAGCAATACAAAATAATCGTTAAAATGAACAGCTGATCACGAAAGCTTGTATAGCTGCACAGGCATAAGAGAGTCTTCAAGTTGCTCTTGGAAGTCAGAAGCAAGGATGCTTGCCGGATCTCTGCCGGCAGAGTGGCAGGGACGCCAAGTATCCAGTTTCTAGCTGAAGCTGATCTGCGACTTGGGGGGCAGAGAGTGGGAACAGAGTTCTTTTCCAGGGCTGGCTCTGCACATTTTGCCCAGGGGTACCAGCCCAAGGGAAGAGAAGCTGGCTTGCTCCTGTCAGTCAGGCGGGGGAAGCGGCTGGCCTGGTAAACTAGCTGTTTGATGTTACCAAAGAGTGAAAGAAGAAAGACTTTCTGTGCATCCCCTCAGGAGCTGGAGGCTGATGAATCCTGCCCAGGAGGACCTGGCGAGACAGTCCTGAAGGAGAGCAGCGTGGACAGGCTGACCCAGCTGAGCAGCAGCAGCAAGCCAGAGTTCCCAGCCACCGTTTCTCCCAGGTAAAGAAAGCCTCTCTCTTGTGGCTGGTGGCGGAACAGCGGCTGCTAGCCTGTCGCTGTTTTGCGGGTGGGATTCTGTCGCATGCTGGCAAATCCAGGCGGCGCGACTGAAGTGCTCAGGCGACCGCAAGCCGCCTGTGGTCGCAGTGCTCTGAATGGGGATGGAAGAGGAGCAGGGCCTGGTGGAGGGGACACTACAAGAGTAGCGGCTTGATAATGGCACAGTCTGGATACTCGGGAAAAAGTGAATGAACAAAGCATGGCAATTCTGAGTTAAAACACCTTGTGTGGAAGCAGCTGGAAAGAGCTAAAATGCAATGAATTGTAACTTAATTGATTTGACAGGCACCCACCCACCAAGAATGTCTCCCCTGGAGATCCTTCCAGTCCTAGGTTTGGCACGTAGATACTGAAAGCAGGGAGAGGTGATCTTTGGAGGCATGGTGGCTCTTCCCTGCTCTCTGAATCCATGTGAAAGCCACACACACCCCGGAAATGTCTGGGACCCAGTGGGGTCTCTCTGAGCCTGGGCTTGTCACTTCCGCCGCTGACTTTCCCGCTGCAGCTAGTGGCAGCTGCTCAGTCACCCGTCAGGCTTCTCTTTTTGCCACCCGCCCGGTCCAGCTTCCTCTGTATCACTTCGACAAACCAGACTTTTGCCTTTCAGCAAAGTTGAGAACAAGCAGTTGTGGCGGCCGCGCAGTATGTCCGTCAAGGACAGGCAGAACTCCAAGGGCCAGGGCGATCGGACCAGCAGCCTGGACAGCGAGAGCTCCCCAGACTCACGGCAGGGCACCCAGGTCAGGCAGTGGGTGGGGGGAGGGGCTTGTAGGGGGAGGAAGGGTTCCCCCCCCCCTGGGAGGGAGGTGAGTGAATTGCTTGGAAGCGGTGGGTTGATGGGTTTTCTTTCCTTCCTTCCTTTTTCTTTCCTCCCTTTCTTTCTGTTGTTCCTTTCTTTTCTTCTTCCGTTTTTCTCCTTATGTATCTTTTGTAACTGCAATTTTACTGTATTGTGGGAAAACGTCGATTAAAAAATATAATAATAATAATAATAATAATAATAATAATAATAATAATAATGATGATGATGGGGTGGGTTGGTGGAGCTCTGAGATGAAAAGAATTGGCAGCTCCTGGCATCAGAAATGGGCCAAGCAGTGAAGGTTGGTCCATTAGGGGGAAAGGGAAACGATCCCATCTTCCTTAACCAGTTAGGAAGTATTCTGTTTATCATTGGCTGTGGCGCCACCTGCTGGTAGTCTCCTTGGCTTCAGCCCTACCAGTCCCAATGGACACCAGCCACTGCTGGGGCCACGAGGTCTTACCTGCCTTTGCCATCCTCTAGGTCTTTGCATAGCCAGCCCAAGGGTGGCTGTGGGTTCGTGCCAGTCTGTGAATGCTCCTCTGTTGTGCTATTGCAGGTGCCCCGAAAGTCTGTGTATGATCAGCTCAACCAGATCCTGGTCTCGGATGAGCAGCTGCCCGAGAGCATCATCCTGGTGAACATAGCCGAGTGGCAAGGCCAGGTAAGGGAGCCCTGGGATGGGCAGGGAAGCCTTGGAAACCATCTTCCTGCATCTTGCATGCCTCTAAAGCCAGCCTTTCCCAGCTGAATGCCCTTTGGGTGCTTGTTGGACTCCCATTAGCCCCAGTCAGCAGGGCCAGTGGTCAGGAATGATGGGAGTCGGAGTCTAGTAATATGCATGCTGGAAGCAGCTCTTTGGGGTTTCAGGCAGGGGGTTCTCCCAGCCCTACCTGGAGATACCAGGGATTGATCCTGGGCCCTCTTCTAGGCAAAGGCAGGTGTTCTACCCCTGAGCCACAGCCCTTTTCAGTGGGTTTTCAGCTCCCCCATAAAATGTCACCCTCTATTATTATTATTTGGACATTGAGCCAGAGCTTTGCCAGTGCTGCTGGAGGCTCCGGCTCAAGGAAACTCCCCTGCCTGAGAGTAAAGAAGAGGCTTAGTTCACATGAACAAGCTGGGAGAAACACCCCAAGCCCAAGTGATCTGGAGCAGAGGCCCTGAGCTCTCTTGAGTGCTTCCAGATGGGTATTTATTGTGGGATGAACACTCCTCATGCATGCAAAAAATATATATTAAAAATGCTGCATCCCTGCAATATAATTGGCATCAAGATGTCAGCTCCCTATCCCTTCTCAAATTTAATTTTCCAAGAAAAACCCACTGTTAAATAATTAAAAAACACAACTGTTGCCAATGACCCATTTGCAATATTTGAACCACCCTCTTACAAAATTAAAAACCCTCAGCTGGAAGCGCTGCCAACCAGGAAGCTTCAGTGGCTACATGTTTGTTTCCAGAGCGGATTTTTAAAGTGTGGGTAAAAGCCTCTCCAGGCTCAGGCAGGTTCATATGAGCACAGATACTCCTTCAAGTAACCTGGGTCTAAAGCCAGAATGGGGAACCTTAGAAATGCTAATGAGTCTCAAATCAAGCCAACAAATAAATGAAACCAACCTGTGGCTCCTCTAGATCTTGCTGGACTGAAAAATCCCATCATCCCTGACCATTGGCCATGCCGACTGGGGGCAATAGCTTGAAATTCAACATTCTAGAGGGCACCATGTTGGCGACTCCTGGATTTGGGGGAGAGCTCTGGTACCTCCCCAGCAAGTTATTTTTGCAAAGTGTTTGCATTTCTTCTTCATCCCATTCCTGCCTCCTATTTCTGGCTTCCTCTCGGCAGTATCTGTGCGACCAGCTGCAAGAGCACAAGCAGCCCATTGTCTCCACCTGCTCCATGGCGGATGTGCAGGCCGCTTTCAACACCATCGTCTCTCGCATCCAGAGATAGTGAGTATCGCCGGCGGGCAGCAACAAACCAGGGTCTGAGTGCCCCATGTTGGTTTTTCAGGTGGACCCCGAAGAAAGGACTTTGGGGGTTCATGTATGCAGGGGTTGCAGCCACCCAAGTTGCTAAGTGGTGTGCGCCTGAATCCTCAGGCTTGCGCACCACACGCATGAACTCAACATGCAGGTCTCTAGGAGGATTGGAATCTTCTGTGTTGAGTTAGTACCTGCGTTCATGAAAAATGCCCTTATAAAGAACGTGTCATGCCAGGATGTAGGAAAAGATTGGTTTGCTACACGGAAATAAAACAAGAATACAGTCATACCTCGGGTTACAGACACTTCAGGTTGAGTTTTTTCAGGTTACGGTCACGCCAAAACCTGGAAGTACCGGAACGGGTTACTTTTGGGTTTCGGCGGTTGCGCATGCGCACAAGCGCTAAATCGCTCTTTGCGCATGTGCAGAAGCGCCGATTCGCAACCTGCACGTGCGTGCACACGATGCTGCGGTTTGCGAAAGTGATTCCCGCATGGATCATGTTTCCAACCCGAGCATCCATGTGCGGGCAGCAACCATTAGACACCCACACCTTGAAATCTGTAAAGAGAGGGTCTGATGACCCCCCCAAAGCCTGGAAAGTAAGTGCAGAAAAACCTGATCTTGAAGAAAACGGAACTCAAAGGCACAGAACAGAGATTTGAGCCTTCTGCAAGTGCTAAGCTCTACTCTTCAGACCCCTGTGCTTGGCAAGGGGACAGCTTCACTCACCGTGGTCCAGCAAACTATAGGATTGATCATTGAGGTCCTTGAGGAGCAAAGAGGGGGTCCCATTGAAGCCGTGAGCTGGCCAGCCATTGAAAATATGGAGTTTATAGTTTGTGGAGAGGGAGTTTCCTGAGTAACGTAGTTCAGAAATCCTTTGAACTATGTGTTTACTGGTTTGAAGTAAAGAGGATGAAGCCTTGCTTTTGGGAAGACTGCATCTTTATCTTTGTGGTTTCTGGATAAGAAATGCACCTTGAAAGAGATGTTGGTGTCTGAGTAAAGTCTGGTTCCTGCAATAATATAAGCTTTTCTGGTAAATACAAGGATTAGTGTGCTGATGTTTTCTGCAGCTATTAGGTCAGGATGTTAGTCATTCATTCCAGGTAGTGAGCAGAGACCGAGACAAGACTGGGCAGGGCACCAGTGTTTCTCTCTCTGCCACCCCTTCTCCCTCCCTCTTTCTCCCTCTTTCTGCCAACCCCTCGCTTTCTTCTGCCACCCCTTTCCCTCTTTCTCTCTCCCCCCTCCTTCCCACTCGCATGGAACCGCTCCTGGTTTTGTCCAAAGAGTGGTAGATTCTAGGCTTTCTGATGGCAGTGGAGTAGTGAGGCGCCAGGGGGTGGGGTCAGTAGTTTGGCTGTGCTCTTTCCGGGGGGCTGCTTCTTTGTGAATCTCTCAGCCTCTCTCTTCCTCCGGCAGCTGTAACTGTAATTCCCACATGCCTCCCCCAGTGAAAGTGGCCGTCGCAGGGGACCAGAGCTACCTGAGCATCGTCCTGCGCTTCTTTGTGGAGCAGCTAGCCGGCAAGACCCCGGACTGGCTCAACTATCTCCGTTTCCTCGTGGTGCCGTTGGGTAAGAGCTTTGCCATGGCGGGGGGGGGGTGGCTGTCCTGGAAGGCCGCTGTGTCTTCCCTGCTAAGATGTCCGCCCTGGTTGACCTGTGGGAACGTCCCTTTGGCCTCTCCAACTGGAAAAAGAAAAAGATGGGCTGGAAATAGTGGAGGCAAACCAGACGAAACAGGATTTTGCCCTTTGGCACAGCTTCCTAAGGCGGTGCAAGCTTTGCTCTACTTGCCTTCTCCAGTGTCGTAGGTATTTATTTATTTATTTATTTTACAAAATGCTTCCTTTCCTCTGTCGTTCGCAGGCTCTCATCCTGTGGCCAAGTACCTTGGCTCTGTGGACAACAGGTACAGCACCTTGTTCCTGGATGCAGCCTGGAGAGAGCTGTTTAGCAGAATTGAGCCCCCTAGTTCAGGTAAGTAGTCCAAGCAGGACTTTTTAAAGACAACATCTTTATTGAAAATCCAAAAAGTACATAATTATATGTGAGACGTAGATAAAAGAGAGAGAAAGAGAAATAGAACCCGTGTAGAAGGGGAAAGAAAGGGGGTGGGACCCAAAACTGTATATTTTACAAAGTTGCTCTTGTCCTTTACCAGATCTTAACCTATAACAGTATTTGTAAGAATGGATTCCAAATATCGTGGAATTTGTCCATGGCAAGTCTGCGTTTATATGCAAGTTGTTCATAAGTTGCGAGTTTGTAGACTTCTTCAATCCAATCGTAGAAGGGAGCCACATTTTTATTTTTCAGTCTTTTTGCTGTGGTAAGGGCACGGACAGTCCTCTCGTATTGTCCTTTTGTAAGGTTCCATGTGCTGGGTATATAATTCAAGAGGATGTTTTGCTCTGTAAATGTCAGGTTGTTCCGTACAGTTCTGTTGATAGTTTCAGTTACCTTCTGCCAAAAATCTTTCAATATAGGACAAAGCAGGCCTGTCTCCAGCTGGGGAGGAGCAGGGTGGGACCGGGTGGGAAGGGGCAGGGGCCTTGTTCCTTGAGGAGGTTCTGCCTCGTCTAACTCTTCCACTCGCCTCCTTCCAGACACAGTGGATGTCCCTGGTCGGGTCGTCCAGTTCATCACTGGCGCCAATGTATCCCACCAGTTGCCCATTTCCGAGGCCATGTTGACCTACAAGCAGAAGAGGTAAGAGGCCATCTTCCTTTCATACACACACACACACACACACACAAACACACACACACCATGGCCAAATGAAGGAGCTACTTAGACCCACCTTCTACACCACATGGGACCCTACAATGGGCCAGGATTGCTTCCCCGGATTCCCAAGGGATAGTGTATTGGGTTGGGCAGTGGTGCAGAAGCTACATAGAGAGTCCCACTCTTTGTTGTCAGCTTTTCCCTGGCTCCTGGATAGCTCCAGTGTCTCTGAACCTGCTCCTGAAGCCCAGTAGGGTTGAGAGCAGAAGGAACAGGCAGCACTTCTGTCATGGGGCGGAGAAGAAAACCTTCTCCCAGGCGCCAGGAGAAAGGCAGGCCCGGTCAGTGGTTTTTGGGAATTGCAAGTACTGTTTCTGTGCTTCCTCCCCCCGCAGTTCAGGTGTGTGGGGTACTTCAAGCCCTGCTGTTCTCTGCTTGCCCCTACAGCCATCGGGGACTGGCACACAGTACGTACGGCTGGCTTGCTGCACTCCCCGCGGGAGCTTCTGCAGGGTTAGGGGCTCTGCTTTGGGCCGGGACATGTCCTGGGATGGGTGTCACCACGCCCCAGCCAGGCAGGGAAGCCTGTGAGTTTTGGGCACAGGGGAATCTCATATCCTTCAAACCGGGGGTGGTGGTGGGGTGTCCTTCAAACTCATTTCAGAGTCTTGGAGCATTGCCTTCAAGTGGAAGCAAAATGGGCATTGGCTTCTGAGCACTGCATCTCCACCTCCAACTCGCCACATACAATAGTTTTACTTGCCACAAAGTTAGACCTTGGATGCGGGTGGCGTTGTGGGTTAAATCACAGAGCCTAGGACTTGCCGATCAGAAGGTTGGCGGTTCGAATCCCCGCGATGGGATGAGCTCCCGTTGCTCTTTCCCAGCTCCTGCCAACCTAGCAGTTTGAAAGCATGTCAAAGTGCAAGGAGATAAATAGGTACCGCTCAGGTGGGAAGGTAAACGGCGTTTCCGTGTGCTTCTCTGGTTCGCCAGAAGCAGCTTAGTCATGCTGGCCTCCGGCTCCCTCGACCAATAAAGCGAGAGGAGCACCTCAACCCCAGAGTCGGCCACGACTGGACCTAATGGTCAGGGGCCCCTTTACCTTTACCTTTAAGTTAGACCTTGGACTTGACAAAATATGGGCAATGAAGCTCATGGAGCTGGGTTTTTTTGTAAGTGTGGGCAACATGTCATTGATGCAATAATAATGCATTGGTGGTAGATTTGTACTGGACCATTTTCACTTCATTACGCTTCATTAGTTGTTTGGTGCTGCTTCCTCAATGCGATCACATTCTTGGCATCAGAACAGGCTCTACAGCAAGGGTGGCCAACTGCAGCGACCACCACATGCAGAATTTGGCACAGTATTTTGTGTGCAGACTGCAGAGCTTCGCTTTGTGCAGGATTTGGCTTTTGACGTTCCTTTTCAGACATCTGCAGCGGCGGATGCCGGAGGTATAACGATGCGTCACAGCAGCGCATGTGTGCAGCTAGCTTGCCACGGGCTGCCATACAATGTGCCCAAGCGCTTCACATAGTTAGCGCAAGCTTGTGGTTGTGCAACTCAATGCCGCTGTCGGAAAACCAAGGCTGGGGAGAGAGGTTGCTTTGCGTTGGGGCAGGGCGGGGAAGAGTCTGCAGTGGTCCACTTAAGAAGAGTTCATCCACGGTGACCTGAAAGCTCTGGGCCCAATGGCCTTGCAGCTGTGTCATATTCCCATCAGTCCCAGGCAATGTGAGTTGTGGTCCAGCAACATCAGAAAGGCCGCAGGTTCCTTACCTCTGAAATAGATGGTTTACTACTCCACTGGCAACTAGCCTACATGTAGTTTTCAGTCCTTCACCAAGCTGGTAACCTCCATCGTTGTAGGACTTCAAATGCCATCAGCCTCAGCCAGAGTCCCAGTTAGAGGGTAGATCCACCTTCCCCAGCCTGTAGTTGGACTCCAACTCCCATCATCCCTGACTGTTGGCCATGTTGGCTGGAGCTGATGGGAATCAGAGTCCAACAACATCTGGGGATCCAAGGTTGGGCAATGCTGGCGTCGAGCAGAGTACTTATTCTGGAACCCACTGCAAAGTGTAGCAGCTTTAGGGCAATTAATTTGGGTGGCAGGGGTTGGGGTGTTCCAGAAGCTGTGTGTGTTAGGTGCGGAAAATGCTCTTCAAAAGTGTGAAAACTGTGGCATCAGCTCCAGCATCAGCCTACTAAATCCCAAGATCAGGTGGAGAGGACTCTGGGCGTGCTGTTGTCATCTACACGGAAGAGTGCAGGTCTGCCAGGGCATCTGAGTAAGACTGTGTCATAATAAACCCAAACAAACCCAATAATAATAATAATAATAATAATAATAATAATAATAATAATAATAATTATTATTATTATTATTATTATTATTATTATTATTTTGTTATTTATATGCCGCCCATCTGGCTGGGTTGCCCCAGCCTCTCTGGGCAGCTCCCAACAAAACCCAACAGTGCCTGCCAGGCCTGGCGCCAGGAGTGGGCCCAGCTCAGTATCTGCCTGTGCCTCAGCAAGGGGCCAAGGATGGAAGAGAGGCAGAACCCCTCTGGTGCTGTAAGACATTATGTGTACTGACAGCAGCCTCTGCCAGTCTGGTGCCCAGGCAGTAGTCCAATTCACCAGTGCCAGGTTTTACAGAACCATCCCAATCCAGTTTAGGCTACTGGATGAAATGGAATGATTCTGTAAATAAAGATGGTTCGCTGGCAGGTAAGAAGACAGTCTTTCCCAGTCTGATGCTCTGCAGATGTTTTGGGCTGGCCAAACAAGTTTTGCCTTCCTTTCTCTTTATGCAGCTGTTTTCCCTCCACCACCTCTTTTCTCTTTTTGGTCCTTCTGCAGGAGACCCACCCCACCCTGGCCCTCCCTCTCCCTCTAACTAAGCAAGAACCTCCCTCTTCTTTGGGGGTCACTGTGCAGTTTGGACCCAGAGAGAAGAGGGTGCAGGCAAATGGGCTGGGGTCAGAAGGATGTGGGTCTTTAATGGGGGGGGGGATGAGGATGGTGATGATGATTATGAAATTACCCACCCTCCATCCTAAGATCCTAGGGTGGGTTAGCAGTATTAAAACACGTGAAAAACACTTCAAAACAACTTACAATCATACAGAAAGGTGGGTCCTAAAAGCATGCACCTGAAAAGCCAGGGTAAAGAGGTTATGTCCCAGTCCCCCCTCCCGAAAAAAGATCTGGAGCCAAATGACAATGCCTACATTTTTATGATGATTATGGTTAAATTCATTTAATCACCAGCAGGCCTCAGTGTGGCTGCCAAGTGGAGCATTAAAAACAATCGAAACAGATGGCAATCACAGGGATAGCTGTTTGTTTACTATTGGGTTTGTTTCCTGTTGCGCAGTTGTATAGGCCACTCCTTGTCTGTACTGATACCAGCAAAGGGCTAGCCATAAACCCAGGGGGTGGGGGCCATTTTCTAGCCCAACGGTTGCATTCCTTTGTCTCCATCATCCGCCATGTTGAGATTCCTGCTTTGCAGGGGGTCGGACTAGGTCCCTTCGCACTCTGCAGTTCTATGATCCTATAAATAGGCTGGGCCCCAAAACACAAACGTTGCAGGTGTCCCAAGGCCAGGGTGAACAGGTGTGTTTTCAGGGAGACATCCCCCTTCCCCGCTTCTGACTCGGTTCACAAGCTCAGAACCTGGCTGCTCAGATTCAGCCAGAAGAGGCTTCTCCCCCTGCTGCTCAAGAGTTCAGGACCCCTCTCCTCCCCAAAGCCGCCATTCAGACGGACACCACTTCTGTGTGTGTGTCTGGGTCACCTCCCGGTGCCCGTCATCTTAGTGACCGCTTACGTTCCAGCAGTTCTTTACGCCTCTCCCTCTTCTTGGTCTTTTTTGTTTCTTGTTTGTTTTGGCATTCAAGGAAAAGAAGCCTCTATTTTGATTTTTATATCAGGTATTGGAACTGTGGCTTGCTGCAGTGTTGCCCTTCTTCCCCAGTGTCTGTCCGTCTCCTCTTTGTCCAGGAACAGAGCTGGCTCCTGCCTCCTTTCTCCCGACCCCCGTCTTCTGCCTTGTGTGAGACAAGGGCTGCTGCCTGTTCCTGGTTGCATGTTGGGGAGGGAAGGAAAGCCCCCCCCCCTCCTCCTGAGCCTCTTAAGCGCATCCGTCCCTGTGCTCCTCGTCTTATTCCTTCCCTCCTGCAACCTTCCCTACGCCATGTGCTCAGCATTTGGGGTGGCCGGGGGTGGGGTTGCTTTGCTGCGTAAGGCAGAGGAGTCTGTCCTTCTTCCCTCGCCCCCCCGCCCCATCCTAAAGATGAGACGACATCGCTTTGGCTCTCTCAGAACGGCTGCTTGTTTATACCTCTTTGCTGGCTGGGGGTGGGGCGGGGGGGGCTGCGTACTGACGGGACACGTCAACAAGGACAGGGACAAAATAGCCTGGATGAAGCGTCACCTCGGGGTGGGGTGGGGGGCCTGTCCCTCGGCAGCTCAGGAGGATGGTGAGCAAAGGATGATGGGAGGTCCTGCTGGCTGCATGAGCCCTTCTCCGCAGTTGCCTTTCCAGGCCAAGGATTCTTTCCGGGGGGGGGGCGGGTTTGCAGCTTTTAATTGCCTCTGCTCCATTTCACAGCCCTGACGAGGATTCCTGCCAGAAGTTTGTGCCGTTTGTTGGGGTGAGTGCTGTTGTTGGGGGGCCACTAGACTACTCAGAAAAGCCCTTGCCCTTCTCCTTCTCCTTGGCAGCACCTGTATAACTTGTCTTGCAAGTTAATGTTAAGAGAACCAGTGTGGTGTAGTGGTTAAGAGCGGTAGTCTCGTAATCTGGTGAACCGGGTTCGCTTCCCCGCTCCTCCACATGCAGCTGCTGGGTGACCTTGGGCCAGTCACACTTCTCTGAAGTCTCTCAGCCCCACTCACCTCACAGGGTGTTTGTTGTGGGGGAGGAAGGGAAAGGAGAATGTTAGCCGCTTTGAGACTCCTTCGGGTAGTGATAATGCGGGATATCAAATCCAAACTACTACTACTACTACTACTACTACTACTACTACTATTCTTCTTCTTCTTCTTCTTCTTCTTCTTCTTCTTCTTCTTCTTCTTCTTCTTCTTCCTTTCACCTTCCCCAAGGTGGTCTGCAAGGGAGGAGGTAGTTTGGCAGGAAGCCACAGTCACTGTCATGTGAGGTGTTTGTTCAACCTCTGCTGATCTGGCACCTTCCAGACATTTGGGACTACAACTCCCATCATCCCCTGCCAGCATGACGAAGGCTGTGTTAGCCGCTCCTTGGCATGGAAAGTTGGCTCTTGGCAAGTCTTTGGGTACTGACTGAGGCTTTTCTCCTTGTTCCCTGGCAGGTGGTGAAGGTGGGCCTCGTGGAGCAGTCCTTCAGCACCTCAGGTGAGAAGAAGGCACGGAGCCAGGCGCCCGGAGGCTACGGCCAAGACAGTCTGGCTCTGGTCTCCCACCTTGCCAGCATCCCACAAGGATGAGCCTCCTCCAGTTTGCTGGTGGGCTCTGGAAACTGCAGGAGGGGAGAGGACTCTTGTGGTCATATCTCGCTTATGGGTGCCCCATGGGCATCTCTCTGGGTGGCCACTGTGAGAACAGGACGCTAGACTAGATGGAATATTGGCTCTTATGGTCTTATGTAATAACTGGATCTTTTAATGTTTGGTGTTATATTGTGTTCTTATATCTGTTGGAAGCTGCCCAGAGTGGATGGGGCAACCCAGTCAGATGGGCAGGGTACAATTATTATTATTATTATTATTATTATTATTATTATTATTATTATTGACTAGGCTAAGCTATGTCTAACAACAGTAAGCTCCCCAAGGTGTTTCTGGTGCAAGGCTGTAAATCCCAGCTTTGGGAGAGCAGATTATGTAAATGATGTAAAACTCACAAGGAATGAGGGCACTTCCAGGTGTCACTATTTCCAGGCAGGATTCAGTCACAGGCCAGAAAATTAAGATTGTGCAGGCAGTAAGGTTGCTATTGCGCAATAGAAACACATGCCTGCATGTTAGTGGTCCTAGGGGTTGCTTGTGCGTAAGCCGGTGCAAACACCGGCCTGGGTTGCCTGAGTGAACCTTTTCTGTCCGGACAGCCACTCTCCCGTGGCTGTCTCAATCGCTGGCAGAATCCGTCAGTGGGCGTTTCTTGAACTTCTTCCAGCAAAGAAGCTCTTTGACGCCTAGTCTCCTCCTAGTCTCTCTCTGCGCGAAAGCCTTCTGCGCAAGGAGGGCGTAGGCAGCGGAGGACCCCTACTCTCCCCGCTGGTCCCCGGCAAGGAGTCATGGGACCGCCTCACCGCTTCCCCCATCTGCCCCCCTTCTCCACTGGTGCTACACTGATTCCCTTCCCCAGAAGATGGGCTGCCTCTCCCAATCCCGGGACGCTCTCTGGAATCCCTCTGGATTTTGCTCTCTCCCTCCGGCACTGATGGCAGTTCCCTGACACTGCAGAATCAAGACTTTTTTGCAAGAAGACGAATGATGGGGGAAGCCATTGGGAAAGGTGGAGCGGCATTTGATTGATGCAACATCATCTAACCTTCCTGCAGACAAAGCATAACAAATTATTATTATTATTATTATTATTATTATTATTATTATTATTATTATTAATTTATTTATTTATTCCCCAGCCACTCTGGGTGGCTTCCAACAAAATATTAAAATACAGTAATGCATCAAACATTAAAAGCTTCCCTAAACAGGGCTGCCTTCAGCTATCTTCTAAAAGTCTGGTAGTTGTTGTTCTCTTTGACATCTGATGGGAGGGCGTTCCACTGGGCAGGTGCCACTACCAAGAAGGCCCTCTGCCTGGTTCTCTGTAACTTGGCTTCTCGCAATGAGGGAACGCCAGAAGGCCCTCGGTGCTGGACCTCAGCGTCTGGGCAGAACAATGGGGGTGGAGACGCTCCTTCAGATATACTGGACCAAGGCCGTAGTAAACATCTAAGACAGTCGTCTAAGCTTCCCCCAAACTTTGTGCTCAAGAAACAGGTCATCTGGAAGCACTCTGAATTGGATGGATGTTAAAATGCCACCCGGGTCCTGAAATCAGCCACCATCTCCCTGGTATAATATGGCCATTTCCCCCCTTTCCTTAGTTGATTCTGACGACGTGACCATCTGCACCACTTCGCTGCTCAGCTCGTCGTCTCCATCTGGCGGAGGCGTCCCCTATACCAAGGAGGTGGTGGGTACCCCTCCACCCTCCCCATCGGTCAGCAGCGGGCTCTCGGGAGCTGGGTAAGTGGCACGCTTCCACCTCTGTCCCCCTCAGAACCTGCGGTGGTACAGTCCGGCCTGAGCTATGCCATGTGGTTCTGCTGCTCGCCTAGCTTGGCTCGGGGTCCATTTTGGTTGCAGCTTCTGTTTCCCCTCTTCCTTCCAGCAACCTGAGTCCCGGCGTGGAGGTGATGGGCCTGCAGGTCGATTACTGGACAGCGCAGGGTCCAGAGAAGAGGAAAGAGGCCGAGAAGCGGGAGACGGGCATAAAAAACACCCTGAAGAGCAATTTCCGCTCCCTGCAGGTCAGCCGCATCCCTGGCCCTGGGGAGCTGACTGCCCCCAACACCATGGCCATGACTGTGGTCACCAAGGAGAAGAATAAGAAAGGTAATCTTCCCCAGAAGCATCACAGCTCTTTGTTGTCTGCCTATACCAGCTCAGCCTGCTCGTTTATTTATTGCTGTTCTTTTACTATTGACATTGATTGGTTTCCTACTAGCCCAAGAGTCTTCTAGTCCAAACAGTGGTCCCTGAAATACCAGCGATCCCATTTAGGTGGGCCAAGACGTGCCAGTGGATTTGTGGTTGAAGACAGGAAACAGAACATTCCACACAATGCATACAGTGGTACCTCAGGTTACAGACGCTTCAGGTTACAGACTCCGCTAACCCAGAAATAGTACCTCGGTTTAAGAACTTTGCTTCAGGATGAGAACAGAAATCGTGCGGCAGCGGTGGGGCAGCAGCAGGAGGCCCCATTAGCTAAAGTGGTACCTCAGGTTAAGAACAGTTTCAGGTTAGGACTTCCGGGTTGGCGCGATCTGGAAATGGCGGATTCCCTCCGAGCTCCGGAGGGAATCGGCTCAGCGGTGGATGGGTCTTTGCCGTGCCGGCGACACAGGGACCCTTAAAAACCGCAGGCGCGGAAGCCTGCGGACTGAAGACTCGGTGGGTGCCTTAAGCGCCCCCCCGATTCGCGAAGAGCCTTTTTAAAGGCTGCGGAGGGGATACGGGGGACGGCGCGGCGCTGAGAGTCGATCGCTACCGCCGCTGAGCGAAGCCGCGAGCCAGGACTGGAGAGCGCTGACTTCCTTCCTTGAAATTTGGTCTGAAAAGAAGAACCCGTGAGTAATTTGGAATCGAACTTTAAAAATTCTACCTTTCGAATTTGAGACGATCGGGGGGTGTGCTAAAAGGAAGTCCGCACCCCCCCCCTTGCAGACGATCTAGAGCAATGATATAAGAACTAAGCTGGAGTGCCTACCCTGTAAAGGGGAAGTTTTAAAAAGATAGTAACTTCCAAGATTTGGAAAAGTAATTTCGAGCAGGAGAGTGGAGTGTTGGAAGTGTTTCTGCTTTGCTGTAAACAACCCTCCCTCCCGGGCCCGGGAGCGTACCGTTTTGGAGCCTGTATAAGAGGCGTAGAATTTGACAGCTGTCAAAGCTGTCAAATGGACTGTTAACAGTGGAAAGATTGTTATTTAAGATCCCTCTGGATTAAAAGGAGTTACAATTGAATCAAAATTGTTGGAAACAAAGAAACAATAACAAGATAGAGGATTGTTGGAGAAAAGAACACTAAGTAACCAGATCCCCTCTAGGGGGAATTCTGTGGAATTACAATGGTTGTGGATGGAAAGATACTGAGGGAAATCGAAAGGATGTTCTGTTTGGTGGGAATTTTACAAGAGCAGACTACGGCTATGAGCAAACAATTGATGACCTTGAATTCTGAAACAAGTAGTTCTGTTGAATGTAATGAGGACCTGAGTGAGAAAGAACCCACAGCTGAATCCGAAATGATAACTAAAGAAGAGGAGAAGACAAAACAAGAAAGAGAACAAGTGAAGTGGGAAAACACTATCCAGAAGCGGACACCTGGGGAATATAAGCAAGGAGACTATTGGATTAAATCTATTTTAAGCCTACGAAAGATGCAGAAGACGAAAGTGGAGGCCCTGGGAGTTTATGAAATTCAGGAATTTGAAATAAAGAAATATAATTGGGGCCTCCACATAGACTCTGACTTTGATTATTTTCAAGATTCAGGCCTTGTGGAAATTCTTCAGCAGTTGTTTCTAAATATGGGAAGAGACTATGGACTGATTGGACTGATTGTGAAAGAACTCTTTCGAGACTCGATGACCGACATAAAGGACTACCAACAAAACCGGCGGAGAGGGACTGAAAGAGATTTGAGAGCCTCGGACGTGCGGAACCCAGGCTAAAGAACTGTTATTTTAGACATGTTTTGGGAAGGGACGCAAATCGGGGATGGGAGGGAGGGAAGGATCTAAATTTAAACAACACTCAAGACCAGGGGGTTTAGTTAATAAGAAAATCATTCAAGACAAAATGAGAAATCGATGGAAGGGAATTGGGGTCCAACTTAGGAAAAATTTATTTTTGCTTTTCTCTATAAAAGGACTAATATTAAGATAGAAAAGAGGAGAAATGCCAATTTGCTGACATAAATTTGGGAATAGGGATGCAAGGGAGGGGGTGGGGGGAAGTCAAGGACCAGGGTTAGAAAATAAGATTTTCGGAAGTTATACATGTTTGTTGTTTTCTATGTTTGTTTTTGTGTTTTGTGTTTTGTTTTTGTCTATATAAAATGTGAAAACCCAATAAAAATTTCTTAAAAAAAAAAAAGAACAGTTTCAGGTTAAGAACAGACCTCCAGAACGAATTAAGTTCTTAACCCGAGGTACCACTCTATTACATTTTAATTGCATTGTAATTGCTTTTCTTATTTCTTACATTGCACTTCATTTTGTTACGGTTCAAATTTCGCGGAATTCAAAATGTTATACAATGAAATGCAGTGTGTAAGAAACAAAAGAGGCAGTGAAAACACAATTGAGAATCATAATGCATCATAGCTGCCGCTTCAGGCAGAAAAATTGGTGAGTGGGCCGGCAAAACCCTCAGCAAATTTCAAATGGTCTGTGGGGCAGGGGGGAAAATTTGGGAACTGTCCTTATAGTCCTCATGGGCAGACTCTTTGCATGTGCTGTGGAAAGGGGCATGAAACTTTTCCAGTGCTTGCTCAGCGATAGGATTTCACTGTGTGGACATCTGTTGAATCTCGAATGGGTATCTTTTGGCAGTCATGTTCCTGACTAAGAAAAACAAAGAGAAGGACTTGGAACCGAAGAGTCAAGTAATTGAGGGGATCACACGCCTGATCTGCACAGCCAAGCACCAAAACACCATGCTCCGTGGTGAGTGGGCCTTTTCTATGAGTTGTTGTCCTTTTCTGAATAGCCCTAGCCAGAGCTCTGTTCGCCTCGTGGCTCCGCCATCGCTCTAAAACAGGGTGTTCGCCAACCTATTTGGAGAGAGTACAGTCATTGTTACTTCCAGCCCTCACCTACCAACCTGGTACTGATTGTGGAGATCACACAATAACGATTTCACACTCAGATGCTGTTGATGTTTTAATAAAAGGGGAGTTTCCCCCCAGTACCAGGGGAAATCTACTGGGTGGCTAATAATAGTAATAATTTATTAATTGTACCCCTCCCATCTGACTGGGTTCACTCTGGGTGGCTTCCAACATACAGTGGTATCTCGGTTTAAGAACAGCCCTGTTTACGAACTATTCAGTTTACGAACTCCACAAAACCAGAAGCAGTGTCCCGGTTTGCGAACTTTACCTCGGTCTCAGAATGGAATCCGAACGGTGAAAGGGCACCGGCGGCAGTAGGCTTCATTAGGGAAAGCGCGCCTCTGTTTAAGAACTGTTTCGGTTTAAGAACGGACTTCCGGAATGGATTATGTTCGCAAACCGAGGTACCACTGTACTTAAAAACACATTTAAAAGCTTCCCTATACAGTACTGCCTTCAGATGTCTTCTAAAAGTTATATAGTTGCTCATCTCCTTGACATCTGAGGGGAGGGTGCCACTACCAAGAAGGCCATACCACCCTCACCCTCACCACACAATCCACACTCACTCATTCTCCCTCTCTCTCACAGACCACACATTCACTCATACTTCTTTGCGTCTCTCTCACACACATACCTCTCCTTTTCAGACCATACATGCATATGCTCCGTCTTTCTCACACACAGACCACATGTGCATCTCTTCCTCTCTCACACACCTAGACATGTGCAAGACTTTTCCAAGGGCAGCAGGGAGGCACAAGTACAACGCTGAAAGAGCAAGCAAATTTCTCACAAACCATAGGCAGAATGGTGTGTGCATTTGGCTTCATATTGCACATCCTAAAAACACTTCTTACTCTCTTTAAGTAGAAGATGGGAATCTGGTGCTTAATGGATCATCCTGGGGGCACAGAAAAAGGCCTCCAGGGGCAGCACACTGAAAGTTCGTATAAGAAGGTTAGTGGAGAATGGAGGCACAATTCAGGCTGCGGGATTATCGCCGAAATTCTCCACCAATCTGTTACACCGTGGTATCTGCAAGCCCTAAGTTAGCAACCTCTGGGCTTAACTTGAACAGCATTTCCTCTTCCACCACCAGCACACAAGAGCCAGTGTGGTGTAGTGGTTAAGAGCGGTAGTCTCGTAATCTGGTGAACCAGGTTTGTGTCTCCGCTCCTCCACATGCAGCTGCTGGGTGACCTTGGGCTAGTCACACTTCTCTGAAGTCTCTCAGCCCCACTCACCTCACAGAGTGTGTGTTTGTTGTTGGGGAGGAAGGGAAAGGAGATTGTTAGCCACTTTGAGACTCCTTAGGGTAGTGATAAAGCGGGATATCAAATCCAAACTCTTCTTCTTCTTCATGTCTTGCTCTTCCCTGGAAGCCCCAGTTCAGCTTCTCTTCTGAATGCTTGCTTCCACACCTTCCCTGCTCCTGGCCTGAATGTCCTTCCTCTCTCTTGCCTCCTCTCCTGCAGTTTGTATTGACGGCATCGAGTGGAACGATGTGAAGTTTTTCCAGCTGGCCGCACAGTGGCCGACACACGTCAAGCATTTCCCCATCGGCATCTTCGGCTACACAAAGAGCGCGTGAGGATAAAGGAAAGGAAGCAGCCCGAGGCAACAGCCCCGAGGAGGACTTGGGCTCTGCCGTGCTGAACAGAGGAGGGACAATCCAGCTCCTTGCTTCTGCCGAAGATGACTGACTGGACTGGACTGGACTGCCTGATGGCCCAGGGCTGGAGCCCTGATCCGGCCAGGGCTCTCTTTGGCTCCATTTGTTCTGTGCAAGGAGCATCCCGATTTGCTTTACGTCTCACCCATGAGGTTTTTTTTTGTTTTCGTTTTAGTTTTTAACGTGAACTTGGTCCTAGGAAACGGAAGGAAGGCACACACACACCTGCACCATTCACAGAGCTTTCTCAGCCTGAACTCTTGAAGACTCGGCCGTTGGGCCAGTTTTCCTTGTTCCAGGAATGAAAGAGGCCAGGGGGGGACTTGCACAGCTCCCCAACCAGCCGGCGGCTCGGGGCAGCTGGGACTCTGTTCCCTCCCATGCCTTGCCATGGGCAAGAAAGGGGGTTTGCTCAGCCAGGCTCACCCCATTGCATTCTGGGCAAGCTGGACCTCTGCCCACAAGTGCCACTCTGCAGTGCCCGCCCCCAATGCACAGAGGGCTCCTGGGATCTTGGGTACCTTGCCATCTTTTAACACAAAATGGCTTTCCCCGTCTCTCCTAAAATATACGTGGCCCCTCCTGCTTGGAGCGGGCCTGGCACTGCTCAGCTTCTCATGCCCTGAGGAGATGCCCAGGCGGGAGTATAGAAAGCAAGTGGTACAGAGATGGCAAAAAGGAAAGGCAGGGGCAACTCGTTTCTGCAGCAGGCAGCTGGTCCAGGTACGAGCTGCTTTGTGTAGTTCAAGACGTTGGCAAGACCAAAGGCTGGAGTTGCTGCGTTGCTGTTTGCTCCCCCCCATTTGTCAGGGGGAGGTGGCACAGGAGTGCCCGAGCCCAGGGCAGCGCTTGCCTCTGGGACCCGATACAGATCCACAGACGGCGGGATTGCTCTGGTGCAGCAGAGCAAAGGGACTGAATCCTAGAACGGCTGGTTCTTTGCCACTTTAAAGCACAGTAAGCCGACCTCCAGGGCAAAAGGCGGGAGAAACTCAAATGAGTGCCATTCCAATGGAATAGGAAGGGGGAAGGGCCTTGCTAAAGCAGCACAGCTTGTATGGGGCTGGAGGGGGAAGCCGAGGGGCTTCTTCACTAACCAATCTGTTCTGGCTTTTATTTGGGGTGGGGGTGGGGGGAGTACAGAGAAAGCAGGACGAGAGAAAAAGAGAGTTGTTGTGGGGCCGTGGTCCTCTTCTTGCAGGATGTACTGCAGCTGTGGTGAAACAGTGTGTGCTTTCATTGCCGCATTGCTGGGCCCTGCTAGGTAGGTGAAGCAAGAGGGGGAGCCATTGCTCACACAGCTGAGGGAGGGCAGGCCAGAGGCCCCTGCGGCCTGTGCCCCCGGGAAGGCTTTCTGGCCAAGGCGCTGTCTTGCGATGGAGCGCCAGCTTATAGGCCGTGCACTCCATTGACGGCCACTGCACCCACTGCAGCGCTCTCCTGAGCTCTGCAAGCTGGGCCGAGTTGCACCTTCGCGAGGCAGGTCTCTTGCAGAACAGGATGTATGAGGAGGAACAAGTTCCTTTTAAAAATGACTGACACACAGACACAGATGTCCACACGAACACATCCTAAAACCCAACACAAGCACCAGAACGAGAGAGCCAGTAACTGCAGCAAAGGTGTCATGAGCCTAGCCTTCCCGTGGCAGCTATTTGTGCCTCTTTGCCCTCCTCTTCCCTGACGAGACCCGCCAGCGCCCCCCCCAACCCCTTCCCTTCTCTCTCCTTTTCTCAAAAACCAAGTGGACTCCAAGGCCCGGGCCTCCCTGCCTTCCTGGAGCTCCTTGTGTCACTAGAACTGCCAAACCAACCTTCCCCTGCCTTGAAAGTGTATCCTACCGAACTCAAGAGACCTAAACTGTGGTATTGCGCCTGCTCGTCGGACGCAGCTGCTCGAGGTTAGGAGAGCAGGGATGGTGGGTTAACCCCATTTTTTACAAGATTCTATTTTTGTTAAACTTAATGTAAGGTTGCTTTCTGGATTAATTTTAATAAATTAATGCTGGTACCATTGTGACTGACGAAGCTTCGGGTCAATTTGTGAGTCGGCTTGGAATTTTTGGCTTGTTTTGTAAAAGGTCAAAGAACTACGGCGACTAATTCTGTGAGCAAAAGGGGAACCTGGGCTTGCCGTTTTTGAAAACACCGGCCTCTCCTACTGCCGTGCGTGTGGCAAACCGCAAGGGGGGCTTCGAAAGCGGTTGTAGAGCTTGCCGGTTTTGAGAAAACGTAAATGCAAAGGCACCAGGCTACTGCAAGCTCCTTGCATGAGGCCAGAGCAGCTTCTGCAGCACATCAGAAGTTGGTGACTTGTTCCTAGACTCTTCCTTCTTGTCTCTCTTCTTTAAAAGCTATCTGAATTCCAACCAGCCCATATCGCCAAATGTTTCCCTGTTCAGATCTTCATAACGGATTGATCTTTCGGTGTCAAAGGTAGCGGACCAGCAATGAAAACCACCTTCCGGTATCACAGACTTATCTGTTACCAGGTTAGAAACAAAAGCATGCCACACATGCATACTTCCGAGAGGAGAGGCACTCTAAGCCTTTGGATAAATGTCCATCTTTTACTATTGGCAGCCCCTCCTGCCTCCTGTTAAACCTGACCCCAGCATGCACAGTTAGACGCTGTCTACCAGCATGCTGATCTTGGGGAGAAAAGGTGCAGTGTGGGTGCAAGCCAGCTCCAGAAGCCTCTGCATTGGCTTCCACAGTTCCACCTGTCCCTAAGCAGTTGAAAATTTGCTTTCCAAAGAAGTTCAGGCCTGAGAGTATAAAGCCTTTTGTGATAGTTTTCCCTTGTCTAAAGAACCGGTACTTCTTTGTTCCACATCCTGTAGTAATCTGCTGAAATCTTTGGCAATGGGAGGGTATTTTTTTAAAAAAGGGTGGGTGGAGAGAATGGGTGTGTAAAGATGGCTGAAACATTTGTGCAAAGTTGCTTGCGCTTAACTGGTTAAGGAGTCCAGCTGCATGAAGGCAAGACACCTACGGTGTGGCCCCCTATGAGATGGCCATGCTCAGACTGCCTTTCAGGTGCTGAGCTCCACCGCCTTCCTCCCTTGTTGCAAGCTGAAGTCCATTAACCCAGGCACCCGATCACATTTCTACCAAACAACACACCGCCTGAATTCAGTTGCTGCAACAAAGACAGTAACTTGGTTCATGCTAACGTTATACCGCTGGACCCATGATAGTGCAAGGAAACCAGGCCATGGATTCTTAACCAATTTGTTTTATTGTTACTATTATTATTATTTGGACTTCAGCAGTTAATGGGATTGCAGGTTTTGGACTTCTTCAGAAAGGAGTGAAATGACAAAGCAGCTGGCCATTGCATTGAACGAGGCAACAGAAAGCATGGGAGGTAAAACAATATGCAGAAGTACCAGTGAGTGAGATGTCTTGCACCTCATTTTTGACCCTCCAACAGGGCAGTCCAATTTTTCATAACAAGTGGGCCACCAAGAGTACTTTGACACAGAAACTGTGGGCTGCACACTGCCCTGATGTGTGGGAGAGCAGTGGGGGGAGCAAGGTGAAAATATGAGCCCCCCGTCCTCACACTGGCCTCCCAAAAATTAGGTAAGCAAGGTACTGTGCTTTGGGATGGAGGCATGAAGCTCTGGCAGGATCCTAGAGCTCTGCCACCTCCTTGCCAAAGCTGGGAAAGTGCTAACTAGGCTTTGGGGAGGAGGTGTGAGGACTCTGGAACCCTGTCCTGGCCATCATGCCGCGTTCCCAAAGCCCAGCACCTCACGTACCTGATTTTGGGAAGATGACAGATCCTGTTTATTTCTGACCCCCAGTCATGCTGGCTGGAGCTGAGGAAGGCTGGAGTCTTAACAGAAGGTCAAAGGCCACATGGCCCATTCCCACAAGCCATATTAATGTGTAATGTTTAAAAACTCGGTGTCTGCAACCATCCCTTCCTTCAGTGACAGCTATAGGTCCCTATAGACCTCTACAAATACACACATTACCTACTGGGGATGTGGACATTATAGCTACTACACAAATTGTGTGCACTTGTTATGTAAACGAACTTGCTCACAAGCTACATCTGAGAGTACAAACTTCTAGGTCTTGTTTTAAAATTAAACAGCTGGCCCTAGCAGCTAATTTACTGCACCGTGGTTCACAGGTCTGGCCATTGGCAAGGGCTTCAGCACCCATCAAAGGCTGACTCATCCATTGCAAAGGGAAAGGTGCTGGCCGTTCACTCTTCAGCCTCTGCCCAATGGCACTCACTGTTAGGCTAGAATGCGAGCGGCTCAATAATTATTGTGATTATTTATTACATTTGCATACCACCCTTCGTCCAAAGATCCCAGGGCAGTTCATAACACAAAAATATAAAACGAGAACACAAAATACACTAAAAATAAAAAATAAATAAAAATAAATACACCAGCACTAGATTCCTACACAAAGGCTAGGCCGGATGTCCTGTCTTATGGACTGAAAGGATGTCTTAAAGAAATCAGAGCACATGTAGCCAACAGGAGGCACTTTAGATGACGATGGACTACAACTCCTGAAGTTCCTGGACCACTTGCTATCTTGGCTGCAGCTGTCAGGAGTGGGTAGTCCCAACATCATCTAGAGGACACCATGTTGGCTAGCCCTGGATTTGAGGATTACAAAAAAGAAAAACAGACCAGAAGTGGCCTGAGGATCAGCTCAGTGAGGTGCTAGCTTTGTCCAGCAGCCAAACAAACATGCAAGGATGGGCGATGCTCCTCCCCTAAGGCCAGAGACATTAATCAAAAGATCACATTCCCAGTGAGGGGGAAGGAAGCAATCCTTCCATTGGGCCATGTTTGCACGGCAATTTGACACTGGGGGAAATAAGGCAAGTATACAATCTGGAGAAAACGCTTCCCGAGTCGCCTGGATTATACAACCACAAGCGACTCTGGACATTCAGGAAAGGCTGTGGTTGTTTATCAACCAGTCTTTGTTGCATCCTATTGCACCGAATAACAGGCCAGCTGGTAGCCCGGCTTACGGCAGCCAGGCAGTGGCAGCCCCTTGGCTCGAATAAAAAACATCCACCTTCTGGGAGCAGCTGCTTGCAGCAACTTTTCTACTTTCTCCTCGCAGGAGGGAGACAGCTCTGCCCACCGCAGCCCACAATGTTACCGAAGCACACTTTGCTCTTTGCTGAAAAGGCAGCTTGCAATCTATGAGGAGGAGTCGGAGTCAGCCATGGAGCAAAAACACCCGTCGCCCTCCTCGCCGTTGCCTCGAAAAGCCCCACGCAGGAAGGCAGCATTCTGGGCAGCTGTGTCGGCAGGCCATCATCCAGTTCTACCTAAATGTAGAGAATGCCTGTCTCTTTTCTGGGCAGGGTGCAGTGGGTGCTTTTTTTATCTCAACAGTCTGGAAGACTACTTGAGGCTGGTTCCTTGGTGCCGGCAGGGCGGGGGGCTCCGTGGAGACGCACTGCAAGAGATGAGGGTGGTCTTCCCAGCGCTGGATGGAGCCCTGGTTTAGCAGGTGGAGCACGCAGGACAGGACGTCAGCGCTGCTGCAGCAGAAGCTGGAGAACTTTGGGACTGAGCCCGGCTTCGGTTTCTGGCAGGCATCTATCACCTGGGAGAGGCAGAAAGAGTGGGTTAGTCTCTGGTATTGGCTACCAGTTGGACTGCGCTACAAGGCCAGGTCCCTGCATTTCGTACCCTGAACACCAGGCTGTCGATGTGCAGCTCTCTCTCCTCTTTCAGGATCTCGAGAAGGAGGCAGCAGATGGTGTTCCTCTTCATCTCCAGAGCGCTGTCCTCGTTCTCTTCCACATCGAAGTAGGTCTGCTTGGGCAACAGCCACAGGCGCTGGCTGGGCGCTTGGGCTAGTGTCCCCTCACTCAGCCTCAAGATACCTGGAGCCAAAAGACATAGGGCAGGCATAGCCAAGATTGCAGGGGCTGGTGAGAACTGTAGTGCAGAACACCTAGAAGGTTGGCTACCCCTGATGTCAGGACTTCAGACTGGCAGAACTGCTCAGATTTCCAGCATAGCTGGCTCTTTTTGAGGCCTAGCTTGGGAAACTCTCCTTGGCTGTAGTTTTCGAAAGGATTTGGGCAAAGCAAGTGCTCCATGGAAGTAGCTGGAAGTCAGGATCCCACCCACCTCACTGGGAAAACTCAAGATCCCATCTCCATATTTACCCTGGCTCTGGGTCAAGATCCCATTCGTCGTCAGAGGTTTCAGCGCACAATCGAGGAGCTCAGGGGAGAGACCTGTGGCTTGAAAGAGCCTTTCCTCAGAAACCTCCTAGGGCCAAAAGGGAAAAGAAAATGGAGGTAATTCTTGAACACCTGTCATGGTGATGGAAGCAGGTTCAGTTAGTGCCTCCTTCAAGAATTGGGGGGACTTGCAAATATAAAATAACAATAATTTTATTATTTATACTCCGCCTATCTGGCCGTGTTGCCCCAGCCACTCACAGGAAATAGGAAATTTGCAGGGTGCATGCTCAAATCCACACAGCAGGAGTCACTGAACTGCTAGTTTCAGCCACAGCAGCAATGACAGGATGTGGGGATAACCATGAGAAGGTTTTGCAGCTTCTGAAGCAGATAGAAGGCAAGCTAAGCATTGTCCAACAAAGCACACCTGGAGTTAGTTCAACAGGAACTGTGCTTGGTGCTAAGCCAAGCCTGGGGGTCCGGTAGGGCTTTCAATATCTACTGTTCAAAATTCAGGCAGTGGGGCTGTTTCAAGACACGGTCACCAACATTTCAGGACCTGTGGGCAGATCTGCAAACTGGAGGATGTGTCATGGGCAATACACACACACCCTTGCAACCAAGCACACCCCTAAACCAATGCTGTTGGTGGCAACAGATTGCTTCTCTCAAACTAAACTTCAGTGAGTCCAGGAGCAGAGGAAGGCCTCTCTTGAGCACACCTGTGCTAGCAGGCATCACACTGGCAACCCATGTTTTATGCAAACGCAGGCCATCCTATGAGTCACGGAAGATGCCCAGCTGATGGCAAGCAAGTGGGGATGAAGGGAGTCTCAGACCTCGGCAGTATTGAAGCAGAGGAGGATGTACATCTGCAGGGTGGAGACGTGCAGGAGGCAGCCCTGGTACTCCAGCTCCGCATGGCCCAGCCACGTCCACTGCAAACGCCGCGGCTTGGTGTGCTCCAGCCCAAAGCGGCTCTGACCTGAGAAAGACAAAGGCAACGGTCAGGGAGAAATACTGCAGCAAGACGGGCAACACTCTCTCTGCCTCTCTGCTCAAGTACAGGATATCACAATACTGGGGTTGGAGAAGCATGAACAAAACACAAATCTTTTTTTTTTTTAGTTGTCTCATCCCACGTTCCGTAGATTAGCCAGATTTTCCAAAGATTATGAACCTCTTAATGCTGCCTCTCTCAAAGGATGGTTTAAAGACTCACAGCTCCCTGCAAAGGTTTGTATCATTTCTTTATAGAAAGTTTGATGGTTCTCATTTCCAAGTTCAGAGTCTTGGGTAAAAGTGGGGTCCACCTGCCCCCCGAAACTCCGCCTGAGAGAGGCAGGGCTGGGCTCAGGAACAGCCTGGCACTCACTCTGGGTGTAGAAGTCAGCAAACTTGCTCAGGTGCTGACTGAGGGATTCTGGGAAGAACCTTGCAGGATCCTCCAGGTAGCAGAACGAGGAGATGGTCCAACAGCGTGGAGACAGCGCCAGCACCTTCACCTCGGCCTCTTCCTTCCGAGAGAACAGCTGCTGCGCCTCCACCATCTGGGGAAATACAGAAGGTCTGTGGCTTTGGCGGACAGTGGGGGCTGCCCAGGCAGTGTCAGCGGAGGAAGCAAAGGCCTTGGGGGCAGAGGACCTCCTGCGTGGTCCACAGGGATGGGGCTTTGCCCTGCTGGCCCCTCCTTCGCCTCTCACCTCTCCTCCTTCCTCCATCTCCTCCTCCGCCTCCCAGTTCCCGTCCTGGTCGAGTTCCAGCAGGTGCTTGTCGAGCTGCTCCAGCTGGAAGAGGTGGAACTGCTGCTGCTGCTCCTCCAGCTCACTCAGGTTCTTCAGCATCTGCTGGGGGAAGCGGTTGGGGAAGCAGAGCCCAATGTGCTCCACCACCGCACACTCCAGCCACGTCTTGCCCTGAGACAGGAGCCGGTCTCCCAGGTAGTACCTGCGCAAGCAGAGAGGGCAGACCCGTCAGCCCAGACCCCCCTCGCCCCTCCTGCAGGGCGGGCCAGCCTCACGTACAAGAGACCCAGGAAGGAAGGAAGGAAGGAAGGAACCCAGCAGCTGAACTGGTGCTCTCAAGTCATTCTTCCTTATGGAAGTGCCAGGAACAGGCTGCACCACTTCCTGCCCAACTCCTGCGCCGTCTCCCAGAACAACGTGATAAGCAGCTCCTTGGGAATATGGGAAGCTGCCTTGGACTGAGCCAGGTCCCTTGGTCCCTCCACTGACTGGCAGTGGCTCCAGGGCTTCGGGCAGGAATATCTCCCTCCTTCCTGGAGACTGAACCCAAGACCTTCTGCCTGTACGGCAGCTGCTCTCCCCCCCCCCCGAGCTCTGGCCCTCCCCAGTACAATTCCACATGTCTGCCCCACGAAGGCCTCCTCACCGGTAGAAGTGCTCGAAGGTGTTGGCCAACTCCAGGCCTGCCAGGAAGAGGACGGGCTCCAGGCTCTGCTGCAGGCGCCGCAAAGTCTCCACGTTGCCAGAGTCCGCCCAGCTCTCCTGGATCCACCGGTCGATGTAGCGGGCAAACTGCTCACTCACCTGTTGGCCACAGAGCAAGAGGCACCAGTTGAAGCCGGGAGAGGCAGCAGGTGGAGTTTCCATGAAGGGAGAGGGGGGGCGAGGGGGATTCCTCCCTCCAAACCAGCAGCAACGCCTCCAGGGAAGGGGATGGACAAGGCATCTGGGGAAGATCCCAGAGGGGGAGGCTGGCTGCTCTGTGATCAGGCCAGGGGAGCCAAGCAGGCTCTGAGATGAGGCCACGTTTGACATCCCTGGAAGTGCAAGGGGCAAGGCCAGGCTGCCTGCAGATCCGGGGGGGGGGGGGTGTCAGAGGGACAGTTCTTGCAAATGAGCTCCCCCGTGACTAGGCCGTGCCCCCCACCCTTCCGCCCTTACTCACATGCATGGCTGTCAGGAAGGAGAGCTGCAGCAGACCCCCCGAGAAGCCGTGGCACAGGGCCAGCATGAAGGACATCTGCTGCCCAAAGAGCTCCTCCATGGCGGTGCGGAGGCGCAGGTAGGTGTTGCAGTAGCGCTCCACAAAGTCCGGGGCCTGCCAGGAGGACTCCAGGAACAGCTTCACCTGGGCAGAGGGACGGCAGGAGCACAACAGGGTCAGAGCAACCCACACGCCCTTCTCTGGCTCCCTGGGGCCTGCCTGGAAGTCTTCCAGCGGGCAGGGATGCCTGGCTGGTTGCCTGTCCTGGGTAGCGCTAAACACCCTTTAGCTCATCTTTGGATTGGCTGTCAGTCGTCAGGAAAGTCTGGGCATGTGACTGGAACTGGGGCAGAAGTGTCAAAATCAGAACGAGGCTCCCACCTAATTTAGCAGCACCACGTAGAGTTTGGAGCCAGGAAACCCCCTTTCCTGGGAGAGTCTGGTCCACACCCCGTCCTGTCCTGCAGCCTCAGCTCTCCCCAAGGCTGCCTTCCCAGTAACCCCTTAATAGGCAGGGAAGCAGCTGCATGCAGACACAGTGAGAACAACGCAGCAGGACTAGTGAATGGTCTGCCATGGAAGACGTGGCCAGGAAGACATCTGTTTGCAGCAATGGAGAGTCGCTAAGCCGCATCTCACCCTGCTTGGCGCCCCCATTCGCGCCTGGTCCTCTGCTCCCCCTACCTGCTGCTGGACCACCCCTTTCCAGCACTGGGTGATGCCAGTGGTGCTGCTGGGCTTCTTCACAGCTGCCTTGACAGTCCCAGAGCTCGACTCTTTGTTCTTCCCGTTCTTCCCGTCTGCAAAGTGGGGGTTGTGCGGCGTTATCCACGGGGACCGGAGCACCCAGGCACCCACTTCTGACTATACGGGACCTTGAGGGCTCTCCTCCCTCCCCAGTTCTCCCTCCAACGCCACCCCCCCCTTGCAGCCCCGGACGCGACAGACACTCTTGCTCCTGCCAGAGGCTCCCCTGGGGTGACCTTCCCACCTTCAGTTCGGAAAGGGGACCTGCCCCTCCTGGGCTGCCCATCTGCCCAAGCAGGGAGTGGGGAGACACTCACTGGATTTCACAGGGGGCTTGAGCTCCTCGGCCTCAGGGCTGCTGGAGTCCACGTGCACCAGCAGGTGGCTCAGGCGCCGGACGCGAGAGTTGAAGATGGCCGCCCGGCTTTGGGCGCTCCGGGAAGCCTCCAGGTTCTCCAGGTATTGGCTCAGGAGCCAGGAAAGGGGGCTGATGCCACTGGGATCTGAAGGGCAGGAAAGAGTCAACATGGAGGGCTGCTGGGAGAGGGGAGGGGAGGGAGGGTGTGGCTCCTGAGGACTTGTGCCAGGAAGGAGATGCCATACCTGGAGTGGTGATGCTCTGCACCAAAGGGCTGATCAGAGCCTCCCAGCAGGTCTTGCCCAGGGCCTGGGCAGCTTCGTCGTCGGGAAGGAAGCGGTCGGCAAAGACCTGCTCGTGGCGCAAGGCACTGTTCAACCTGAAAGGGCAAAGGGGTGGAGGGTCAGCTGCTGACTTGGGCGAAGCTTGGAGGCCTTTGGAGGTCAGGGGCAAATGGGCTGAGAAGCAATGGCTGCACAGGGTGCGGGACAAAGCAGGGCAGGAGCCTGAACAACATGAAACCCAGCCAGATGGGTGGGGTATGAATAATAAAATTATTATTATTATTACTACTACTGAGATGAAAGTGGGGAGGAGCAGGATGGATATCTTCCGAGAGGGTTTCCCAAACTCGGCCCTCCAGCTGTTTTTGGACTACAACTCCCATCATCCCTAGCTAGCAAGACGTATGATCAGGGCCGATAGGAATTGTAGTCCATCAACAGTTGGAGACCCAAGTTTGGGAAACCCTGTCTTGGGGTAAGCGTGGGAAGGGCTGGGAATGTGGACCCCCTCCCAGCGCAAGAGGGAGACCCCTCCCTGCCCCGCAGGACACCCCTGCCCCTCCCCCCCTGCGGTCCCAGGGAAAGGGCAAGACCTGTTGAAGAGCTGCAGCAGCTGCATCCGGTCTTCCGCGATTTCCTGGCACCAGGTGTGGGCCTTGGTGGTGTAGAAGAGGTACGTGCGCCGGCACAGCTGCTCCTTGAAGATGGGCCAGAGGGTGGGCTTGGGGCCCAGCACCTCGATGCCACGCACGCGAGTGTCAATGCCCCCCTGAGAACGACACAAACCTTTCCAGTGAAATCAAGGCAGCACCCGTGGGGAGGGCCCCACGAAGACACGGCAAAAAGTGGACAGTCCTACCTGCTGACAGCGCTTGATCTTGACCTGTATGATGGGCCAGAAGCAGTTCATGTTCTCCAGAAGGATCACTCTGCTGGCCGATGGCGGGACAGTCACCTTTGGGCAGAAAAGGAGAAGATGCGGCTTGGATTTGTCATTCTGAAGATGCCTCTTCATCACAGAGGAGGAGAAAAGGGGCAGAGAGGCCCTAAAGTTGTCTTTGCCTAATTCCCTTGCTCTCTTCTTCCCTCCCACAGGGTTGTTGGTGTCAATTGCCTCTGCATGTGTTTGTGCGTGCGTACTTGATACAATAATTCTGTAAGTTGCGTGTCTTTGTTTCTCAGTTTGATCCTTTTATCTGGGGTTTTTTTATGTATCGTGCAATTTTATGCTGTTATTTTTATTGATGAATAAATTAGAAATTATTTATTGCAATGATCAAGAGTGAATTTCTGTTTTAATTATTATTTCCTGGTGTTTAATTTTATTGTGTAAAAAGCTGTGTGTTTTTTATCGTGACTTTTTTTGTATCGGGTTTTAAGGGGCGTGATCTTCATTGCGTGTTTCTTGTTTCTGCAGCTAGTGATACAGAAAGGTGGAATGTTAATTAAACATGAAACGAGATGAAATTTTAAACGTCCTCCAGATCCTGCTTGAAGCACAACTTCCACCATCCCGGATAACTGGAGGGATGCTTGCTGGGGCTGATGGGAGCTGCTCTTCAGCAACCCCTGGAGGACCAAAGAAGAAGAAGAGTTTGGATTTGATATCCCGCTTTATCACTACCCGAAGGAGTCTCAAAGCAGCTAACAATCTTCTTTCCCCTCTTCCCCCGCAACAAACACTCTGTTGACATGAGCCAACAGTGTGACGCGGCAGCTAAAAAAGCCAATGCAATTCTGGGATGCATCAATAGAAGTATAGCATCTAGATCAAGGGAAGTAATAGTGCCACTGTATTCTGCTCTGGTCAGACCTCACCTGGAGTACTGTGTCCAGTTCTGGGCACCACAGTTCAAGAAGGACACTGACAAACTGGAACGTGTCCAGAGGAGGGCAACCAAAATGGTCAAAGGCCTGGAAACAATGCCTTATGAGGAACGGCTAAGGGAGCTGGGCATGTTTAGCCTGGAGAAGAGGAGGTTAAGGGGTGATATGATAGCCATGTTCAAATATATAAAAGGATGTCACATAGAGGAGGGAGAAAGGTTGTTTTCTGCTGCTCCAGAGAAGCGGACACGGAGCAATGGATCCAAACTACAAGAAAGAAGATTCCACCTAAACATTAGGAAGAACTTCCTGACAGTAAGAGCTGTTCGACAGTGGAATTTGCTGCCAAGGAGTGTGGTGGAGTCTCCTACTTTGGAGGTCTTTAAGCAGAGGCTTGACAACCATATGTCAGGAGTGCTCTGATGGTGTTTCCTGCTTGGCAGGGGGTTGGACTCGATGGCCCTTGTGGTCTCTTCCAACTCTATGATTCTATGATTCTAGGTGAGTGAGGCTGAGAGACTTCAGAGAAGTGTGACTGGTCCAAGGTCACCCAGCAGCTGCATATGGAGGAGCGGGGAATCGAACCCGGTTCACCAGATTACAAACCTACCGCTCCTAACCACTACACCACACTGTCCCCTGCGCCTGGTCCACTCCAACTGGCAGCAGCTCTCAGCCAAAGGTCTTTCCTATCGCCTGATGACTCCTCCTTTGAACCAGAGACTAACCTTCTGAAGGCAAGGTACGCACTCTCCACTACTTAGCCTACAGTCCTTTCCCCTTGAAGCTGTGCCAACAAAGGCAAAACTTTGACCAGAGAGAAGAGACGGTGGAAGAAGATTGGAAGACGTTTAAAGAATATTTGAAAAAATATGTTAATATTTCAATCTGAGAATAGCTTTGGAAGTGGATATAGGCTGTAGGTTTAGAAGTAGAAGACAGTGTATTTTAAAATAGTATTACTTGTAAGGGATAAAATGTGAAGATTTTTATGGTAAAAGTAAGTGTGGTTTAAAAAAAATGGTTAAAAATTATGATATATGTAAACTGCTAAAGATGAGGTAAAATGAAAATCAGATAGGGGGGCTTGGGGAAACTCACCTAACAATGTTTAGAAAAAATAAGGGTAAGACAAGAATTTGTTTGTATTGTTTGTTTTTCTGTTTGTGTTGTTAAGTTGTGTTATAAAATGAATAATTTTTTTGGGGGGGGGACAAAAACAAAGGCAAAACCTTGTCAAGTGTGGTGTGTGTCTCAGAGACAGGAACCCTTCTGTGGAAGAAGGGGAAGAGCTTGATGCTCTCTGGCCATGGAAGCACCTTTCAGGCTGAAGCACTGACCGCATTGAGCTTGATGCTGACACTGGCTGCGCTCTCCCCTCCCATGACCATAATACGCGCTGGCATGTAGCTGGAATCCTCGCTGGTCACCAACAGAGACAACTGCCTGTGCAGGGAGAGAGCAGGGGTTTCAGAGCAAAAACCAGGCACCCTATTGGGAGCCTGGGACCTTTTCAGAGAAGGCAGGAGAGCACGTCTGCCTTGTTCCACGAGAACCGATATGTTCACACATTCCTGGCTCAACAAGAAACTTGGCTCTCTATGCCTGGCATCCAACCGGCTTATTTTATTTATCTGTGTTAAATTTTCTGTTTTACAATTTAGAATATTCATTTAGACAACCTTAAAATATCAGTGACTTCCCTTCTTCTCTTTCCGCAGTTCATTTTGCATAGCGTAAATCCCTGCATATTCTTATATAAACTAAACCATTCAGCATTCCATTGTTACTTCCATCAAAACTTATTTACACTCTTGAGTTTATCTTAATGCTGCCTCTGGCTCACAGCAAGAAATCTCAACTCATTTGAAAATGACTATGTTAAACTGTGGAAAGAGATTAAGAAAGAGCTGGAGATTTGGGAGAGAATGATGCTCTCCCTGCTTGGCAGAATCTCAGCTATCAAAATAAATCTATTGCCCAGGATGCTGTTTCTATTCCAATCAACACCAACTGTAAATAATGCAGGCTGCTTCAAAGAGTGGAAGAAGGATATTTCTAAATTCATATGGCAGCGGGGAAAGCCAAGAATTAAACATAAAATTATGATAGACATATTTTGTTTGTTGTTTGTTTGTTTGTTTATTAGACTGATACACCACAAGAGATCACAAGATCTCAGGGCAATTCGCAAAATACAGGGTTAAAGCAACAAATAAACACAACAACAACAACAATTTATTATTTATACCCCGCCCATCTGGCTGGGTTTCCCCAGACACTCTGGGAGGCTTCCAACGGAATATTAAAAACAATACAGCGTCAGACATTAAAAAATTCCCTAAACAGGGCTGCCTTCAGTTGTCTTTTAAAAGTAAAATAATTGTTTACTGCCTTGACATCTGATGGGAGGGCGTTCCACAGGGAGGACGCCACTACCGAGAAGGCCCTCTGCCTGGTTCCCTGTAACCTCAACTTCTCGCAGCAAGGGAACCGCCAGAAGGCCCTCAGCACTGGACCTCCCTGCATGTGTATACTCACCGTATTACGATCCCACGATGCATATAGATGTTGATATGGTGGGAGGTGCTGTTGCCATTAGACTCCCAGTAGGTCTTGGGGTTCCCGTCTGTCAGCTTGCTGGCTTGCTGAGGGTTGGAGGAGACTTCCACCCTCTCCCAACACTTGTCGTCTTTGACCTCCTTGCTGCAGCCTGAGCAAAGAAGAAATGACCCTGGGCTTGGTACAAACGGCCAGAGCCGTAAAAGGAATGAGACGTCGACAGCTCTGAAGGCTAAAAGGACACTCACCTTGGCAAAGACTGTGCAAGAACACATCAAAGAATGGGATGTTGATGGGCTGGTGCGTCTGTCTGTGTTCTTCTATTTGACCCAGAACCACCTGTGCATTTGGGAGCGGTGAGAGAGGGGAAAGAGGTAGAAGAGACACCAAGAGACACCAACGTATCAAAGGGTAATAAGAAGGCGGAGCTAGCTTTATGGAAGCTCAAAGTGTGCAGGTACCAGTGGACCAGCATAAGGAGGATATTGAGAAGCTGGAAAGTGTGCAGAGGAAGGTGACCAAGATAACAAAGGGTTTGGACTCACAGCTGTCCATGGAGACGCAGGTCAATTCTGTATCCAGGGCAGCTGTCTACCAACTCCACCTGGTACGCAGGCTGAGACCCTACCTGCCCGCGGACTGTCTCGCCAGAGTGGTGCATGCTCTGGTTATCTCCCGCTTGGACTACTGCAATGCGCTCTACGTGGGGCTACTTTTGAAGGTGACTCAGAAACTACAACTAATCCACAATGCGTCAGCTAGACTGGTGACTGGGGGCGGCCGCCAAGACCACATAACACCGGTCTTGAAAGACTTACATTGGCTCCCAGTATGTTTCCGAGCACAATTCAAAGTGCTGGTGTTGACCTTTAAAGCCCTAAACGGCCTCGGCCCAGTATACCTGAAGGAGCATCTCCACCCCCATTGTTCTGCCCGGACGCTGAGGTCCAGCGCCGAGGGCCTTCTGGTGGTTCCCTCGCTGTGAGAAGCCAAGTTACAGGGAACCAGGCAGAGGGCCTTCTCGGTAGTGGCGCCCGCCCTGTGGAACGCCCTCCCATCAGATGTCAAAGCGATAAATAACTACCTGACATTCAGAAGACATCTGAAGGCAGCCCTGTTCAGGGAAGTTTTTAATATGTGATATTTTAGTGTATTTTTTGGTTTCTATGGAAGCTGCCCAGAGTGGCTTGGGAAACCCATCCAGATGGGCGGGGTACAAAAAATAAATTATTATTATTATTATTATTATTATTATTATTATTATTATTATTATTTGGAAACCAAGCCTTATGAAGAATGGTCGAAGGAGCTGGGTATGTTTAACCTGGAAAAGTGACAGGAGATATTATAGCCATCTTCAAATACCTCAAGGGCTGTCACATGGAAGATGGAGCAAGCTTCTTTTCTCCTGCTTCGGAGGGTAGGATTCCAACCAGTGGCTTCAAGTCACAAGAAAGGAGATTCCGACCAAAGATCAGGAAGACCTTTCCGTCAGGAAGCGCTGTTCGACAGTGGAACAGATTCCCATAAGAGGTGGTGGACTCTCTTTCCTTGAGGGCTTTTAAGCAGAGGTTGGATGTGTTAGTATTTTGCGCCTCCGATGCTGCAGATGAGATTGGTGTGAATCACATGCCTGTCTGGGAAGAGCGTGGGAACAGAAGAGAGTCTTATCTCTTCCGCTGTATGTACTATTTGTACTGTACTTTTGCTTTTACTTCTGTCTGTTTCTTCTCTCGGAGCTGGAAAGAAAGGACGCCATGAATCCTATGTCTGTACATAGTTTGTAAATAAAAACGTAGATCAGCTCTACAATGTCTCACGCTTCTTGGTGTTATGCCAGAAGATTAGTGTGCCGATATCATTTGATATATGTTGCTGAAGCGCACTGGAGAAGAAGGAAAATGCCTTTTCCAGAGCTGCGCATACCGAAGGACGCTCGGAGTTCGGGGCTGCAAGGGCACCCCAGGGCGTTTTCCAACAGGGTGGTCGTAGGAAGTGATTCATGAATTAAATTATTATTATTATTATTATTATTATTATTATTATTATTATTAATAGAAACACAGAATTGTAGACTAGGAAGGTACCACAAGCATTATCTAGTCCAACCGCACACAATGCAGGAATCTTTGGCCCAACGTGGGGCTCAAACCCACAACCCCGAGATCAAGAGTCTCATGCTCTACCAACTGAGCTGGAAGAAGCCTGGGACTCAGAAGCTGTTTGGGGAGGATGACTCCTTCCTTTCTTATGGAATTTTTATCCTCCCCTTCCTCCCAAAGAAGCCCAGGACAGCAATGTCCAAAAGCAAGGCAAAGCTGCCATGACATTTCTTCCTGTTTCCCTAATTCATTTGCCTGGTTTTCCTCCATACCAGAACAAGAGAGGGGGGCGCATCTTGCTGAAGGACCTCAAGAAGCCAGAGAAGGACAAGTGGGGCAACAGCCTGGATGCCCTGCAGTCTGCCCTGCAGCTGGAGAAAAAGGTGAGCCAGGCCTTGCTGGATCTGCACAAGCTGGCAACAGAAAAGGGAGACCCTCATCTGTGTGACTTCCTGGAGTCTGAGTTCCTGGAGGAAGAGTGAAGGTCATCAAGCAGCTGGGAGACTACCTCACGAACCTGAGGCGCCAGGGACTGCCCCAGAATGGCACAGGGGAGTACCTGTTTGACAAGCTCACTTTAGAAAAAGAGTAAAATTTGTGGTCAGGTTTGTGTAGAGAGCCAGTGTGGTGTAGTGGTTAAGAGCGGTAGATTCGTAATCTGGTGAACCGGGTTCGCTTCCCCGCTCCTCCACATGCAGCCACTGGGTGACCTTGGGCCAGTCACACTTCTCTGAAGTCTCTCAGCCCCACTCACCTCACAGAGTGTTTGTTGTGGGGGAGGAAGGGAAAGGAGATTGTTAGCCGCTTTGAGACTCCTTAGGGTAGTGATAAAGCGGGATATCAAATCCAAACTCTTCTTCTTCTTCTCCTCCATGCAATGCAGCCAATGCTCAACGCAGCACTGAATCTGCAAGCGACTCTGCTCCACCTGGCCTGCACTCCCAAGCTAGATTCCCCCACAAAAGGTACCGGGATTTACCTGGATGCAGCCAGCCAGGATGCTGGCAGTCATCTTCTTATACAGGCCGGCGTACTTCTCACACTTGCTTACGAGGTCCCTCAGTTCCGTCACCCGTGGGAGACCGGAGCCATGCTTCTCCACGACTTTGGCCAAGGCTTCCGCAGTACGCAGGCAGCACATGGAAACAGCACAGTCTCTGTCCAGGGTTGCCAAGTGATGAAGGAAATCAATGGACTCCTGGACAACCTGCAGGCAAAGGGGAGAATATAAAAGCACATCAGGAAATGATAACAGTATTTAAAATAAATAAATAAGCACAACAACAAGTAAGTAGTTTGCATAAAAATGCTGAGATCAACTTTTTCTTTAAAAAATCACCATTCACAAAAAAGCGTAGGAAAAGAAGGCACTAAGTGGACTTTTTACTTTTAGTGGGAAAGTTACGTTTAAATAATCATCATCTGTTCTACAAATTCCATAGAACATCTGCAACGTATGAAACGGGATCACAGAACATGCTTCAATAGTTCTTCCTAATTGTAAAATTAATGAATGTTAGAAGGATGTTGGATAGAAACTAAGTGGTTTCCAGCTGTAATGCTTTAGGAGACATGAAAAAAAAGATTCACAAATGGGTAAAAGCTTAATGGTAAGGATTTGCTGAACTAACAAACTGAATTGGAATACAAGGAGGGGAGGTGTGAGGAGGTCTGAGGAAATAAGTGTATGGAAGTTATGTTATTGAAAATTAATGTGTGTTTTTAATTGTTTTTTATTTTGTATGTTTATTTTTCATTTTTTGCTATATCTTAAAAAACTTTCAATAATTTTTTTTTTTTAAATTGTTCCTCCTCCCAGCTCCCTCCCCACCGATTCTTCCTCCCTACCTCTTGATCATTTAGGTGAGCACTCATGGAAGACAAGCAAGACTCAATGCACTTATGCCAGGGCACTGAGTCTTCCCAGGAACTGTCCAGGAACTTGTTCAAAAGCCTGGAGCAAAGAAGAAAGAAGGAGGAGGAGGAGGGAAAGTTCTGAAAAGAGACACGTTAAAAGCAACAACTGAGCTCCTCCAAAGTGATCACTCCAGACTACAACAAAAGACCCTGCCAACAATAATCTTGCGATGCAACAGCTAACTGCCTTGCAACCACCCAAAAGCATTCTCTACTTTCTTTCATGCTTCTGGTTTCTTTATATTATTAATCTCCTTCATATTATTATTCACATGCACAGCTTGGCACTCTCTCTGGAGTTCTAGTTTGGGATAAGGAATGGCAATACTCTGCACATGTTGTGCATCGCGGCACATTTCCCCATGGTTGCGAAAGTGTTGGGTTTTTAAATCAGTCAGCGTGCTTTGTTGATTTATCCTGGTGTCTGCATTCCCCATTGAAATAACGTTTGGTGCCTATAAAAGTCACAAGATGATTGGAGAGCTCGACTAAACATTCTGATTGGTTGGGCTTTTGTTGTTGTTTGTTTGCCTGTTTCCAAATGGTTGCGAAGGACTTGTACACTTCTCATCCATTTCCACAAATTCTGCGTTTGCTTTTGCAAAGTTCCGACCTTGCCCCATTTACAAGGTGAGAAAGGTACGATGGGCTCTCAGCCTTTGGGGTGAGTGCAACTCTCTTGGGTCAACATGGCAAGCTGCCATCGAAGTACGTGAGTCATACCTTAATGTTCCCAGCAGTACATCCCTCTCAGATCCCAGTGGCACCAAGTCTTTGAGCAGAAGCACGTCGGCCAGAAGCTCACAGCTGTTTCCCACGGGGAAGGCACCTTGGCCACAAATGCAGCCCTCCAGAGCCATCACCATCTCCTTGCAAATGCTGCTGGTGTGCAGACTGCTCAGCAGTTTGGGAACACCAATGTCCTTCAGGCCAAAGGAGGCTGCAGAGACTGGTTGGTTGGGGAGGGAAGACATTTTGAAGGGCAGAGCTTAGAACTTTGCTCTTGAATAACAACAACAATAACAATTTTATTCATACCCTGCCCATTTGGCTGGGTTTCCCCAGCCACTCTGAGCAGCTTACAGCATAACTAAAACCATAATAAAAACACCAACCGTTAAAAACCTCCTGATACAGATGTCTTCTAAAAGTTGTGAAATTTTATCTCCTTGACATCTGAAGCGGGGGGGAGGGTGATCCACAGGGAGGGCGCCACTCCCTTGCCCTGAAGTTGTTTTGTTTTTATCTTTTCAGAAACCTAGAATCATAGAGTTGGAAGAGACCACAAGGGCCATCGAGTCCAACCCCCTGCCAAGCAGGAAACACCATCAGAGTACTCCTGACATATGGTTGTCAAGCCTCTGCTTAAAGACCTCCAAAGTAGGAGACTCCACCACACTCCTTGGCAGCAAATTCCACTGTCGAACAGCTCTTACTGTCAGGAAGTTCTTCCTAATGTTTAGGTGGACTAATTAACTTATTAACTCCTGGAACCAAAGGGTGGTAATTCAACATCCTGTCAGTGCAAGGATGACCACCCAGTGCACCCTCTCCAGATCTGCCCCAGAGGGTTGTAGGAACCCCTAACACAGATTTTTTTGGGGGGAGGGCCTTCATGCAGAGGAAGAGGGGAATGTTCTCTTGTGCAAATAGAAATCCTTGTGCTGACTAAATGCTCACACAGCACTACTTGGGATACAACCCATTTTAATTTTTAATTTTTTAAAAAAGAACTCCCGCCTCCAGGGCACGAGCAATGCTGGTTTGTCGCATAATACACCTTCAAGTATCTGTCTGGGGTGGACTATGCAGAATTAGATAAATTAACAGGAAGGATTTGAAACCTGCGGGACCAGAGATTCTTAGAAGACTGGAGTAAATATCTGAACTATCTGAAAAGCAACTGTAATAAACAGATTACGTTAGTAGGACTGCCCTGGCCCTGGGGGAGGATAACCTGACTTCCTTAGGGCCTGGGACTTCTAAACTATGATTATTCATGGACCTTAAGGTCCTCTGCGGGGCATACCAGGAGACAAATTGAAGTCAAAAGGGAGAAATGTCCTGTGCCACAGAGAGGAGAGGCAGCGCCCTCTTGGCCCAAACGTCTTCAGGCTCACAAGGAAGGAGAGCACAGGGATACTGCTGCTAATGGAGAGCATTCACCCTCCAGCCAAGACCCATCCTCAAAGCCTCAGCCACGTCATACCTGCATTCTCCTGGCTCAGGGGCAGCTTACGTCCAGCCAAGCGGCTAAGCACTATCCAAGCCAGCCTCTCGTTGGAGCTCTGGCCGGCTTGGCAGCAGCTCTGCAGGACTGCATGGAGGTCACAGTTTTCCAGCTGCTCCACCAGACCCTTGTGGTAGTCGATCAATCGGTTGAGCACCAGAAGCCCATTCCGAACTGCTGCCGAGGCCCTGGGGGAAGAAGGCAAAGGGAACCTGCATTGAGAGGCTGCGGGAAAGAAGTGGGGTCTCTCCTTCTTTAGAGGGTCTTCAGCAGAGGCTGCACAGCCGCTTCTCGGGGGTGTCATAGTGGGTTTGCTGCATCAGCAGAGGATTGGGCTAAATTACCTTCAAAAGGTCCCTTTCAAGTCTATAATTCCATGAGGCAGAATAGAACTCAGGCTCATACAGGATTTTCCAGCCCTGGACAGCTAGGAGCCTCATATTCAAGGAAGATGAAGTGAACCTTCCCTCCAAAATCTCAATAGAAACAAAAGATCCCCTTGGTCTGGGCTCTCCGTAGCCTCAGAGTAAAGATAAATACCATACTTTTCCATGTATAAGACGCCCCCATGTATAAGAAGCCCCCTATTTTGGGAGACTCAAATTTAAGAAAATGGGGGGAGGTGGCTTTTTTGCAGAGGATTGCCCAGGGTTGTTTAGCTTGTTTTAGGGGGGATTGCCGAAAATCACCCGCTTGCGTCCAAAAATCCGCCTCTCATCTGTCCCCTCACTGGCAGAAGCTGTCAATCGCCCCCTCAATTGCCGCAGTGTCAGCCAATCAACAACAGCCATTGAGGCAGCAACCAATAACACACTCAATAGCCGATGACAGCCAAGGCAGCAACCAATCAAACGTCCACCCTATGCACTATCCATGTATACAACGACCCCCATTTTAGCATAATTTTAAAAGAAAACAATCTAGTCTTATACACGGAAAAGTATGGTATTCATACAATTTTTACTGAAGTTTTAAAATTATATCTCCTCTCTCTTCCCTTTCTCATTTTCCTTCTATAAATTTCCCTCCTCCTTATAATTTGAAAGCGTCAGATACGAACGCTCCTTTGCCTCGCCCAGATTCCCCCTTGAACCTCACCCAGGTGTGTTCAGCATCTTCTCAATCGCAGCAGGGACGGCACAGAGCAAATTGCCAGGGACTTTGCTGGAAGCAGGACCGACGCCAGTGAAGATCTCTTGCATTGCCCGGGCATCTGAGGGTTTCAGAGGGTAGTGCTTCTCACAGCCTCCTGGTAGCTCACAGTTCCCAGCTCCCAACAGTATCTTCAACGCCTGGGGGACAAAGACAGCGGCTGAATGGCAAGGAATAAAGCAGAGAGAGGAATGGCGAACTGTAAATTCAGTAGACTAGTGGTTTCCAATTAGCGATCTCGTTTTTCAAAAAGTCATGGATTTCCTCCCCCCCACACACACACATTTTTGAAACCGTTGATATCTCTGTGGTTGGTTGTGTTATGTGAATGGTGCCATGATACCCTCCAAAACATGTCCCAGCGCAAAATGGGACACACAACTTCTGGGCTGCGCTCCCACCCGAGTCACATGATCTGCATGGCGGCCAGAAATGGAAAGTACTGGGCAGTTGAAGGGTACGTGCTGCAGACCAGCAACTGGAAACCACTGCAGTGCACATTCGTGAAATTACATTGCACCCAAACCATACAGCATACGACAGGAAACGTACCGCTAAGCCAGCCTGCTGCACTGATGCAGACGTGGAGTGCTTCTGCATGCACTGCAGCACGGAGCGCAGCCCCCCTCCAAGGGCAAAGAGGACCCGCCAGTCATACTGGGCCATGAATCGGCGCAGCATCTGTAGTGCCAACACCATCACCAGCTTCTCCTCCACTCGGTGACTCAGCAGCTCCACCAGCAGCCTCCCCATTTTCTCCCTGTGGGCAGCAGAAGGGGCAAGTCATCGCAGGAGCCTGGCCCCTCAACAGACAGCTGGAGACCAGGCCCCAAGCACACAGAACCAGGCAAGGCAAATACTTCTTGCTACTGAACAGAAAATAACTTGTCAATAAATTGGTGATGCCAACTCTAGGAGGGAGAGGTGCTGTCCAGGTGGCACTGACCCATGACAGGGCCTTTTCAGTGGTGGTTCCCCAGCTGCGGAAACCCCCTCCTAGTGAGGAGTTCCTATCTCCGTCATTATTTCAGGAGGAATTTATATCAAACCATATTATCCACGGTAATGTTTACACTACACATGAGAAAATCCATCTGCTTACAATGGTCTCCTAAATTCAGGTTGGTAGCCGTGTTGGCCTGACGCAGTCGAAATAAATAAAAAATGTGTATCTGAAGAAGTGTGCATGCACACGAAAGCTTGTACCCAGAACAAACTTAGTTGGTCTCTAAGGTGCTACTGGACAATTTTTTAATTTTTTCTGAATGGTCTCCTAAATAACTTATAAATTTTTCCTATTCTTTCATAAAGATTTTGTCCTCTTGGTTTCTCAGTTTTCCAGTCAGTTTTGCCATCTTGGTATAATCCATCAGCCTGGTTTGCCATTCTTCTACAGTAGGGCCTATATATCTGAGTTTCTAACCCTGCTGGGGTGGAGTGTCAAATGTTATTGAGGACCATCAAAAACAGGCCTTGACCCTGGTGTAGATGTTACTGAGCTAGATGGAAGAATGTCCTGAATCAGCTTCCTTCCTATGCCCAGAGCCTGTGGTAAGCAGTGGATATTAAAAAAGAAAGAACGAGGAGACCAGAACTGACCTTCTGGAGAGCTCACACTCCATCCTGACGACATGCCTCTCTTGCCTCTCTCGCTCAAGCTCCTCCTCCAAGATGCTGATGGTGAATCTGAGACCAGCCATCTGCTGTTCAGCGTCACAGCTGGGCTTCTGGATCATCTCCAAGGCATCAGAGAGCTGCTCGATGGTGCTCTTCTTCCCGACCAGCTTCACACTGCAGAAAGCTGATCAACAAATCTATCAGCACAACGGTCCTTCAGTCAGTTTCATCTCAGCATCCTCGCACCTGCTTGCTCCTCCAGCACACAAAACCTTTTTGTCCCTAGAAGCTTTCCCTAGCATTTTTTTTCCCCAACTAGAAGCTACCCAGGCTATTATCAAACCAGAAACTTGATTGTGTTCTCGGGATTGTGGGTTCAAGCCCCACGTTGGGCAAATGAGTCTTGCACACCGCCTTCCCACTGGTTCACAGACACACAGATAAGAAAGACCGAGCTAGACCTGACAAGAAACACAAGGTTGCTGCTGTGGGAAAAAGTAGGCCTCTCTCCAAAAGCCCGATAAAAAATTTCCCTTGTGCTGCTATGTTCTGCTTTTCTGCCCTCCTCAGCCAATGAATGGGGGAAATACAAAATGTTGTGACAGGACAATCTCAACTACACAAACTTTATAGAGGGCGAGGGGGACTCGATACAAGTCTCTCATTTTAGGTGGCTCCTGTTGTTACATCTACTTTAGTCCAAGTTGAAGCCTCTTGAACACAAAATTAAGTCCCAGTGTCTGCCAGTTACTTACCTTTGGTTTTCTCATCAAGCGTGTCTGGGTAAGAAAGTCCTTCCATTCTGAGGAGCTCATGAACCAGTTGGGTGTCTGTTTTCTCTTCCGGGGATGGAGCTGGAGAAGGCGCTTCGGTAGACAGTGAGTCCTCCTCTGTCTTTTCGGGCGCTGTGGCTTTGGAAAGGCCGCCGCACTTCGCAGGGGCCAGGTCCACCTTTTGTCCACCTGTCCCTCCTTCGCTGGAGGAATACTTGAGATAGACGTGGGAGCTGCGCAGATCACTTTGGGCATTGCCCTGGCATCGCCTGCTCAGGAACTGCAGCACTTTCTGAGCTAGCTCTACGGAGACAGACAGCGGGATCAGGCCTTCTTCGTCTAGCTCTGGCAGCTTGAAATACAGAGAGAAAGATCTGATGTACAGAGACCCCTTCCAGTTTTTTGCAATTAGAATGATATTTATTGAAAAAAGATTTTTTTTAAAATTACAAAGAAAAAAGACAAAAACAGAAAAATAAAAATAAAAAATAAAACCATCATTTTCAAATTCTCCACTTTCATTACCTTCTTTCCATGACCTCCTCCTCTTCCCATCTCTTGTATCTTGATTAATAATTGTCACAGCAAATCCTTTCCATAATTCATAATATTCTGTCATTACATTACCTTACTCTATTTTCATCTTATCTTATAAAAAACCTTGAAACTTAAGACTTAAATCTTATTTTTACCAGCTTCTCATAACCATTACCTTTTTACCTAATTCTTTAAACATTTTTACAAGAGCCAAGTAATTTCATTTCAACATTTTTCCAACGTTCATAAAACATTTCTAATGATAAAAAAGAGAATAAAAACAATCCAATCTTCGTCCAGCGTCCCCCCCCCCCCAGTCCCAGGATTGTCAGTCCTTTTTATCCCATTAGTCTGGCACATTAACCTGGTGGTCTTATATCCGAGGCCTTCAAATCTCTTCCATGTCCCTTCCGCAGCTCTTCTTCATATTTTCCTTTCACTCGTGGGAACTCCAGCTTGGTAGTGTTTTTGACCCTTTTCAACAAATCAGCCCCTTTCCCATAGTCCAGACTAGACTCCATGTGGTATTTTAAGACATGTTTCAAATTCCCTCCAAAATTGGAAGTCCCAACAGCTCCAAACCTCTGATGGCCCATTGCCAGACTCGGAAAGTCTAAACATCCCTGCATAGGAGGGTCAGTCCAACCCCATTTCCAAATCAATCCAAACTTTGTCTTTCCAAATCTGGCTTTTTCCAAGTTCATTTGTCAAATCCAAAGGCTCATTTTCCTGCTGGGCCAAAAGTCCCTCCATCTCTGGCGCCCAAGATTCTGCAACATCCTCTTCTCTCATCTGCTCTGTCAGGACACACTCCTGTTTAAGTTCCTGGGTAGGCTCCATATAATTTCCCAGTACCTGTTCAAATGTTCTGGCCGCATTAGTCATCAAATCCGTCTTCTGGCTTAACTGATCCAATAGGACATTTATTTTACAGAAAGCACCCAACAGTGCTTCTGAAAACATTGTCCTGCAAGGTCACAAGTCCTTTCACACGGTTGTAATCTGTGGCAGCTGCAAGCTCCCTAGAATTGGTTACAGTTTCACAGTCCCCCTCTAGGGGGAAAACTTCTGGTTGTTCTTTCTTTTAAGGACAATAGCAACAAAGTTTCTTTTTTAAAGATATTTTGTCAATATTTGTTCCTTTAAAATGCGAAAGGAAACAGTGGAATCACAATGTTACTCTTCTTTTAACTATCTGTCAAAAACATTTGTCTCTGGTCAATGAGCTTCAAAACGTCAATTCTGACACCCCGCTCCAGGGTCAGGACGGTGGAAAGTTACTTTACTTTAAACTCACTTCTGCAGGTTTAAACAGTCCAAAAAAGATCCCCCTTCTTCTCCTGCTACCGAAGGGGGGTTCAACGCTTTTAGATGGTGAAAGCCAATCCTTTTAAAGTAATTTTCTAAGCTCTAGTTTACGTTGTCTTTGCTTTCTTCTGACTACAAGGAAACGGAAGGCTGACTTCCTGTTTAGACCTTCCCGTTTCAGTACCAAATTAAGGTGAATTTTTAAGTCCAATTCCTTTCTAATCACCAGTTCTTATTTGCAGACCAATTGTTCAATGTTTAAGTACTCACGGGTGATTATTTTAGATGCCAAATTGTCCCAGGAAAAAGGCAGCGCTCTCCGGCAACAGCTATGCGGCTTCGCTCCACAGAAAAAGCAATTGACTCACAGCACCACGCCACTTCCCCCTCTTCGCTTCGGAGCCCGTTAGTGGGTTCCTTTGCGGGTTGGGGGGGTGCTAAGGGTGCCCACCGAGTCCCACGGTCACAGGCTTCATCCGCCTGTGATTTCTAAAAGGGTCCCCGCTTCGCCGTAGCGGAAAGGACCCGTTTCACGCGGAGCTGGTCCCTCTGGTTCAGAGGGAGTCCGCCATTGCCGATGGCGCCACCCCGGAAGTCCAGTTTTTGGCAACTAGAATCCTGGCGGCAGCTGTCGTGTATAAGAACTCTTTTATTATTATTGGGGATGCCTTTTGTCACTACATCTAGAAGAAACTCTTTTCCTTTCCTGCCCCAATCTGGCCACAGTGATCCATGTGACGGACACCTCCAGGCTTGACTACTGTAATTCGCTCTACGTGGGGCTGCCCTTGAAACTGTCCCACAAACTCCAGCGGGTACAGAATGCTGCAGCGAGGCTCCTCACAGGGTCCCTGCAATGGGAGCATATTCAGCAGTGCTTTACCAGTTGCACTGGCTTCCATTTGACTATAGGGTCAGGTTCATGGTGCTGGTTTTGACCTTTAAAGCCCTTTGTGGCTTAGGGCCCTTGTATTTATGGGACCGCCTCTCCTGGTATGCCCCAAAGAGGACCTTAAGGTCCATGAATAACCATAGTTTACAGGCCCTAAGGAAGTCAGACTATCCTCCACCAGTGCCAGGACCTTTTCAGTGATGGCTCCGACCTGGTGGAATGCTCTGTCCCAGAAGACTAGGGCCCTTCAGGATTTAACCTCCTTCTGTCGGGCCTGTAAGAACGAGCTATTCCACCTGGCCTTTAATTTGAATTCAGCCTGATCTTTTATTTCCCTTCCCTTCCCTCCCCCTCCCCTTTTATGAAGATTACCCGCTCTGAGACCCCACAGCTAATTCTCCTCTGGCCTCCTCACTGGCTCAAGTAGGACTAATTCAGCCAGCTAGCCCTGGTGATCATCTAATGTTTATTGGATGAATTTCCCCTAAATTGATTTCTGAACTTTGAATTTTATTGTTATTCATGTTTTTATACTGTATTTTATGTTGCTTTTACAATTAAGTGTTTTAAATTTGTTGTTAGCGGCCATGAGCCTGGTTTTTTGAACTGGGAAGGGCAGGGTATAAATAAAATTTTATTATTATATTATTTTGGTCTTTTCTCAAATGTTGTTTTAAACATCTTTTTTAATTCTTCATGAATACTACCCCAGAACTTTTTGATTTTTTCACATCCCCACCATACATGATACATTGTTCCTTCTGACATCTTACATCTCCAGACTCAGAACCTTCACATCCTGGAACAGGGAGTACCAACAGAAAAAAGAGAGGCACCGACTCATTCCTACCTTAAATGGATCTCCCACTACTGGTTCTTCCCAGCTCTTTACCTTCTCGTTCTGCTGGACGAGCTGGACCACTTCCTGCTGCTCCTGCTGTTCTAGCTTCTTAACGAAGAAGAGGAGCTCCCACCATTCAGCCCGGCTCAGAGTCTCAGACTTCTCCTTCATATGATCCGTCAGGTATGGTGCCAAGTACAGGCCCCGAAGCGGTTTACGGTACGTTGCCTGGTTAGCTTGCAGGTGAGCACAAAATAACAGAGGGGTGTTTTATGGCTTCTCAAGAGAGCGCCGTTTTAAATGCTGTCCTCAAAGCAAAAATCCCCTTGCAGAGCAACCTGGTCCAGGTGGAAGAAGCAGCCATTTTTCCCAACCCCACAAAGCAACTTTAACACTATAACACACTCCTACAGGAGCCCTGAGCCTGGTTTTTGAACCGGGATATAAATAAAAATTTATTATTATTATTTATTATAACATCCCAGCACTGCCTTACCTGCGTCCCGTCTCAGAGAAGCTGTTAGGCTGGTTAACTTTTCTTGGGCTTTCTCATCTGCATGCCCTGAGGAACCAATGATCTCAACCATGTGCCAATGCACCCAGTATGTACGGCCCAGAGACTCCCAGTAAACCTGGAAACAAACAGGGGCCAACATAAAAAAGAAGAAGACTCCGCCTACTTGTCCTGCAAGCAATTTGACCTTCCCCCTTATACCATTCATCAGCCATAATGATTTATTATTTATATGCCACCCATCTGAAGGGGTTGCCCAAGCCACTCTGGGCGGCTTCCGACAAAATTTTAAAACCACAGTAAAACACCACACATTAAAAACTTCCTGATACAGGTCTGTTTTCAGATGAAATAGTCAGGTAGTTGCTTATTTCCTTGACATCTGACGGGAGGGCATTCCACAGGGTGGGTGCCACTACTGAGAAGGCCCTCTGCCTGGTTCCCTGTAACCCCACGTCTCACAATGAGGGAACTGCCAGCAGGCCCTCAGAGCTGGACCGCAGGGCCCGGACTGAACAACAGAGAGGCCCCCCAGTCAGACCAAAACCCTCCTCTTGACACAGTGGTGATTCTGCTGCTCATACCACCAAGGCCAGAACAGCTTCAGAAACCCAACGAGATCCCCAGACATCAAAATTCCATAGCTTACGGCAGTGGTTCTCAACCTGTGTGTCCCCAGATGTTGTTGGACTACAACTCCCATCAGCCCCGAGCTCTGGCCTTGCTAGCTAGGGGTGATGGGAGCTGTAGTTCAACAACATCTGGGGACCCACAGGTTGAGAAATGCTGGGTCTCAGAAGCCAGGATGTTCCCCTCTCCCAGCTTTGCCCCCAAACTCAGCAATACCTGGATGGGTGGCGTGCCGTCATTGCTCTGCAGGAACTCGCCTTCGTCTCCCGCACAGACTTTCTCGTAGTCTTCCAACATGCGCACGCGCATGCCCCGCACCAGCTTCTCCTGCACGTACTCCACATAGCTGTTGCGACTGGGGAAGGCCGAGCGCAGTTTGAAAGTGCCAGTCTCCTTCTGGGGGAGCCGAGCGGCTGGCGGGACGGTGGCGCCACTGGGAGCCTGGAAGATAGACTGAGCTGCCCAGGGCGGCTTCCTGCTGAGAGTCCGGAGCTGCCAACCGCGATCCCAGCCCATGGCCTGCACCAGCTCTGAAATAAGGCTGCCCATGGCCATGCTGAAGTCAAACTCGCGCTGCAGCCTTTTGCTGTCCCCGGAGCATGCACTGAAGGGCTCAGAGGTTGCTTGCTCCCCTCCCGGGTCTGTGGCGCTATGGTGTTTGTCGACGAGGGAGGTGGCACATAGGTAGCGCTTCACCAGAGAAAACAGCAGCTTCCCTGGAATCTGGAGCAGGGAAGAAGATGAAGAACTATGAAGAAATAGCCATGCAAACTTGATCCACATCCATTATTTAAAGCGGCCTTTTCTTCCTTGCTGATTGAGACCATTATTTAAAGTGCCTCGATTTATATCAGCCTTTCCCAGCTCTCCAAATTATTTTGTACTTTTAACTCTGATCATCCCTGACCATTGGCTGTGACAGCTCGGAACTGCAGTCCAAAACATATTCAAGGTTGGTGATGCTTTTGGCAAGGCTGATTTTGTGAGGCACCTTGAACGTGCAAATAGAGAGGATATAAATAAAGTAATGGGGGGATCTCTGTGCACTTGTCCCCCTGCCTTCAATAAATAAACAAATAAACTAATTAACTAATTAACTAACTAATAAACTAATTAAACTAATTATTTATACCCCGCCCATCTGGCTGGGTTTCCCCAGCCACTCTGGGCGGCTTCCAACCGAACACTAAAATGCAATAACCTAATAAACATTAAAAGCTTCCCTAAACAGGGCTGCCTTCAGATGTCTTCTAAAAGTTTGGTAGTTGTTTTTCTCTTTGACATCTGGTGGGAGGGTGTTCCACAGGGTGGGTGCCACTACCGAGAAGTCCCTCTGCCTGGTTCCCTGTAACTTGGCTTCTCGCAGTGAGGGAACCGCCAGAAGGCCCTCGGCGCTGGACCTCTCTCCAGGTCACTTCACAATTATCTCGCCCACACACCCCTCGAATATACCTCCAGACCTGAGCTGGAAGCAGCCCCATCTAGGTCAGTTAATACCTGTGGCAGGGGGATCCCCTCAAAGGACATGCAGTGCTCTTCTGAGGATGTTGTTTCTGCAAACAGCTCAAGGAGGGTGTAGCGGCTGTCGAAGTCCATGTGTTGTTCAATGCCATCCTGCCGGCTCAGGGACAAGAGGACATAGGCTCGGCTTCCTGAAACCAGAGATAACTAATATGGCACTTCCTTTGCATATGTACTAAAGCATATTCTTGCTCACAGAACTCCCGTCTCCACAGTAAGATGGGAGTCGGTTCTTTCACACAGACATACGCAACAGAATACATAAAATGAGACAATTCGAGGTAGCAGCTTACAGAATGAGGCTCAGGGGGTTAATTCTTGACAAAAAACTAAGCCAGAAAGCTACGAGGAAGCAGTTAATGGCCTGGTTCACACCTTACCCTAAGCCAAAGTACGGCATAGTGGGACTGGCAAAATGCTTCTGTCCACACAGGGCAGCACTTCATGCTCGAGGCAGAAATGTGCATACTAGGATCCAGGCAAGAAAATGTCTGGGGTATCCCTTTTTGCTACTGTGAGGTGCATTCATCAAATGCAAACAGACTCCTCATCATTTAAAATAAAGTCAGTGCTCTAATATGGCTTTGAGAATCATAACTGACAGTCACCCTATAATTTTTTGGTAATTCAACCATTTATTAGAAGTATTAACCAAGGCCGAACAAGAAATAATTTTCATAGGAGATTAAGGGGGGAGGGGATAGTGTTTGTTTACATAGGCAGAGGGATGAGGATAGCATTGGCTAGGCTCTGTCATTTAATGCAACTTACAAAAGAACATATTTTAAGATACTTTAGAAGCCTTAGGTCCAAACCAGACTTGTCGCATCACCCAGTGAGGTTGATAATTAATGGGATCAGAGCAAGCAGGGAGGGAATTTAACCCTTTTGGCTCCTTCTGTGGACTGAGGAATAAAGGTAAAGGTAAAGGGACCCCTGACCATTAGGTCCAGTCGTGACCGACTCTGGGGTTGCAGCGCTCATCTCGCTTTACTGGCCGAGGGAGCCAGCGTACAGCTTTCGGGTCATGTGGCCAGCACGACTAAGCCACTTCTGGCGAACCAGAGCAGCGCACGGAAATGCTGTTTACCCTCCCGCTGGAGCGGTACCTATTTATCTACTTGCACTTTGACATGCTTTCGAACTGCTAGGTTGGCAGGAGCTGGGACCGAGCAATGGGAGCTCACTCCGTTGCGGGGATTCAAACCACCCACAGCGCCACCTGCGTCCCTTATAAGGACTGAGGAATATCCCTCCTCTAAAATTAGTATTTCCATTAGGAGAAACCTTTCCCCCATCCCACCCTTGACACTAATAAGAGTCTGCAAACACCAGCTTGAGAGGACTTTCCTTCAGGACTGCTGCACAGGAGGAAAGGATTAAATACCCGTTCATGCTTGCTGCAATCTTGATAATTATCAGTGCACACATACCACCTGATGCTACTTGCATTTTTAAAAACCCTGCGTATTAAATACAAAGGGCCAGTGTGGTCCTTAAGACAGGAATTGCATCATAGCTGGAGTTAGTCCCTAAAAAAGAACGAATCTTCTGAGTCTCACCTGCATTGTGGGAAGCCAGAGCCCTTAGGATCTTGCCTGCGCTGCGACAGATCTGCTCCTCCTCGTTACACAGCATCTTCATCAGCAGACTGAGGGCTCCCGTTTCCTTGAAGACCCCCATCAATGAGCCAATACTGGCATAAGCACTGAGCACTTGAATGGTGTTCAGGATGGAGGACTGAGGGACTGTGGGGCTGGCCATTTGCCAAGCAGCCCGCTGCACTAAGTTCCTGACATCGGCCTTCATCTCCGAAAGAGATGCTTCATCCAACGTGACATCGGGAGGGAATATTCTGCGTGAACTCTCTTCCTTGGGTGTCCTCTTGCCTAAGAGTGTTGGGCAGTTGGCATAGGCATCATCTGCCGACATCCACATCAGGAAATTCTCCATGCTGCTCTCTGCTGAACAGGTGCCAGGCCTACTTCCAGCACCATTTTTCAGGTTCCAGCGAATCAGGTATTCAACGTGCCCATTGTGACCACGGCGCTGCCGGATTAACTCCTCAGGATAGGTCTGAATCTTGGGTCCGAGATGCACTAACACATTCCCATTTTGCCTCTCAATCACCATGACAGGGAAAGCACCTGCCAGTACAGAGAGAAGCAGGTCACGTCCTCTGGAAACACTATAGAAACGTTGAGTGAGATAGCCCAAAATACAGGGACATTGCTTTGAGACACAACTACGGCATGTTCAGTGTGCCATTAGAAAATACTACCCCAGGAAGATGACACATTCCTCAAACTCGGCAAGTAGCTGAGATCCTTGTTGGAGTTACCTCTCTTCCTACTGGATCTCAGAATACTAAAACTCTGGACCATGCAATGAAGCGGAACATGGGAAGATTCAAGACAGACAAAAGAAAAGAACTTCTTCACACAGTGCATATTTTGTCTGAGTTAATTTTAAGATGTATTTTAATTAATTGATGCCTGTTTTTATGTATACTGTGTTATTTATATGATGTTATCTGAGCCCGGCTCCAGCTGGCAACAGTGGGGTACAAATAATAATAATAATAATAATAATAATAATAATAATAATAATATTTAAACTATGGAATTCACTGTGGCCAAAGGTAGCAATGGGTACCAACTGGGATGGGTAAAAAAAAAAAATTAAGACAAATTTATGGAGGATATAAGTATCAATGATAACTACTACTAGTAGGTTCTACTACACTGTCAGACACAGTACGCTTCTGAATGCTAGTTGCTGACAATCACACATGGGGAGAGTGCTGTTGTGCCAAGATCCTGCTTTGGGCTTCTCAGAGGCCTCTGGTTGGCCATTGTGAGAACAAAATGATGGATGAGATGAGTCACTCGCCTGATCCAATTGGGCTATTTTTATGTTCTTATATCCACTCATGCCAACTTGGGCTGCCCCTTCAAAGAACCAGGGTCAACATATTTTGTGAATGTCAGGAAGCCTGACAGTGAACATGCTCCAAGTCTAACTTAGGCATCTATAAAAGTTTGCACTAATTATTTGTTTCTAAAGATAGCATTCTGGAATATGGACAAGCCAACGGGTTTCAAGAAGACCTATAGAACTTTATTGTCTCCTAATGGAAATCCAACTGAAGTATACTTCTCTTCAGTATACTTCTCTATAGAGAAACTTTAGTTCAGTACAGACATCATGACCATAGATGAAGCTGGGCAAAAAGTGATTCACTGTCAACACAGCACAAAAGTGAAAGCTGTTGTAATCTAATGAGGTGTGACCTAATGCTACACTGGAATTTAAGCATGTGTTCTCCCTCAAATTATTCCGTGCTTCTACTCTTATATCTACTTCCCCACTTATAAGCAACCTATCTTGGACAAGTATTTGTCCTAGAGACAGATGTGAATAACTTGCTAGCTTATATATTTTCAAAGGGAGACTGCTATTTCATTTCAGTGATCTTGTTGTACAGGTGGAGATATAGCACAAGCTAATCTAATTCGGTCTACAACTTCTACACTCCATCGGAAGACTATTACAAACCACACATGGGGCTTCTGTCATCTTGTTAGGCAGCATCTTTTTATATTGTCTTTTAATTAACATCCGGCCTGAAAAAGAAATCTAATGAACCTGAAAGCCTGCACACAATTTTGTGGTGTATAGGTCAAGATAAAAGGTTCCATACTACTGCTGCTTTATGAGGTGTTATTTTAATGATTCATTAATGCTACAAGCAGTTTTTGTCTGTTTTGAAGACAGGTTGGTTTGGATCTATGCAAGACGCAGGCAAATAAAGGTTGCAATTATAAATGATGCACAACAGCTAGCTAAGGTTAAAAACTGCCTTAAATTTTTTGTTCTATTCATTTCAGCATCTTAACACTACCTGGAATACTGTAGTCTATGAAAGATTATACACCTAAACTACATTTTTATTTAAGGAGTTATGAAGACCATATCTTTCTTTATTAAAGAAGAATCCTCTTTGCAGCTTCATATCACAGTTCAAGGTCTGTAAGATGGGCATCCTTTAACAAACCTGTTAAAGACGTCCTTCTTGAGCAATACCAGGGACACCCTCCCAAAAAAATATGTTTGAAAACCACGGCTGCCGTAGGGCTGCGCAAATGTGCTAGCTCGCATGTGCCAGTGTGGGATCTTGCCAATCTATCCCATCTAGCATATTCTATCCCAGGGGTCTGCAACCTTTAAGACAAAAAGAGCCACTTGGACCCGTTTCCGAAGAAAAAAAACCTGGGAGCCGCAAAACTCGTCATTATAAAAGTAACTTTTTTTTCACTTTTTTATTATTTCTTTGTTTGACCCCTCAGAATTACTCCTCCTCATAGAAATAAACATTAAATTAACAAGTTACCCTTTTTTGTGTGTGTGTGTTCTTCACTCCCCTTCAAAACAGTGACCAGCGTACATGCCCCCTTTCAATGCAGTGACCAGTGTACATGCCCCTTACAATGTAGCGGGCGGGCGGGAAGGTGACGTCGAGACGGTGCGTGACTAACGCACGCACCGCCCCCATGCGACGTCACAGCCAGTACAGCGCCCGCCACAGTGGGGAGTGTCGGGGCACACAATGCGCCTCCTCCCCTCGCTAGTATCCATCCCGGAGCCGCGGCAAAGGTGTAAAAGAGCCACATGCGGCTCCGGAGCCGCGGGTTGCAGACCCCTGTTCTATCCAAACACTTTTCAGTTGAGATCAGCTTCCAGTTAAAAAGCACTCAAAATGTACCGTTACGATGCCATCCAGAAGAGCAGCTGTGTTTGCTCCAGAGAGAGAAAGGGCAGCACCATAAAGACGTCCAAATCTATCATGACTTGAGCCTGCGCAGAGCCCCACAAATGTTGTATCCAATGAATTGGGCTCCTTTTGATATTTACATTTATTTTTGGGCTGGCTGCACAGCTTACGGCGAGGCTCTGACTATGTGTATATCTATATGTGTATATGTGTATATAAATAAACAAAATAATGATAAGGTATAGATGATAAAATGAGACTGCACTACACACACACACACACACACGTTATCATATATCAAACCTAGACAGCATGTTAAAAAGCAGAGACATCACCTTGCCAACAAAGGTCCGTTTAGTTAAAGCTATGGTTTTCCTGGTAGTGATGTATGAAAGTGAGACCTGAACCATAAAGAAGGCTGATCGCCGAAGAATGGATGCTTTTGAATTCTGGTGTTGGAGGAGACTCTTCAGAGTCCCATGGACTGCAAGAAGATCAAACCTCTCCATTCTGAAGGAAATCAGCCCTGAGTGCTCACTGGAAGGACAGATCCTGAAGCTGAGGGTCCAATACTTTGGCCACCTCATGAGAAGAGAAGACTCCCTGGAAAAGACCCTGATGTTGGGAAAGATGGAGGGCACAAGGAGAAGGGGACGACAGAGCAAGAGATGGTTGGACAGTGTTCTGGAAGCTACCAACATGAGTTTGACCAAACTGCGGGAGGCAGTGGAAGACAGGAGTGCCTGGCGTACTCTGGTCCATGGGGTCACGAAGAGTGGGACATGACTAAATGACTAAACAACAACAATCATATATATGTGATAACACTGCGCTGCGCTGCAGCTGCAGATCAGGCTCGGCCACCTGTCGCCAAAGCTGCCCCGTTCCCCACGGGGTCTCCTGAAGCGACGGCAGGGGGCGGGGTCCCCATGGAACGCAGGAGGCGCGCGAGCCTTGGACGCTGGACAGCTGCCGGTTCGATCCTGCCGGAAGCCTCGAGATTATAGGATAACCTCACTCGCAACCCTCCCTCCCCCCAAAAAAAACCCCCTCACAACATGAATACACATACGCAAAACAACAACAGCAACAACTACCCGCAACCCTTCGGGCGGGCGAGCCTTGTCGGCAGCCTCCCTTATTTTATCCAGCCTAGCAGCTGCCTCACCTCTTCCGCCTTTCCTGCTCGTGTCCCGCCTTCCCACTGACGCGCTACGACTGCCGTCGCGAGGCAAACTTATTACTTTCGCGGAGCGTCTCATTGCAAAGAACAGATGGAACAAAATATCTCTTTTTATTCCCGCCCCCCCTTTTTTTTGCTTTGTTGGATTAAAGCGTATTATTTATGCATTTCCCACGCCTTTTGCTTATATTCTTTAATTATTTGCTTCATGAAATTTATATGGCTCCTGATTGCAAGAGGGAGGCGAACTTCTCAAAAGCTGGTTGGCCGAAAAAGATAAAACAATAATATTCCTTAAAAAATAAACAACCACCATATTAAAAAAAAAATATTGCAGGAAGTTTAAAGCCCTGCAATAAGGTAAAGGTAAAGGGACCCCTGACAATTAGGTCCAGTCATGGCTGACTCTGGGGTTGCGGCGCTCATCTCGCTTTATTGGCCAAGCAAGCCGGCGTACAGCTTCCAGGTCATGTGGCCAGCATGACTAAGCCGCTTCTGGTGAACCAGAGCAGCACACGGAAACGCCGGTTACCTTCCCGTTTACTTTCCTGTTTACCTTCCCGCTGGAGCGCTACCTATTTATCTACTTGCACTTTGACGTGCTTACAAACTACTAGGTTGGTAGGAGCAGGGACCGAGCAACGGGAGCTCACCCCATCACGGGGATTCGAACCGCCAACCTTCTGATCAGCAAGTCCTAGGCTCTGTGGTTTAACCCACAGCGCCACCCGCGTTCCATAAGTCCTGCAATACAATGGACTAAAACCAGAATTGAATCCCACACCGGGCTTTCTAAAGCATCTGGGATTATAAATCAGTTGGATAAATAATAATTTTTGCATGAGTGTACAAACATGTGGATGCTTGTAAACACACGTGTAACTTCAGTGAGTCCCCATCCCTGGGATGGGCATTAAAAATATTTTACCATAGTAAAAGATGTCATCGTCATGCATCACCTGAGGTGTGTCAACCGTATTAGGGATGCCTACAGGACAGTCCTATATACATGTCTGCTCAGATGTAAATCCCATTAAGTTCAATGAGATTTGCTCCCTACTAAAGAGGTATTAAGACTGCAATCCTCTGTGTACTCACGGAGGAACAGCCCCCATGGAGCACAACTGGGACATACCTTTGAGTAAGCAGGTAAGATGCCACAGGTATTAATGCAAAGTTTTATATTTTTGAACATGCAGAATTGCCATTGCTATTCTGCAGCCTCTCTGAATCATTAAATTCATTTTGCATCTATCAGAGACTTGTTGCTGCAATTCTATATGGGTCTACTCAGTGGTAAGTCCCACTGATTTCCACAAGGCTTTCCGCCAGGTAAATGGGTATAGCATTGCAGCCTAATTTATCTAACATTTGTTGGAGCAGCTGGGCATAGAAAGGGGTCATTTTCCTTCAGCCTAATTAACCCCATGGGCGAGGTAATCAGGTGCAAGGTCAAATGAGCCATTTGCTGTGGTTATGGCTCTGAGCACTACATATATCTATTAATGTATGTCAGATTCCCAACATTTTCTTTGCATCTCAAGACTCAAGATACAGGCTTTTACTCCTGAATCATGCCCAGATTTTCTTATCCCCTTTCCCTACCCACCCCATGTTTTGCTGAACCTCTAGCCATAAGGGTTCTGGTCTGGAGAACGTGAAAGCACGCTTGCTATTTTGGGGTGATGTTTTAGTTAATCCTAATGAAGGCATCGCTCTACCACGATTCTTTTTGTACTGCATCGCAATCTGCCCACATTACCCTAACAATTGGATTCTGTAAATTGGAGTCGGTTATACCTAAGGACACGAATTTAATTGGGCTCAGATCCTCCCAATTCTGAATAGGATTAGGTTGCTTAGTGTCAACCCCAGTAAACTGTTCTCTCCAGTGGGGTTTACGGTATTCTTTCAACAATCGCCCGTTTTGCCAGAACTGTACGATTATCAGTTTATGGTAACAGGGAGGCAGGCTTTTTCATGCCATCCCTGCTGAATTAGATGCCCACATCAGTATTGGCATTCTGAGGGCTCCTGAAGACACACTTGTTTGGGCAAGCATTCCCCTGAACGAATTTCCGATATTATTTTAACTCTTAAAATTGTTATGCTATTACATCCTGTTTTGTTATATATTTTAACTGAGGGTGTTTTAATGCCCCACTGCAATTGTACTGAATTTATAGCTGTAATCTATAAAGCAGAGACATCACCTTGCCAACAAAGGTCCGTATAGTTAAAGCTATGGTTTTCCCAGTAGTGATGTATGGAAGTCAGTGCTGGACCATAAAGAAGGCTGGTCGCCGAAGAATTGATGCTTTTGAATTATGGTGCTGGAGGAGACTCTTGAGAGTCCCATGGACTGCAAGAAGATCAAACCTATCCATTCTGAAGGAAATCAGCCCTGAGTGCTCACTGGAAGGACAGATCCTGAAGCTGAGGCTCCAATACTTTGGCCACCTCATGAGAAGAGAAGACTCCCTGGAAAAGACCCTGATGTTGGGAAAGATTGAGGGCACAAGGAGAAGGGGACGACAGAGGACGAGATGGTTGGACAGTGTTTTCGAAGCTATCAGCATGAGTTTGACCAAACTGCGGGAGGCAGTGGAAGACAGGAGTGCCTGGTGTGCTCTGGTCCATGGGGTCAAGAAGAGTCGGACACAACTAAACGACTAAACAACAGAGGCCATTTTGGCATATAAGTGGTAAATAAATTAACAAACAACAACAAGGGATGTTCTCTGCAACCTTAGCTGAGTTTACATGTCAGAGAGGATAGCCTTTATTGACAGAATCCTACAGAATCACTGACAACACAGACACAGGCATCAAACATGTGAAGACGCTGATGGGATGTTGACATAGCTCTTCATGGGTGGGAGGGGCCTGATCTTGCGGCCCGCCCATCCCCCTTTGCGATGCCACAGGCCACTCTTGGGCCGCTTCCCTAACCACCGGTTCCGACCAGCCTTCCCGATGATCCGCTTGTTGTGGTCAACGTTGGAAACGCGGCCCACTGTTGCCATGCAGGTCTCCATCACCTGTAAGAGTGAGAAAGGTTATGGAGCAGGAATACAAACCAGGGGTGAAGAACCTCAGTAGACACATTACCTAACTCATACAAAACCTGCAAGACTCTGTGCTCAGCCTCATATGTCTGCTTCCCCTATGTGGGAAAGTGTAGACTGAGCAATGATAACGTTAAAAGCTTCACGCGTCATTATACCCTTGATTTTTACACGTTGCTGGGTCTTTCTGGATTTAACTTCCTTCCGCAAGGCCTGTAAGACAGAGCTATTCCGCCTAGCTTCAATTTGAACTTAGCCTGATCTTTTATTCCCCTTCCTTCCCTCCCCTATTTATGAAGATTACCCGCTCTGGGATCCCACAGCTAATTCTCCCCTGGTCTCCTTGCTGGCCCAAATAGGACTAATTTAGCCAGCTAGCCCTGGTGATCATCTAATGTTTATTGGATGGATTTTCCCCCTAAACTGATTTTTGAATTCTGAATTTATTGTTTTATACTGTATTTTATGCTGTTTTTTGTTGAATCAATTAAGTGTTTTAAATTTGTTGTTAGCCGCCCTGAGCCCGGTTTTCTGAACCGGGAAGGGCGGGGTATAAATAAAAAATTATTATTATTATTGACAACTTGGTTCAGCACAGAAGGCCCAAACAACCAATACAACCTGGTGGCCTCCGTATTTTCTTGGACTACAATTCCCACTTGACCACTGGCAGCACCAGCCGGGTCTGGTAGGAACTGTAGTCCAAAACATCTGGTGGGCATCAGGTTGAAGAAGGCTGCCATACGGATGGGTCAGCGAGCAGATGCCATCTGCCACGTGGCGGCATATATGCCCAAATTGTTTACCTGCATTTGCCTCTTGGAGGGCAACTGGATGATGACTGTCTCGTTCACCTTCCTTAGTATCACGCCACAGGTGCCTGGAAGCAAGAACAAGGCATCAGCAGGGCTTCAGTATCCTTTGACTCAGCTCAGCTCACATTTACTGGAAGCAGCAAGGAAACGAATTCCCCATAAGCTTTTTTACAAACTGCTGGCCAGATCCTGATCTTCCACAAAGCAGTGTGGGTCACTTTTTTTTTTTAAATTCAAGGCATTTATATATTAGTCATTAGCATTTCTAAGCAGTATACAAACAACAATAACATACAGAGAATAAAACAGTAAGAAGTTAATCACAAAGCAGGCACCCCCAAACTCGGCCCTCCAGCTGTTTTGGGACTACAACTCCCATCATCCCTAGCTAACAGGACCAGTGGTCAGGGATGATGGGGATTGTAGTCCCAAAACAGCAGGAGGGCAGAGTTTGGGGGTGCCTGATCATAAAGCTTAGAATGGCTACTGGAATAAGAAAGTCTTTTGTGTCGTGTGCCTGAAGTTCAGCAAGGTTCAGTCGGGAGGTAGTACTACAGGCTGGGGCCTACAACACAGAATGAATGAGGGACTATCAGTGGAGACTTCCCCAAAAGATTTACTGTATATGTTGGGGGCAGGGTAAATACTCGGTGTTGTACACCGCATTAGAAACATTTTGTTGTGCAGCGGTTTATAAATCCTTAAATAAGAATAAAAAGGGGCAGCTCCTCCAAAAAAGGGGGAGTGTGTATGGAAGGAGGCAAGGTAAGATTCTTTTGGGACACTTTGCTAAAAAACCAGAGGCATTTTTACTAGGAATAGTAGGTTTTGAAATAAAAAGGAAGGATGAGAAGATATTTTTATATGCGGTAACAGCAGTTAGAATTATGTTGGCCCAGAAGTGAAAACAAGAAGAAATGCCTATGATTGAAGAATGGAGAAGGAAAGTAATGGATTATGCAGAACTGGACAGATTAACAGGGAGGATTCGGAACCGACGGGACCAGAGATTCACTGAAGACTGGAAAAAGTTCACAGATTATATTAAAAATATATGTGACAATGATTTGACATTTGTAAGTTTTCAAGAAGCTCTGTAAGAAGAATTGTTAGAAATATTGCTTAAATAATATGAAAAGATAATAGGTTATATAGTGCAATATTAATTAAGAAATGTGATGATAAGTAACAACTACGGAAAATTATCAGACAGGTTGATGGAAGTCTAAAAGAAAAACGATTTGTGTTAAAAATTTGATGTTGAACTGTATTTAAAAATTTTGTTATTGGAAAACTAATAAAAAATTATATTAAAAAAAAAGATTCTTTTGGGACACAGACTCCATTTGTTCCAACAGATTTAACCTTCTCCTTTAGTTGAAAAGGAAGGGAGGAAAAGGAGACAACTGTCTTGATTCTAACCACCTGCCCAGGTTTGCTACATCCCTCAAAGTTGTTTCTGGCCTTGATCTTGTGCTGACCTGCTGCTCGAATATACTGCGCTCCTTTCCCGGGATGGCTCTCTAAATTGTTGATCAGGGTCCCTACTGGCAGAGCCCCAACTGGATAGGCATCTCCTTCATTAGCCGACACTGAAATACAATAAATAAATAAATCCCACCACCATATTCACACTGAAAACAGCCAAGGCACAACAACTCCAAGTAGAACTAAGGCCCAAGGCAGCATACAGAACTCGAGGGGTGAGTCCAGTGTGCAGCCTCGGTCTGTCCTCCTTCAGCAGATGGACAAGCACAAGGAATGTCGTGCACAATATTGGTGCCACCACTGAAAAGGCCCTGTTATGGATACAGGGCCATCCAATGTAAGGGTGGGAATGAGAACAGAGCTTTGAGTGCTAATGCTTCACTGTACATTTAGGTAGTGGTTCCTCAATATTTCCCCCCCCCCCCATGGATCACTTGAAGGTTGCAGGTTGTCTTGGTGGACCACTTAAATGCTTTTGACGTCCATTGTAGCAATTGTGATGTGCTATGTGTAGATGCTGTATGTGTTTCACTGTATCGTTATTGCTGCTTTCACCTCTTATTGCATTTTAGTGCTTTACAGTTTGCATTACATCAAATTCAACTATAAGAAATAAAAGTAGCAATAAAAATAGAGTTTAAAAATCAATGCAGTTATTGATATTGTGAGGGGAGGAAAAAGTGGGTGTCCTAATAACTTTAGGCACCCTCAACAAACTACAGTTTCCAGGATTCTTTGGGGGAAGCCGTAACCCTTTAAAGCGTCATGATACTGCATTAAATGTATGGTGCAGATGGAACCATTGCCTCTTCCACCGTCAAAACAGTTCTTACTGTTAGGAAATCTGTTTCCCTGCAATTTTCACACATTAGTTCCAGCCCTACGCTCTGGAACAACAGAGATTGAGCCTGTTCCCGTCTTCTGCAAGACAGCCCTTCAAATATTTGAAGAGTGCTACCCTATCTCCTCTGAAAGCTTCTCTTCTCCAGGCTAAACCTAGTCAGCTCTTAAGAACTATTTGTGGGCCTTGGTTTTTTCAGAGTCCTTGCCACCTGCGTTACCCAGCCGGTCAATGTCCTTCGTAAAATGTGGCACCCAGAACAGGACACCGTCCTCCAGATTTACCTGCCATCCTGCCAATTTGTCCTGAAGTTTTGAGGATGTCACCAGCCTGCATGTTTTCGGTCGCAATGATCCACCGTCTCCTCTTTCCTCCAGCCACGAGAGCTATGTCTGCAGATCTGCCGTGGGCAATAACAAAGAGATACCAACAGGGCATGGTCAGCTCAAGCTGTCATCCTCATTCCCAAGTATCAAAAAGGGAAAAAACCATCACAGTCTCCAGACCACGTGTCTGCTACTCACCTGCATGGGTCGTACCGCACCTGAACCACTTTCTCCTCAAAGGAACCAGGCTCTTGTCCAGCTTCATAGTTCAGCCTTCGGAAATCAATCATGCGGTAGCGCTGCTTATGCCCGCCTCCAATTCTATGCACCCGGATACGACCTTGTGACGGACACGGAGCTCATTCAGCATCACACATTGCAGTCAAATGAATAGATTAAAATACTGGACCAAGCTTCCCAGCAACCACCCTACATCTATGAAAGTGGTCAGAAATTAGGTCTGGCTAAAGGTAAAACCCGAAACAAGACTAAAAGCTTCCCGGTTTCAAAAAGCAAGCATCTAGTCTTCATGGTGGTTGATACACACTTAGTGGGGTGGGGGGAAGCAGGAATTAGAAACAGAAACCAAAAGATGCCCAGATTGTTATTCATACTGACTTGGGAACAATACAATATGTTTAGCTAAGAGTCCTAATTGTAAAGTTGCTTCATTAATATTTCGATAGTTGACTCAAGCATTTCTTATTTGAGTAGATGAATCCCCAAAATAAAAATATTAGAGAGCGCTGGTGCAGCTATGATCTGGAAATTCTCACCTCACCCATGAGTTCAATCAGTGGCTTTAAGAAAACTATTGTCCTCTTTGTTCCAGTTCCAGTCTCCCATGTGTAACATGGAGATAACTACCCTGGATAATGCTACGCTGGCCTACTGGGTTGTTGTAAGAATTACTTTATGTGAAGTCCTTTGAAGACTCGAAACGCACGATACAAATGCTAAGTATAATGATCAGAAGAACGCATCTCCTCCTAACTGGAGCTTGGCATCCACCATTTTCTTTGAGGTGGGTCACAGTTCAGTGGCAGTGCACAGGCTTTGTGTTTAGAAGTTCCAAGGCTCGATCCTCAGCACCTTCAGTTAAAAAGCAGTCATAAGAACAGAAAAAGAACCTGCTGGATCAGGCCAATAGCCCATCTAATCCAGCAACTCATTCTCAGAGTCATTGTTGGACTTCCACTGCCTTCCCAATGATGCGCCTGGTTTTGGGAAGAGGCGTCAGGGCTCCAGCAAGGTCCTAGAGCCCTCCTAACTCCTTCACAAAGCCTTAGTTAGCACATTCCCATCTTGCTGCCAGTATTCGACCCCTAACAAGTTGTCCTTGAGAGAATATGGCCCTCAACAGAAGAAAGGTTGCCCACACCTGCCTTAATGTAGTCTAAAGATTTAAAACAAAAACTGTTGTTGTTTTTTAAAAAGAAATTCCCTTGCCATAGGAGAATGGCATCAGAAGACTTGGCTTTTTTTCCTACTTGGTCTCTCCTGACAGAGGAGGTTGCCTTTGCTCACTTGAGCGCAATCCAGCTGTGAGGGGCTGCAGGCATACCTGTGTGGTCTCGCCCTCCTGTCTTTTTCATGCCGATGGGCTTTGTGGTATATTTGATCCTGCATTTCCACAGTGGATCGGAGGTAGATAGAACAGCAGAGGTGCTGATTTCACGGTATGCATGGACAAGGCCAGCAAGGCAGGTAGGCTTGGGAGGCAGAGGTATCTAGGAAAGGCGGAAATCAAGCATCATGAACTGAATTTTCTACCCTAATTCCTATGTTCAGGGTGTGTTTGAATTAGATCTATGCCAGAAGTCTGCAGCATAGTCTTCCATTAGCACCCAGAAAACATCTTTGTCCTCCACTATCACTGCCCCCCTTGGTCATGAGGTGATGAGAATGACTATCTTTTCCTCCTTTGTAAAGTACATAGAGCTGCAGGAGAAAGCTGAAAGAGTCGCACTCCCCCCCCCCCTTTCAGCTCTATGTGCTTTTAAAGCTTGTTCTGTGTCCATTTTCTGTCTGAATGTACCCATGGTCTTAAACAGGTTGGTAACCTAGGCCATAATCTCGCAATCCTTCACTGTCTATTGTGCTTTGGAAATGTGGCCTTAAAATGCAGTGACAATCTTATCAGCAAAGATCTGATTTTTTATTTATTTTTTGGTTCTGAAAGCAAGCCTTAATTTAATTAGGAACAGAAGGAACTGCCTTATACCATCAGACCCTTTTTTAAAATCATAGTAATATAATGCATTACTATGTAAAAGATCTGAAAAAATTATCCCACTGCAATGCGTTAAAAATGCAGCAGTTGTTGCAAAACACAGGGTCAAAAACACTTGAAAGGTTTGTGGTGCTTAACAGTCTATAGTGGAAGGGGCTGGGACTGAATCCTGTATTAGATGTCACAACCTCCAAGCCAAACATTGTTCTCCCTACTTTCAGATTTTTTTGGGGAGAGGGGTGTTGGTTGTTATTACTCAAGAGAGCAGAAAACAAATGCTCATAAGAATTTTTCCTTATTATATCTGCATGTGTCATTTGGTCAAATCCTAAAACAAACAGCAACAATTAAAACGGAATTGGTTTCTAGGCTGAGCCCTGGTAATTCCAAACAATTTAAGGCCTTGGTGTCAGGAAAATAAGCAAGTTTAATTGCGCTGCAAGGTCCACAGCAAAATTCTATCCAGAGAGAGGACATTCTATATACACAGTGCATGCAATAATAAACCCACAGTGGAAAAAGATAAGAAACTGATCAACGTGGCTGCTGTACCTGGGAGAGACGAGGGCTTGAGGACAACAGCAGGGACCCAAAGCTCCGAATCAAGCTAGATACAGCCATTATCAGTAACACCTGTTCCTGCTGAAGATGGGGAAGAACAGATTATTAGTTTACTGATACGTGGGAAGCGATGTAAGCAATAAAAACCATTAACACAAAACAGACAAAAAGCTTTGCTGGGATAAGTGCCACTACTTCCAGGGGGAAAGCTGAAAACAACCATTTATGATTTTATTTGTTCCATAAAGAAAAAAAATCCAAACCATTCTCCAAGAAGCTTACAGTGACATCCATGGAGTTTGTTCCATTTGATTCTCACAAGCCCGTAAGAGATGTTAGGGGGAGAGGTGGTGATTGGCCCAAGGTCACCTAGTGATTCAGGATCTAAACCCAGCTTTCCAGGTACTAATTGACACTACTTCAAGGATGGGGAACCTGTGGCCATTCAGATGGTGTTGAACTCCCAATTCTATCTCCCCAGCCAGCAGGGATGATGGGAGTTGTAGTCCAATATCTAGAGGCCACATGTTCCCTATGCTTGCTCTACACATTATGCCACCAAAACATAGATAACTGGAACTGGGGAGAATCTTGGAACCATCTTATTCCAAAGCATTATCCTGGAGTTGCAAGACAACTTGTGAGGTGTCTCTCTAAGGAAAGCACTTAAATGTATAAAACAGGATGAAATCCACATGCAGAGTGTGCTTTGAATCACAATAAAATTTATCGGTAGCGATGGGAACAGTGCTTGCATTCCCATTCTTAGGCTGCAATCCTACACCCACTTGAGTAACCCTCACTGAACTCAATGGTCACTTCTGAGTAACACTGTTAAGCAAACAGATTCTAGGACAGCTCAGGAGCAATGATTGCCTCATCTGGGGGAGAGGGGACCATCACAAGTCTTTATTAAAGGTAAAGGTAAAGGCCCCTGACAGTTAAGTCCAGTGGCGAACGACTCTGGGGTTGCAGTGCTCATCTTGCTTTACCGGCCGAAGGAGCTGACTTTGTCCGCAGACAGTTTTTCCGGGTCATGTGGCCAGCATGACTAAGCCGCTTCTGGCGAAACCAGAGCAGCGCACGGAAACACCATTTACCTTCCCGCCGGAGCGGTACCTATTTATCTACTTGCACTTTGATGTGCTTTCAAACTGCTAGGTTGGCAGGAGCTGGGATGGAGCAACGGGAGCTCACCCCCTCGTGGGGATTCGAACTGTGGGGATTCAAACCACCAACCTTCCAATCGGCAAGCCCTAGGCTCAGTGGCTTAGACCACAGCGTCACCCACTTTATTATTCCCCTCTAATTGTTGTGCCTGATAATTAAAGGAAAAAACCTCAAAGAGCTTTTCTGAGATGTGCAGGGTAGCAATTCAGCCAAGTTTTTTCTCAGAGTCTAGATATTAAAGAGTCTCGTGCTCTACTGACTGAGCCATCCCTCCCACTGAAGTTAATGAACGTGCCTAAGTTAGGTCCATTAGTTTAAGTGGGAGTACTCTGAGTAAAATTTATGTGAATACCACAAGTAATACCCCACCCACACCCAGGGGGTTAGAATGAAGGGTTGTTGCAGAGCAGAATATTTGCAGCAACTGCAGTCTCTTGTGCAACATTGCACCCAGCTTACACAGATGTAAATTTCACGATGTTCAAGGGCACAGGACAGCAGCCATAACTGCAAAAAACGCAACTAGGCGGCAGTCCTCTCCGCCCACTTGCCTGGTCGTAAGTCCCGTTGAGTTTAACGAGCCTTACCTCCGAGTAGGTATGTATAGGGACCACTGGACTCCGATCGGAGTCTGGTTTTAACAGCCCTTACTTCCAAGAAAACCCTGCACAGTATATTGCAGCTGGAGGAGGAGGAGGGCTTTTGCAGAGAAACGTCTCCGGCAGCTGCAGGGGTCTAACTAACAAGGCTTTCCAGGAAACTATATCCCACCCAGGAACGGAAATGTTTTTCAGGCAGGCATTATGGCCATGCTCAATGCGACACCGGGAACGAGGCCGCCTCCACTCACCCGGAATTAGGTCCCACGCCACTAGTCCTGTGCCTCCATTCTGCCTTCCGGAGGCCTCGGAGCATGCGCGCGCCAGTCCTGGGCGGAGCTCCAGTTTTGCTTTGACGTAAGAGGGGTCGAGAATCCATAAAAGGGATGGGGGAGAACGGGGTCTTCCAGGTGCTGGTTGGGCTGCAGGTTCCCCGTGAAGGAGGTTGGGAGTTGTAGCCCAACAACATCTGGAGTGCCACTTTAGTACTGCTTTAATACTGCTGCGGGCAGGACTCAGAAATCCTTGTTTCACACATATTATTTTGCAAATAATAATAATAATAATAATAATAATAATAATAATAATAGTATGCAAAGGTAACACCTCAACCGCTCTAGAAACCCAATGAAAAGCTGTTGTTGTTTAGTCGTGTCCGACTCTTCGTGACCCCATGGACCAGAGCACGCCACGCACTCCTGTCTTCCACTGCCTTCCACAGTTTGGTCAAACTCACGCTGGTAGCTTCGAGAACACTGTCCAACCATCTCGTCCTCTGTCGTCCCCTTCTCCTTGTGCCCTCCATCTTTCCCAACCTCAGGGTCTTTTCTAGGGAGTCTTCTCTTCTCATGAGATGGCCAGAGTATTGGAGCCTCAGCTTCAGGATCTGTCCTTCTAGTGAGCACTCAGGGCTAATTTCCTTAAGAATGGATAGGTTTGATCTTCTTGCAGTCCACGGGACTCTCAAGAGTCTCTTCCAGCACCATAATTCAAAAGCACCCATTCTTCAGCGATCAGCCTTCTTTATGGTCCAGTTCTCTCTTCCATACATCACTACTGGGAAAACCATAGCTTTAACTATACGGACCTTTCTTGGCAAGGTGATGTCTCTGCTTTTTAAGATGCTGTCTAGGTTTGTCATTGCTTTTGCTAGGCTCTGAATAATGTCTCTTGCTTCATTTTTCATGTAGGAGACTTGGATTGCCAAAGTTGCACAGGCAGCTGAGCTCCTGCGCTTTTAAAGCTGCTGGACAGGCAGGCAGAAAGTCGGCAGGCGAAACTTTTCCCCAGCTCTGTGCAAGGAAAGCATTCACTTGATGAATGCTGCTACCTCAAAAAGATTTGGAGGCTTGGGATGAAACTGACAAGCCCAAGAAGCAGCTTTTCAGGGTGATTGGCAAGGTATTGAGGGCTGATCCCGGAGAGACTGCGTGGTGTAGTTGTTAGCATGCCAGGTTAGGGCTAAGGAGGCCCAGGGTCAAGCCCCACTGCCACCCCACAGCCATGAAGCACACACTCTCTCTCTTTTCTAAATTTATTTGATTTTCCATATTAAAATTTACATTCACACAACATCATACTATATAAAAACAAGATTCCAAAGAATCTTCTGGACTTCCCTCCTCCCCTTTGTGGGTCTTATTGTTAGTCCTTTCCCTCTGCATCTTTTATAGTGATCCAAATTTTTGCATCTCCATTACAGTACTGTATATCCATTCTCTCTCTCAAAGGTGATCGACTACATGGAACTGGCTGAGATGACTGGCAGAATCCGAGACCAGGGAGAAGAGTCGGTGAAAGAAGACTGGAAGAAATTTAAAGACTATTTAAAGAAATATTGTAAAATCAATGAATGTTAGAAAGATGTTGGATAGAAACTAAGTGGTTTCCGGCTGTAATGCTTTAGGAGATATGAGAAAAAGGATCATAAATGGGGAAAAGTTTAATGGTAAGGATTTGCTGAACTAACAAACTGAATTGGAATACAAAGAAGGGAAGTATGAGGAGGTCGGAGGAAATAAGGGTATGGAAGTTATGTCATTGAAAATTAATGTGTGTTTTTAACTGCTTATTATTTTGTATGTTTATTTTTTATTTTTTCTTATATTCAAAAAATCTTTTTTCAATAAATATCTTTTTAAAAAAATAATATCCATTCTCTCTCTCTCTCTCTGCCTGGCGTACCTCACCTGGCTGTTGTGAGGGTAAGCTAAGAGGGAAAGAACCACACACACCTCCTCAAGCTTCTTGGAGGAAACACAGAATATACGTGCAAGAGTAGTACGTTATTGTCATTTTTTAAAAAATACTATTAAAATAATAAAACTATATGATTATCAGTCTAGTGAAGGGGCAGAGTGCCGTTTTCATTCAAGGGAGATAATTTTGGAAAACTGTGAGAACGCTTATTGCTTATTCACCAGCTCCTCTTGCTGCGGTGGTTTATTTCATTTTCCTTTCATCCTTGCTTTGCATTCTTGAAAATAAATCAGTATACAGTAAATCATAATAATATTATAAATAAATAACATTTTTCATTTCTTAAAAGAAATTATGGTAATTATGGGGACAGAACTACCTAAATTGTATAGAAATTTATTTATGTATGTTACTAAAGCAGCAAGAATGTTACTTGCCCCAAAGTGGAAAGAAGCAAAAGTCCCATGAAAGGAAGAATGGATACAAAAACTTATGGAATTTGCAGAAATGGTGAAACTTACCGCAAGAATAAGAAATCAAGATAACAAACTTTTTATAAAAGAATGGAAATGGTTTATTGAATATTTACAGATAAATTGTAAACAGATAAAAACATTGGCAGGACTAATGTAATAGCCTGCAGTTTTATAAGAGTATATATTTACAGTAGATAAATAAATGAGCAAGTTAAATGAATTTAGATATGCAGAAGTTATTAAAAATAAATTTTAGGAACTGCAGAAAAGAGGGGGAAGGAAGTCAAATTTTGAAATATTGATTGTGAAGCTAATGAAATGTATAAATTTGAAAAGCATAAATAAACAACTTAATAAAAAATAAAAAGTGAAGGGATTTGGAAAGGCCTTGGAAATAAGGGGCAAAGCAACGAAGCGAACGTCTGAATGGAAGACACGGGGCAGGACTCCTCCTTTCCCTCGTTTCTGCGAAGGAAACTCAACGGGCGAGGCTTGACGGGTTAGGTCACCTGACCGAAAACGCCCCGCCCCCTCCCCGCGCCCGTAGAGATAGGGAGGATCTCCCTAAGCGCGTCCTGCGCCATGTTGGATTTAAAGGGGCCGCGGCAGGATTGGGAGGAGCTTAGAAGGAGGTTTGTTTTTCCTTCCAGTCGGGAACGGCCGCCGGCGCCGCCTCGTTGGAGTGGGGGGGGGGGGGCACACCGGCGGCGAGGAAGTGATAGCGCGAGCCATTTGCGCATGCGTGGCTAGCCATCCATCCTACGAAGCTGTCCCTGAAAAAGCAGCAGGTAGGAGCTTTGGTTGCCTTTCTGGAATACTGCGATTGGTTTCCATAATGGATATGCCCCCCCTCCAATCTCTGGCAAGAGTGTTTTTGTAGCAGCGGGGTGGCCCTGCCGCAAAGGGAGGGGGCTAGGCCTCAGAGGGGTGGTCTGCCTGCTGGCGGGTGGGCCAGCGACTGCTTGCAAGGGGGAGGGAAATGCCAAGAGGAGAGACTGCCTGGAAGCAACAGTCTCTGATCTGGGAGCCCCCGCTTTCACCTTCTCCACCACCCACCAGCCTTAGGGGCAAGGCGATCAAACTCTGCACATGCTCAGGAGCACTGCGGTCTGTCCCTATGTTCCAAGGTTGAGTGCCGGCCGTGAAACACGGTTGCTGGGATCGAGCCCTGTCACTGCTTCAGCCCTGATCTCCAAGCTGTGTCTGCCGGGTTCTCTCTTCCCCTCTTTGCCAATGGCTCATGCCTGACTCACTTGCAAAGGGTTGTTGCGTTTGTTTGTTTTTGGCTTCTGTAGGGCTGTGGCTCTCTGCTGCGCTGGCAAAGCAAAAGACTCTGCTCCAGGCTAATAGAAGATATAAGGACAGATGCCCAGGATTCCTGCCACTCCTTTACTGACAGCAGTTGTGTAGGCTGCCAGAGGAAAAAGCTTTTCCTTCTATCTCAGTCTCCTATTTGGGCTTAGTCTTCACTGATCACAAGTTGCTTCCTGACCAGGAAAATTGGTTCAGTGCAGCTGCTGGGGCAGATACCAGGTTTGCTTTGGGAATAGGAGCTACAGTGATGCTTTACAAGGCTTATTTCTTATATTGCAGCTGTTTATTCTCTGTTGTGGTGTTATCTCCTCCTCTGATTCAAGGCTGCCCCTATCAGCGGTAAAATCTGACTTACTTGGCTGCAGTCGTGCGTCACACTAAAGTCAGAGGGTCTTACTTCCCATAAACATGTTTAGGATTATGCAATTAAGAGTGGCAGCTGCCTTAGCTGATGATGGGTTTGAGATTCTTCATTTGGGAGCAGCCGCTACCGAGTTCTGCCTTTCTTTAGGAACCGTGGAGCAAGGATGTTTCATTCTCACAAGAGTCTTCCATACCCATTTTCCTTTCTTCTTTTTTAATGCCAGAGAACTATTTAATACATGTGGCATGTTTTGCTTAGCTGGGATGTGGTTAAAAGCCCTCTGATGCAACATTCTGTAATGTTCCTACCACTTTCCAATTCCTGTCCCGTTTTTACAAAGAATTTAGGACTGTCTGGGCTCTCTGTTGCCTTGTGCTTTTTCGTCAACTCCCACCTAAATAGGCTGCTGGGTTCCTGTCATCCTCTTGTTAATCATTCAGATGTCTGATGCTGTTTTTAACTCTGAAACCAGCTCTGGGAAACTCTGGGAGGAGCTGGCATGCTTGTTCTGAGTTTCAAGGTCTGCTGTGTATGTGGCACTGACCTGCTATTTATAATCATGATGCTATCTCACTGTTCGGCTGTGGGCTGTGGCCTCCTGCAACAGGGAATTTAATGGATTATTTGATGCGACTTCAGGCATTTCTTTTGCAAAGGACTGAGGTCACACCCGCAACATACATTCAAGCACATTTATAGCATATGGCTTTCCCCAAACAATCCTGGAAACTTGTTTACCCCTCATAGAACTGCAATTCCCAGTACCCTCAACAAACTCCCCAAATTCTATGGGGGAAGCAAAATGTGACCTGAGTTACTGCTGCAATTCTAGGCAGGATTAGATGTACCTAGTTACATGTGTTGCATGTCTGAGTGAAATAGTTGGCATTGCTTTACTCGAATGAGTCTTTTCTCTAAATTATTAGGTGCACTGGATCTGCACTGGGAACATCCATCTACCACAGCTTTTTAGTGTATTTAGTGTTTCCGCAGATAGATATATTGAACATGAATCACAATCAGTTGTGTCAAAGGGCCACATGATTAAGAGTCTCACACTGTGGCCAATTGATAACCTGGCTCATGCTTCTCCTAAAGATTAAGTGTTTTGTGTTGGTGCCCCTATTCAGTGCTTTTTTTCTTTAAAAAAATGTTTAGGCGTACTCTCATTTTGACTCAAGAAAATCACTATTTTATAGTTCAAATCGGGAAAAATAAATACAATAAATGGACAAAAGTACAAAGAGTCACAAAATGTTTAGGGGTTTGTGTTCCCCTACGTCCCCCTAGAAAAAAAGCCCTGCCTCTGTTGTTATAAACTTCTAATCTGAAGATGATACTTGGCTAGGAAAGACGGGGAGAACCGTTTGGCAGGCTGAACTTATTTTCTGAAAGGATAGTGCTTGTTGGTTATATTTACTGATGAACTGATAAATGTACCATTTGATGGCAAAATCAATGTCTTGTTTGTGCTTTGGTAACTTAACAATATTTTTAAAAGGTTGCTTCAGGGAGTACAAATATAGATGAAGGAGCCCAATTTTAAACAAGCTCTAGTGTTGCAGAATATGAATTGTCCCTAAATGATGTTCATCTGAAGCCATTTAACAGTTGGTGAATGGCTTCAAAAGACATGACATTTTGCCCTAATACAAAAAAAAACCCTTAACACTTTTGTTCACTTATGGGATGGTATATCAACATCTGGATATTTTGCAGTTTGTTGGCCTCTTTTTGCCTTTGTTACTGGCAGATGTTATAACATGGACACCAGGTCTTGTTAAGCCTTTGCACTGCTGGCGTATGCATTTCCCCCTCCTCTTTAAAGTGTATTTATTATTTTGGTATCATGTCTTTTTCTGTGTGTGTGTGTTTAATTTAAAAAACCCAGAAACCTGGTATTGCAAAAGCACACAGGGAATACATTTCACATTTCACTTAGCAATAGGAAAGATAGCAAGGTGGTTGCCTGTATGCCTTGGTTTGTAGTTTTTGGAGAGAGGATCAGTAGCAGAGCAGCATAATGCTATGTGCGTTTAGCCTGTAGTTAGACTTAGGAATTGCCTAGGATGGCAGCCTTAGCATGGATGATACAGTAGTTGTCTAGCTGGGTCAATGATCTGTCTTTGAGTAAACTTCATAAGCACATGTTAGCAATACATTGTGAAGAGTTCGTGTTTCTCAGACAAAGGATTAATGTAGCAGAGATTGCTAGACAATTCTTAGACACCTTGTATACATCTAAAAACATTATTGTTATAGTGATTGAAATACAGCGGTGCCTCGCAAGACGAAATTAATTCGTTCTGCGAGTTTTTTCGTCTTGCGAAGCACGGTTTCCCATAGGAATGCATTGAAACGATTTCCCATAGGAAAAAGGAAACAAACTTGCAAGACGTTTTCGTCTTGCAAAGCAAGCCCATAGGGAAATTCGTCTTGCGAAGCAACTCAAAAAATGAAAAACTCTTTCGTCTTGCGAGTTTTTCGTCTTGCAAGGCATTCGTCTTGCGAGGTACCACTGTACTTACCTTGATGCAGTTCTTCCAGCACACATACCAAACTATCCTATTTAGGATAGTTCTATTCTTTTATCTCAGATTAAAACAGTAGGTTGGAGAATTTGTGTGTTCAGAACACCTTTCCTGTGTAAAAAAAGAAAAGAACACGAAGCACTTTGAGCACAGTGAAATGACACTGGCTATGACTTAATCATAGATCCGCTGTCAGTTTGGATTATACCAATTTCTACTTTCATGTGATCTATTCGAAAACATTCTCAAGCTAACTTTTCTTGGACAGTAACGATAAATGGTTTGGACAACGAATCAAGACATGTTCAATGTAGGCATGTTTTAATCAATTGGACAGCAGCCTTCAACCTTGCCTGACACAGGACAAACTTTTGAACCCCAACCTCAAACAAGGAATACTCCTGTATGTGTTTCTAACTGCCATCTATGTACGTCTATAAGTAACTTCTGATTTACAGTAAAAGCAAAATTAACCAGTGCTCATCACACTGAATATCCCATTGGGAAGGGTTTGTTAGGTTATTCCTTACATTCTTCCCATTCTTGCTCTTCAGATAATTGTCTCCAAAGCAGCTCACAAAGGCATAAGAAACAGGCCCTCACCAGACTCACAAGAAAAGAGGAGTGTAAGAAAATGGTGCCAGATGCAGCTTTGTCACGCTGGCCACGTGACCCGGAAGTGTCTCCGGACAGCGCTGGCCCCCGGCCTCTTGAGTGAGATGGGCGCACAAACCCCAGAGTCTGTCAAGACTGGCCCGTTCGGGCAGGGGTACCTTTACCTTTTACCTTTACCTTTAAGAAAATGGTAGAGATTAGTTCTTCAAGGCCAGAATGAAGTCGTAAGCTATGTATGGGTATTTGTATTTGGTTCAGGCCCCGGTGATCTCCCCTTTGCTGGTGTTTTTGCTTGTTCCTTGGCTGCTGGATGGGACCAGAGTGCCCTTTACCCCTGGTTCTGTAGTCCCAGGGACAACTGGCAGTGGGAGCTAGATGCCCTTTCTTGCAAGGAAGGGAAAGTAAGCCCCAGTGGAGGCTAGCATGCCAATTTCAGTGTGCCTTCAGGCAGTCCCAACTTGGCTGACTTCTTTCTTCTAAGCCAGTGAGGGCCAAACTTGACCCCCCAGCTGTTTGGGGACTACAGTTCCCATCATCCCTGACCATTGGTCCTGTTAGCTAGGAATGATGGGAGTGGTAGTCCCAAAACAGCTGGAGGGCCAAGTTTGGCCATCATTGTTCTAAGCAGTCCAGGGGTAGCACTGGCAATCAGCTTCTCCCTTAGTGTCAATGTTGCTTTTGTTGATCTTAGCAAGGAGGAAGATAGGCACAGCCAATGGATTCTAGTTTTGTACCCTTCAGTGTTTCTGGCTCCACCAGCTGTTGCCCTCCCTGCCTTCCACCCTGTCATAACTGGAAAGCACTTTGCAGTTGTTCCTTTTCTAAAAAACAGATGGGGCCAAGCTGATCTTCCCTTGGCTTGAGTACAATCCCTCCATAGCCCTTGACTATGACATGGAGCCCATTTTCCTTTAGATCTCCAGCCCTAGAGTAACTTGCTTGTGTTCCCTTCTTCAGAAATGACCTTCAGAAATAACCCTCTCCTTTCTCCGACTAGATGACTGGTCATTGCCTCAGAATCTTTTCCCCTGAAGAAACTATCCTGTCTTGTTTGAGAGCAATTAATTTGTCCAGGTCTTAATCTTCCTATATTAAGAAGCAATGATAGGGCTATATACTAAGATTATCCATGGCTAAATTGTCTTGAGCACATACCAGGTACAATGGCATGTAATTAAGAGGATTAAAGTGCAAGTAGTTTGGTGCTGAATGAAGGTTCAGGAAAACGCTGTCTTTCGGAGTGCGGAGAATGCAGAGATTAGTGGTGCTGAAGTTGTACAATAATAATATAATAATAATAATTTATTATTTGTACCCTGCCCATTTGGCTGGGTTTCCCCAGCCACTCTGGGCAGCTCCCAACAGAATGTTGTTGTTGTTGTTTAGTCGTGTCCGACTCTTTGTGACCCCATGGACCAGAGCACGCCAGGCACTTCTGTCTTCCAGTGCCTCCCACAGTTTGGTCAAACTCATGCTGGTAGCTTCGAGAGCACTGTCAAACCATCTCGTCCTCTGTCGTCCCCTTCTCCATGTACCCTAAATCTTTCCCAACATCAGGGTTTCTTCGAGGGAGTCTTCTCTTCTCATGATGTGGTCAAAGTATTGGAGCCTCAATTATTATTAATATTCCCACATAATAATTATTAATAATTAAATAATAATTAAAAAGCGATAAAAACTAGAATCTCTAGTTCTTCCCGAAGCTGAGGAAGGAGAGACAGTTCCATAAGCTGCAATTCTGTATGTGGTTACCTGGGAGTAACTCAGTGAGGCTTACTTCTGTATTCAGACACAGAATTGCGTTTTATATTTCCAATTTTAGAAATCCTTACAGATGTGCTAGGCAACAGTACCCAATTTCAAGTCTTCCACACGCTAAACATGAGCCCTGTTGGCTGGAAGAGTGGAGTGCTCACATTTAATTCAGTGGGGAAAAGGGATGATTCAGCTGTGGGGAGTTTGGGAAAGTGCTTTCATATATAGTGGCAGCTTCATCATTGGAAGCACTCTCTAGTCTGCTGCTTAAATGGTTGCACAAGCACAAAGCAATCAGACTGCTGTAAATTCATGTTTGCAAAAGCCGACCTTCCTGAGGAGGCTTGGGCAGTTGCTAGGCGAGGTACAAAAGGAGACTGAAGGAGAAGTGATCTTAGAAAGGGGAGAGAACAAAATAAAGTAACACTCTACAGAGAAAAATCTTTCCATGGACACTAGCTCACCCTTTGCCAGTCCGCTGCTCACCAGATGAACTACAACTCCCATCAGCCCTTGGACTTTTTGAAAAGGGGGAAACTAAGTATGGCTGTGCCCATTTGTCTTCTTTTTGCTTTGCTACCCGTGGAAGGGCTTATTGAAAGGCAGGGAGAGAGAAACGCTGGGCCTTTTTGTGTCCTCTCTGCTTTACAGTGGTACCTCGGGTTACATACACTTCAGGTTACAGACTCTGCTAACCCAGAAATAGTGCTTCAGGTTAAGAACTTTGCTTCAGGATGAGAACAGAAATCGTGCTCCGGCGGCGCGGCAGCAGCAGGAGGCCCCATCAGCTAAAGTGGAGCTTCAGGTTAAGAACAGTTTCAGGTTAAGTACGGACCTCCGGAATGAATTAAGTACTTAACCTGAGGTACCACTGGTCTCATGGTTCATACGCTTCAGGTTACAGACTCCGCTAACCCAGAAATAGTGCTATGGAGTAGTTTTTGGAAAGTGTGCATTGTGCGGAGTAGTGCAAGAGAAAGTTCAGCATCCACTCTTAATTTGTTTTATTTTGCTGCTGGCCAGCCACGTGGAGCAGTAGGCAAACAGCTAGTTTAAAAATAGCTTGTGCATTGGGGTGGGAAATCACAGAGCTCACCTATTGCTTTCCTGCCTGCCAGTTTTGTGGCAGCAGCTGGCTGAGGGACTTTTTTTTATGATGTGTATGTGGAGGAAGAAATGCACCGATCCTCCTGTTGCTGCTTTGTTTGTTTTGCTGGCCAGCAGCACCCAACATGGCCACTGACATAATCACAGGGCGCTGCTGGCCATTGACAAGCAGCATGTTGTTGCTCTGCCTTCCATGGGCGGCCACCAGAAAAGATGCTGCTCCATGGTGACTATTGTGTACTGCCTTCCATAACATTTCGCTAGCTGCTGCAAGCGTGTATTAGACCTGGGCTGCTACTCTTCCAGCTAATTATATCTCTTGGTTCTTCCTTGTTTGTTGTTCCTTTGTGTTGCTTGCCAATCCAGCTGCTGTGCTTTGCCTTTTAATAATAATAATAATAATAATAATAATAATAATAATAATAATAATAATTATTTATACCCCGCCCATCTGGCTGGGCCTCCCCAGCCACTCTGGGCGGCTTCCATAAAAACCAAAAATACAATAAAATATCACACGTTAAAAACTTCCCTGAACAGGGCTGCCTTAAGATGTCTCCTGAATGTCAGGTAGTTGTTTATCGCCTTGACATCTGCTGGAAGGGTGTTCCACAGGGCGGGCGCCACTACCGAGAAGGCCCTCTGCCTGGTTCCCTGTAGCTTTGCTTCTCGCAATGAGGGAACCGCCAGAAGGCCCTCGGCGCTGGACCTCAGCGTCCGGGCAGAATGATGGGGGTGGAGACGCTCCTTCAGGTATACTGGACCGAGGCCGTTTAGGGCTTTAAAGGTCAGCACCAACACTTTTAAAACTGTGGATCTCTGCAGCTTGTAACAGGTATCCTGTTACCTTAACTAGTGCGCGGTAGGCAACTGAATGGGGGCATGCCACAGTAGGGTTGTCCTCATTGCAGCTGAAAAGCTGCCCCCACTTCATGTATTGCTGGCTATTTCAAATTGCTGCAGACTCCTGCAGATTGTCATGCAAGAATCATCTGGTATATCCTTCCCTTTCGGCTCTGTCTGTGTATTTGTGCTTGCTTAAATAAAATTACACCAGAAGAATACCACTGTTAAAGGACATGTTCCTGGTGTGGGGTTTTTTTTGGATGTGTGAGTGTGTGTCAGTTGTATAGATTGCTTTGCTGTAAACAGACTTGAATGTTTTACTAGGTATACAGTGGTACCTCGGGTTAAGTACTTAATTCGTTCCGGAGGTCTGTTCTTAACCTGAAACTGTTCTTAACCTGAAGCACCACTTTAGCTAATGGGGCCTCTTGCTGCAGCTGCGCCGCCGGAGCACAATTTCTGTTCTCATCCTGAAGCAAAGTTCTTAACCTGAAGCACTATTTCTGGGTTAGCGGAGTCTGTAACCTGAAGCGTATGTAACCTGAAGCGTATGTAACCTGAGATACCACTCTAATTTGATGTAGGTTTACTCTGCGATAGTAGCATGTTCATGCCAATTCCTACCTAAAACAGTTGTTGTTGTTTAGTCGTTTAGTCATGTCCGACTCTTCGTGACTCCATGGACCAGAGCAGGCCAGGCACTCCTGTCTTCCACTGCCTCCCACAGTTTGGTCAAACTCATGCTGGTAGCTTCAAGAACACTGTCCAACCATCTCGTCCTCTGTTGCCCCCTTCTTGTGCCCTCCATCTTTCCCAACATCAGGATCTTTTCCAGGGAGTCTTCTCTTCTCATGAGGTGGCCAAAGTATTGGAGCCTCAGCTTCAGGATCTGTCCTTCCAGTGAGCACTCAGGGCTGATTTCCTTCAGAATGGAGAGGTTTGATCTAAAACAGTACCACTGTTATTCTGTATGGAGTGGAGGCATATTATCTGCATCTGGGCCTGTGAGATCTGCACTGTCAGCATGGGGATTGATGTGTGGAAAATGTTCAACTCAGACACTAACAACAAATTAGCCCTTTGTACCTCTGGGGGATTCACAGCATTGGTCTGAACACAGCTGCCCCTGTTTCGAACTCTCCTCATAGACTGTGTCAAGAGGGATCTTGAGAGTGGAAGCAGAGGGATTTTCGCTCGTGCTATCTGTTGACATATTAGCAGTGCTTCATAGTGGGAAGGGGGTAGAAATCAGTATTTGTGAAGTGGCCTAAGTACAGTGGTACCTCGCAAGACGAATGCCTCACAAGACAAAAAACTCGCTAGACGAAAGGGTTTTTTGTTTTTTGAGCTGCTTCGCAAGACGATTTTCCCTATGGGCTTGCTTCGCAAGACGGAAACGTCTTGCAAGTTTGTTTCCTTTTTCTTAACACCGTTAATACAGTTGCGACTTGACTTCGAGGAGCAACTCATAGAACGCGGTGTGGTAGCCTTTTTTGAGGTTTTTAAAGACTTTGGTATTTTTGAAGCTTTTACAAAACTTTCCCGACACCGTGTTTCGCAAGACGGAAAAAATCGCAAGACGACAAAACTCCCGGAACGAATTAATTTCGTCTTGCGAGGCACCACTGTAGATTGCTTGCATCCGAAGACTAGAATTCGTATGAGATTGTCTTGAAACAACTATGCGTATGAGAAGCCAAGGATTTTAAACCTGCATATGTCTCTTGTTCAAAGAGTAAATGTTGTTGGCATCTGTCTTGAGATACAATGGAGGGCAACTCTGGGGGTGAAGTCAAAATGCTGTGTTAGCAGCACCAAAGTGACTTCTCTGGGGTGCAAGTCTGGACAGTGTGTATGGAGGTCCTGGGCTGCACAAACATCAAGACTCCCCACTTGGCCTCACTGATTATTATTATTTTATGAGATCTATATACCACCCTTCATCAGGTCTGTTCACAAGATAAAATCTGGGACAAAGTCCCCATCAGAATGATATGGTCCAAAGGAAAGCAGAGCAATACATTTGGCACCAGCTTGGTTGCAGGAGTTGCTCAAAGAAGTCATGCAAGGCGCCATCCAACCCTCTTAGCAAACTTTTTCAGCAGGGGGCCGGTCCACTGTCCCTCAGACCTTGTGGGGAGCCAGACTATATTTTGGGTGAAAAAAATGAACAAATTCCTATGCCCCACAAATAACCCAGAGATGCATTTTAAATAAAAGCACACATTCTACTCATGTGAAAACACGCTGATTCCTGGACCGTCTGCGGGCCGGATTTAGAAGGCTATTGGGCCGGATCTGGTCCCCAGGCCTTAGTTTGCCTGCCCATGGTCTTAGGGACTCCACTCCAGATTTGTGTAGGCGTTTACTCCTTAGCCTTTTCTTCTCTTGAATATATCCTGCAAGATAGTGGAGGTTTAGGATCAGAGTTTTCCTTCTCCTCGATGGACTACCTTCCCATGTTGATGAGCCCCTTCTGCCTCTCACTTCCCTCTACAGCACGTGCAGAAACCACCTTCTTGACTGTTGGACCTGTATTGGTCTCATCCAGTCAATCTGCTGGAGTCTTGTCTTGACATGTAGGAGAAGTCCCCAACTCACTGGCAGTTTACACCCATTACAGCTGGTTCAGCCAGCTAGTTGGAAGTCATTCCCCAGGGTGTGGACGCTGTCACATTAATGGAGTAAATACCACTCAACTGGTCTTTTGAGTCTCACAGATGGACACTGTACTGCAAGAATGAGGAGCCTGTGGCCCTCCGGATGTTGTTGGACTCTAGTTTCAGCCTTAAGCCCCTTTTTTTCTCCCCTTCCCCACATTTGCTGTTTGGATAGAATTGTGTAGGTGCAAACAGTGTGCAAACACTGACCATGGGAATAAATCACTGTGGAGGGAAATAGCTGTGTGCTATAGGAAACAGTAGGGATGCGGGTGGCGCTGTGGGTTAAACCACGGAGCCTAGGACTTGCCAATCAGAAGGTTGGTGGTTTGAATCCCCGCGACAGGGTGAGCTCCCGTTGCTTGGTCTCTGCTCCTGCCAACCTAGCAGTTTGAAAGCATGTTAAGTGCAAGTAGATAAATAGGTACCGCTCCGGCGGGAAGGTAAACAGCGTTTCCGTGCGCTGCTCTGGTTCGCCAGAAGTGGCTTAGTCATGCTGGCCACATGACCTGGAAGCTGTACGCCGGCTCCCTCGGCCAATAAAGCGAGCTGGGTGCCGCAACCCCAGAGTCAGTCACGACTGGACCTAATGGTCAGGGGTCCCTTTACCTTATAGGAAACAGTACCAGCTTTTAGCTTTTATCAAGAGAGTAAATTGGTAGATCCAGGTGAGGCTTTGGGAGGAATGGCGCTGAAATGATCATACTGTGATAGTATTAACCTTTTGCCACTTGTATATGCTCTGAAAGAAATGTCATACTTGACTTTAGAGCGTTTTAAAAGTTCAGAAAGGAATGAGATATTTGGAGAGAGAAAAATCTCTTTTAAATAAAACTTTGCCCCTGGACAATTGTGGGTACTAAGCCAAGTTCATGTTATGGGCAGTAGCTCCAGAAGGGCTTTTCTTAATGGGGCAGGATGCCTAGAGCCCAAGACGTTGTGCAGAAGCCCAAGGTTAATTGGTTCATTCTTGTCACACTAAACTCTGGTTTAGCATGACACCCAAAACCAGTAAAGTGTGTGTTGGGGTGAGGGAGGCAGAACTCAAACTCTCCTTCTCTCTGCAGTCATCAAACTCCTGATTTTGAGTGTCCAGGATATTTTAAAATGGGTGAATAAACAAATCAAACAAGGCATGGCAAGGCAAGTAGGACACACTCAATGCAGGAAACAAAGAAACCTGAAGTGAGATTTGTCCCAAACACCCTCCATCTTTCTCCTCTTTCTCCCAGTCTCCCTTCCCCCTGGGGTCATGTATTATTTTGTGATAGGCCTTAATTGTTAGAAGCCTCTTGAGTGAATGTTGACTGAAACGTAGGAGCCAGGGTATATACAATAATTAAAATGAAGCTACTGTATTATTTTCATAGGGGAAAGGGAGGGGGGGTGAGAACAGGATGCAAGACAAGATAGGCCATGGGCCTGATCCTGCAGGCTCTCCTTTCGTTGTTATTAGACAAGTATAGTTCTCTTCAAGCTGTATGAAGTGCTTCCTCTATTCGCTCTTTCCTCCTGCATGCCGATTTTCCTTTCACTCAGCAAGCCGCCCTGTTTAACATTTAATATCCCTTGACGTCTTCCGTGCGGCTTTACAGAGTCCCAATGGCTGTAAGCGACCACAGATCTCCATTGGGTGCGGCTATAATTAAACCACCTTGGAATGGGAGAGCAGAGTTAATATTTACCTAGCCGCGGAGTGAAAAGCCTTGTTTTTCTTCTCTCTTGATATAAAGCAAGAGACAAGGCTGCCTTGTACTTGAGTTTTATGGTAAGTGCTTATCTTACACTTGGGGCAGAGCCCAGCCCCACCCAGTACCCGTTTTAACGTTTTGGCTTTCCTGTTAACTCAAATGGGGTAAATATGTATTAGGGAGCCTGGCATGCCTGTCTTCCCTTTGAAGACAGGCATGTTGGAGGGTAGCAGCTGACAAAAGTTGTGTGTCTTGACACGCCGTTAAAAGATGGGCCTGGTGCTTCACTGTATACTTTTCTATTTTGACTCATAATTTAAGAACATAGTGCTATATGAATTATAAGGTCTCATATATATCAATCTTATGTCCATAAATTTACAAGGCAAACATGTGCATAAGTATAGAAACCACATGTCTGAAATAGCACAGGAGAGCAATCCTGAAACCATTTTGACTCTTCCAGTGACCTCAAATATTCTCTGCAGTGAGGAAGAAAATGGGAAAGCCTCCCCATTGCCTCTTTGCTCAAATTCTGTCTTAAGGGCATATTTGTGTATGAATAGGGTGAGCCTGTGACCTGGATTCAGGAACTAAGTATTTAGCATCTCAGGAGGAATGGCCAGGCTGCCCAGGTGGAGTAATCAGTGACCACTGTCAGGTATCCTGACAAACAGGATTTCTGTGGTAGATCGCCCCCTGTCATGTATTTCTGTTGGGGACCGCCTCCTTCTGTGATGTTTGATGCTTTTGGAGGTGGTCTTGAGCTACAGGGTGGGCAATTTCAAAAGTCTGTATAAGGGCTTGCACACCATTGTTTGGGGTTCCTCTGCTCCCTCCCTGTGTGGGGTGAGTGGGGGACCCTGTTGCAACAGTTTAATAAAGATCAGGCTTATTAAGCTGCTTTGCTTCTTAATATTCTCTGGTTGGCCTCTGTTATTTTCTCCTTCTGATAGGGAACCTACTTAAGGACTCTGTACGGCCTCTTGGATACCCCATAAGGAAAAAGGAGCAGGTTTTTTTCTTATAACAATAGGAAGCTTCCTTTGTACTGAGTCACACCATTGGTCTATCTAGCTCACCTTTACCTTTACCCATCAGTACTGTCTACACTGACTGCCAGCAGCTCTCCAGGGTTTCAGACAGAAGCCCTTCCCAGCCCTACCTAGGGAGGCTGGGGATTGAACCCAAGACTTTCTGCATGCAGAGCATTCACTCACTCACTAAGCTACAGCCCTTCCCCAAAGGAGGGAGAAATGGGGCAGGGGAAAAGGTCTCAATTTGTTTAATACGAGGGAAGTAGCAATGTAGAGACAGGAGGATGGGCAGTGAGAGGTCTAGGGGCATTACTGAGTAAAGTAGGGGTAGCCAATGTGGTGTATTCCAGATGTAGTTGGACCACAACTCCCATTCACCCATGCCAGTATGGCTAGTAGTCAGGGATGATGGGAGTCCAACAATGTCTGGAAGGCACTTCCTGGAGTAAATATAGTATAATTCTAAAACAGGATGCAAGGATTCTCCCCAAGCCCACCGCAGGGCACCTAACAGTGTCTTAAAAATATATATGGCTATAAAATCATTAGTAGAACTAGAGAGAATTTCCTCAAATCTTGATCTAGTCCTCCACCAAAGGGCATTAATAATGAGCCTTTAATGGATTTTCCCGGACAAGCGCTTCCAATTCAGGGGTACAGTCCCTAAAACAGGCCTTGTTTCTTTTTGTTAACCTTGGTGGTCCATGATTTTCTAAATCTGGACCTTTGTTTTTTGAAGATCAATATGTGCAGGAAGGTTCAAATGAAGACATGCTGTTCCCTGGATATTGGGAAGGCCACCCATTATGTTTTAGATACTTAGCAGAAGCCGCTCTTGTTTGTAGGTTTGTTTTGTTGCAGGTATGGAGTAGTTAGGTACAGCTATGACCCTTCCATCTGTAAGTTGCATTGAAATTAGCAGCCCTTACTTCCAGGAAAATGTGTTCAGAATTGGGATAGTCTGACTGCTTAGTTTAGTAAGGCTGTGATCCTGAGCCCTTAGTAGGAAGAACTGCTTTAGCTTCAGCAGGGTGGCTGCATCATGTGCTCTCACACCATGCTCAGAATCCCATCGTTCCTCCAAGGAGCTCTGAACAGTAGCCCAACATAATGGCAATACAGTGGTACCTCAGGTTAAGAATTTAATTCATTCTGGAGGTCCGTTCTTAACCTGAAACTGTTCTTAACCTGAAGCACCACTTTAGCTAATGGGGCCTCCCGCTGCTGCCATGCCACTGCCGCATGATTTCTGTTCGCATCCTGAGGTAAAGTTCTTAACCTGAAGCACCACTTTAGCTAATGGGGCCTCCTGCTGCTGCCGTGCCGCTGCTGCACGATTTCTGTTCTCATCCTGAAGCAAAGTTCTTAACCCGAGGTACTATTTCTGGGTTGGCGGAGTCTGTAACCTGAAGCGTCTGTAACCTGAAGCATCTGTAACCCGAGGTACCACTGTACAGTAAGCCTGCTACTTACTGGTGGCTGAGAAGAAGTCAGGGTGGGGCATATTGAAGAGCTTGTTTGCCCTGGCTGCAGGATGGGCAGCCTGCAAGGATGCTGATTGTGTTCCTTTGTATTTCCGTCACTTCCTATGGACCAGTGCCTCGGATGTGAATCTTTCTGTGCTTGCAGGAGAGCATTTGCTCTCTCGGCAGTCTGGCTGCATCTTCTGCTGCTGCTGCAGTAGTGGGTGGGTCACCACCAAACTGCATAGTAACTCTGCCTCTGGTGGAGAGGGAATTCAGAGCATCAAATACTGCCGTCTCTCTCTGTGTGATCTGCTAATAACTAACGCCATGCAGTTTCTGTAGCTTCACTTGGCCCGAGGAGGCGTCTGTGGAAACCGGCTTCTTCGCAGTGTAAGTTGCTCTGTTGGGTTTGGGTGGGGGTTCCACTTTCGGGAGCTGAAGGACAAAGATCGGAGGGCTGTCCGTTCTTACTGGCAAAACGGCAAGCTTATTTTGTTTATTTGTATTCAGATGGAGCCCCTCTGGACCAGACTGATTGGTAGAGCAGGAAGCTGGAGCCCACGTTTAACAAGGACCATGGGTTGTGTCGGGATGGATTGGATTAAAGGGAACTCTGAATTATTTCAGCAGCTCTATTGGCGAGTAGTGCAGGGTGGGGTTGCTGGTTGCATCGCAAGACAAAGCAGAGGGCAGCAGCTGGCGTGCAGCTCCTGCAGAGCAACAACTCTGAGCTAATAGGTGGAAAGCAAAGCCTGGTTTTCAGTGTGAATTATAGATGTGGCCTACCAGTGTTGGGGATTTCGCGATGCGCTAGGGAGGCACATCAACCAAGGCCATTCTCCCTTCTCTCTTAAAGCCCTTCTCCATTTATTGCTGCTGCCTTGGTTAAACTTGCTTCTTGGAAGATAAAACTCGATTATCCGGTGCAGTGGGACTCGGCACTTCTGCACCAGCCTCTGGGAATGCAGAGTAAGGTACAGGATTAGTGCATGCTAGTCATCTTACAGAGCCTGAAGTCCAGTGTGCTGCAATAGATGGTGGGTTTGATTTCAGTCTGGAAGCTCCTGGGTTCAGATGCTAATCTGTTTCAGACTTTGCATGGCCTCAGGCGAGTCGCTGTTTCTCAGCCTCACTTCCCCATACATAAAATGGGAGTAATAGCGAGCTCCCCTGCAGAATTGTGAGACGGGCATACATAAAAATGGCAAAGCATGTTGCAGATGAAAAGCGCCTTGATAACTACTATTTTACAACAGCTGTACCTAGAAGGCTGACATATTTATTGTCTCATCCCTTAGTAAGCAAGATACTAATGTATCAGAGACAAGAATGTGGGGGCACTTGTGGATTTTGCAGAAGTTAACCATATTCCCAGTATAAAGTTGAAATCCATATGTCTTAGAAGCAGTGGCTGTTTAAAGAAATGTGGGCACAATCTAATATCCCCCCACCATCTATACTTGAATCAGAGAGTTGGAAGGGACCATGAGGCTCACCTAGCCCAACCCAGTGCAAGAATTCTAGCTCTCAAAAGCAGAGGTGGGGAGCCATTGGTCCTCCAGATGTTGTTGAACTCCTGTTCCCATCAGCCCCAGCCAGCTGGCCTAGGATAGTGGGAGTTGCAATGCTGCAACATCTTGAGGGTCACAAGTTCCCCATCTCTGTTGTAAGCTGTAGTCCTGGGGAAAGGTGAAATACTCCCATCTTCCAGCTACAGGTAGGTAGTCATGTTGGTCTGCTGTAGTCGAAACAAAAACAAAAAAATTCCTTCCAGTAGCACCTTAGAGACCAACTAAGTTTGTTATTGGTATGAGCTTTCGTGAAGAAGAGGCATGCACATGAAAGCTCATACCAATAACAAACTTGGTTGGTCTCAGGTCCGTATAGTTAAAGCTGTGGTTTTCCCAGCAGTGATGTATGGAAGTGAGAGCTGGACCATCAAGAAGGCTGATCGCCAAAGAATTGATGCTTTTGAATTATGGTGCTGGAGGAGACTCTTGAGAGTCCCGTGGACTGCAAGAAGATCAAACCTATCCATTCTTAAGGAAATCAGCCCTGAGTGCTCACTGGAAGGACAGATCCTGAAGCTGAGGCTCCAAAACTTTGGCTACCTCATGAGAAGAGAAGACTCCCTGGAAAAGACCCTGATGTTGGGAAAGATGGAGGGCACAAGAAGAAGGGGACGGCAGAGGACGAGATGGTTGGATAGCGTTCTCGAAGGTACCACATTGAGTTTGACAAAACTGCAGGAGGTAGTGGAAGACAGGAGTGCCTGGCGTGCTCTGGTCCATGGGGTCACAAAGAGTCGGACATGACTAAATGACTAAACAACAATTGGTATGAGCTTTCGTGCGCATGCACACTTCTTCACGAAAGCTCATACCAATAACAAACTTAGTTGGTCTCTAAGGTGCAACTGGAAGGATTTTTTGTTGTTGTTGTTGTTCCCATCTTCCAGTGAGGGAAATGGCTGCTGAATGAAATATTTCCCAGCTACTAGTGGTCAAGAGCTCATGGGTTTTCCCTGTTATGACCAACCTGATTGTGTGGGTTGATTTCTGGAAAAGTTGTGAATTAGGAATGTTTCATGTTGCCTGTTCCCAATGGACTGCTCTCCTGGTGTCAGAAGCATTATATCAGGACTCAGCTCTGCAGCTGCAAATAAAATGTTTTAAGTGTGACACTAGATGGTGATGGTGAGCCTTATAGAAAATTCAAAGTGTTTTTAAAAACACTTTTAAAAAAGCATTTTCAGAGTGGTTTTTATATGTGTGTAGATTCCACCCCTGTCACATTTCGGTATGCAAAGCATTCTGAAGCCACGTAGATGCATGTTTTAATCTCCTTCCTTAGAAGCAGGGCTTTTTTCAGCTGGAACTCAGTTCCAGCACCTCTCAGGTGGGTGCCATTGCCCATATAAGAGAACAAGGGAGGCATTCACGATGAGTTCCAGCACCTCTTTTTCTAGAAAAATAGCACTCCTGGGAAAGGGTGTGCTTTGCCCTTTAGAGTACTTGTTGGCGCTGAATGTTTTTTGAGGAGTGAATGCTGCAAGGCTGGACAGCCAAATGAACTTAGTTTGGCTGAAGGACCAATGTTATCTGCATGGATAAAGGAGATCCATCATTCATTAGATGATCCAGCAGTTTTTTTTAGCTAGAGATCAGGCTGGAGAGCAGGGCGGGGTTAAAACTCAATGGACATCACCCTTCCATGCTCTAAACATAAAGCTTGTTAGGAGGAAGAGTAAGGAATACGTGCCCTCAGAAAAGCCTACCCCTTGCATTTCTCCACTTCACTTGCTCTGGACACGCCTCCTGAATGTATAAAACACGCCCAGAGCAATGACTTGCACAGAGATGCAACAGGCACCCTCCTCTGAGGGTCGTTAATTATCCTGGCACTCCTAATGCAGAGAAGCAGCAGAAGTGGCTTCCCTCAGAGGACAGTGGTTTGAAGGAGGCAAGTCCAGAGCAGCAAATCATGCAGAGATGCAACAGGCAGCCTCACAAGATGAATGCTTCAGCCTTCTAAGACTAAGGTGGTACCTCGGGTTAAGTACTTAATTCGTTCCAGAGGTTTGTTCTTAACCTGAAACTGTTCTTAACCTGAAGCACCACTTTAGCTAATGGGGCCTCCCGCTGCTGCCGCACTGCCCCCATGCGATTTCTGTTCTCATCCTGAAGCAAAGTTCTTAACCCGAGGTACTATTTCTGGGTTAGCAGAGTCTGTAATTTGAAGTGTCTGTAACCTGAAGCGTCTGTAACCCAAGGTACCACTGTAGTTGAATCTCTTACAGGGCAGAGTTTTAGCAGTTGTTGGTTTCACCAAAGTGGAAAATTCAGGGGGGAGATCTGAGATACCTTTGCCACCCCCTTGCAGCCATTCCCGCCCCCCTATTCTGTGAGCCAGGCAAATGAGTTGGAGGCAGTTGTATGTTTAAGACTGTGATGCTGATCTTAGAAGTGTTTTGTTCATGGGATATCATGGTGGGTTTCCCCCCCTCCAACTTTGGACACACACCCTCTGCCTCTTAGCTTGTATACATGAAATGCTTCTCCCTTCCATATAGTAAAAGAAAGAAAGATTCATTAAAGAACTCTGAGTATGTCACTAGATTCCCAGTGTACAACTTACCATTTCCCCCATAATTACCTTGACTTGCCTTCCTGGCCAATTTATATCTGGAAGCACAGAGATCAGAGAACCCAGGAGTTTTATGGAGTGTCTAGTTTAGAAGAGCTGCTATATCTGCTTTCTACAAACCTTTTCCATCCCACACCTTATAGCTATGATGAGTCAAATCCCAGCATTGGTAGCCTCAGGGCTCAGAGCTTTGTAGGAACTCATCTGTTGCCTTTGCTAGAAGTAAGCATTGATGAGCTTATTCAAACCGGAGATGCCTGAGGATTTAGTAGGCATGACTAAATGGTCACAGTATTGCTGTGACAAGCCCATTTGGATAGGGGAGGGTGACCATCTGCCTGCTATTCTGGTACTCCCCACCCCCAAAGTATTTATTTTTGTAACCTTGGCAAACAACCAAGTTGAGAAGAAAACAGAAGTTGTTATAGAAGCGTCAAATTTCCTGGTTTGTTCTCCTTGTGGGTGAATGTTTTTGATACAAAATTGGTAACCAAAGTGAGTTTAATTGGATCCAGGGATCCAATTAAAGGGTGTTTAGGTAGTTCTGTGCCACTTTAAAAAAATATTTTCATTGAAAGGTTTTCATGGATAACAAAGCTGCATATAGTGTCTGTGTTTTAGTCCTGTGCCACTTATCGCTTATTCAGTGCTGTGGGAATGACCTCGCTGCTGTACCCCAGACTCAAGAAATATACCGTATTTTTCCGTGTATAAGACTATATTTTTTCCTAAATTTTTGAAGTTTAAAATAAGGGGTCGTCTTACACACAGATAGTGCATAGTGCATTTTCTCAATTTTGAGTCCCCCAAAATAGGGGGCGTCTTATACAGCGGTACCCCGGGTTAAGTACTTAATTCGTTCTGGAGGTCCGTTCTTAACCTGAAACTGTTCTTAACCTGAAGCACCACTTAATAATAATAATAATAATAATAATTAATAATAATAAAAATAATAAAAATAAAAAATTCCTTCCAGTAGCACCTTAAAGACCAACTAAGTTAGTTCTTGGTATGAGCTTTCGTGTGCATGCACACTTCTTCAGATACTTCTGCATGCACACTTCTTCAGGTATCTGAAGAAGTGTGCATGCACACGAAAGCTCATACCAAGAACTAACTTAGTTGGTCTTTAAGGTGCTACTGGAAGGAATTTTTTATTTTGACTATGGCAGACCAACACGGCTACCTATCTGTAATAATAATAATTAGTAATAAATATATTATTTATACCCCGCCCATCTGGCTGGGTTTCCCCAGCCACTCTGGGCGGCTTCCAACAAAATACTAAAATAAAATATTCTATTAAACATTAAAAGCTTCCCTAAACAAGGCTGCCTTCAGATATCTTCTAAAAGTTTGGTAGTTATTTTTCTCTTTGACATCTGGTGGGAGGCCGTTCCACAGGGCGGGTGCCACTACCAAGAAGGCCCTCTGCCTGGTTCCCTGTAACTTGGCTTCTCACAACGAGGGAACCGCCAGAAGGCCCTCAGAACTGGACCTCAGTGTCCAGGCAGAGACTGCTAATGGGGCCTCCTGCTGCTGCTGCACCGCCGTTGTACGATTTCTGTTCTCATCCTGAAGCAAAGTTCTTAACCCAAGGTAGCATTTCTGGTTAGTGGAGTCTGTAACCTGAAGCGTATGTAACCAATTCTGGAACATCCTCCCTAAGATAGCCTGCCCAGGCCAGGCCTTCCAGTTTTTTTGAAGGAAAGTTAGATGTCTTTTAACATAGACAGGCATTCTGTGTGATTACCCGTTGGTATTTCAATTTACTCTAGTTGTATTTTTTTATTCTTTTTGGTTACACATTTTTATTTTACCTGTTAGTTTTGTGAATTATTTTGTGATCCCTTTTGGCTCTGTTTATGGAGACAGTTGAAGTACAAGTTTAAAGTACACACACACACATGCACTTTTGCCTGGATATCTTCATAGTTAAATGTGCTGGGGGAGCCCCTCTCTTTGTCTTGGACATGTGGAAAAGTTCTAGACGTTTGCAGATGTGAGATAGCTCAGTAGAGCACAGGACTCTTAATTTCAGAGTTGTGGGTTTGAGCCCTATGTTGCGCAAAAGATTTCAGCATTGCAGGGGGTTGGACTCTATAATACTATAATTTCTATGATCTATGTAATAAAGCACTGGGTGGCGCTGTGGGTTAAACCTCAGAGCCTAGGACTTGCCGATCAGAAGGTTGGCGGTTCGAATTCCTGCGCCGGGGTGAGCTCCCATTGCTCGGTCCCTGCTCCTGCCAACCCAGCAGTTCAAAAGCACGTCAAAGTGCAAGTAGATAAATAAGTACTGCTCCAGTGGGAAGGTAAACAGCGTTTCTGTGCACTGCTCTGGTTCGCCAGAAGTGGCTTGGTGATGCTGGCCACATGACCCGGAAGCTGTACACCGGCTCTCACAGCCAATAAAGCGAGATGAGCGCCGCAACCCCAGAGTCAGTCACGACTGGACCTAATGGTCAGGGGTCCCTTTACCTTTACCTTTTATGTAATAAAGCACAACTCAGTTAAGCTTCAGAGTTTGGCTCTTTAAACATCCTTGTGACTAGATTGTGCTGAACAAAAATGCTTTGTACTGACAGGATTGCGAACTGTGTTTAGAAAGCTTTCCCCGCTCCAATAACTTTCCAGTATCCTAAAAATAAGGGACTATGCTAGATTAGTGATTGCAAAAAATGGGAAAACTTTAAATGCAAATATTTTTGAAGCCTGGGTTTCCCAAGTATGGGACATCTTGCTTATGAACATATTAACAATTTCACAAAAGGAATAATAATAAGAGTTGGGGGGGGGAGACTCACACTTTTTATACAACTTAGTAGCCCTTTATTGACTTTGTTAAGACAATCACACATAGTTTTCACCCTCGATCTACTCATGGAACCTTATGGAAAGACACTTTCATTTGATTGCCTTTCTTGGAACGTCTAAAACTACAACCCTCAGCTGCTGTTTTTCTTTCTTTTCAGTACAAGTACTAAGCTCTCTTTTCCTTGCATAGGTATGTTTTATTACTTGAAATTAAAAATCTTTTTTTTTTAAAGGGGACTATATTAAGCTTAAATGTGTGGAGCTGAAGGTGCTGTGGCTCTGAATTTGGAAGGGGGGGCCCTTCTTACTTAAATAGCACCGAAATGCCAACAACATCCCCATCTACCTGTTACAACTAAGGTGTGAAAACTGCATTCTGCAGGGCAGGGTATAAATAAAAAATTATTATTATTATTATTTTAGAAAATGTATAGACCATTGATCGTTTAAATAAATAAAAACCAAAACCAAAACCTCGAAGTGGTTTACAAAAATATGCCTGGTGCTTAGGCTCCCCACCATAACACAAAAAGGTTTTCTCTTCTTTGCCCTTTCCCCTTCCAGCAAAAACTGCACACCCTGGTCACCCTGCTGGTGGAACATACCCTACTTTTCTCCCCTCTGTAGCAGCCTGAGCATCCCTCCCTCGCTCTCAGATCCCCTTTCTGACTTGGAAAAGCAAACTAGGGCTCTCGCCACTCCTTCCTTTCCCCCCTTCCCTTCCTTCTTTGTTCTTCCTGCTCCCGGTCTGTATGGCTGCGAGGAGACCTAGGTTTGAGGGACAGACCCTTTCCCACCTTGGGAGCAGGGATCAAGGGCAGCTGTGCTGGGAGAGAGGCACCCATTGCCCTGGCGCTGGGTGGTTTCTTTTAGTGGGACTTTCTGGGCAAACACGGGGAGGCGGGACAGTTGCCTAGCAAAGATCCCGGGGAGAGAACACCCACACCCACAGAGAGAGAGAGAGGTGGGACCAGACTGAGAACAAAGGCAGATCTGCTGATAGCCTCCTCCCTCTCTCCTCTCCCCTCCTTACTCCGCCTTGTCTGGGTAGCGTAAGAGCCTGGCCTCCTGCCAAGGAGGGTCACACAAGCCCAGGTTTCCGTCTCTTGACTCTGCAGCAAGCACTGCCAACGGCAACAGCTGCTCTGATGAGGTAAGCCCCCTTCCTGTGGAAGCCTCTGGGTCCATGGAGTAAGGAGACCTGCCGGCCGGCCGGCTGGCTGGCTGGCTCAGTGGGTGGAGCAGATCGGATTGCTGCTGCACATCTTTTTGAGTCAGGATTTGAGCCCAGGTAACTGCTCGGCAAAGGAGCAGGAACCAGATCTTGGCGTCTTCTTTCATCAACAACAAAACAGGGAAAGTGTCCGTATGGCTGGGGAAGAATGTTGCCTCTGTATAATCTGCATCTCTCTCTCCCTCCCTTGTTTTCCTAGGCAAACTTTCGCTTAGCTTTGCACTCCTGGGTGGCAAATGTGTATGTATGCGTTAGTGAAGGCTGCCAGCTTTCTCACTGTCAAAGCTGTGTGTTTCCGGCTCGTTCGTTTCAGCCGCTCTGCAGGTTTCAAGAACGCATTGGCGGCTCCTTCTTTCTTCTCGCCTGCCTGCCAAGCCCCACAAACCCTAATCCTCTACGTTCAGCAATGGCTAGCATTTGTACAGTGCCGTTTGGGAAAACTCAGCCATGGAAATGCAAATGAGGGGTTGTGGGTGGGAGACAGAGCCTCTTCTCAGAGTCTCAGATCGGAAATTAGGAAGGCTTGACTTGTCAACGTGCTTGGAGGAGCTGAGCAATTGTACAGCACCTTCTCTTCCTTCCCCCCCCCCCCGCTTACTCCAGAACCCTCCTCAGTTCTGAGAGTGCGAATCCCCGTCATTTTCTTCCATAGAGTTGAGTCCGGAACCAGACCGTCAAAACATTTTGTCCTCCTAGTTCTCTGCAAGATACACTTGTATTTCTTGAGCCATTGAGGCTTTCGGTTGCGAGGAGAAAGAAATAGCAACTTAATTTTTCATTGTCTTTCGGTGGCCATACTGTAATCTATGTGTCCCTGTTTCATCCCGTTCCGTGCTGGATTTATGTGACCTCTGGGGCTGGAGGTGTGCTCTCTGCTCTTCCTCTCATGCTCTTAAATGGCAGCTAAATCAGCTTTCTTTATTCCCAAGGGTGTGGGGGTGGTAGCAGCTTTGACGTCGCCATCAACCTTACCCAAGTTGCGCCTACCAATGACATGCTGTGTTCCTCTTTATGCAAGGACACAGAGCCGCGAGGTGTTGTGGGAATTTCCTTCTCTCTCTCTCTCTCTCCCTCTCTCTCTTTCTCTCCAGGTGATAAGGCTAAGTGGGAATAAGACCTCTGTCTCTCTCTGTGGGATCAGCTGTGTGCAGCTGTTGCTTTAAACGTTTCAGGACCTGACCTGTCCAAGTGAGCAACCTTGCCCTTTCCTTCCGTAGGTGGGGATCGTAGCTGCGCATGACTATGTCCACGATGGTATATCCCAGAGAGGAGAAGATGGACAAGCTCAGCCAAGAGGAGATCATCTCCAACACCAAGCTAGTGATGCAAGGGCTGGAAGCCCTGAAGAATGAACACAACTCGATCTTGCACAGCCTGCTAGAGACCATCAAGTGTCTGAAGAAGGACGAGGAAGCCAACCTAGTGCACGAGAAGGCCAACCTGCTGCGCAAGTCAGTGGAGATGATTGAGCTGGGACTTGGAGAGGCTCAGGTAAGGGGCAGCCCATTGGGGTGTCTTGGAGCGGCATATGGGTCCGTCAAAGTAAGTGAAATGCAGCCGTACCTTGGTTTTCGAACAGCTTAGTTCTTGAATGTTTTGGTTCCCGAATGCCGCAAACCTGGAAGTGACTGTTCTGGTTTGGGAACTATTTTTGGAAGCCGAAGCTTTTGGAAGCTTCCTGCAGCCAATCGGAACTTTGGTTTCCAAATGTTTTGGAAGTCGAACAGACTTCCAGAACGGATTCCGTTCAACTTCCAAGGTACGACTGTATGGGAAATCATTGTTTAAAAAGGTTGTCAAGTACTGTATATTGCCTTAGCTGGCCCTGTGAAATCATGCTTGCCAAACATGTTTGGGTGTAGGCAGGACTCTGCCACTCTTATACAGGATAATTGCAGCTTTGGGCATAGAATTCAACATCTATAAGCTTTTGTAGCATTTCTTTTTTAAAAAACGCAAGTTTCTAGCCTTCTGGTTGTAAGGATAGGCTTGAAACTTTGTGTGAAATTCTGGTGAAGTTGCTGAAGTCTTGACTTTGCAGGGCAGGTGTGTGTGTGTGTGTGTGTGTGTGTGTGTGTGTGTTTGGCTGGATTTCTGTTCCTTGCTCAGGTGCCTTAAAGTCGATCCTTTCTCCATCCCATGATTTAGCAAAAGTGGTAACTTTTGCAAAATAAGCCAAGTACACATTTATTCAGATTTTTATTATTCATTAAACATGTATGTGCACCAGCATATGAAAGTCAAAGGATCAGCTTCTATAGGTGCAAAATTGTAACAGTTTTAGCACAGCCCTTAGAGATACAAATCTGGTACTCAGCTAATCTGCATGAATGATGGGGAATGGAGATTAGGAATTGTTCTTCCTCTGTCCTGGGCCCTCTGTCCAGCAGCACTGCCCATCCCTTCCTCCTTGACAAATAAGGGACCCGAAGAGGTGGTCAGGCCCTCCACATTTTGCCTCCACAAACTGCCATTGAAGAGGGACCTCACAAGGGGGCACTATTCTTGCGTTTAGGCCAGGGGTGTGAGGCCTGTGAGGGGTCTACATGCGCAGGCCTCTTTAGCTGGTCCTCTGAACTGTTCATGGCCATATGTTTTTGCCTGGCTAGAATATGTCCCTGAGCTCTGATAATGATTCTCTTCCCTCCAAAGAGAGGGATATGTGTTGGTGGGTGGGTTTAGAAACTAGCATGCTGTACAAAAGTAACATTTACATTCATTGCTCCACCCACTTTTCCCTGTGGCTCCGCCTACCACTGTTAATGTGCCCCCTGCCCCCACCACCCAAAGGTTACCCTGAAGGAAGCCCAGCCCTCCAGGGTCGAGAAAGGTTTTCCCACCTCTGCGTTAGGCAACAGCCAACGTCTCTTCTTGCTTCCCTTGGGCCAGGTGATGATGGCTTTGTCAAACCACCTGAACGCAGTGGAATCCGAGAAGCAGAAGTTGCGGGCGCAGGTGCGCCGGCTGTGCCAGGAGAACCAGTGGCTGCGGGACGAGTTGGCCAACACCCAGCAGAAGCTGCAGCGCAGCGAGCAAACGGTGGCGCAGCTGGAGGAGGAGAAGAAGCACCTGGAGTTCATGAACCAGCTGAAGAAATACGATGAAGATGTGTCCCCGTCGGTGAGCACCCAGAACATTTTGGAGTGGGGGAAGAGATGCCTGTGTCTTGACATGGAGCTCTTTCTGCTTGGAAGTCTAGTAGTGATGGTCTTTCCAAGAGGTCCTGATAGAGCATCTAGCAATTTGAGTTTGTCTGGCTCAGGGGTCTGCAACCTTTAAGACAAAAAGAGCCACTTGGACCCGTTTCCGAAGAAAAACAACAACTGGGAGCCGCAAAACCATTGCGACATTTAAAACAAATATATCTCCAGAGCTGCGATCTGACAGCGGGCGGGAAGGTGACGTCGGGACGGTGCATGACTAACGCACGCACTGCCCCCATGCGACGTCACAGCCAGTACAGCGCCCGCCACAGTGGGGAGTGTCGGGGCGCACAATGCGCCTCCTCCCCTCGCTAGTATCCGCCCCGGAGCCGCGGCAAAGGTGTAAAAGAGCCACATGCAGCTCCGGAGCCGTGGGTTGCAGACCCCTGGTCTGGGTAGATGAGATAGACACGGCTCACCCCAGCTACAGTAACTGGGTTGGTCTTCTCTTGCTGGGGAAGAGAACCTTTGAATGGGCTTGGTTGGTTAAGCTTAAGCTTAACTACTTAAGCGAAATATTAAGCACTCATGCTCTCCTTTCCCCCTTTTTCTTTGTTTCTCCCCCCGCCCACCCCCATCAATGTCCCAGGAGGAGAAAGAAGGCGATTCCACAAAAGATTCCTTGGATGACTTGTTTCCAAATGAGGAAGAGGACCAGGGGCAAGGGTGTAGGTTGCGTTCCTTCCTTATTTTATTATTCATTTATTTAAACAGCAGGATTTGCATACCACTTCCTCATCAAAACCATTAAGCAGTTTGCATAAGACGATACAAAATTTACATTAAGATAAGGTCTTTAAAAACAAGCTTTCAAAATGCAAGTAAAGTCAGCAGTTTGTTTGTTTTTTTAAAAAAATACGCATAATAGAATAAAATCACATGTTAAAACACATGTCAAAATTCCATGTGTCTGGGTATGCTTGCCCTAAGCCAGCCTGTCTCAACCTGTGGGTCCCCAGATGTTGTTGAACTACAACTCCCATCACCCCTAGCTAGCAAGGCCAGAGCTCAGGGATGATGGGAGTTGTAGTCCAACAACATCTGGGGACCCACAGCTTGAGAACTGCTGCCTAAGCGAAGAGGTTTTTTGCAGACAGTACGGCAAAGGTGCCTGTCTAATATCAATGGGCGGGGAGTTCCTGGGTGTATAATTCCTTGCAAGTGCAAAACAAGCATCATGTGGCACTTATCAAAGTGCTCGTCCTGCAAATCAAAGCGGTAACTGTGTGCAGAGGACAGATGAAAGGAAGAGTCATGAAGCTACCTTTTTGGACCTATCTTCCAGCGGCTGTTGTGTCTCATTTGAGAGGGAGTGCTAGCCAGTAGGAGTGGGCCATAGCCCCCATGGCATTGCGAGCTGCCTCCTCTATCCTCGATTAATGCGCTCTTATGTTTGCAGTGCCTCATCCGCACAGTAGTGCGGCGGCAGCCGCCCAGCAAGGCGGCTACGAGATCCCAGCACGCCTGCGCACACTCCACAACCTGGTGATCCAGTACGCTTCCCAGGGACGCTACGAAGTGGCTGTTCCCCTCTGCAAGCAGGCGCTGGAGGACTTGGAGAAGACTTCGGGCCATGACCACCCTGACGTGGCCACTATGCTGAACATCTTGGCGTTAGTATACAGGTGAGAGGAGGAAGGAATGGCAGACACTCACTTCTTTTTAATAATAATTTTTATTAGTTTTCAATTACAACAATCCAATAATAGCCTCGTTATAACAATGCCAAATTATAATACAATTATTAATACCAATCATTCAGATGCCAAATTATATAATTTAGGCGGGCCCCACGTGCTAGAATTGATGATTTGATGATTTACTTTATTTCTGCATTCCAAAATCTTACTAATTTCAATTTCACACCAGTCAAAATAACAATCCCTTATACAACAACTGCCATTTTAACGACTTCCATTTGTATTGACACATTAAATGATTTACAGGTGAAGCATTCAAACTATATCCTTGACCTTCCTGTGTGTGGCAATTATTCTGTCTGTGATGTTTCTTCCTGTCCTTGTAAAATGTTATGCCTATCTTTTCCCTGTTGTTGTTGTTCTCCATCATGCCTTGGACAGAGATTGTACCCCATTGTTGTTTCAGAAGTTCTCCATTGCACCACCCCGTGCTTCATTGTTTTGCAACTTTAACAGCAGCTGCAAAAATCGCACTGTCCCAATAAATATCCTGTTTTCACCATTTTTCTCTCAGCCTGGGAAGGAGAGTGATCTTTCGAGCTTCGAATAACTCAGTAATGAACCGTATCAACTCCGGCAGACACCCACTCACTTTGGAAGGAACAGGGCTTTCTTGGTTTTCTATGGAACAGTTGTCTGGGACAGTGCAACTCAGTGCTTTGAATTTAATTGTGGAAAGTTGTGTGGCGAAGGAGGAAGGACCTCCCTGGGTCTTGTGTGATACGCTCTCTGTCCCTCCAGTATTGCTCAATATGTGCCTCACTTTGTGCTGCAGGGATCAGAACAAATACAAGGAGGCAGCTCACCTTCTGAACGATGCACTGTCCATCAGGGAGAAGACGCTTGGCAAGGACCACCCTGCAGTAAGTAGCCGTTTCCCTGGACTTTGATGAGAAGGAGGTTCTGGGCAGTGGGGAGTTGTAAGCCAGTCATGTGGCCAAGGGGACTTGCAGGAGTGTCACGTTACATGGTCAGCTGACCCTTCAGAAGGGTTTGGTGCCAAGTCAGGGCTAGATGACTCAAAAGGGGGTTCTTTTTGCTGCAAAAGCTAAACAAGGAGTTCAAGGTGAGCGAGTTAGTCCCTGAACTAGGCCATTCTGCTGTAAAAATCTTGGACCATCTTTGCCATGGATGGTTGCAAGATAGTGGTGCTTAAAGGTATCTTGCTTGATAGGTCTTTCTTTCTTTCTTTCTTTCTTTCTTTCTTTCTTTCTTTCTTTCTTTCTTTCTTTCTATAGTTCTTCCATGGCTCTAATGTTAGGTCTGCTTATGTTTCTCTACAGGTTGCAGCAACCCTGAATAACTTGGCTGTTCTCTACGGCAAAAGGGGGAAATACAAGGAGGCAGAACCATTATGCAAGCGAGCACTGGAAATCCGGGAAAAGGTAAATTCCCTCCCTCCTGGAGAAGAAAGGGCCAGGGTGTCAAGACAACCAGCCGGGGGGCCTCTGCAACCCTTTTCAATGCTACTCAGGAAAGGGGAGCATGTGTGTTAGATAGGAAGTTTCCCGAGTCAGTCTAGAATGGTCTGTCTAGCTTAGTATTGTCTGCACTGACCGGCAGCATCTCTCCAGGGTTTCATGCAGGCATCTTTCCCTGCCCTACCTGGAGATACCAGGGATTGAAACTGGCACCTTCTGGATGCAAAGTGTGGATCCATGTGGATTCAGAGCAATGCCTAGGGAGGGGCAGGTGTCAAATACGATGCAGAAGGAGCTATTTCTGCCAGAGCTGAAGCTCCAAATGACTTTCCATGGGCCACTCCCCGCCCCCCCCAAAGTAAAAGGATCCTGCCATATTCCCAGATTTGCTTCTTTTCTTCCTAACTAGCCTTTTCTGTTTGTTTGCCTCCTTTTCAGGTTCTAGGCAAAGATCATCCGGATGTGGCCAAACAGTTAAATAACTTGGCTTTGCTATGCCAGAATCAGGGAAAGTATGAAGAGGTAGAATATTACTACTGTCGGGCGCTGGAGATCTATGAGTCGCGCCTGGGGCCTGACGACCCAAACGTGGCCAAAACAAAGAACAATTTGGTGAGTCCACTGGGTGGTGAAAAGGGGGTGGGGGTGGGTATCTCGCATGAGGATCGGTGGCTGCCTGTGCTGCATTTTTAAGATTGTCATTCCTGTCCTCTGTCCCAGGCCTCCTGTTACCTGAAACAAGGCAAATATAAGGAAGCAGAGGTCCTCTACAAGGAGATCCTCACCCGGGCCCATGTGAAGGAATTTGGCTCTGTGGATGGTACGGACAGCGAAGAGCGAGGAGGGCTTGGTGGGGGTGTGCAGGCCAGTGGTGTATCGTGGGTTGCCTGTGCCCAGGACCACACTGTGGGAGGAAAGGAGTGTGCATGCGCATTCAACTGCCAAACGGCGTCCGCGTCACCCAGGAAATCGCAGCCATGGAGATAAGAAAAGAGTCATTCCGTTGTCTGGAAGAGGTCACTTCCTGGTTTATAGGTAGAAACCATTTTCAAAGGAGCCCAGTGCCAGAAGTGCACAGCTGTATTGAGGCAGCACCAGGTGTTTAAATTTTGCACCCCTAACAAGTTTGTGCCCAGGGCAGCCGCCCTTGTGCCCGCCCCCCAAACACCACTGGTGCAGGCTGGAGCCTAGGTGCCTATCTCCTTCTCCAACAGTACTCTTTGAATTACCTATTTCTTTTCATGGCCCAGCTGGCAAAAACTATTTCCTCCAAAGAAAATAAGCAAACGGATCCAAAAATTTAAGCTTCTTCCTTTCTCGACTGTACCATGGGAAAGAGTAGCATTCCTTATGAAATACCAACAGGGTGTTTTGTTTTGTTTTGTTTTGTTTTTTGTTTTGTTTTGTTTTAACCAGATTTGTATTTTATCCTGCAGACGAGCACAAGCCGATATGGATGCATGCAGAAGAAAGAGAGGAGATGAGCAAGGTGAGTGCGAGAACATTTATTCTGGTGGGTGAGAGCAGGCACACAGCGCACACCTGAGTTTTCCTTGTTCACCTGTCCTGCATTGGGAAGAGCTCCAGAAATGGTACCATCCTCTCTTTGCCTTAGAGTGGATCTCTGATGGTGCCAAACCTGCTGACTGGTAGCTGCAGCGGAGGGCTGAATACCTTAGTGCAGCAGTATTTTGTTGGGTTGTAGTGTGTTAATGTGTCATGGGAGGCAGTAGGGACGAGGGGTTGCTACTCAGACTGCATAGAAACTTTCTGGGACAGGAGTTGAAATTGATTGCACTGTTTTTCCTGTGCCTTGCATGTTTTCTCTTTATTATAGTGCACTCCTTAGGACGAACTGGAGAGTGGAAGATGAAGGGATTTCAGCAGGTTTCTGGGCCACAGACTGCAGAACCAGAATGTTTTTAGAAAAATAAATCTCAAGCCTCAGAATTCGGTCATTTGGAAAGCTCAGTTGACTGATCAGGAAAAAATAGCGCCTTCAGCCCCAAGGCTTAAGAGAAGGGTAATAGGAAGACACTATAGTCTTCTGCACCATCACCTTCTGCTTTAGATTTCCCAGTCTTAGAAACCCCTGCCTATTAGAGCTACAGCAAGCCCAAGATACTTAGGAGACATGTTCCAGCCCATGGTGCAGTGAGCAATGGCTCATGGCTCCTTTGGAAACAGATAAATTGCAAAGACTTCACATGCTTCTGAAACATTCTGGGCTAAAATAAGAAGTGTGCATGCACACGAAAGCTCATACCAAGAACTAACTTAGTTGGTCTTTAAGGTGCTACTGGAAGGAATTTTTTTATTTTGACTATGGCAGACCAACACGGCTACCTATCTGATTCTGGGCTAAGGTGCTGAGCACAGCACAGAACTTCACAAGCAGGAATATAAAAGCTCCAGCACACTTTCCATGCTGGAATTCAGTTGAGCAGAACCCACCTGGTTTTCTTTTTCTCAATTTCTCCCCCATTTTTACAAATCTTACCTGATGGCTGATGCCTGCTTTAATGTCTCAGGCTGTTTCCCTTGAACATGGGTCATGTCACTACAAGAAATAAGTAGGGTATTGGCACTCTTATCGCTACCAGGCTTGCCGAATGCCCTCCTGTGGAACAGATGGTTTAGAATGAGTGAGATGGGTGCCTGTTTCTCAGGTTCTGAGCCAGCCTTTCTTCGCTGAAGAATTTTTGCTGCTCTTGCTGGATGATCTCGGAGTCAAGTCAGAGAACTGTGTGTTTATGTGCTGCCTTGAATATTGTTGGCTAACAAAATCTGACCCTCCTATGATATGATCTCATGTCAGGAAGTGGCTGAAATCAAGAGCCACTTGAAACAAATTTTCCTCTGGAAAAAACCAGCTGGGCGTCTTTTAATTGGATTTCACCTGGATCGTGGGCTCAAATGAGTCAGCTGGTTAAATGAGAGACTTCATACATAGTTCTTGAGGCAAAACTCCCTCTTCTGTCAACCAGGATCTTTATCAAGAAGCTAAGGGTACTGATTTAGGTCCTCTTCATTGCCCTATCAGCAATCTGTCTGCCGATCCTTTTAATCCTATGTAATTTTGTTTCCACCAACCTTCTCTGTTTCTCATCACATGCTTGAAAAAACACTGCGATGCAACACCTCTCTGTCAAGTACTTGTGAACATGATTTAAATATTTCATGCATTCTTCAGTTCCAGGCAGGAAGCAAATGAGGGGGGCAGGTTTTGTTCCCAAACCTGGAGCCGTGGTACTCTAATCCCACCTGACTCTTTCCTGCATGGTCTTCCTTCAGTGGACTGCCCTTTCACTACTGTGGCTACTTTGGCCTCCTCTGGCAGAGTTTCACTCCAGCACATTGAGCAGGGAGCAGCTGGAAAAAGGTGGAGCAATAAGGCTCAGACCATTTCCCCTCCCAGTTCCTTAATGCAGCAAGCATCTAGTTAAGTTAGTCACTAAGGCCCAGCTCACACTTGAAGCATTCTTGTGACTAGGGAGCTTCCTATTGGTTCATCTGTTTTCTAGTCTGATGGGCAAGGGCTCTCCATCATCTCATAGGATGCTGCCTTATTCTGGGTCAGACATTGGGTGCATCTAGCTCTGTATTGTCTCTCCAGGGTTTCAGACAGGGAATCTTCCAAGCCCGATCTGGAGATGTCAGCAATTGAAACCTGGGCCTTCTGCAGGTGAATGAAGTGCTCCATCACTGAGGTCTTTCCCATCACCTGCTACTTGAGCCTTTTTACTAGAGCTTCCAGCAGTGAATGTGGAGCCTTCTGCAGGCAAAGGATATGCTCTTGTCACTGAGCTGGGGTCTGTCCCCAAGTAGGAATGAAAAGTGTAAATACAATAAAGCTGATTGTGGACATCCATGTGAACTGTGACTGATGGAGACTTCCTGGTACATGCCGGCCATGTGGCCCTGCGTGTTTGCAAGCACACCTCTCTGCACATTGCAGTACTCGGCATTACAATTAGAGGTCTGTAAGTAGCAAACTCATTGCCTCTTAAAAAGAGTGATAATTGGAAGACACCAAGTGGGTCAGTCTCTGCTGAAACGGACAGAAAAGGGAGATGTCTAAAGGTTCTGTAGTTTGTGGGAACATAGGAAGCTGCCTTATACCGAATCAGACCCTTGGTCCTCCAGGGTTGCATACAGGGGACACTCGCAGCCTTACGTAGAGATGTTGGGGATTGAACTTGAGACCTTTTGCATGCAAAGCAGATCTTCTGCCGCAGAGCTATGGCTCTTAAAAACATCTGTATATCTAAACAGGTACCAACATTCATCTTGCTTTCTAGGGAAAACTTTCTGAATAATACTGTGTATTTCAGAAGTGTCTCCCAGCCCATATATGTTCAAAGTTATACATGCCATCACAGTAATCACCAACCTTTCTGGGTAGGTCAACACAGTATCCCCAAAGCAGGCGGGGGGGCGGGGGGGGGAGAGAAGCAGATTGAGACAGGACAGTCAAGGGTAAGTCAGTGGCTGACTTGGGGACAGTCAGTGACCTGGGGACTTCCCAACTAAGAACTTTTATCTTAACAGCTAAGCTAAATGAGCTTTTCTTTGAATGCAGAAGTGAACTGGAGCTTTCCAGAATGGCAAAACAGAGGATTTTTGCAACCAATGCAGAGGAGTGAGATCATATGTTGTTGTTGGACTAAGCAGCTCCTCTTCAGTAATGTACTCTGTTTCCATTCTCCATGATGTCATCTTCTACTGGCATTCTCGGTTTCTTTGCCATGCTATTAAAAAGCATTAAACCCATCTTGCTAGAGCATTCCTCCCCCCCCCCACTTTCCTTTTGTCATATATTTATCCACGTAACATAGCTTCATCCATGCAGATCAGCCTCATAAATGTTTTCGCAAAGCAGGCTTCCTCGAACACAGTGGGATTTGCTCCCGAGTGAATGTGTATAGAACGGCAGCCATAGCCATCTTCCTGTGGATGGACTTGGGGCACCTTTTCACAATGCATGTTGTACATACTGACCCTGGGAGGTGGGAATAGATAGACCATCTTCATTGTACTACTAAGGGAACACTCCTAAGGAACAGGCTAAGGTAGGGGTGGGAAACTATGGCCATCAATATGTTATTGAACGCCTGCTCTCATCAATCTAAAGCGCCATGGCCAGTGGTCAAGGATGATGGGAATTGTAGTCCAACAACATTGGAGGGTCACAGGTTCCCCATTTGTGGGGCAGGCCCTGGGTAGGGACAACTAAATTCATATTGCCCTTTAAAACAAAAGCTTCCTGTTCCGAAAGGGAACAGAATTCTATGGGGCAGAAAGATGGTCCTTTTTACAAAGAGATATCTCAGTGCCATCTCAAAGGTTTTCAGTGCAAATTAAGACTTTTAAGCCCCGTTAAATGGATGAGGGTGACTCTCAGCTTCGTATAGGTAAGCTCATAAGTTTGGAACTCTTCTTGCTGGGCAGAAGTTTTCAGCCAAACTGCTGACTCCGACCCCTGACCCCACATCCTGTGACAATGCCTCTTGCGATCTTTACCTACAAAATGCCCTAATGGGCCGTTCTTGGATGCTAAGTCTGCCAGTTCTTCGTACAGAATGATGCAGCTATGTGGGGCACTGGTGTCCATCGGAGCTACTGTGATTGAAGTAGATCAGAGGTGCCTGAGAGATCCAGCACAGTTTATATGGAAAACCTGTGGGAGCCTGTGTTAGAGGTTAATCGCCATTGATGGTCTCCTGCTACCCCAGACTGCCGTCTTCTGAACGTCATTGGAGGGCCAAAGGTCTGAATTGAATACCTTCTTGAGAACGTCAGAGTCCTCACCCTTCGCAACGGCAGTAATGCAACTCCCCATAGCAACCTAATTGCGATTTTTAGACTTGGGTGAAACGCAGCACAATTAAAACCCTGTTCTGGGCATCCTGTTTGTCTCTGTAATGAAGAGCCCACATTTTGAATAGCCCTACTGAGGACTACCAAGTCCTCTTGCTTTGGCCTGGTAACACAGTGCTCGAAACAGGATCACCCATCCTTGCTGGAATGGAGCCCTGGCATGCATTAACCTACTTCCCCCCACAAATTCAGCGCTTAAACCCTTGTAGGCATTAGCCTGAGGCATGACCGTCTAGGAATCCCCCAGAGAGCAGGCCTGCCAGGGAATTTTCTGGAGGAGCAACTCCTCCTCCAAAGTGATTTAAAAATAACTTCTTTTTTTAAACAACAGGAAGTTTTTCTAAGCCTAGGGAACCTAATGCCTCAATCGGCCTACTGTTCCTTGGCTGACTCCCCCAGAAAAGTGGTTAAAAAAAAAATAAAATGGTTGGGCACAGTTCCGGTGGGAAGTTGTTAGAAGACAGGAATTTTGTTCCTGGGTAGAGGGAGCGGACCAGACAAAGTGGCTTTCAGTTTCTGGCCACACATTCAAGTTACGCTTTGAGGAACTGTTAGTTAGAGACAGTCGTTCAGGCCTGGCCTAGCCGAATCCCTTACTCCGTTCAGGAAATTCAGAAACTGGAATATCCATCTGAAAGGGAGAGGGCACACACACACGTAATTGGAACTGTACTTACCTTCAAGAAGCGTCTCTTAATGTCGAATCCGAATCTCCCCCTCCTGTAACTTTCAGCCCATCAGATCTGGCTAGCCCTGCCTTCTGGGGCAGCAGATAACAAGTCTTTGCCCTCTTCAGGTATTTGAAGAGAAATTTGAGACTGGCTCTTCTGCTTAATAAGGATTTTAGTTGCTTGTTAATGGAATTAACTTTTATTAAGCTCTTACAAGATCTCCTCTTACACTGCCTTTTACTGTGACTGCATCTTTATGTACTTAGGCTTGTGTCCTTGTTTGCAGACCTGTGAACTCCAAAGTCCCAGGCATTGCGTCACCATTTCATCTCTTTTGGCTGAAACAGATATTTGCTTAACAATATGTTTTTCTATGCATAAGTTGGGGAAGCCATCTCCCCTTTTTTAAAAAATGTAGCAAGACCTGTGCTACTTAGCTTAAGCCTGCAATAGACCAACAAGCTCACTAATTGTTTTTTTAATGATCAAAGCTGCCTTTGGTATCTTTGCCGAGTTGCCTTAATCACATACTTGAGTCTTCCCAGAATCTGTTATCTCGTTCTCCAGTTTTTAGGGGACAGTGGTGTCATTCTAAACCAGAAGTGCAGAACCTTTGGCCCTTCAAAATGTTGCTGAACTACAATTCCCATCATCCCTGGCCACTGGGCAGCGTTGCTGGGGCTGATGAGAGTTGTAGTCCAGGCAAGCCAAAGGTTCTTCATACCTGTTCTAAATGGTCGTGGTCTATATGTATGTAGTCTCAAAGCACACCAATATTGGAGCCGACATGGCGGCAAGGCTGTTGTTGTTTAGTCGTGTCTGACTCTTCGTGACCCCATGGACCAGAGCATGCCAGGCACTCCTGTCTTCCACTGCCTCCCACAGTTTGGTCAAACTCATGCTGGTAGCTTTGAGAACACTGTCCAACCATCTCGTCCTCTGTCATCCCCTTCTCCTTGTGCCCTCCATCTTTCCCAACATCAGGGTCTTTTCCAGGGAGTCTTCTCTTCTCATGTGGCCAAAGTATTGTAGCTTCAGCTTCAGGATCTGTCCTTTCAGTGAGCACTCAGGGCTGATTTCCTTTAGAATGGATCGGTTTGATCTTCTTGCAGTCCATGGGACTCTCCAGAGTCTCCTCCAGCACCATAATTCAAAAGCATCAATTCTTCGGCGATCAGCCTTCTTGATGGTCCAGCTCTCACTTCCATACATCACTCCTGGGAAAACCTTAGCTTTAACTATACGGACCTTTGTTGGCAAGGTGACGTCTCTGCTTTTTAAGATGCTGTCTAGGTTTGTCATTGCTTTTCTCCCAAGAAGCAGGCGTCTTTTAATTTCATGACTGCGGCAAGGTAACTGGGACCAAACAAGCTTATATCTTTTTATCCCTGTTAGGCACGCAAGCAGAGGCAAACAAACCAGCCATGGTCTTTAGTGCACTGATGCTTTGACTATTCTAACAAAGTCTTCTCTTTTTTTTCTCCTCATTCCCCAATTCCTCTTTCCAGAGCAAGCACAGAGAAAACATTGCATATGCAGAGTATGGTGGCTGGTACAAGGCATGCAAGGTCAGCAGGTAAGTTGCTTTCAGGATTTCTTTATCACTGTTATTTCAGTTATTAGTTAATATGCCACTTACTTGCCAAGGTGGCTTCTAAGTGATTTAAAAGTATTAAGCTTAATTATAGATAAATAAACACACATAACTGAAGAGCAAAATAGAACAATTTCATTGAAATGTTAAATACTACTGTATTTTTCGCTCTATAGGACACACTTTTTCCTCTCCAAAATTTAAGGGGAAATGTGTGCGAATGCAGGCTGCGTGGCTAAGCCCAAAGCCAGAACAGGGAGAAGGAGCGCTGCGCAGTGCTCCATCTCGCTGTTCTAGCTTGGGGTTAGCTGCGCAAAGCCTCCGCAGGGCAGCGGAGGCTACGAAGCCTGTACGAAGGTGGGGGGAAGGCTGCAACGCTTCCCCCCCCACCAGCCCCACAAGCTCGGGGGACAGCGGGAAGACGTCGGCACCTCTGCGCTGCTCCCTGACCTGGTTTTGAGGCTGGCGGTGGGGGGAAGCAGTGCTTCCCCCCACTGCCAGCCCCAAAGAGCAGGTCGAAAGGAACCCAAAGCCTCCGGAGGCTTCGGGTGAACGCACCTTGAACGCACAGAACGCACCTTGTTTTAGAGGGGGAGAACAAGAAAATCCCCCCCCCCCGTTCTCCCCCTCCTATGGTCTGGTGCATCCTATGGTCCGGTGCGTCCTATAGAGCGAAAAATACGGTGTGTATTAATCCCCAATGAAAATGTACAGGTCCATTAAAACAATACAACAATAAAACAGCAGTTGAAACAGCAGGTCCCTTGTTTAGAGAGGAGCCGGTGGTACGACAGTACTAATGGGGCTTCATATTTTATCGGGAAGAGTTTTCCACAACACTGGTACCACCAGTGAAAAACCCCCCCTTCCCTTCTGCGACTCAAAGGGTTGAATGGAATTGTTGCCCAAGTGCTCCTGTAACAGTTTTTGATCCAGCGGGTGGCTTTACTAATGCGAGGTTCTTATTTTCCAGTTCTCTCCCCCCCCCCCGCCTTCAGAGCACCTCCTTCCTTGAAAATTGGCTCCAGAGAGTTTGGGGGACCCTTCAGAACAGAATGGAAAGTCACATCGGGGTGGGGGATACAGCAGGAAGGGCAAATCAGCAAAAGTCACTTCTTTTCCTTTAGCAGAAGTATCCACTGGATCCAAAAGCCTCCTGTAGTTTCGGATCCCACCCATTTTATTTATTTTTAGCTTTCAACTTCTGCTACTAACATGAATAGGCCCATTTAGGGCCTAATAGCAAGGGGCAAGTACCTCTTTCCTTGTGCAGCATTTTTCTGCGTAATTGCTGGGTAGTATGCAATCTCAGCTATGCAATCTCAGTGTCATGGGAAGTGGGGAGGTGTGTAGACCAGGGCGGCTCAGTGTTCAAGGTATTGCCATGGTAAGCAAGGACTGCTGGCTTCAGTGTTTCCCTTTCTCCTTAGCCCCACAGTGAACACCACTCTGCGAAACTTGGGCGCACTGTACAGGCGTCAGGGCAAGCTGGAGGCTGCGGAAACGCTGGAAGAGTGTGCAGTGCGATCCCGGAGACAGGTAAGGCCAACACCACCCCACGAACAACTTCTTGTGTAAAGGGAACTCTAGGGAGAAGAAAGCAAAAGTTGAGTGTTTCATCTGATTTTTAGATTTTCCAGGCAATTTAAGGCTTTTACGGTGGAGCCTAAACCACTGGCTGTCATCAAATATGTAAAATGCTCTTATAAAGTTCCCTGCTGGTGTTGATTGAGGTGATGTGGCCAGTTGTTTGTCAGTGTGGCTTTTGCTAGAAAGTTGCAGCTCGATATGTTTTATTTCAGGACACTTCCACTTCATCAGCAAAAGAAATCGCAGCAGGCTATAGAATCCGGCCGAAATAATTTACTTGACATTGTCTGGGTTCAGGCAATAAAATCTTGTCTTATTAAGCCGCAGTATGAATGAGCTTCATGCAATTGTAAGCAGCTGCTTTGCTTCCTTACAGGAAAGCAAATTGGGTAATTGTAATTATCCATAATTTCCCTTTATGTCTGTACAGGAAACTATGGTTAATGGCTTCCAAAACCAAGCCAGAACATGAAGCTATGGTTCATGGCTTTACAACGTTGGCTTGTTGGGAAGCCATTAGCCATAGTTCCCAGTTTGGACGTAATGGGAAGCTAACTGTGGCATCCTGACTTGACGAAGGAGTAGAACAGCTGTGTGCGGGTGCACACAGCTCATTCATATCTCAGTCCAAGATTTGATTGCATAAATGCATTGATTGCCTGTCAAGTGCTTGATGACTCCTTTGGAAAAGTTCTGCTTAATCAGAAAATGAGCTTTAGATCATTAATGTAGATCTGTCCAGCTGGTTGGACTGCAATGAATTTATATAGAATTGTGCCCAGGCCATATAGTTGCTCGAAGGCATGAAATGGAAGAGTTTCAGGAACACTCCTTGTATGTATGTTTATTTTTACCCCGGTTTACTTTGGATGTTCTTGATGGTCTCATCTTGATGTCCTAGTCATTTGTTGCCAGGAGCTGAGCTAAGCTCAGTGTGTTTCACAACTGGATCATTTAGATGACTGTGGAATTCAGCATCTGGAGAACATTTGGCTTCATTTTTTTTAAGGCATGTTTTTTTGCCGTTATGGCAGGCATAGGCAAACTCCGGCCCTCCAGATGTTTGGGACAACAATTCTCATTATCCCTGACCATTGGTCCTGTTAGCTAGGGATGATGGGAATTGTAGGCCCAAGCATCTGGAGGGCCAAAGTTAGCCTATGCTTGTGTTATGGCTATGGAAGTGTGGGCAATGTCTGGTGAAGTTTATGTAGTGATGGAGGAAGAGGGTTTTGTTACTGTCCCATTGCTCCGTGCCCCACCCCCGAATAACAAAAGTTGGGGGGGGGAAAGATGTGTGTTGGGCAAATATATGCATATATAAAAAATGTGTATGTAATCCATACAAGCCGTGCAACAGCCATGTTCACAAAACCAAATCTCAGCTTAGCTTCCTGCGGAAAACAGTAGAAGAAAGCTGTTTACCTCTTCTCCTGCTTGTGGGTTTTCCAGGGATATCTGTTTGGTATAGGAGATAGGATTGGACTTCAGGGTCACCTAACATTTTGGGCCCCCATGCACATTTGCAAACCAGAGCAACAGTCGTGAGTACATATTGTCTTAGCTGCAGTAGAATTTCAACGAGTGGAAGGACTGGGGAGCAGACCTTGAGGGCACCCGAGAAACCCTGTGTGGCACATGGGTGCTTGCAAGCGCCATGTAGGCAACCTCGTGACCTTTCATCTGATCCAGGAGGACTGTTTTTGTATGTTCCTAGAAAGTCAAGATACAAAGAAGGCGCATAAAGCCACCTTTGCTCCTCCTCTGTTCCTCCTCTTCCCCTCCCTTCACACAAGCCAATGAGCAAGCCAGGAAACCTTAGTCAGCTATAGCTTCCCAGTACAATGGATGCTCGGGTTGCAAATATGATCCATGTGGGAGGCATGTTCGCAACCCACAGTGCCATGTCTGCGCACGTATGGGTTGCGATTCAGTGCTTGTGTGCATGCGCAAAGCACGATTTAGCATTTCTGTCCATGCGTGACCACCGAAACCTGAAAGTAACCCATTCCGGTACATCCGGGTTTTGGCGCATCCGTAACCCAAAAAAAAGCAACCTGAAGCATCTGTAACCCGAGGTATGACTGTACATCTAAACCGAGGTGGGAGATGGGGTTGTATTCAGCATAGCACTAAGTAGATAGCTCAAAAGCTGCAAGGATTGCTGCTTGTGCAATGGAACTTTATCCATCTCCTTCCCCTGCTTCTCTTTAAATGCCCTCAATCTGTTCTAGGGGTTCCCCCAGTACTCTGGAGCAGATTTTGGGTGGGATGCATGGTGCACCAGAAGGAGGAGATGCAGAGGGGAGAAGAATCCTGCAGTGGTAGCAGTAATCCTTGCACTGACAGGATAGTTTAGTTGAAGACCACTCATGATTAGTGGCTTCCAAACAAGCCAGAATATGAAGCCACAATTAAAGTTAAATTAATACCCCAACTTGTGTTGAAGCCATTAACCATCACTTCCTAGTTCAGATGTTAGCTGAAAAGTTGGGTTGCTCACTCACGTGAAGGGAGGAGCGAAGTGGGAATAAAGGGGCATATTTTGGCTTAGGAAGCTAAGATCTGATTCTGCAAATGTGGCCAGTGTCTTGGTGCAGAACTTGGCATGCGTACAATGGTGGGATCCAGGAAGCGAAAGGGCAACTCTATAGTCTTTCCAATCTCCTTCCTGAACACCTTTCTGTCTCCACCCAAAATCGCCACCAGAAAAAAATTAACACACATGACCTTTTGGTGTGTTAACGGCCAGGAAGCAAGGAAGTGTTTTAGATCTCTAGGAAACGTTTGAGGGGCTCTGCGCTTCCCTTGCCCACCCTCAACCCCCATGTCTCTTTGTTTTGTGCTTGTCCCCTTGCAGGGCATTGACCCCATTAACCAGACCAAGGTGGTAGAGATTCTGAAAGAGGGCGACGGCTCCGAGAGGCGGAGGAGCCGAGACAGCCTGGGGGGCAGCGTCAAGTATGAGAGCGCCACAGATGGTAGCGAGGAAGTGAGTATGGGCGTGGAATGGAACGGGGTAAGTACAAGTCCACCATCAAGACCCGCCTAGCCCGGCCGAGAGAGGCAGAGGGCAGCAAACTCTACCCAGAGCTGTTCTTTCTTTTTTGTCCGCCAATTGCTGCCCCTGCCGTCTCGGGGAGCTGATGGCCTGTCGTGGCATGCCCACCTCCATCCATCCTCTTGCATGCTCCCTGCCCGCTCCTCTTAATTGCCGGGTAGCCAGACTCAGGAAGGGAGCTCTTCCCATCTTAGTTCTCACCACTCAACTCAGAAAGTAGTATCTCCCGTCCCCCAGTTTCTTTAGGTGGGGGAGTGGGCGGAAGTAAGAGCAGAAGCCACTGATTGTAGGTGCTTTGATCTCCTCTACTAACATCCTACGGTGCTGCTCTCCCCTGATCTGTTGCAGGGACAAGGGACGGGGAGGGAAAGAAGGTTGTTTCGCTTCCCAGGAGATAACTTCGCTCTCGGAGCGAAGAGCGTAAAGGGCTTTGTTTCGGTTAGGGTCCTAGGGCTGCCGCCATCCAGGAAAATGGATGTTTATGGGGTAGGGTGTGTATGTGTGTATACGTGTGTGTTGTGTGTGTGTGTTGTGTGTGTGTGTGTGTTCAGCATCTGAAGGACATGCCAAGAGGCACTGGAATGAATGTGTGAAGACTCAAAGGCATATCTACCTCGAAACTTTGAGGCCACAAGAGGCCACAAACACACCACAACTGCATTTTCTATAGGCGAGTACAGTGGTACCTCTGGTTAAGTACTTAATTCGTTCCGGAGGTCCGTACTTAACCTGAAACTGTTCTTAACCTGAAGCACCACTTTAGCTAATGGGGCCTCCTGCTGCCGCCGCGCCGCCGGAGCCCGATTTCTGTTCTTATCCTGAAGCAAAGTTCTTAACCTGAAGCACTATTTCTGGGTTAGCGGAGTGTGTAACCTGAAGCGTATGTAACCTGAGGTACCACTGTATGAGTTAGAGCAGGTAACCTCCTTCTCTGCCCTCCTCCTCCTTTGTTGACCACTGGATTGGTCTTTTATCAACAAGAGGATTTAGCTTCTTCCTATATGCAGCCTGTTTCCTAACAGAGTGCTTGGGGCTGGGTGGACTGGTGGGACATCGTCTCTGGCGAGTAGCAGGATCCTAAGAGATTTCAGCTAGTGGCAACATTACTATGTCCATGTAACAAGTGAGATTTGGTGGAAGAATATGAGCCTTCACGAAAAGCATTTTGACTCTGCCTGGTTTTGGTTTTGGGTCTCGAAGACTGGTGCTTAGACCTGTTGTCTCTCCTTGGCTTAGGGAGAAGTGTGTTTCGTAGCCACTCCGAGTTGGGGAAGGTGTGTGAGGATGCGTAGCTTGCCTCAATGCAGCCTTTAAGCATGTTTGTTCCTTTGGGGTTCTCCATCAGATGCAGCTAGCAGCAAGGACTTTGACCTAGATGAAGGATGAGGAGGGACTTACCGACCCATTGTTTTAATGCTTTGGTTACATTTAACTTGCACTCTTTCCATCGCTCACTAACTCTCCATCCTCTCTGCAGCTGCTCGCTTGCTTGCATGCGCCTCTCCATCCCCCATCTATCGCAGGCACATTGCCATGACAGCCAATCAGCGCCAAGGTGTCTTGCAATCTTGATTGTGGATTGTACCTAAAAGGCAGTACGTGAACAAAAACTGTAAGAGAATGCGAGGACCCCATAGAAACTTGGGGGGAAAGGAGTGTATAGAACTCCCTAATCCTAAAAGGCTTAAGTCCTCATTCTTTACTTTTTCAGAGAATGACACTTCCCTCTTGGAATGAAGACTGACGTGGTATTTTAAGAGCAGTCACAGGCCCCCTTCCCCTCCGCCCACCATGCGATTCTAGCTTTGTGATTTGCAGCTTGCATTGTGGACGTACAGTCTAGCTAGCTGAACAGTCACCTGATCAGCCTTCCCCTCTTCTCAGACGTCATTCAAAGGGAGAGCCTACCACCTCATCAAATACAGGGCTCTTGTGATCCAGTGGAGGCTTCCACTGGACTGGATGAGGGGGTTAATTGTTTGCCATTTCCCTCTTAGCCCTGTATCCTCCAGCACCATTTTGGTCTGGAGATTCCATCGCAGATTTTCAGGAAATATAGGGGGTTGCAAGTTGAAGGAAGAATTAGCAAAAGTTCTCATCTTCCTCTCTCCCCACCCACCCTGCCATATACATTTATTATTCATTTAACCAGAAAATCCACAAACCAATATTTTGAAAAAGAGTTCCAAAACCTTTCCAGGAATAGGGAGAGGTGGGTGGATGATTTCTGAGATCATTAGAAGATGAAGGTGGTATATAAGTTAAATAAATAAATAGAAAGTCATGAGGACCAGTTCCTCCACAACTTGGGTGCCAGTTTTTCAGTGGTACGTTTTGTATTTAGTCTGGAAAGGGCGCTTTCAAACTACTTCCTTCCGCTCTTCAAATGTTGCGTTTGTCTTCATTCTTAGGCTAGTGTCCCTTGCAAGCTATGACTGGGGCTACCCTTTGTTCTGAGGCTGGCTTCCCCAACCTGGTGCCCCCTAGAAGTTGTCAGACTCCCAACTCGCATCAGCCTCAGCCTGCGTGGCTAAACGTTGGGGATGACAGGGACTGCAGTCCAGCAACTTCTGGAGGGCATCAGCTTGAGGAAGGCTGTTCTGATCTATTCCACCTCCTGGAAAAAAAGGACTGCCTGTCCCCCCCCCCTTTTATATAGCTATCTCTAGGGCTTAGGGTGGTGGGCTTCATCCCTGAGGAAGAGCCGGTAATTCAGATGCTGGTTTCCTCTGTAGTCATGTCTGTACTGTGAGCCTACATTGCAGTAGTATTTCTATATTCTTGAATGCTCTTCTTGCTGCAGAGGCCACACTCTTATGCTACAAACCCTTCCCTCTCTCATTGCATGTTTCTTTAGATCAGGGTTTCCCAAACATGGGTCTCCAGCTGTTCTTAGACTACAACTTCCATCACCCCTAGCCAGCAGGACCCGTGTTCAGGGATGATGGGAACTGCAGTCCGAAAACAACTGGAGACCCAAGTTTGGGAAACCTTGCTTTAGATGTTCAAGATGGTGGATCAGCTTGCTTGAGCCTTAAAGGGTTGCCAGTGACATGGATCAGATAGAACTTCCTTCTCCAGCTGAATGGAGGCAGGGCCATCTGAGAGCTATTGATGGAGAGCCTAAGGAGCCACTCCAGAAAAGGGCTGAAACTTGCAGCTGCCCAAATTCCCTAGAATCTTAAAAACAACTGACTGAGATAAGGCACTAAGCCCTGCTACTGCCATACTTCTTTTCAGTTCAAACTGTATTCCGGTGAGAACTGAGCTTCCTTGGATTCTGGATTCTGGAAGATAGGGTTCCCACTGCCACCAGTTGCCTCCTAAAACGTTCTCACTGAAATTATGTGCTTGGTTTACATTGGACAAATGTGAGGCCTTGCTAGCCTGCCCACCATCTCTCATGAGCCGAGCATGTACTCTAGAGTGCTTCCCAGAATTCTCAGGACGATCCGCTTAGCATTACGTTAAATGGAACCCGATCCATTTAGCTCACGGGGTCAAGGAGATGGATTCTGGAAAGGAGCAAAGGAGCAGCATTTTCTTTGAGAAACAGAATATGTCCTTTCATGTTAGCCACTCCCCCTCCTTTCCTTTCCCCTCTAAACCCTCCCACCCCTCCATATTAGACTGGTAATAGCAAGAGATGTTGGAATAACTGAGGGAGACTTCATTTATGCAGCTGCAATCTAGTGTTTCTTCCTTGCACTAGGCAGTCTTCTCCAACCCTGGCGTCCTCTGAATGTTTTGGACTACAATACTGATCAGCCCCTGGCTGATGGGTGTTGTTGTCCAAAGCATTCAGAGGATGGCAGGATTGGCAAAGGGTCTGGTTACTGCCCCGAGGTCCCATGACTAAGCAAAGCCCTATGCCGTGAATATTTCGAAGCACCCTTTAGCCAGTCGCATGTTGCCCGAGGAAATTCCTTGCCCCTCACCCACCAATAATAAAAATAAAAATAAAATTTTATTTATATCCCGCCCTCCCCAGCCAAAGCCGGGCTCAGAGCGGCTAACAACAGTAAAATAATACAGCATTCTGAAATCAATTCATTATAAAATCAGTTCAAATCAAATTAATGGCAACTATTGGGCTAGAGTTCTGTGAGGATTATAAAGGGCAGCTGTGTGATTTCCTCCCCACCCCACTGACCTGCAGTCGTTTGCTCCCCATGCTTGTACCATTGGCTTGTATCTCCCTTCCCTCCTTTTTGTTTGGGGTTGTTGTGCATCCTCACTATGGCCTTGTAAAATTTTGTCTTTCTCCTCTCTGTGCACTAGGCTTAAATGCCTCCTGAGACTCCTTCCTCCCCACCACCACACACACAAACAAACCCTACCCCACCCCTTCACCACAATCGCCCGGATGTTTGTCTGCCGCCCCTTCTGGCTTTCTTCCTCCAAGCCACCCCTCCCCTCCTTCCACCGTTCCTGCTCTCCTTGGCAAGGACTCCACGGCAGTCCCCAACCCCAACCCGGCGGGCACCGAGGAGTGGAACGGCACCCACAGAGGAACATCCAGCTGGCTGCACCCTGGTTCTACCGCTACCATGTCAACCGGCAAGAGAGAGCAGGAAGAAACTCCACGAATCCGCCATTTTGCCCCACCCCTTCCCCTCCGCCAGTGCAGGACTTTGGCAGAACTCCTTGTGACTTCCTCCGTTCTCTTTCCTGTGTCTTAACGGGGGCCCTCGACGAAAGTCTTCTGCAGTCTGAAGAGGTCCTTGCTGCCCATCTCTCTGCCCTTCTCCTCCTCCTGGCTTCCTTCCACCGTCTCCCACCATCCCTCTCCTTGCCTTCTAGCATAACTCAGATTTTTCTGCTTCCCATTTTAGCTCTCCTCCCACCCCGCCTTGCCCTTCTCTCTGCCTCCTTCCCCCTCCACTTTCCCTTGAAGCCAGAGCAGATGGTGGGGAGGCAGGGTAGACATTGGGATGTATGTGTTTCTCACCCCTAGCTTCGGATGGCAGGGAAAGTTAGGGAGATGGGCGAATTGTATTCTGTGCCAGGGATGAGGAGTGTGTGGCCCTCCTGATGTTGTTGGGTTCCCCAGCCTTCATGGCCAGGGGTCAGGGATGATGGGAGTTGTAGTCCAATAACCCCCATCCTTGTTCCGTGCTCTGTTTTCCTTTCCTGTTCATCTGGTCATGTCCGGGATGCCTAAATGGCATTTGTATGCCGCAGGTAAAGGCCTTGCAGCCACCTTCTCATAGGGATTGGGCCTGTCCAGATGGGGATGGAAGAAGCTTCAGGCTTGTGTCCATTCTCCTTGCTGATGGATCCTCTTAGCCTATTCTTGCAGGGTAAAGAAAGAAATGGGGCACATTGTATGAAAATAAAAATACTGACGGACATGCCAGGGCAAAAGTGTGAGATGCAGAAGCGTGAGATGTGACTTCCTAATGAGGACCTTGTTTTAAATGAGCTGGGCATAGTCCGTCTCCTGTGTGGCATGGAGACATTGGAGGAGGGTAGGCTAGAGGGGCTGCAACCGTCATGGATAGCGTTTTCATGGCCTATCCAGTACTGCCCCCTCTGATTAAACTTTTGGTCTGGACTTCCCCTGCCAGTCTAGCACTACAAGACGCCTGCATTTCAGAAGAAACAGCCTCTCTAGGACTCTGAACCCAGGAACATTTCCTCACACAGTTCCTTTTTTTCGCAACAGGAGGGATAATCGCAGACAAGGGTGACTCAACTGCCTCTGCTTCGTTGCCGCTGCTCTTGTTGTGCAGCGGGGGTGGCAAAACGGGACTGCATATTTGCACCTCTTTTATTTATTGTCATGAATGTAAAAGATTTAACCTTGCTGTGGTTTATCACTGGAGATCGCAAGGTCCCAGCCAAATGTCACACACAGACACACACACACACAAAATCCACCCTGAAACCCACACCAAATGGGTGTGTTTGTAGCAATTGTAGCTGCTACTTATTTTAGAAGCCTGGCTAAGCAAGAGGGAGAGAGGGTTGGAACTGCACATCCTTGTATAAAAAGGCCGAGATCTAAGGCTCTTGCATGCAAGACAGCGAGGAGCAGAGGCAGGCAGAAATAGAAGGCCTCGGTTTTAAGGTGACAGTAGGTCAGCCCATTGCGATGGGGCATTGGGGAATATTTTAAGGGATGGGGAAGGGAATTTCTGGTTGGAGCATGGAAGTGTACAGTGGAAGTGTGGGAGAGACGTGCAGTCCTACACGTTTATATAGAAGCGCGTCTCACTGTGCTCATTGGCACTTATTCCCAGGTACGTAAGATTTCAGCCTTGGTGGCAGCCATGCCACTGAATACATGAGGGTGTAGCTTTGTAGGGAGCTGAGAGAGCCATTTGGGGTGAGGAGGAGGAGGAGAGAGAGAGTTCCCTTGGGAACTGGGGCGTACAGCGGGACTTGCAGTGTGTTGTCAGAATTTATTTTTTCTTTTTTTAATGAGGTGGGGATTTAAATGTAGACTGTGAAAAGGGGCACGTTGTTGGAGAGAATACCGGAAGGGATTTGTTGAGTAGAAAGCAAAGTCTGGGGAAGTGCTGGAGAGAAGTCCACTTGCATGCAGAGCATTTATTTTTTGGCCCATTTTACATCGTGGAAACCTATATGGCCAGTATTGGTCGGGGCCAAATCCAAATTGGACAGAGCAAGGACACACACACACACAGAGCATTCATGCATTTCCACGCACTCACTTCAAAAAACTATCCTGGTTCTGTCACCCTTCTCCTCCCTCCATCCACCCATTTCCCCTGCCTGCCCTCTTGTAGTCAAACAGCCAGGGCTGAGTTGACAACGCAGGAGGACGTTGCTGTATCCCTGCATCTTCATCTTGCTGTGCTTCTTCGCTGAGAATAGGACCCCCTTTCTCAGCGCACAGTGAAGAAGCCAAGCCGCCGAGTGTTGCAGGAAGAGAGCAAGCTCCCTTTTACGTTGCCAGCTCGGTGGGCCTGCTTCCCCCACTTCTCAGCTGTTTCACACCAATCCGCTGCTCAACCAATCCGCAGCGAGCATCTGAGAGGCAGTGGAAATGGGGCTGTGGAGGAGGCGGGGAGTAGGACTTGCGGGGGAAGCCGATTGGCCAAGTGGGAAAGCCTGGCAGGCCGTATTTGGCCCACAGGCCGAAGTTCTCCACCCCTGGTGCAGAGGGTCTAGCAGTGTCTGAGGGGAAATCTGGGCGCTGGGATTTTCTGGGCTCTGGTTTCTAAGGGAGACAGTTAATTCATCCCTTGTACTGGTGCTGGACGTATAATAACTCCTTTATGTTTCTGAAGGGGAGTCAGGCGCTTTGATCCTCCTCCAAGGCATGCAGCTGTGAGGGAATTTTCCCCCTTCAGCTCTCCTACCCATGCATAGCTTTTGTGGCTGTTTTTGATGTGATTTGGTGTTCTCGTGAGTATAGCTGGCTTTAAAAGAAGACGGCGACTAGGTAACGTTTATAAATTAGAATTAGGGCTAGGTGTTAGGTAAGAGGTATGCACCCTTTTTGCTCCAGCAGCCCATAACCATAGAGTGATGGAAATGAACCATAAGAGTGTGCCGTTATTGTCCTGTGCTGTTATTTCTGGAGCTGCTGGAGGCAGGATGCAGGTCAAGGGAGTGCCTGCCCCGAAAAGGATGCTCTCGGCTGGAGCTGTGTGGCAGGACAGTCTGAAGGCTCTTGGGCCTAAATGCCTCTTGGGGCTCCTTTCGGGAAGTCCTTTGCAGCCACAGCGGAACTTTTTTGCTTTTTTTGCCTGTCTGATTCTGAAAAGGGGCAGCTTAATGCATGTCTGGGGCATGGCAGCTCTTGCCTCCCCATAAAGGGAGCCGGTAGGGAGAGGTGTAACCAACCCACCCAGAGACAACGCAAGCCGCAGTTGCTAAGAGCCTATTGATGCTTCTTTTACACCTGGTTGTGGTTCTGCCCTGCACCGAGTGGGGAGGTGGAGCCTGTCCCAGGATGCTGTGAAGATGCCTCTGGAGCCCGTCCTGGGAAGCTGCTTCCAGGGCCTCCCCTTAGAGCGACGGAGCCTCGATCAGCTCTCTGCCCAGCTCTGCATTTTGCCTTGCACTGGGGCTGTCCACAAGCCTTTTTAAAAAATAAAAATAAAATAGCACTAGCTGGGGGTGCTAAAAGTGTGTTCTACTTTCTGCCTTTGGCGCATACTTGGTGCTTTCCTTTAATGTTGTGAACTGATTTACCTCCAATTAAAGGCAGAAGGACCTGATCCCCTTCTTCTCCGTGACTCTTTTCACCATGCCGCCGCTCTTCTTACTCTTTTAAGAGAATTGCTGTCTCTTTCCTCCAAGGGCAAATCTTTATAGGCTTCTACACGCTGCAAATGCTATGTTGTGGAAAGCAGGCAGCAAACTGGCCTTAGGTATGTGTGTAAAGTATGAATGAAGTGTGTGTGTGTGTGTGTGTGTGTGTGTGTGTGACTGACTGAGTGATTATTATGGAGCAAGTAAGGGGAAAGGATTTGCTATTCCCTGTGCAGTAGCCACCGTGTATAAAGTCACTCTGTCAAACAGAAGGGAAAAATGAAAGCTTTAAGAAGACCTGTTGTTTTTTTGTTCAGAATTATTGCTTACCCATACAGTCTAAGGTTCAGTGGGTCTGAGAATCTGCACCTCTAAGGGAAAATGCTGCATCAGGCATTTATAGGAATAATAAAATATGAACCGTTGCTGCAGGACAGCAGCATGCATGTAATTCAGCAGTGGACCTGAATTCATTCCCACTTTCCGGCACTATATTGTCTCTCTCACTTACCCTACCTGTCCTTGTGCCTTCCTAGGCATCACTGTACTCCAGCACCGCAAGAAAGTAAAAATATTTGAGGAGTATAAAGCAAAGCAAAACTGCTCAAATGTTTTCAGTCACCCAAACGCTTCGCCCACCAAGGGAAAAAAGAATGAGTCTTCCTCCCTTAGGAGAACTGGGATATATTAGTTTCATTTGTAATAATGTTCGTGATGGGAATACCAGGTTGGATCAGCTCACCAGTAAAGCATTTCTTGTCTGCTTTTCTAAAAACACAAGGCAGGGTAAAGAAGTAAGATTGTATATTCTTTTGACCTTAAGTTGTTGGTAGGATTCAACCAGGAAAGTTCTTCCTACCATGGAGTTGTATTGATGAGAGAAGCATCATATGTGAGATATCCTATCAAAAACACTAAATTTGGGGGTAGGGTGTAGATTTTTTTGCATTTTGTAAGGTGAAATGGTGGAAAAATCTTGGGGGTGTGCAGCACATTTGACTGCCCCTGCCTAAAGAACAAGCATTCTTGATTTTATTTACTATGTTTATATCTAGTATTCTAGTTAACCAGAGGCTGATAATGTTGACCTTTAAAAGTAGCTGGCATCAAAAGACCATAAGAAGAGCCCAGCTTTGTTTTTGTTTTTAATTAGGTCTAAGGCAAGTAAGGGGACGCGGGTGGCACTGTAGGTTAAACCACAGAGCCTAGGACTTGCTGATCAGAAGGTTGGCGGTTCGAATCCCCACAACGGGGTGAGCTCCCGTTGCTCAGTCCCTGCTCCTGACAACCTAGCAGTTTGAAAGCACAACCAAGTGCAAGTAGATAAATAGGTACCATTCCGGCGGGAAGGTAAACGGTGTTTCCATGCGCTTATCTGGTTCGTCAGAAGTGGCTTAGTCATGCTGGCCACATGACCCAGAAGCTGTACGCCGGCTCCCTCGGCCAATAAAGCGAGATGAGCGCCGCAACCGCAGAGTGGGTCATGACTGGACCTAATGGTCAGGGGTCAGTGCTTTCCCTGCGAATGCATACTCTTTACCACTGAATTGGAGCAAACAACAATCCACGGAAAACCTGAATTGCCGTTTGTTCCATTTTGGCGATAAAGAGCGGGTTCTCATGGTAAAAGTGCCAAGGCAAAAACAAAAAATGGACTCTGACCATGCACTTTATAGTGTGGACCTCCTGGGCCTAGAAAATGTGAGGCAAAAGGTAAGTATGAATGATCCCTGCGTGACCTTTGCTTAAACATACCTTCAATTGTGGGAAGCTCTGAAGTTCCTGTGCTGCTTTCAATTCTGTCCCTTTGCAGATGAATCCCAATTCTTTATTCTCTGCTTAATACATATTCCTGTTTGATGCCAACATGTGGCTGGCTTGCCATCCCATGGAAATGGTCCCCTTAGCTCAACTCATAAAGTGACCCATATGGTACCTAGGAGGAAATCTGGAGCATCCTTTTGATTCAGGCCAATGGCCCATCTAGTCTAGCATCCTGGTTTCTCAGCGGCCAGTCAGATTCCTGTGGGAAACCCGCAAGCAGGACCCAAACACAAGGTATTCAGAAGGATTACTGCCTCCAGCTGTGGAGGCAGATCATAGCTAATGCTCCTAGTAGCCATTGATAGATTTATCCCCCATGAATTTGTCTAATCATCTTTTGAAGCCACCTGCTACGTGGCTACAAATAATATATAATAAACCTGGCCAATTTTTCTGTAGCCTCACAGTGTAATCCTACTTCTACCCAGAAGTAAAATGCCATTGACTTCAAAGGGACTTGCTCCGAAGTAAGTGAACATAGGATTGCAGCTTTCAGTAGAGTTCCTGTGCATGCTACCTGGGTATAAGCCACTTGAACCCAGCGGACCTCACTTTTGAGTCGAGAGGCATACAACTGTTAGCTCAGTAAAGCAGAGACGAAAATCAACATGAAGCTAACGTGAGCTACAATGGCAGCTAGCTCAAACATTGCGGAAGGATTTAATGAAATTATGTGCTTCTAATCCGAGTACTTAAGAGGTTTGCATGTAAAAGCCAGATGGAACTCTTGTGAGCAAAAACAAACACCTGACTTCTCTTGGGCTATAAAGCTGGAAAAGATCAGCTCTTGTGTATAAATCCTTAAATGTGCTGATGAACGGTACCCATGCCATACATGGGTATTCTCAAGGCCAAACACAGCTGCAGAAGAAAGACTGAAAGCAATTCCAAATAATCAGGACAAAACTGAGCCCCAACATGAAATGTTACAAAACTCCAGGAGCTTACAAGTAATGGTCACGGAGCATACTTACAGCAAAAAACAATACCTCATCTTGTACAACCATGGCGCCCATTCACGCTGTTTTGTACAAATACAATGGCAATGAAAAGAAAGGTTTGTTTGTTGTGGCATAGCCAGTCAAGAAACTGGTTGCATCTTTCCTGAGCTTCCTTTGCCCTCTCTATAGCAGGGGTCTTCCCCTTCTGAAACAATTGGAGGGGGAGCCTGGGTGAATGGCTGTGGGCAATAAAGCCAGTGGGAATGCCCAAATCTGTGGGAATATTCCACAGAGTTTGGAATCCAGTTTATACTAACAGATCTATTTAGCTGAAAAGTACATGAGTGGGGGGTTGGTAGATCACTGCCTTCTGAAGGTAAGGATCTGATCAAGATAACTGGTTTTTCACAACTCCAGCACCTACTCCCATTTGTTTCCAGACCTTCCAGCATCTATCCAAACTATAGCCTGCTGCTGTGTGTGTTAATACTCACAAAAAAGTTCCCATGAGTGGTATCAAGTCCTGACCCAGCCCACAAACACCTTCTTTGGCATGTATAGGTGTTGATGTCCCCACAACACTAAGTTACATAGTTGGCGAAGACCTCAACGAAAGATCCAGCTTTCCAGAGAATCTGCAATGCAGCCTAGCAGGTGTCCATAGCCAGGAAAAAAAAAAACATTCTGTGGCATAAACTGTGCTGTAGAACCTCCCTATAAGCTACAGCAGGGTTGTAAAATGTGTGGCCCTCAAGGTGATGTTTGAGTCAACTCCCATCAGTCCCAGCCAGCATGGCCAGGGATGGTGTTCAGAAGCCCCTGAAGATTCCCATCCGTGAGCTAGGGCATCTTCATGCATCTCTTCCATGCCCTACCTGCAGCAGAACTTAGGCCGGGGGTTGCCAAACTTTTTGGGCCATTGGACATGTTTGGTAATTTGAGAAAGTGCTGCGAGAACTGGTTTGTTTTATTTGTTAAATTTGTGTACTTCCCTTCATCCGAAGATCTCAGGACGGTTCACGGCATAAAAATGCAAAAATAAAAACACATAACAGAAATGAGATTCCGCAAAATGGCTGCCATGCAGGTGCGCTTGTGACAAGACACAAAATGGTGGTTGCGGCATAACACAAAATGGCTGCCACACGTGAAGAGCCGAGACAGGTACACCGAATTTTGCAGGCATCTTCCCCCTCACTATCAATGGGGAAAAGGCACCTGCATCAGCCAATACCTAATAACAGACATTTTTTGCACCTCTCCTGTGCTTAGAACGGAAGGGAGGGTTCATGTCCTATCCTGTAACATAGGCATGTTTAAGGGGGCACATTCATTGTAGGAGAGAAAGCAGTACAAACAAGAACTGAGCAGGAACAGTGCATTGTGGATTTTTGAGGGGATATTTACTGGGGCCTTTTGCAGATGCCACATGATGCCCTGCCGCCCGTGGGCGCTGTGTTGGCAACCTCTGTCTTAGGGCAACCGCAAACTATTTCTGCACATCTTGGGTCAGTATTCTTAAATTATGTCGGGGCCCTAGGTAAAGGTAAAGGGACCCCTGACCATTAGGTCCAGTCGTGGCAGACTCTGGGGTTGCGGCGCTCATCTCGCTTTACTGGCCGAGGGAGCAGGCGTACAGCTTCCGGGTCATGTGGCCAGCATGACAAAGCCGCTTCTGGTGAACCAGAGCAGCGCACAGAAATGCCATTTACCTTCCCGCCGGAGTGGTACCTGTTTACCTACTTGCACTTTGACGTGCTTTCGAACTGCTAGGTTGGCAGGAGCAGGGACGGAGCAACGAGAGCTCACTCCGTCGCGGGGATTTGAACCACGACCTTCTGATCGGCAAGTCCTAGGCTCTGTGGTTTAAGCCACAGTGCCACCCGCGTCCCTACGTCGGTGCCCTAAGTTGCAACAATACAGTGGTTTGACCATATTGTGTAACGGCGACTTCCTACACAAGAGCCACCACTCCTTGAATTACCTCTCCTCGAGCCCTGACAGGTGCCCATCACTGGGAAGATTCTGCGCCAGGCGGCTCAGAGCTGTCTTTGTAATTTCCCACTGCCCCCTTGTGCGGTGCTGTCAGGGACCTGGTGAAAAGTGTAAACGGCTCCCAAGTCGCCCATTTCAGGTGGCAGCATTTCTACCACTCAGGAAGCATACAGTGGTCCCTCTGTGCTTGCAGATGTCACAGATGCAAAGCAGGGCTAGGGAGGGGGCGTTGTAAGTGGGAGTCATGGAGTTGAAAAGGCCATTAGGAATTTTCACCTGCTGTTCAGCTGAAATCCACTTTTAACCCACCAGTTACAGTCCTGCCCTCTGGGCAACAGAGAACAAGCCTTCTCCATCTTCTCCATGACATATCTTCAGATGTTTGGAGACAGCTATCATGTCACTCCTTAACTGTCTCTCCTCTAGGCTAAACATAGAAAGCTCTTAGTACCATTTCCCATAGGCTTTGTTCCCAGAGCTGTGGATTGTGAGCTGGGGGGGGGGTAGCGGGGAAGAACTGCAATTCTTCCCTCCCTCCCCCATCAAGCAAGCTTGATATTTAGGCTCTTGCATTAAAATGAGGCTAGAACCCCAACCTCCTTCATTAAGAGATCTAATTAATTCTGCTTTCATGCAAGGCAGCTGGCAAACAATGGACATATTTTCTAGTTACCACTATATGCAGGCAAATCAAGGACACAAACACATGAAAATCAGGACCATTACAAGGGTTAATTTGGGATAGAGAAATTGAGTTCGGAATAGGGACTATTAAGAGGCAGGAGACCTTTGGAAATATATATATATATATCCATGACTAATAGATATAGATCTATGGTTCTCAAACTTTTTTATCTGGGGTACACATTCAGAATAAAAAATTGCTTTTTGCATTATTGCATTTTTATTATTTTTTACTGATAAGTAATACAAACAGAAGCAACAACAAGCAGTGCTTGACTTTGAAAAGATGTCTATCTATATTCTGCAAACCAAGCAAATAAATAAAATGATACTATACTGTACTACACTATACTAGACTGAAATGTTCAAATGTTTCTTCGTCCTTGAATCTTCCAGCCACATGGCCACACCAGTCAAGGCTATTCATATCCTGCAGCTTCTTGCTGAACCAGGGTATCTGGTTTGAAGTTTGGATTTCAGTGAGTCACAAACTTTCACCGAAGAGAAAAGTAAACTTGACTCACACAGGAGTGAAAATGTAGAGATGTTTGCCTGGATCTTTGCATGCAGCAAGTATGACTTGGTGGTGTGGTTTCTGACAGTGCTGATTGCCCATAGGGTAAAAGGGAAATGGCAGGCAACAGTCTCTCCCCCCCCCCCCCCAATGGTAATAAATCACAGTGTCCTGCCTCACGGAAACATTTGGCTAGCCTTTATGGAAAACAGACTAGATAGACCGTTAGTGTGCTCCAGCGTGTCTCTTCTGATAGTCTTCCTTCAGGGTGCAATACACACCTGTTTCCTGCATGACAACCTCTTCAAGAGTGTGGCCTCATAGTTCTAGCTGCATAGGAGGACTGCAGCTTCTGAGCATGTGACAATCTAAACTTTACTATACTCCAATGTCTTTGAAATCCTCTCTCTGTGTATGTGTGTGCTCCTTTTTCTACATGTGTGGATGTTCTGAGTAACCATCGTTCCTGGCACAAAGCGCTCACATTAGAGATGTGGTCTATATGGTGATTGTGTGTATATGTAATACTGTGTTTTAATAGTAATGGTGTGTTTTAATTGTAACCTGCCCCGGGACGTGTTAGGCTGAAGGGCAGGTAGTAAATTGTAACAGCCGTAACAACAATTCTGTTTTAAGTAACATACCATTCCAGAATAAGGCCTTCTAGGTAACATTTATTTTGGTGACCGTTCCCATCACTGAATCTGTTTTGCATGGGAGAAATTGAGAGCAGCGGTGGGCGTAATTTCTTGCTCACACAGCGGATATGCATGGCTGTGAGGACTTAGTGATGCTGCGGTAGCTGGGTGGTCACGGCAAACAATGCCCATGTTAATTTTTGCAACTCAGCCATAACTTCAATAAATGTCTCTCACTCACGCACAAGACACACACTGCTTTTCCGTTTGTTCCCAGGCCTATATGTGGGCCATGCCCATTGTTTGTGTTTATCTAGGCGTGGATTCTTGGCAGCGAGAGCATATGCCAGCCTCTGTTGTGTGCAAATGATGCATTTGTCTGTTGAGAAGAAGGAACTCTCTTAAAAAGAGTGTATTCTTCAGTATGCAAGTGAAGTTCAGTTTTACACACCCAACTTTTTTGGGACTGTGCTGTACAGGCTGCTGGTGGGGAAATCAATTTATCCCCCAGCGGATGGAAACATAGAATAGGATGTGAAGGCAAAGAACAGGCCAGATCTTTTACTAGTTTTCTCCCCTTTCACGGGGAAGTGTTCACATGTGCAGCCCCCAATTGCAACCTGAAGTTGGTACAGTCCCAGAAAACCTCTACCACACTTTTCTTCAAATCAGAGATGGGAAATGTGTGGCCCTGTTACTCCTGCCAACCCTGACTATGGTCTGTGCTGGCTGGAGCTGATTGGAATTAGAGTGCTTTACCTCTGCTTTACAATGTCCCTTGGTTCTCGAACTTAATCTGTTCTGGAAGTCTGTTCAACTCCCGAAACCATTCGAAAAACAAGGCGCGGCCTCCGATTGGCTGCAGGAGCTTCCTACACTCAAGCAGAAGCCACGTTGGACGTTCGACTTCTGAAAAATGTTCGGAAACCGGAACACTTACCTCCGGGTTTTCAGCATTCCAGAGCCGATTTGTTTGTCAACTAAGCCCTTTAAGAACCAAGGTTCCACTGTATATAATACCTCCAAATCTGATGTGCATTTACATAGGCTTGTTTTGGTGTAGGCCACCAGCCCATTTGATACTGGCAGTTATTGTTGCCAGACAGGAAAAGGGGGAGATCCTCTACCTCTGTACTCACAGGTTGCCTTTAGGTTCTGACTCCAAATCGCATGGAGCCGTTTCCTTCTGCTCTCTGGACGAGTCACTGTTCACACGCCATCTCACCAATGATTGCCATTTGTTGTCTTCCTGTCCAGGATGGCACTGGTGCCCTTCGACGCAGCGGTTCTCTGGGGAAGATTCGGGATGTGATCAGGAGAAGCAGTGAAATGCTGGTCAAGAAACTGCAGGGGAATGGCCCGCTGGAGCCAAGGAACACCAAGTAAGAGGCTTGCATATTTGTTTGCTTAAAGCATTTGTACTGTGCCCTTTTTTGTAAAAGGCTCTCAGAGCAGGAAACAAAAATCTGCGGTAAGATAAACTTGCTGTGGCTGTTGCATCTACCTAGCTGCCATCTCTAGACCTGCACCCTGCTTTCTTAAAGACCTTTTAAAAAAAATAAATTGGCTGTACCATAGTTTGCTGGTTAGGATTGAATGGTAAACTGTGGATTGCCTCAGGAGAGGAGAAGGAGAATCACTGTGCATGAGGAGGGAGCATGCAAGGCTGAGACTTTGTCCCAGGCTTGGAAATGTTCATCTGAACCACCTCCAGTCATTTTTATTGTCTGTACCACCTTACATGGGACGTGGGTGGCGCTGTGGGCTAAACCACAGAGCCTAGGACTTGCCGATCAAAAGGTCGCGGTTCGAATCCCTGCGGTGGGGTGAGCTCCCATTGCTCGGTCCCTGCTCCTGCCAACCTAGCAGTTTGAAAGCACGTCAAAGTGTAAGTAGATAAATAGGTACCACTCCGGTGGGAAGGTAAACGGCATTTCTTTACGCTGCTCTGGTTTGCCAGAATTGGCTTAGTCATGCTGGCCACATGACTCGGAAGCTGTACGCCGGCTCCCTCGGCCAATAAAGTGAGATGAGCGCTGCAACCCCAGAGTCGGTCACGACTGGACCTAATGGTCAGGGGTCCCTTTACCTTTACCACCTTGCATTACCCTTGATGAAAGACACTTCATGTCACATGAGAAAAGTATATTTTCCAAACTTCCTTTCATCTGAGAAAGGAAGCTGGTAAAGGGCACCTCTAACTACAGAGGTCACGTTGAGCCTTTATTGATAGAGATTGATCCAGGAGTGCCCCCCAAACTCCAAACCTAGCTTTTCCAGAGTTGACTGACCCCACCCAAAGTAGGAACATTTCCAGTTTAGCAGACTCAGGAACCGCTCACCCATAGTGCCTCCATCTTGGAAGACTCAGTTTTTGGCCCTCATCCAGCCCACTGCTGAGTCCAGGCACTGGGCTAGGGCTTGCACAGCATCTCCTGAGTCAGTTGTTACAAAGAGCTGGGTATCATCAGCATGTTGAGGACACTGATATCTAATTTGATATGCGGCAAAGGGATATTCTCTGACATAGAGTGGAAAAAGATTAGTCAAGATTTCTTGCCCAGAGTCTTCCCAGATGAATGAAAAGAGTATGCCTGGAGCCAGTGCTATGGAAACATCTTTTTCTTACTTTTTTTTAGCATGAAACGGGCGGCATCACTGAACTACCTGAATAAATCCAGTGAGGATTCCTTCCAGGTGAGAGCACCATTTGCTATGTTCCCAAAACAGCATTAGCTGCAGGTTATTTTCACTCCTTCTGTCACTGCAAATGGACAAAAAAAATATTCAGGTGCAGGGAAAGAGAGTTAGATCAGCTAAGGTGAAAAGTATAACCTGTCAGAATGTGTAAGTTTCCCGTGGGTATTGGTATCAGCACTGGAAGGGATATAGTCTGGATTAAGTGCAGAAGGAAACATAGTGGTTCAGTTCGCACCTAATTCTAAGCCAGACTTTGGCTCATCAGTCATGCAAGCTCCCAGAGAGCAGATCTAGGCCACTTTGCTCTTTTGGCCATGCTGCTGCTGAGAAGTAGACCATGGCCTGGTTTAGTGCATCATCCGAACCTGAGCTCATGCTTTGTCCTCACAGCAGCAGGACTGGAGGAGGAGCAAAGTGGGAGCATTCTTCTCTCTGGGAGTCCACACGCTCACATGTTCATGTCAAGCCATGGTTTGGCTTAGCATTACATGCAAGCCAGGTCACAGATCTGGAAGCGTGCATGTATCTGAAATATTTGCTGCTGTAGCCATAGGCGCCAATTCCATGGGGCCTGAGGGGGCCCGAGCCCCCTCAAAAATTTGTTTGGGGGGGCTCCGCCCCCCAATAATCTCGGGCACCCCTCCAGCAGAGCGCCATCGCCGCCCCTCCCCCAGCCCAAAATGCACAGGGTCGGGCTGCATGCCTCCTGCCCTCCCTCCCGAGCAAAAGCTCCACCCAATTTCCTTCGGAGCTGATTAATAGGCGCAGCACGCTCTCCCCTATTCGCTCACGAGGAGGCGGTGCCACTTTATTTGCATATTCATGAGCTTATTTATTATTCATGAACTTTCATTTATTATTCATTATTTATTATTCATGGGCTCCCCCAATATTTTTTATAAGTCGGCGCCCCTGGCTGTAGCATTTGAGAAGTTCCCCTGGGTAAGCTGGAAATCAAGTGTGAGGCAAGGATTTCCCCCTCTTAACTTCTGAATCATCACTGTGGGGTGCCTTAATTATCACTTCTGCAACAGAAGTGGTGCAGATTGCATCTCTCAGGGCTAACATGCTGTGCTGTATTGAGAGAAATCTGAACACTTGCTGGTTACTTTTCATGCTTTAACACAAGCTCTTGGTCTTAATGAATACAAGATTGGAATATGTAAGTGAATCTGGGTTTATTTTTTTAGGATTCTCAGGGTCTTCGGGCTGAGAGCAGAGGCCTGAGTGCAAGCAGTGTGGATCTCCCTTCTCACACCTCCTTGGTCACCTCTAACTGAACCTACCACATTATTGATCGCCGCACCCCGTCTCAAACGTTGACTGCTTCACCATACCGATACTTCCATCTCAAGCTGATTGCTGTTTTGGATACTTCATCTGTAACGTCCTCACATGTTAGAATCCTCATTATTGCCTCTCGTGTTGATATCACTACAGTGGAAGAGAAGTGTGTCCTGTCATTGGAAAACACTAACCCACACGGGACCGTTGCCAGACCGGAAAGGGGAGCTCCCTCCTTCACCAGCTGTGGAATAGCAGCTTTGGTGAATGCATCCACCCCCACGTTTGCAAGCTGTGTTTTACCGATTGCACAGAATCGAGTTCCAGTATCTCTTCCTTGACCCGCTGCCTTGCTGAACTTTGGGCACAGAGTCTCAGCCTCTTCCTTAGTGTGCATCCTTTCCACCAGATAGCATTGCTGAGAGAAGCTCTCTCGTCCATGCTCTCAAGCTGGCTTGCTCATTCCTTCGGTGCCTGACCCCGATAGTCCCCAGTACCATCTATTTTTGCACAGTATATCTCCCCCATCACCCCCCCCCGGCAGCCTTCTAGGGCTAGGCTCTTGCCAAATGAGTATTCTTGTGTCGGGGGGTTGTACTGCAGCAGCAGACAGGAAGGGACACGGAAATACGATGGCTAGTTAGCCAATTTTGTGGGGGATTAACTTTGCCTAACCAAAGCAGAGGTGGGAAACCTCTTTGCTCCCTCGAGGGCTGCATTTATTCAGGTCTCTTGTGGGCCTCATGACAGCAGTAGGCAGGGCTGGAATCACCTCCTCTCTCTCTCTCTATCACCCACCCACCCATCCATCTAGTCCACACACACACTCGGCCCGCTTAGTTAAAAGGACACAAAGAGACAGGCATCGACTTCACAGAGATTCGGTATGTATACACTCCACAAGTCTTGTTCCCACTCTAGCCTCTGGCATCGCCTGTGTCTGCCTTAGCATGAGCCACTGTAGTGCAGAGCAATGAAAATAACCGCAGGGAGAACCTGCCACTAGCCCTGTGTTGCTACCCGTGATTTACTTCCGATTGTTGTTGTTTTAATTTAATAATTAAAAACGATCACAGAAGCCATTTTGCCAAGCGTCTCCAGAGCAGATCTTGCTGTTGAAACACTTCCGCCTTGGGTTTTACATCTGCCACGCATGACGACAGTGGCAATGAAACTAGGGAGAGAGCAGCTGTCTCTCAGAAATGAGCATGCATTGTTGTACAGGGATAGAAATGTTACGGGGGGCAGGTGGGGTGTTAAACGAGCGCATCACCTTGCCTCTTATTCAAAATAAAACAGCATGGTTTGAGTGCACAAAGGTCTCTTACACCAAGTCAGACCGTTAGGTCATCTTGGCACAGTGCTGGCAGCAGCTTTCTAGGATGGGAGGGGAGTGAAGACATGGCTAGGTCAAAAGGGGGTTTGGAGGCACCACTGATCAGCAGCACCTGCAAAGCCCAGGGCTTGTATGGAATCTAATGCAGCTTATAGGTAAAGGTAAACGGACCCCTGACCATTAGGTCCAGTCGTGGCCGACTCTGGGGTTGCGGCGCTCATCTCGCTTTACTGGCTGAGGAAGCTGGCATACAACTTCCAGGTCATGTGGCCAGCATGACTAAGCCACTTCTGGCGAACCAGAGCAGCACATGGAAATGCCGTTTACCTTCCCGCCAGAGTGGTACCTATTTATCTACTTGCACTTTGACATGCTTTTGAACTGCTAGGTTGGCAGGAGCAGGGACCAAGCAACGGGAGCTCACCCCGTTGCGGGGATTCGAACCGCCAACCTTCTGATCGGCAAGCCCTAGGCTCTGTGGTTTTAACCTACAGCGCCACCCGCGTCCCAATGCAGCTTATAGTTGATGCTTATACAGAGCCATACATGCCTCTTTGAAAGCACTGTGGTCTTTTAGTTAAGGGGTGTACATAAATGTTAAAAAAATAAATAAATCAGCCTAGTATTGGTCCTTGCATGCCATGCATGGTGCTTTGAAGCACCAGCAGCCAATTGATCTTACACAGTTTAATTTCAAACCACGCAAGTAAAAGCGGATCACCTGATGCTATGGTAATATAAAATGATTGGCAGGTGGGCAGCCCCACCTACCCCTGCTCAACTTGGCCCATGGGGTTGGGGGGGCAAGGTTCTGACCCACCAGCAGCATGCAGTAGATTTATGCTTATAAAATTTATGCATTGCTCTCTACTTAAAGAAGTTGACCAAAAGGTACAATGATACGACTTAAAACATATTAGAAACAGACCTACCGGTACAATATGAAATATCTGGTATTGCCCTAATGCCTAGGAAAACAAAAATGACTTTGTGGAAACAATGGCAAGGTTGGAGAGAGCATTCCATAACTGCACAAGAGATACAAAAGGCTGAGCCTAAGACAATCGCAAAACACACTCTTTCATGCATTGAGGTGCAGTCCTGCTGAGTAATAAATGATTCTGCACTCCTCCCACTCCACTAAAAAACAACAACGTGGGTTGGACTAAATGGTTCTTGGAACTCCTCCCAACTCCACAATTCTATGTTTCTTTTAGCCTTTAAAATGGGCTTTCCGGTATGGTAGACAGGTACAGGTGTAGCCTTCCCAACTGCTGTAGCTCTGTAATGGTACCCACCGAATGCCTGCACCGAATGCCCACAACCAAAAGTTGTGGAAGTAGATACCACATCATGATTATTTTTTCATGGAGAAATGTGCTTTCATAGTAGGTAGGGCAAAAGAAGGGCGCACCTAAATGCAGCACTGCGGCTTTCAAGGTGTGGACAACAGGTAGAAAATCAGTAGGCAATGCCGTTCTCGCTGTATCTCAACCTAATGTGCTACTCCTCGCGGAGCACTGGAAAACGAACACAGGAGCCGGACGGGACGCGTGTCAGTTGCACGTGGGAAACATCCTCCATTGACTGGTGTCATTTGTGCCGCTTTCCGAGACGGATGCGGCGCTTACTTCAAATAACTGCAAATACACCTGGGAACCCTGCGTGGTTCACTAGTAAAGCACTTGTGCTGCGTGCAGAAGGTCTCGGGTTCGATCCCCGCATCTCCAGGCGGGGCTGGGAGGAATCCTCGCTTGAAAGCCTTGTCGAGCCCCTAACCGCGTCCGCGCCTTTCGACAAGACTGAAATGCCCACGGACCAATGGTTCGACTCGGCTTCCCCACGTTCCCGCACCTGACTTAAAAAACAAATTAAAAAACACACGCATCATTTAAACAACCGTTCCGCTGCTTCTTGCAAGGGGTTGGACTAGAGGACCTTTGGGGGTCCCCTCTCCTAACCATTCTATGATTCCTCCGCCTTTGCCCCGCAAGAACATTGCCCCGCCTTCCACCCGCTGCAAATGGAAACCGGAAATCTCGGTTGGATTTCCCCTTGGAAGTTGTGCGGTTGGGAGGAGAAGGAGGAGGAGTTGGTGGGAAAGCCGGCTCGGTGACGTCACCCGGAGCCCCGCCCCTTTGCCCTTCCCTTCCTCCTACCCCCGCCCCACACAGCGTTCTCGGCTCGCGCTCGGCCTCCCGCCTCTTTTTCATTCGGCGGGCAGGAATCGCTTCCGGGGTCGGCCGGAGAACGCAGGAAGTGACAGGTAAGGGCTTCGCCCCCTTTTCCTTCTCCCTTTACCCAACCCAATAGGGGAGTGGGCCCGAGACCCCCTCCTCTATTCCTGGCTTGGAAGCTGCGCGCGCTTCTTCCCCAGAAGGGGATTGGCGGTTTGGGCGGGGGAGGAGTTTAAGGGTCAGGTTCTCCCCCGCCCACCGTCCCTGAGGGTGGCGGTTGCCTCCGCCCTTCGTCCCCTCACCGTTACCTGGGAGGCCCGCCTGGGCTCCTGTTACCTGTGACTCGAGGGAGAGCAGCCCCCGCCCCCGGGTCTCACCTGGAGCCCCTCAGGAGCGGCCTCTTTCGCCTCATTCCTTCGTTCCTATATTATTATTCACTCCTTCGCTGGCTTACTTGAATTGTTCAGACGCTCACGGGTTCGAAACGCGGGTGCACGGAGTGAAGGAAATTGCGAGTGTACCATGGCGTTGTTTTTTCGACGTTATTAGTATTCAGTTGGTTTTTAGTGAGGGGTTGCTTTTTAGTTTCTTCCCCCTGCTTTTCTTTTTTAGCTGATCCTATCTGTAAGCTGCCTTGAGTCGCGGGGGGAGGGGGAAGGCGGGATATAAAAAAAATAGAATGATAATAAGAAAGGTAATCAGCAATGCAATAACACAGAGAGGGTTTTTAAAAACTGCTAGAAAACGCACTACAAAAAGGAGAGAAATGCACTACTAAATAGAGGGGTTGGACTAGATGACGCTTGTCCCTTCCAACTATGCAATTTTATGATTCTAAGGAAACATTGATTGAGAGGTGGGCCTTTTATGTGTTTCTGGAACACCAAAGTAAATGACAGTGCTTTTCCTTTCATTCATTCATGGTATTATAGTGCTTTTGTTACTCTGTCCCTCCTGTTTGTAGGTCATTTCCTTGTTGGTTTTATTTTATTTGGGATTGTGTTGTTTTTTTGCATGCAAAGCAAGGATATTAGATGTATAATGGTTTTTGCTGCATAGTGTCTCAACGTAATATGAATTTTAAAAACATTTTAAAAGAAAAGAAAACACTGTCCCCAACATATACACCTGCATAGACTCCAGCTGTTGCCCAAGAGAAGCTCTCTTGCATGTCTTCCCAACCCCCATCATCTTTTTATGCTCCATATCCCAATCAGTACAACCCACCTACTTGCACCTCAGGCTTTGTGACCCTGCACCCATCCATTCCCCCTGTCTTGACAGAACACTCTGCCCTTTTGGTGGAAATTCAACAGGTGTTTTCCCCATCACTGCATTGCTAGACTGCAAATGAAAGTTGCATCTCCTGAGTCTTCCTATCGATGATGCAGGGAAAATATGGTGTCAGTTGTATTTCTGCCTAAAACCTTCCTATACTGTGACTCTGCCCCATTTCTTTCAATGGTGCACTGTTGTCTGACTCTCAAGACAGGAGTGGGCAGAAGGTGGATCTTGACCTACTGTTTTATACAGACCATTAGGCAAGATAACTTTCCTAATGAAGCTATACCTAACCATGTAGGAGCTCAGAGTAAAGTGGAGAAAACCTTATCTTAAGGGTCAAAGCAGAAAAAGGATAACCTTTTCTTGGTCAGAATTTGAATTAAAATAAATAGGTATAATACTGTAGTAAATTCTAAAGGGAGGTTCCTCAAGGATCCTTGCTTTGACTGGGTGTGGTTAGGATACTGTGATCACAAAATAATAATAAGTTGTGATGACACAGTAACAATTTGTTTTTAAAATATGGTTTATGATGAGGTGGCATTAGCTGTAGAAGTTTCAAAATAATTTGGAGAAGTGTACAGTTATAAATGCTAAAGAATTCCTAACAACGGGTTGGAGCCAGAGTAGTTGTATTTGAGTCCTGTTGAAATAATGAGAATTTAAGTGATGTCTAACTTTTTAACATTTATTTTTTAATGGTACCTAAGTGCAAATAATCTCGTTTTGCTGCAACCCAATGTGAATGACAGATAACATCTACTGTATATGAGATGAGTTATTCAAGGAAAATATAAATATATTTCATTTATGTATGTCTGTAGCACATACTGTACATACAAACTCCGCTAGGAAACTGGCTTGAAACTAAAACGGATAATTATTTTTTTACCTCATTTTCCATTTCATAAATTAACTAGTAGCAATGGCTGAATGCAATAATAGTCTAGCCAAGCAGTTTCAAAATTTTTATCATTGTTTACTACATGGAATGATGGGAAATTTTTATGCACTGTATACATATTAATGCCTTGTTCCTTGAGTAGACCCATGAAATACTACTTTAGGAAGCTGCTTGCATGTTTATATGTAAAGAAATTAAGGATCATTAAGGTTGAAATCCTTTGCTTACCTGGGAGTATGAACAGCAGTCAGCAGAACATTTCAAACTAAACATGGATATGATTGCTCCATGTGAAGCCATAAACAGCCTTGGCCTGTATACCTGAAGGAGCATCTCCACCCCCATCATTCAGCCCGGACACAGAGGTCCAGCACTGAGGATCTTCTGGCAGTTCCCTCACTGCAAGAAGTGAAGTTACAGGGAACTAGGCAGAGGGCCTTCTCGGAAGTGGCGCCCTCCCTGTGGAACGCTCTCCCATCAGATGTGAAGTAAGGAACTACACAACTTTTAGAAGACATCTGAAGGCAACCCTCTACAGGGAAGTTCGTAATGGTTGATGTTTTGTTGTGTTTTTAATATTTTGTTGGGAGCCGTCTAGAGTGGCTGGGGTATAAATAATAAAATTAGTATTATTATTTATTACAGAAAGAAAAGATAAACCATCTACATAGATGAATGATAGCCGTATATAAATAAGTTATTCACATATTGAATACTGGGGGCTTCTTTAGTCATTGAATCTTAAATACTTTTTCTATTCAATAAGAGAATGAAAGGCTGCAATTTGATAATATTTGAGTTATTCTCATGGAATTAATGGTAATTACTCCTGAGTAGACAGCATAAGTTCATATGTAACTTACTTGCATTCGAACACTTCCAAAATCAGTATGTCTGAAAACTGGCTACACATGGGAAATCATATTTTTGTGACTTCCCTCCCCTTGCCCCACACTGCTCCCATTTTGTTTTGTTTTTTAAACCTGTCCAATAAATAAATTTGCATGTCAATTGGAAGATGGGCAGGACAACTTCATTTAATACAACCCTATGTTGCCTGTGGGTTAAACCACAGAGCCTAGGACTTGCCGATCAGAAGGTTGGCGGTTTGAATCCCCGTGATGGGGTGAGCTCCTGTTGCTCGGTCCCTGCTCCTGCCAACCTAGCAGTTCGAAAGCACGTCAAAGTGCAAGTAGATAAATAGGTACCGCTCCGGCGGGGAGGTAAACGGCGTTTCCGTGCGCTGCTCTGGTTCACCAGAAGCGGCTTAGTCATGCTGGCCACATGACCCGGAAGCTGTACGCCGGCTCCCTCGGCCGATAAAGCGAGATGAGCGCTGCAACCCCAGAGTCGGTCACAACTGGACCTAATGGTCAGGGGTACCTTTACCTTTATGTTGCCCCAAACCTTTGTGGCGAAGGGAAATGTCTTAACAGCACTCAGGAAAATGGTATCCTGTGCCAATAGCACTTCCCCTGTAGATGCTGTGGTATCATTACTCAAACTGCTCAAGATATAGAATTTTCTGTTGCATTTTCTGCAGGAGCTACAGTGTTACTATGGCTCGTATTACACTTGAAGAACTGAATGAACTGGATGATGAGGTCCCTGATGAAGAGGATGAACCAATGGATGGGGAGGAACAGAACAGGCTGTTTTCTCATTGGGAGACAGTAGCCAGCACTCACCAAGTGTCTCTCCCCCAAGGTATGAATTTGCATTCCAGTCACAATTTTAGGCTGCACCTCCAAAGAGAGGAGGAAGTAGATTTTTAATCTGCAAGGTGAGATCTACTTCTACTTGCCTTTGAATGTCTGCCTTCACATGCACAGCCTCTAGCTCAAAACTGTTCCCACATTTCATTTTTTGTTTTCTAGCATGCATGCACACACACCAAGGGCTTGTCCACATTTGAGCTTTATTTAGCTGTTAATCCCCCCCCCCATCATTTGAATTAGACCTGATTAGTTCATAGCCACATGTATTTGAATTTGTATGTAAGGAGCCCTTTCAGCCTATCCTGTTCATATTAGTAGGCACTCCCTTTTCTGTTTGTTCCCGACTTCTAATTTATTGCTTCTGTTTTGACAAGTAAGGGCATACTTGCAGATAGTTGTGAGTGCACCTTAAAAAAAATAAGGAAGTGAGCAAAAGCCAGGCAATTATAAAGTCTCACCGCACACTTTTGCAGTTTTTTGGTTTTTGTTCGCGCACTCAGGAGCATGCCAGAAAAATAGGAGCACAGCTGGAAAAAAATGAAAGCCTTGAAAAGGTGAATAGCAGAAGGTGATGACTGATCCACCCACCCCAAAAGAGCAGAACAAATAGCCTGCATCCCTAAGTGAGGTGATTTGGAGCCCAATTTCTCCCAATTTTAATGGATTATCCCCATATCCCCAGCTTGGTAGGTTTCTGGAGGAAACATCGGCATTAGATCCATTTCAGTCCGGTTTCCGTCCTGGTTTTGGGACGGAGACGGCTCTGGTTGCCCTAACAGATGATATCCATAGACAACTGGATCGAGGCGGGTCAGGACTGCTGATCCTTTTAGATTTGTCAGCAGCCTTTGACATGGTCGATCATGATCTTCTGGACCATCGCCTTGCAGACGTGGGGATACAGGGCATAGCCCGTAACTGGTTGTGCTCTTTTATCTCTGGTCGGGGACAGAGGGTGGCACTAGGGGGGGAAATGTCGTCACGCCACTGCTTGATGTGTGGAGTGCCGCAGGGCGCAATTCTCTCCCCAATGCTTTTTAACATCTTTATGCGCCCCCTTGCACAGATTATCCGGAGCTTTGGGCTGGGCTGTCATCAATATGCTGATGACACTCAGCTCTATCTGCTGATGGATGGCCACACCAACTCGGCCCCTTACACACTGACCAGATGCTTGGAAGCTGTGGCTGGATGGTTTCGTGGGAGCCGATTGAAACTAAATCCTTCGAAGACAGAGGTCCTATGGCTAGGTCAGGATAGCATGGGGATGAGGGACCAACTCCCTTCTCTTGCGGGGGCCCAATTAGTGCCATTGCCTTCCGTTAAGAGTTTAGGTGTAATCCTTGACGCCTCCCTTTCCATGGAGGCGCAAGTCACAGCAACAGCCAAGGCGACATTTTTCCACCTTCGCCGCATCAAGCAGTTGGTCCCTTACCTTTCCCGCCCCGACCTGGCCACAGTGATCCACGCGACAGTCATCTCCAGGCTTGACTACTGTAATTCGCTCTACGCGGGGCTGCCCTTGAAGCTGACCCAGAAACTCCAGCGGGTACAGAATGCTGCAGCGAGGCTCCTCACGGGGTCTCTGCCATGGGAGCATATTCATCCAGTGCTTTTCAAGCTGCACTGGCTCCCGGTGGAGTACAGGGTCAGATTTAAGGTGCTGCTTTTGACCTTTAAAGCCCTTCACGGCCTAGGACCCTCGTACCTACGGGACCGCCTCGCCTGGTATGCCCCACGGAGAGCCACAAGGTCCATAAATAACAACACCCTAATGGTCCCAGGCCCTAAGGAAGTTAGATTGGCTTCAACCAGAGCCAGGGCCTTTTCAGCACTGGCCTCAACTTGGTGGAACGCTCTGTCTCATGAGACCAGGGCCCTGCAGGATCTGATTTCTTTCCGCAGGGCCTGTAAGACAGAGTTGTTCCGCCTGGCCTTTGGATTGGAGCCAATTTGATTCCCTCCGCCCCACTTTTTCTTTTTTCTTTTCCTTCTCCTGCAATGAGGCTTCATTTTAATATTTTAATGTTCCATTATTTTAATGTTGTATTTTATTTTTGTTTTTAAGTTGTAATCACTCATCTTGTTTTTATTATTGCTTGTAAGCCGCTCTGAGCCCGGCCTTGGCTGGGGAGGGCGGGGTATAAATAAAAAATTATTATTATTATTATTATTATTATTATTATTATTATTATTATATCAGGTAAACCCAAATTTACAGAGGAAAAGCATTGAGATTGGTAGTGTTTTAATGGGCTATGCAATTTAAATGGGAACCCCAACAATTGCAAGCACACAGTAAACTGGTGTGGGCAGGTCCCAAGCAGCTGTCATGCTTATCTGCTCTAATGCTTTGTTTGGTGCTTTAAAAAAAGGCTTTTAAAAGAATTTATTTAAATTTTGAAATGTGCTGCAGCAGAGGCCGGGAGGGTGCTTTGTGACACAGACAAGTGAACCAATCAGTGCTGTGCACAGCCTGACTCTAGGAAGGAGGAGCAACAGATGGCTCCATGATTGACACAAGGGCCAGCCACTCAGCATTGTGCAAATCCAGTTTCCTCTCTAAGCTAAAAAGCTAAGGTTCTTGTCCTTAAAAAATTGTATGTGTACATGGGCTCTCCCCAGAAATTGTGGGTTGTCTCCAGTGCTGCTGTTCTACTAGTGCAACAAACTTCCACTCGTGCAATAGTGTTTTCCTCTCCTCTCCCTTGCAGACCCCCACCCCCAACACCCTGAGGGTTGGAGGCAGTGGCAGAGGAAGCTGCTTGGGCGTCTGGGTGGAACACCCAGGGGTGGGGTGCACCATGGGGCCTCTGTAGTCTGCCTGCCTCCTCCCACTCAGCCGCCCTACAGCTGGGGGGGGGGGAGGCAGCTGGTGGACCATTTGGGCAGGGTGCAGCCTGTGCGCACCCAAATCATAGAATCATAGAGTTGGAAGGGACAACAAGGGCCATCGAGTCCAACCCCCTGCCAAGCAGGAAACACCATCAGAGCACTCCTGACATATGGTTGTCAAGCCTCTGCTTAAAGACCTCCAAAGGAGGAGACTCCACCACACTCCTTGGCAGCAAATTCCACTGTCGAACAGCTCTTACTGTCAGGAAGTTCTTCCTAATGTTTAGGTGGAATCCTCTTTCTTGTAGTTTGGATCCATTGCTCCGTGTCCGCTTCTCTGGAGCAGCAGCAAACAACCTTTCTCCCTCCTCTATGTGACATCCTTTGATATATTTGAACATGGCTATCATATCACCCCTTAACCTCCTCTTCTCCAGGCTAAACATGCCCAGCTCCCTTAGCCGTTCCTCATAAGGCATCGTTTCCAGGCCTTTGACCATTTTGGTTGCCCTCCTCTGGACACGTTCCAGTTTGTCAGTGTCCTTCTTGAATTGTGGTGCCCAGAACTGGACTTCTCTCCCAGGAGAGATGTGTGGCTCAGGTGCGCTGCAGGCCCTGCGGTGAGTGCTGCCCGGCATTTTGTCACCCTCCTCAGTGATGACACCCGGGGCGGCCTGCACCTATTGCACCCCCTTCCTCCGCCACTGGTTGGAGGGCCCTTCAGACCCGATTTTCTCTGCACATGCTCCCTAAATCTGTTCTGGGATTTCCTCCATCCTTCTGGAGATGATTTGAGAAGGGTGCGGGGAGAAGAAGGGCAGGAGTTCCGCTGCACAAACAAAAAAACTTGTGTGAACAGAACAAGTGCATTGGATAGCACCCGTTAAAACAACCAGCATCAATCGAAACTATATAATACAACAACCAAGACAAGCTGCAAGAAGCGGATGATTTTTTTTAAAAAAAATCAACCTCTCTCCTCCCTGTAGGAGAATATGGTTCTTGAATAGTCCTGTGGTGGCAGCTGGAGAAGGGAGAGGCCTCCTTGGCTGGAAAGTAGGGAGCTAGATTACTGGTGGCTCTCCATGCTGTTATGTCTCCTTTTTATGTGTTTAGATCTATAGTGTACCCTATAGGTACTAGTGAGAGTTGCTTGTTTTAAAAATGTAGGTTTCTACAGATTTTTTTTAACTTCTAAAGATATTTTTCAGTCTTAAAGTGAATCCCCCACTACTTGACTCTGTTTTGCTAGAGATGGCAGGTCCAATAATGCAAATGGCGCGCCATAACCAGACTCGAGAGCCTGTGCCCTACGCTACTTTGTCACAGCATGAGAAGGTGAGCACTCTCACATATACAAACTTGTTTGTAAATAAAATAATGTATGTGTATATACCTGGCTGACATAGCTTTGTGGTATATTGTGGAGAAAAGAGCATATAAGTCATGTAACATGTCCCTCTCCCCTCCAACATTCTTCAGAATAGCATCTGTTTGGTGCATTACAGTATTTTAATATTTTTTGGAAGCCGCCCAGAGTGGCTGGGGAAGCCCAGCCAGATGGGCAGGGTATAAATAAATTATTATTATTATTATTATTATTATTATTATTATTATTATTATTATTATTATCTGTGACACTCCCAGCACTCCAATGCAAGTTTTTGCCATCCTTAAACTTGTGCAAAATCTGTCCTCCTGGAATTCTATACTTGTCTACTCAGTAGCAAGCCTCGTTGAGTTGAGTTCAGTTGACTTGTTCCTAAGTAAGTGCATATGGTATGATCAAATCTTACGCAGGTGGGTTGCTTCTAAAGGATCTGTGTATAAACAGAAACCACATATACCCAAACCCTTGGAACCAACCCTGCCCCCATGGCTAGTGGGTTATGGGGAATGAGAGAGAATGCTCTGTACTCCCAGAGCCATATGCTGAGCTGGCCTTGCCCAGCAAGCAAGGCAGAGAGCGTACAAGCTCTTCATGCTGGGTAACCCAAGTGGACCCACTATGGAAAGAGTTTTTAAGCTCTTTGCTGTGTTTGTTGGGCAAGTCTCACTCAGGGCATGGGCTCTGGGAGACTAGGGATGCTCGTGCGAGTTCTCATGGCCACTCAGCTGGCCCCACAACATCTCAAGCAAGCATCCCAGAGCTGGTACTCTGACCAGGCCTTTCCTCCCAAGCAAGGCAGAGAGTTTAAAAGCTTTTTATGAGCTGGATAACCCCCAGCAGGCCTGTTTTCAACTGCATATGATTGAAATCAAGCAAGTTAAATGGGTGTAAGATGCAGTCTTGCTGCATAGCAGGGGTGGCTACCACAGAATTTGGGATGCCTCACTGGGACCTCCTGACAATTTGGCAGGAAATCAGTGGTAGCTTAAAACCCTCACCCCCATCACCCAAAATTACCTCTGCCTTGTAAAAAGTTTCAGTTGTTGTTTGCCTTTGTTGTGCTTCCCCAAGTGTCTTCAGATACTTTTTGGTAATTTCCTGTGAACCAGGGCTTGTAAAAACACCCCAAAAACATCCCTTCCTGACTGCATGTTTCAGCATCCAGGTGCACTATTAATAGTGCTAGTGGAAAACTGCCTGCGATGTCCTTGGCAGGCTGCAAAGAGGAACAATAACTTGATTTCTACTGAACGCATCATAGCTGGTGATGGCACAGTGATTAGCATAAGTAGGTCAACAGAAGCTTCCTGTAGTTTTGCACCAATGGCTGTTTGCACACTACACCTTTGAAGCACATTCAAATCACATTCTTTCCCTCAAACAATTCTTGGCACCGTAGTTTCTTAAGGGTGGCTGGGAATTGTAAAAACTAGGTTAAACTACAGGGGAAATTATGCGTTTTGAATGCGCTTTATAGTGTGTACACAGCCAGTGTCTGATGAAGAGATACAGATCTCTAATTATCATTCTCAAGCACATCCAAAGCACAGAACAGCAGAATGCAAACAGAGCACTATGCCGGTTCTAGAAAATTAGTGTGCCAAGTTCCCATGGTTCCAGGTGCTTACCCAGGGTTCATGCCTCCTTTTCAAATGAGGCACAGTGGAGACTTTGGTGTCTTTATGATACATGGTTTATTTACAGTGGTGCCCTGCAAGACGAATGCTTCGCAAGACGGAAGACTCACTAGACGAAAGAGTTTTCCGTTTTGGAGGTGCTTCGCAAAACGAATCTCCTATGGGCTTGCTTCACAAGACGAAAATGTCTTGCGAGTTCCTGTGGGTTCCCCCCCCCTTTTCTAAGCCGCTAAGCCGCTTATCAGCTGATCTGATAAGCTGCTAAAAGCCGCTAATAGCGCTAATCCGCTAATCCGTCAATGGGTTTGCTTCGCAAGACGAAAAAACTGCTAGACGAAGAGAATCACAGAACGGATTATTTTCGTCTTGCGAGGCACCACTGTACTCTTATATACAGTCTGAGCCTATGATAGCACAGTTCACAGCATTAACACTGCAAAAGGCTCTTGTTTCTCCCCTTGAATCCAAACATAAATCAAACATTCTCTCAAGCATTGCTCTGGCTCGTCTCTCCAGCTGGCTGCTTTCCCTCTAGGTTGCATCACTTCACTCTCTCTCTTTTTTTCTTTTTGGGTGGCATCACTTCACTCTCAACTCCAAACTCTAGCTTTGTCCTGCTAAGGAGCTGCGGGAGGGGCCTCACCCACTTGCCATCTCACACAGAGCCCCTTTCCTGTGTTTCCCTTAACAGCCGGTCACCAGGCTATCACCTTAACACAGGGCTTATATTTGAACACTTGCTGGATCCAGGGGTCAGAAGGATCTTGCATACAGCTTACTTCCCCCAATCCCAAAATTGTGACCTCATTGCTGGAGACATAGCTTTTTGTTGGGCATTGGCACGAAGGTGCAAGAAGCACCATAGCAGATATCCTCTTTGCTGCAAGGAAGAAATGGGTGAAGAAAATGTCCATGGTCATGGTGGTGGTTGCTGCCTTTGGGCAAGTTCCTTGGATATGAGTACTTAATTACCTGCCCACCTTTCTGCTGAGTATATGCTTCTGCCTGAATGTATGTGCATCAGCCTGCCTGTGTAAGCTACTCTTCTGCTGAGTTGCGAGCGTGTGTGCCTGTGCGCTGGCATGTGGACATCAGAGAGAGTTTCTCAAGCTGAGAAAGGTTAGTCACTCCTGGCCTACCCCTCACATAGTGCCCTTCCCAAACACTCCCTCTTTTTTGTTCACCCACCACTACCAATTGCAGTGATGGGCATCTTGCTAGTATTATCTTCCTGTTGTCATAACATTAGCTCAGCCTCTGCATATCAGGATCAAAAGCATTCACTACCTTGGGATTCTTCAATACAGATGTCTATATTGAATTCAGTCCACCTGGTCTTCTGCATTGTCTTCTGTTATTTTTAATATCATGTGAGGGAAAATTACTTTTAAGTACCGGTAGTTTCTGTTTTCCCCTGGTTGTTGAAGGAGCAGTTAAGTCTATATTTGTCAATCTACAAGCACTTCCTTGTCTTTTGTTTGATTCCTTGGACCTGTTTCTGTATGGAGTCAGAAAGCAAGGTCAGCTTTCACAGTTTTAGTGAGAAAACTGCATCCATTTCCTGAAGTGCAGCTTGACTTTCAGGCACACAGAGGTGCCCTCAAGCTCCTGCAAGTATCCTAGATCCTTCAAATATATTTTCCAGTATTCATTTTGACTCAAATCAGACGTAATAACAAACCAATAATCATTATTATGAGAATGAGTAAGGTGTTCCCTCTTGGTTCTCTCATTACTTCATACGCAAGGTGAGAGTAAAAGCAGAAGTTTCTAACTTGTGTCCCAAATGCAAAAACCTGTCATTTCACAGACCAACATTTGCCTCATTCCAAGATCCCAAACCAGCATCAAATCATGGTTTGTCATTACATCTGAACTAAGTTTATATGGCCATAAGTAAGGGCAATAAAAGTGGTATTTATCAGCTTTAATGCAATTATACTACTGCTAGCCTTCCATGTTAAATTGTGCTACTGTCTCTGCATTTACTTCATGAAGTAAAGTTTCTGAAGGGTTTTCTTTGTAGTTTTCTTCTTCATTTCTCGTTAGCAATAATAATTCCATGCAAATGCTTTATGGAAGAGTCACTTCATCCCCCCCTGTCCTGTTCCAACCCAAAACTGCATGCATGCCTTAGAAAAGTTGGATATTCTGTCTTCTGAAACATTGCAATGTGTCTATACAGCTGTTGCTCCAAAGATGTGCAGGATAGTTCCTGGGACTGCTGAAGGCATTGTGTTGCTTTCTATATTTTTTCTGCACCAAAAGGAGTAGGGTGTACAGTTGTTGTTTTCTTTCTTTCCCACCTGCATTGATGAGTTTCCTCCCGTCTCACTTTCCGATGAGCTAGCTAACTTGACTCCTATAATATAAACATACAGACTTACCGGCTCCTGATTTTAAAAAAACCCTTACATTAATAATTAATCATTCATTTCTGTGCCTTTAGTAATTTTTGTTTAGCTTGCCTGGGTAGATTGCACCCTTTAGGGCTGGGTTATACTTGTGGTTACGAGCTCTGTTTTTACAATGTTCATAAGAGTAAAGGATGAGATTTGCGTCTTAGTGTAACAGCCGGGATAATAAACCTACCCTAGTGATAACTGACGAAATAACTATTTAAGCAACTTTTCAATGCTGTGGAGCTCCAGGTTAATGCTTTTAGTAATTCAGGAACAATTAGCTAAAACAGTGACGCCTGTTATTTAAGTATATTCTGTAGATAGGACATTGTTATAAACTGTTTATTATCCTGACAAATATATTTTGAAGAATTTCCCAATTATCTGTAGCCATTTAGAGAAGCAATAATGATTACCTTAATGAAAAGCCTCCTAATACCTTATGCTGTGTTGAGTGTGATTTAATGCAGCTGATTCTTTTAAAAAAAAACAACTTGGAAGATGTTACAACCTGTCACAAAGGAGAAATATCTATTCTCTTTGTAACTGCCAGTTTTTGCCTAACAATATTGAGATGTATCTGGCCTATGCTATCAGCCTTTCTGTTTGGTTATTCCATGCAAAGAACCAGAGTGGTGTTGAATACTGAACTAAAGCTGGGGAGACCTGGTTCAAAGTCCCACTCTGCCAATAACCTCACTTTGGGCCTAACCTACCTCACAGGGTGGTTGTTAGGCTAAACAGAAAGTGGAGAGAACAATGTATGCTGCCTTGAGCTTTTCGGAGGAAAAGTGGAATATAAATTTAGTTAATATTTGGCAGTGGAGATGCAACACTTCATTTGCACAGGACAGACTGCGAGTTACTCTTCCCTTCCCTCCAGTGCCAAAGCTTTATTCAGTACGTAATTCCCATCCTGTGTTGTTTGAATGCCTAGCTCTCACTAATTCCTTTTCCTTCTTGGTTCAGTGTGAGGAGATAGCCTACGAGGAACGACTGTACCCAGCTGGGAAATGGGCATGCATTACCAGAGGAGAACCCAAATATGAGCAAAGCATCTCTATGGGTTTCATGAAACTAATACGGTACATCTGCAAGGAGAACTCCCTAGGTATGTGGTAGCACGTGCCATCGTGGCAGGGAAATGGAAGCCTGCAGCAGCTAGACCCGCTGGAACTGGAAAGGCCAGAGTTGGGTTTCTGAAGATCCTCCTCTTTCACTCTCTGGTGTCTTTATGTGTGTTTTTATCTAGGCCGTCAGTTGGGGATGACAGTGCCAGTGATCAACGAGATCCACCTGAACAAGGAGGGCACGGAATTGCTTCAAGAAGTCATCACTGCCTATTACCTCCCTGAAGAATTTCAACCTAACCCCCCTCTCCCCTTGGACCCCGACATCCAGATACAAGAGAGAGCACCACTTCGGGTTATCTCCAGGTGGGCCCTGACTCATGCATGCTAGGAATATGTTTTATGTGCCACAGGTCTCTAAAGGAAGGAAGGAAGGATGCTTTCTTATCCTAGCTGGGAGAAAGGGAATGCATAGCAGGGAAGAAAGTGGCTAAGCGAGATCCTATTATGGAGACGGGAAAGAAAGCTGGCTCTCTCCAATTCCCCCACCCTCCAAGATGTAGTGAAGGATAGAGGGATGGGTGAGCAGAGAAACAGTCACAGCTCTAGATCTTTACGGGCAATTGTTTTGTTGTTCACCTTGTGTAAAGGGTGTTTTATGGGACCACCACAGAAGAAACAATCCTGCGGGAGATTCACCTTCTCTGGGAGTTGCTGGGCTCCACAGACAATGTGCTCCGCGAAACCTACTTGGTGGCTGCGTACCAGAACCCTGGCGTCCCTAACCGCCGCAATGAGATCTGGTTTATCCGGCGAGCAGACTGAAAGCACCTTGAATCCCTGACAAGATTACAATCCACCCTCCGTGACTGGATCCGGTTTAGATGGCAGTTTTGAAGGAGAGGAATGCACATCCTGACTCACTGTAGAATAGATGAAGTGCTCCTTCCCCCCCCCCCCCCCGTGCGAACCCAGAGACGGTTTCCACCCTACTCCTGCAGGGGGTGCTGTGGTGTTGTCGATGGAGCTGGCGTTGGAAGGAACAAGGGGTGTCTGCTTCAGTGGGCCCTGAGTGCAGCCGTGCCACATTTGGATGAAGGCGCATTTAGGAGCACAGGAAGCTGCCTTATACTGAGTCAGACCATTGGTCCATCTAGTTCAGTATTGTCATCGCTGACCGGCAGTGGCTTCTCAGGTGTTCAGGTAGGGAAACATTCCCGGTCCCACCTGGAGATGCCAGGGATTGAACCCGGGACCTTCTGAATGCAAAGCAGTTGCGCTACCACAGAGCCATGGCCCTTCCCCCTCCTCGGGGATTGTATCAGGGATTGTAGCTGTTGTGCAACCCACAGCTCACATTCCAAGGGTTAGGTATCAATCCTGAAACGAATCTAGCGAGAGCAGGCCGGAACACCACTGCCTACAGCCGTGCCCATAACTGGCAAATGCTGGTGTACTGAGGCACAGGTTATGACTAGGTTACTTGTAGAAGGAGGATTTCACTTCTGATGCCTCGGAGTATCCCTTTTAGCCATGCGCACGAGAAGCTGCTAGTCAGCTTTGTTATCCAACAGCAGAAGAGCCGTTCCCACAGTTTGGGATGAGGTAGCTGTAGACTTCCTTGACTGGAATAATGTGAACACCTGTCCAGGAGCAAATGGGAAATCCCCGCCAAAGGGCTAAGGCTCAAAGGGAGATCGGAGAAGCAGAGATCTCTGGCCTATAAGTCCTCCTGTTTTCCCAAGAGCACATAGAGAGATAAATGCCACCCACTGGCTACCTCCTGCCTATGAGCCAGTTTCTCAATCAGGCAGGCTTGGTGCGAGCTGAGCAGGCCACAGAGTACGTGTTAAGTTGTCGCTGGCAGCATTTTTGTCGCTGTGTGTTGCGTTGTGCATTGACTGGTTGGTATCACACTCATGAATGCTGCTGTCCTCTCCCAAAGAAGGCTGGTAGCACAAAGCAAACCTGAAATAAAATCTAGCCCAACCCTCTCTGTGTATCTCATTTTACTGACTTTTGTGGCATTCGACTCCAGTAACCGGTGGGGGTCACCACTCAGATGGAAGATCCAGAAACAACACAAAACCCTGACACCCAGAGAGTATCCAGGTGACATGCAAGACATCTGCTTGCTCAGAATCAGGTAGGTCATTTTGATACAAAGGAGCAGGCTATTACCATGCCGTCTTCTTAAACTGCTGTGATCAGGGAAGGCACTAAATAACCACCGTGCCTCTCCACAACTCAGAATGGGGAATACATCTGCATTACAGATCAGATCTGACCATGAGAAATTGGAAGTCTTTCCCTCTTCAAGGAAAATTGGATAAGATGACATGCTTCTGTTAGTTATGTTCTGTGACCAGTATATAATAGCCACTTACCAATATAAGTTCCCACTCAGCTGCGCATCTGTAAATGCATTTTTTCTTTTTTCAGCAGTGAAGGGTGTGCATTGCCTTATTTGGAAGCCATAACCTTGACATTGGAAGCGTAACCTTTTAAGTTAATTGGGTTGAGTAGAAGAAGAAGAAAAAAGAGTGAATGGCTATCCATGGCTATCACCTTAGCAGAGCTAACTTCAATACTGTGCAGCAGTGGTAATACTCAGGAGTAATTTGTGAAGTATCATGTTCTTGCCTTTGTGTGGAAGAAGCAGATTTTGTAGGTTGGTGTTTGATTGCTTCTTCTTAACATTGACAACAATCTCACCTTTTAAATAATTGTTTTAGAAGTTTGAAAACATGAAGATTAAGCCACTTTTTTGCAGTGGTAAGTCAGTTTTTTTAACATAATATCATTTCCTCCAGAGGCTGCTCTTGTCTAACAGCAGGCTTTTGTTGAAATGATGATGAATCAAAGATCTAACAGGAACACAAAGACACGCACAAATAGTAAAAAGCAAGGTATTTTAAACACATTAGAAACGACAGCTACCAAAGACATTGTGAGACACGTACTGAATTGTTATAAGCCTAAGAACACATGATGCAGCAAAGGCAGAGGCATTAAATGTATTTGTCATCTTGATATATGAAGATAAAACTTAACAGGAGATCAGTAGTCCAGGCACCTGACAGAAGCAATAAGGCAATCTGGTTTTAAGAATTGAATAAGAATTGTATGGATTAATTCCACATTTTAAAATCAATGGGCCTGGATGGTGGAGCCATAGGGCTTGTTTTATTTAAAGCAAACACAAAACATCAAAGTTCTGTGTCAAGAAAAGGTGAATTCTGTAATCTGTTTGTTATGCAGATAAAGCAAATGTGCATCCATTTTGCATAATTTGCTGGTTCTGGGAAGTTTCAAGGTAATGAAAATTCTCTTGAGAGCTAAGCTGAATTCCCCCTCTGACTTGTGAGGCACTGCATTGCACCTTCCCGTGTCGTATTTTTGCAGCCAAGGCTAGAAACTTGTTCAACCCAATACAAAGCAAAAACAGTTTCTTGGGATGCTGATTTTTGTATTGAGCGCCAAATTCTATATTTTGCGTAGATTTATAGAATATAAAGAGTCCTGCCTGCATCCTAGTTACCTGAAAGGGGCCTGGGACTTTGAGGTCTTTGGCAGTCGTTACTGTGAAATCCTGCAGGCTAAGAGAAGCCCCAGAAGAATTGAAATGCTGCACCTATCCTAGAAAAATTAGGCCAAAAAGATGTAGAGCCTTGCTTTGGTCTCGTGTTGGTTTGCAGCTGAGGCTATAGGTGAGGCCACAGACTACGCAGTTATATCCCATACAATTCAGTGGAATAAACCAATACTTTAGTAGCCTAGAAAATGAAATGAATGGCAGCACCACTTCTCCCCAAATGGCTATCTAGCAAGTGGCAGTGCAGGATCAAAACATTTAAAATAAAGCTATCCTGCAGTGCTGGTGCAAACCTGACTTAAGTTAAACATCTGTAGTAGTCCAAATATATCACTGATTATATTGAATTAATATATGAACTTCCATCTCTCCAACTCCAGGCCACAAACATTTCTCCTTTTGTCTGCTGTCTTACCTGGTTGGTAGTACCCCCTGCTGAATTCAATGAGGCTTCATAGAATCCCACTGTAATGCATTTTGCTCAATTTGGTTCACTTTCCCTTACAATCCATATTAAGAAAGCTAGGAGAGCAAGTGGTAGAGATATGCATAAGCCATTAAAATATGGTACTTCTCCCCTCCAAACCACCTTAGTACATTAATACATATCCAAGAGAAATCCATTATTCCTCTACCCTCGTTCAATTGAATTTCCTCGCTTGGTTTGGGCACCCCTTCCATTGTTAAATTAATATTTCTGACATAAAAAACGCCCCTTTGTTCTGTGGAAATACTGATACACATAATGATTTCTGTGTTCCCCCTACTGCCAAGGGAACCTCACAACCTTCTGTCTTCTAATGAAATGCTCTCTGATGTGCAGCTAGAAAAACGCCGAAGAAAAAAAAACAAACCCAGCAACCCTGCTATCTCAGTCCACAAAGTAGTCATCTTTTAAGGTTTATTGGTTTGTATTAGGGATACCTTTTAAAGTCAGCATTCTTTATGACGTGAAGGGGCTTAACAGGAATTTCCTGGGTTGGCAACGTATTAGTGTGAGATTCTAAATTGCTGTGTTCTGGTCCTGGAAGGACAAAGGAGTCAGGAATTCAAGTTGTGAGGTATTGACCCTAATTCCACCTTGGGAATGCCCCCCTTCAGTATGAGATAACATCACAACCGAAGGAAGAGGCACCTACTATCTGTTTCTGCCTGAAAAACAGCATCATGTAAGAATATGAAGGCTAGACACAGACTTGCAAAGTGAATTATTTGCCAAAGCCACCACCTTTGCAAACAAGCTTCTTTGTGTTCTTTGTCTAGGGCAGGGTGGCTAACACCAGACTCTGCAGGTGGCTGTTGGAGTCCAACATGGCTAGTGATGACAGGAGTTGTAGCCATATTCAACTATCTAAAGGGCTGCCACATGCAAATGGGGCAAGCTTGTCTTCTCAAGCTCCGGGCTCAATGACTATATGGTCTAATTGTGTGATGCCACACCCCCTCCCAGCAGCCAATTTATATTATGCTACGTGCCATGGCAGCCATTTTGTGACTGGCGCCCACAAGCCTCACAATTCAAAGTGTGCCCACTGGTCCAAAGAATCTGATGATGCCTAGGGAGTGCAGAACTCACCTGTGCTAAAAGACGTCTGGCTGCTTTTGTACTATTTTACAAGCAACCCAATTGTGTGTGTGTACAGTATGTGTGTTCAAAACTATAAGATATTTTATACATTTCCCTTCAGTTTGGGTAAGAAAGGGTAAACATAACTACCTGCTAGTTTATTTGGGAGTAAAATTAATCATGCACACACAAACACATTCTACATAGAGGCTTATAATTCAATCAAAGTATTAGCCCACACATTTTCTCCTTAATATTCAGAAGTGAATAGCAATGATAGCTACCAGGTGGGAGTGTTCAAATGAACAGCTTTATCCTGGCATTATGGGTAGCCTTCAGTGAGGATAGCATTCCTTAAACTCCAAAGTATTTTCATATGTACTTTATAAGAGAAAGAGAAGAAATGCCACAGTTTGCAAATTCTTGGGAGTAAATGGCTCTTTATCCTGCAATTGAACAGCATGCAAAACTCCCTGAGGTAACAAAGGCCATTTACCACACAGTAAGCATCTTGTGAGAACATGAACAAAGGTTATAATCTTTACAGCCTCATCCCTAGTTGCTAGCCTGGAAAGGAAATAGGGTTGTCACCCGCCCTGCTGTTCCCAGCTTGAGACAATAAAGAAATGGAATAGGACTCAGAGCCCTTTGATCTTCTCTGCCAGTGATCAGAGAGAGGAAACTTCTCAGAGCCTGGAGACTAGTTTCTTTAATGGTTTTAGCAGACCCCTGTAAAGTATCCTCAGGCCAGGAGACTGCAATGTCATGTTCCTCGCAGGCTAAAATCCACCCATACAGGTGTGATATGAATACAGCAATAATTTAAGTGTTAGGGTAGGATGTAGAAACCATTTATAGATACTCGCATGTAATAAGCAGGGGGAAAATATATACATAGACCAAAAATATATATACTGTGAAACCTGAGATTAGCAAGCCGCCTATGGCAAGAGCATCCTTGAAAACTTTCCAAGTGGTTGAGAAGTTTGTCCAGCAGCAGATAACCAACTTAACCAATTTTGAACTTCCCAGTTTTACTTACTTGGGAACCCTTGATTGCCTAAAATAAAAGCCCATTGACCAGAGAGACGATTGTCATGGTTTGAGTCAAGACATCTGGTAAGCAACTTGTCAGGAAGACTGAGAGGAACTAACTTATTTATTACTTCCCCAAGGGCTTGTGGTTTCCTCCTCCAAAGGAGCTACTTTCATTCATCCCTGGTTACAGACTGTAGCCAGACTCTGTGCTTTTCAAGGTCTTAACCAGACTGCTTCAAATATACAATACACTGGAGGTTCCTTGGTCTGTTTCCTTGGGAGAATTATTCCTTGGAAGAACTGGGGGTGAAAAGTTGGGATGAGTATAAGAACCTAAAAGCATAAGATGAGTCTGTGCTTTGGGCCATTGACCCATCTATTTTCAGCATCCTGTTCTCCTGGCAAGATGCCTTTGGGAAGCCCCAAACCAGGACCTGAGCAGAACAGCAGCCCTCTCACCACTTGTGATTCCCAGCAACTGCTATGCAGAGCCAAACTGCCTTTAGCAGCAGAGGCAGAATCTAGCCACTGAGAATCAGCCACACTGAGATTCCTGCATTGCAGGGGGTTGGACTAGATGACCCTTAGGGTCCCTTCCAATGCTACAATTCTGTGATTCTGGGGATTCACCGAACCCTCTAGCGCAATTTGGGTAGGGTGCTGGCTGTTCATGGGGGGGGGGGGAGTTCTGTTGTGGAAGCAGAAATCTTTGCATTGATTAAACACTTTAGTTGGAATCTGCCCAAGCAAAGCCTTATGAGGAACGTTTGAAGGAGCTGGGTATCTTTAGCTGGAAAAGAGGAGACAGAATTGGCGCCCCGGAAGCTTTTATATGTGAAGGGCGGTCTACAAATTTAATAATAATACAGTGGTACCTGGGGTTAAGTACTTCATTCGTTCCGGAGGTCCGTTCTTAACCTGAAACTGTTCTTAACCTGAAGCACCACTTTAGCTAATGGGGCCTCCTGGTGCCGCCAGAGCACGATTTCTGTTCTTATCCTGAAGCAAAGTTCTTAACCTGAAGCACTATTTCTGGGTTAGCAGAGTCTGTAACCTGAAGCGTATGTAACCTGAAGCCTATGTAACCCGAGGTACCACTGTAGTTTGAAGATCAGCCACAGGAAAGATTTGGGGACCCATCGTCAAACCCTGTATTTATCACGTTGGTGTCCAAAAACCAGTTCTGTGTTGGCCAAGGCACCAAGGCACCCATGAACACCTCCTCTTTGTGGCTTCCAGGTATGCGGAATGGGGAAAGACGAACACGGGGCAGGGAGCTGCTTCTCAAAGTCGGCGCGAGAGAACCTGAGACACCTTCGGAGCGCCGAGAGGTGAGCGCGCGCCTCGGGCCTCCCCGCCCGAGAAAAGCGCCTCCAAGCCCGGCAGGGGTCGCTGGGCAGCCGGGCAGGTAACGTTGGGAGGGGAGCGCGGTGGGGTGGGAGGGTCGGTGGGTTCCGGCCTGCCTTGCCGGGAGCGGGATTGCTCCTCCCGGGGCCGGAAGCTCCTCCTTGTCCCGGGTGTGCGAGGGGCGGAGCGGGGCTGGGTTGGGCGGCTGGGCCGGCCTGGGCGAAGAGAGTCCCGCCGCAGCCTGAGCCGCTCTTTTTCTGCGAGCGGCATGGAGTGAGAGCGAGCGAGCGAGGGCCGGAGGTGGCCAGCGGGGCGCAGCAGAAGGGGGACGCCGAGGCGAGCGCGAGATGGCTGGGGAGATGGCGCGGGGGCTCCGGCTCCTCCTGCTTCTCGGTGAGTGAGTGGGGTGGGGTGGGGTGTTGGGAGAGAGAGAGGGAGCCCTTCTCCGCCCGCCTCGGAGGCCGGGAGGATGCATCGCCCGGCTACCCCGCGCGGGGCTCCTTCCTTCCTTCCTTCCCATTTTGCGCGAGCAGCGCGCTTTTACGCATTGCCTTGGACACTGGTGTGCGTGTGTGTTTGTGTGGAGAGGCGAGCTGCGCGTCTTCCCCGAAGAACGCGTGCCAGAAAGTGCGCGCCGTGCCGCTCGCGGGTGTGTGTGGAAGGGAGGGCGAGCGAGCGGGCGCCTGCCTTTCCGCGCGGGGCTTCTTTGTGTCCGCCCGTGAGGCGTCGGAAGGGGAGCTGCGAAGCGGCCGCGCGCTTTCTCTCTCCCTCTTCAAGCCATTCAAAGCCCCTCTTGGTCCCCAAAGCGCTTCCCATCCCTCGGCCCGTCTCCTTGGTTTTGCACCCGTCGCAACAGGGCGCGTTTCCCCCCCCCCTTCTCCCTCATTCCCTCCCTCATTAGACGCGAGCCCAGCAATTGCTCGGTGCCATTCAGACTGAACAGCGGGATCTTGCCCGAGCAGGGAGCCAGGCAACGTGTCTCCTCCTCCTCCCTCCTCCTGGCTGCCTCTAACGTGCTGGTTTGAAAACTGCTCCAAGGAGCGGGGAGAGAGGGGTTGGGAGAGCTTTGGCTGGCTGGAGGAACGAGGGGAACACACGCCAATACTTTTTATTTCCTCCCCAATGGTTCTTCTTTTTGGGAAGCAGGCGCTAGTTGGCGTCTTCAGAGGAGCTTAAAACCACATTCCTGTCCCGTCTGCGACCTGGGTTGTTTGGCTTCTTCATGAGCGCAAGGAAGGGCATTTGTAGGCAGATAGTTGGTTTAGTTTATTCACAGGTTGGTCACAACGAGGGAGAATTGCAGGAGGTTGTGCCCTTTGTTGGTGTGCTTTAAACCTCGGTTAAGAAGTCCGCAGGATCCCGGAGCTTTGCAGAACTCTGGTTTGCAGCCGCCTCCATTAATGAGAATTTGAAACTACTGGGGCCATTCTGATAAGCTTCAGCCTAATCGCCAGGACAAAAGCTGTAGGGCTCAAACTTCAGAATGAATCTGTTGGATTTGGGTGGCACTGCAGATTTGGAGAATGCATCCTGAATTTATCGGCTGTCTGGTTCTCAGACTAATGGAGACAACACAGAAGTTATCATGTTAATATGTTTGCAAGAACAAATGTCCAGTAACTGTTTTGCAGACCTAGCTGTTGAACCTCGTTACAGCAGAGAATTGATTACTTTAATTCAGTCAACAACAAACTCTTCAGAACAATTTTTGTTAGAGAAGCGCTTGCTCTCCCAAATACTTGGCTGATAAATGCAATGACTGATTCCTAGTGTTGACATCAGGTCATGAACCTGATTATGGGTGAAGTCTCTCTATGTTAGGGATTGAACCCGTATATAACTTGCACAAACAGAAAGGTATGTTGAATCAATATTTGGCATGTTGTGCAACTGCAGAGACAACGTCCCGTTGCAGTTCTTTGATATTACAAGTCAGAGAAAGTTCTTGCAGCAATTTAGATCTTGGAGAGGATAATCTAATGGAGCCCTACCTTTCTGATTCACGTGATGATGAATTAGTTGGTATAGTGCGTGCAAAATAAGACGAGATAACCTATTACTGTTTTTACCAGTCACATTTTCCTTCCAAAGAACAATAGAAATGCTTGCTCATGCGTTGTGCTGCCACACAAGAGAGAGTTGCATGAAGTTGTACATTTGAGGTGGTAAAAAATGTAGAATTTTCACAGTGGAAAGTATTTTTCAGCTTCTCTTACCAGTGTTGTTCAATTAATGCTTTTCATAGATGGTCCCCAGAGTGCTCTTATGATGCAAAATACCATGCTGGCTGTTGTGTTAGAAGTTCCATATCTTGTGCATGTGCAATATTCAATTTTCAGGATATTGTACCTAAAATGGTGGAAAATCTCATTCTGAATTTAAAATTAATCTCAGTAAATCTATATATACAGAGTGGCATCTACTTATGTCTGCCTTCTGGCACAGTGGAAATCTGTTTCCACAACGGGACTTACAGTTTCTACCCTTCCCCCTCATGCATCCCCCAAAACTGCTCTACTGCAAGGTCAGCTGTAAGCTATTTTGGAATTGAGGAAGAATTGCCCTCTTACTTAGATTTTTATTTATTATTTATTGAGTTTATATGCCGCCTTATCCCTGGAGGTCTCAGGGCGGTTCACAAAATAAAATCAAAATATAAAAACACGAAATACATAATCAAAATAAAAACAACAACCCAATATCCACTCTCCCCCAAAACCCCCACATTTTAAAAGAGCACAGGATGTCAATCAAATCAACCAAAGGCCTGGTTAAAAAGGAACATTTTTGCCTGGTGCCCAAAGGTGTATAATGAAGGCACCAGGCGAATTTCCCTGGGGAGAGCATTCCATAGATGGGGAGCCACTGCAGAGAAGGCCCATTCTCATGTTGCCACCCTCTGGACCTCTGGGGGAGGAGGCACGCGAAGAAGGGCCTCAGGAGATGATCTCTGGGTTCAGGTAGGTTCATATGGAAAGAGGCTGTCCTTGAGGTATTGCGGTCGTGAGCTGCTTAAGGATTTATAGGTCAAAACCAGCACTTTGAATTGGACCTGGAAACTAATTGGTAGCCAGTGCAGCCGGACCAGGATTGCTGTAATGTGCTCAGACTCCAGTGAGCAACCTGGCTGCTGAATTCTGCACTAGCTGAAATTCCTGAACCGTCTTCAGAGGCAGCCCTATGTATAACACATTGCAGTAATCTAACCTTGAGGTTACCAGAGCATAGACAACAGTAGTTAGGCTACCCCTGTCCAGATAGGGGCATAGTTGGGCCACCAGCCGAAGCTGATGGAAGCCACTCTGGGCCACTGAGGCCACCTGAGCCTCGAGCGATAGCAAAGGATCCAGGAGTACCCCCAAGCTATGAACCTGCTCCTTCAGAGGAAGTGTAGCCCCATCAAGATCAGGTGATCTCCCACCCATCTGGTCTAGGGAACCACCCACTAACAGTGCCTCAGTTGTATCTGGATTGAGCTTCAGTTTGTTGGCTCTCGTCCAGTCCGTTAACCGAGGCAAGACACTGGTCCAGCACTTCGACTGCCTCACCTGTTAGATGTAAAGGAGAAATAGAGCTGAGTGTCATCAGCATACTCTTGACAACATACTCCAAACCTCCCGATAGCCCCACCCAGCGGTTTCATATAGATGTTAAACAACGTAGGGGGTAGGATTCAGCCCTGCAGAACCCCACATTGAAGATTTTCTGGAGCACTGAAGTTGCACTTGGAATATTGGGTGGGAAGAACCTGTAGGCAGAAATGTTGAGTACTATATAAAAGGATGTCACATAGAGGAGGGAGAAAGGTTGTTTTCTGCTGCTCCAGAGAAGCGGACACGGAGCAATGGATCCAAACTACAAGAAAGAAGATTCCACCTAAACATTAGGAAGAACTTCCTGACAGTAAGAGCTGTTCGACAGTGGAATTTGCTGCCAAGGAGTGTGGTGGAGTCTCCTCCTTTGGAGGTCTTTAAGCAGAGGCTTGACAACCATATGTCAGGAGTGCTCTGATGGTGTTTCCTGCTTGGCAGGGGGGTTGGACTCGATGGCCCTTGTCGTCTCTTCCAACTCTATGATTCTATGATTCTAACTTTGATTTCCTATCCATAGTCTCATTCATCACCCTCTTTGGGATTCTTATATTTCTGATGGCAGAGGGCTCTTGTAATCCCTAAGGGTTGTATCCAGCAGAGGTGTCCTGATAGCACAATGATTTCCCTCTCCTCTCTCTGCATCCCCAGTCTTATTATTATCATCTGCCTATCTGGAGCAGATGGGAAGGAAGTCCTATTGTGCAGGCAGAAGTTGGTGACAACCCAAATATCAATAATTCCCAATCATTAAGAGTTTTGAACCCCCATATTGTAGGGGGTTGGGCTAGATGGCCCTCATGGTCCCTTCCAACTCTTACGATTGTATGAGGGATCAGCAGTGAGAATTGGCCATCTTGAGGAGCATCAGCATGGAAGGGACACAACAACAAGAAGTTGATTAGATTCGGGCTGTTGAACTTGAGTCCAGTTTAACTCGGTGGGACTTGAGTTATAACTAACTTGTATCATGGATTCCAGGAGGACCCGAGAACATCCAACATAGGCTGCAAGCTATGCACACCTACCTGGAGTAAGCTTTCTTGAAAACAAATGTGACCACCTTCTGAGTGCAATCACATGAATGCCTGATGTTCACCTGAATCCAGTGCAAGGGCCTGATAGGCTAGAAAAGCGTCCATCTAATTTCTCCATATCTAGCAGAGGAGAGCATCTAGTTCAGGGTTTCCCAAACATGGGTCTCCAGCTGTTGTTGGACTACAATTCCCATCATCCCTGACCGCTGGTCCTGCTAACTAGGGATGATGGGAGTTGTAGTCCAAGAACAACTGGAGACCCAAGTTTGGGAAACCCTGATCTAGTTGAATGCAAGTACAATACACCTGAAACTGATCACAAAAGCCCAGTTATTTCTTGTAAAATACAGGACGCCTGCAGCAAAACCAACTTTCCTGATGGGTGTGCTTCATCTTTCTAAACCTTTAAACGGGAAAATGTTAACAGCCGCCTACTGCATCTGGGTTGCTGCTTTAGGACTTGATATTTACATTATTTCCAGTAGATGCTGAAAATGCACCATGCGGCTGAACGCATTACATTTCTGAAGTGCTTAAATATTAAGCCGTTCCTCAAAATAGATGCCAAGGGCAAGTAAGCACAAGTACAAGAATAACCCATGAAAGGAGGGTGGAAATGCATGAAAATGAAGCTGGTGTGATTAGTTGAAATTACAGGGCAGCAATGTGGGCTTGCTGGATGGAATGGAAGAAGCCTTTGAAGTAAGCTAGCTGTTAAGTTGTAAAAGCAGCCCTTATGCTACCCTTAACACCGGAGGTAACATCTGCAGGGGGATGCAGAGCTGAGGCCGGGCTTGTGTGCCTAGTCAGTAGTAGAATACCGCATTCCTTGCCTGGCATTGCTTTGTTCACCTAAGGTATATGAAGTCTGGAAAAATCCCCACATTTCATTTGAACTTTGTTATGTAGTAATTCACAAACCTTGGGCTACTATACAGAACTTTGTGGATTTTTCACCTCTTTTAGGTCCCAGTTTCCCCCCATGCTTTCTGTGTTACTGTAAAGAACGGAAAAGGTGTCCCCTTTGTTTTCTGCCTTCACTGCTGATTCATGCGTTAATGCCAGACCAAACATTTTAGCTTCCACTTCCAGTGCTTTTCACAGAAATGGGATCTGCGGTCCAGAAAAATGCAAGCTCATACCCAGGCAACATCCTCACCTTTTCAGCAAGTGAATTGTTTTAAAATCTGCTGTGTACAGTGTGCTAGATGCCACGTACATGATGCTTACAATCCGTAGGTAGCAAATATGGCCCATGAAAAGGAGTCCATACAAGAATAATGTACAAGATGTTAAAAATTTGTCGCCTTCATGAAGTTCAAAGAGCTAGTGCAGCTCTCGGGTATTGATTGCCCCTGAGCATGGCTGAGTGTGGATCTTATTACAAGCAAATAAAGCTATTGTTTGCCCACCTGTGAGGCATTCAGCAAGTGTGAGTTTTGAATGCTCTGCCCTCTCAAAGAAGCAACTATATTAGGAGTAGCCCTGCAGATGTCTGTGATAAAGGTCATACTTTGAGCTGAATGAGAGATCTAATCCTCCCCCTTTTCACACTACCTTGCGGACAAACCCTTCCTTGCAGTCCTTTGTGTGGCTTGATGATGGAGGAGGAGGTGGGGGATGTCTCAAAGTGTCCTCATCCTGCTCTGCTTTTTAAAACAAAAACAAAACCCCAAAGTATTTAAAGTGAAGCATGCAAGGGAGTTATGTCCAGGGACCCAACAGCCATTGTGGTGCCCTTCAGACGTTTTGGACTACAAATCCCATCAGCTTCAGCCAGCATGGGCATTGAACCTAGGAACAACCAATGGTCCATCTTAGGCCATCATCCTGTTCTCACAGTGGCCAACCCTATGAGAAACCCCCAAGCACAGGCATGGCCAAACTTAGCCCTCCAGCTGCTTTGGGACTACAACTCCCATCATCGCTAGCTAATAGGACCAGTGGTCAGGGATGGTGGGAATCGTGGTCCCAAAACAGCTGGAGGGCCAAGTTTGGCCATGCCTGCCCAAGCAGGACCTGAGCACAAGAGACTCTTCCCTCCTGTGGTTTCCTGAAACTGGTATTCGGAAGCATAAACTGCCTTCAAGCATGGAAGCAGGGCATTCATCATCCTTCATGGGTTAGTCAGATACAATGGGAGTTGTGGTCCACAATATTTGGAGGGGTCCATGTTTACTACCCCTAGTATTACGTGTGAATGGATGTACAGTGGTAGCTCGGGTTACATAAGCTTCAGGTTACAGACTCCGCTAACCCAGAAATAGTACCTTGGGTTAAGAACTTTGCTTCAGGATGAGAACAGAAATCGTGCTTTGGCGGCGTGGCAGCAGCGGGGGGGGGGGCTATTAGCTAAAGTGGTGTTTTAGGTTAAGAACAGTTTCAGGTTAAGAACGGACCTCCGGAACGAATTAAGTTCTTAACCTGAGGTACCACTGTATTGGTTTAGACTACATTGGCAGTGGGCCATCAGCGAAACAACTTTGATTCAAAGCAGATGATAACCCGTTTCTCCAGGTCTCATCCAAGTAGTGCTCATTCCATTTAGCTTGCTTTCTTGGGTCAAGAAGGACATGAAGCCTGGGAGCAGGGAATCAAAGCTATTAGGAAGTGCTCCTCCCCGATGTTAGATTCTGCATAGTTCCTTACTTTAAAGCCACTCTCGTTCTGTAAATTGCAAGGGTGGGGGAGGCATACGTCTCCAGAAAATGCATGCATTCTTTTTTATGCGCCAATATTGTTGAATGGACATTACCACCCTTGTTATTTTTTATCTGCAAAAGTATAAAAAGCAAATTTTGGGTCCCATTGCTGTTTTGTTCCTGTTTTACGGCCTTCCTGAGCTTTGTTCAGTTTTTGTCTCCTCTTCCCTTCCTTCCTTCGCTGCCTGCTATTTCTGTTTCTGCTGCAATCCAGGCACCCCCTTCACTTTTGCCTTCACTCCCACTTCGCTCCACATTCTGCCTGCTCGAGTGATCAAAGTACCATTGGCCTTGAAAGTTAGCACCCCAGTTAAATAAATGGAGGCAAAAGCAGAAAGGTCGATTTTAATAAACCAGATGTTCTTAAAAAACAAAAACCCTTTCAGCTACTTACTATTGGGCCTGTGGTTGTGCAGAGAACTCTCCTAACGGTCTCCTGGTTTTCCTTTTCCCCCTTTGCACTGGAAAACAAGAGTCCGTATATACGCCTACCAACTTAGATGGCTTTAGGAGAAGATAAGGCAGATACGTTTTTGGTGGCTACTAGTCACATTTAATATGTTTTACCTCCCTTGTCAGATGCTGTAACAACAACAACAACAACAATAATAACAATTTATTATTTATACCCCGCCCATCTGGCTGGGCTTCCCCAGCCACTCTGGGCGGCTTCCAAAAGAATATTAAAATACTATAAGACATCAAACATTAAAAGCTTCCCGAAACAGGGCTGCCTTCAGATGTCTTCTAAAAGCCTGGTAGTTGTTGTTCTCTTTGACATCTGGTGGGAGGGTGTTCCACAGGGTGGGCGCCACTACCGAGAAGGCCCTCTGCCTGGTTCCCTGTAACTTGGCTTCTCGCAGTGAGGGAACCGCCAGAAGGCCCTCGGTGCTGGACCTCAGTGTCCGGGTAGAACGATGGGGGGGGGGGGAGACGCTCCTTCAGGTATACTGGACCAAGGCCGTTTAGGGCTTTAAAGGTCAGCACCAACACTTTGAATTGTGCTCGGAAACGTACTGTATACTTCTAAATGCCAATGGATGGGAATCACAAGTGGGGAGGGAGTGTGCTGTTGTCCTCAGGTTCTGCTAGTTATCTGGCTGGCTATTATAAGAATGGGAATGTGGACTAGATAGGCTACTGGCCTGACCCAGCAGGCTCTTATTTTTTTATATGTCCTCAGGTTGCATAATCAGTGCACCATCTTTAGTCATTAAAAGTATATAAAGCCATGTTTTTAGTGGCTGAGCCACAAACAAAAATTTCCCTTGCATGGAATGCTAATCAAAATCTAAGCTTTGAATATTTTGGGAAAGCACAACTGGACGGCTTGAGCCACTTGCTTGTCTGGGACAGGAAAGAAGAAGCGGAACTTAATCTCTCCATCTAAAAGGCTGACTGGTGCTGTTATGGGTATGAGAACGGGTGTGTGCGTACACAGCCTTGGCTGCTAGGGGATAGGTATACATGGAGTCTATTCGGGAAATGTGTGGCACTTGGTTGCTAACAATGTATTTTCATTGGGCATTTTTGTCAGCTGGTTTTTCAGCGTCCATTAAAGTCAATGATCATGGGGTCTGATTTTGCAGGATTTGCTATGCCTGAAGGGGAAGTGTTGGCATTCCTGTGCAAGCTTGACAGTGCAAGACAGTATATGATAGATGCATGCCCTGCAAGGATTCTGCTGGCCCAAGCTGCTGCCCATTGGATTTGACTCTTCTCAAAGATTGGGGGCTCCTGTTAGCAGAATGGCTGCTGCAATATACACAGTGGGCTCTGAACCAATCGCTTTTTGCCATTTCGGGGAATGCTTTCCGGACACCACAAAGTGTGGACTACTCAGCAGCATTCTCTGTAGAATGCCTTTCTAATTTCATAGCTGTTGCCCCTAGTGGCACGACGAGTCCATGTGTCTGGCTGTTAATCAGAAGGTTGGCGGTTCAAGCCCACTCAGGGACGGCTGTGGACAGGATTCCTGCATTGTACTAGATCAGGGACGTCCAACTCCCAAAAGACTGCGAATAAAAAACTGGCAGTGATGTACTCCTTTTTTGAGGGGTTTGGGTCAAAGTTGCTGAGCTTTTTTTTAGGGAGGAAAGTCCAGGTTTTTTTTGGGGGGGTACTAAAAATGGGAAGGAAAATGTCAAAATTTATCAAAGGAGGAAAGCTGCTCACCAAAATATCACTAAGGAAAAAAAGAGCCTCACAGTGAAAACTCCCATCTTCTGTTCTAGCGATCATGCACAAATGGAGGCCAGGAAAAGGAGCCCACGATTGACTGGTCAACCTGATGGACATCCCTGCACTAGATGACCCTCGGGGTCCCTTCCCACTTTTCGATTCTAGGGTTCTAGGATCAACAAGCTGCCGACTAGACTGGGATCTTAAAAAGAAAAGAGAACAGTAGACTGCTGCTCCCCCCCCCCCCCGCTTCCAGGTTTTGCCTCCTTGCAATCTTACCTCACTGCAGCCCATTCTCATGCTTTTCCTCTGGCCCTCTCATTCATCCTGTTACTCTCTGCGTAACCACAGGAGGGAAAGGAAAGCCACTTCCGGCCTACCCAGGAGGTGGGGTTGTGGGCTTCACGCCCACCCCCCACGTGAGCGGGGGCTGGTTTCAGCCCCCGCGAGAGCAGGGGAATCCTGGCCGGGAATCCCGGCCGTGTCTGCCCTATTTAGGGCCGGCGCAGAGGGGGCTCACCCTCTTTTCGCCAGCTAGCCCCCACGTTTTCCCGCCCTCCCTCCCTTTAGGTAGGCTTTAGGTAGGTCTCTGAATTTGCTATGGACTTCGGTCTGTCGCCGCATGGGGCATGGTAGGATTTTTTCCCAATTGGCAATTTACAGCCATTTGGTTTTTCGCCTACCTCGTAGCAACTCGTCACAACTCTTCGGCATTGGTGGTAGGCATTGGTAAGAAGGGGTTAAGAGGATGTGGGGGGGGAGGAATGCCATCACCTCCCCCCAGTGAGCGAAGGGTGGTCCGTTAAAGGACTCCGGGGGGCGTGGCCCTGTCCGAAGCCTATGGAGGTGTGGGCCAAAGGCACGCCCCCGAGCGGTGGCCCGGGGGAGCTCCTAGTCGACTTGCCTTGGCGGGAGACTCCCCCGATATAGTGTTAACCCTTCCCTGTGTCTCCAGCAAACGGGCTGGAGCCCGATAGTCGTTAGGACCAATGCCTAAGCCAATGCCTCTCATTCCTGAATTCAATAAAGTTGTGGCCTAAATCGCCCATTTAACCTTAAACCATGGTGTCTCGTGTCTTTATTTATCCTGGTGGGGGGCGGGAACTCACCACGCAATGCTGGAAACATGACTCTTAAGTGCATTTTGAGAGTAGTTACCTTGTGGGCACTTAACCCATAGGAGGGCGGTGCTTTTACACCAGATTACATAAGTAAGGTTGCGTGCCTCTATTGTTAGATGCCAGAGGGTAGGAACTTCTCTTTGCCTCTTGCTAACAGTCCCAGATTCTTCTCCCCCAGCCCCCCAAACTCTTTTTGGCCGTGGGGCAATGGGAGTCTGTCATACCTGCCAGTAGTTATTGGGCAGGGCAAGGCTTCCACCCTCATTTCAGGCGGCTTGTAGGTTGCCGATATTCACAAATGGCTCTTTTCCCACACACTCTTGCAGAGTGCTGTGTTTTCTTTGGCACCCTAATGAACACTTTTGAAAGCTCTCCTGTTTTCGCAAAGCGTCTTGACTGGAATGTGCATTCTCGTCCGCTCGGTTTAATGAAATGTTTGTCGCTTTCGGCTCTGTTTATACCACAAGGCCGCACTTTAGCAATGCTGGATGTGTCTGTGGGAAGGGCCTTTTGTGCTCTAAGAACTGATAATTCAGAGCTGCAGCTCTGCTCCTTTCTGCATTTTAAAAAGCTGTGTTTGGGCACTGCTTGTTATCTGAGGGGGGTGGGGGTGGGACCAGGCTAGTTAAGAAGCAGTTTGCACAAATGCACCTTTTGTTTCTGCTAATTAGCAGAGTGATTGTCAGCAGGTCTAAGCGGAGTCTTGAGAAAATAAGATTTACCTAAAAGGAACAATGTGTTGTTCCCCCTGCAGTCACTCTTTGCTCACTTCATTGAGCAGAGAATATGACTTAAAACATCATCACCATAATTATTATTATTATTGTTACTACTGCTACTACAGTGCTACCTCAGATTAAGTACTTAATTCGTTCCGGAGGTCCATTCTTAACCTGAAACTGTTCTTAACCTGAGGTACCACTTTACCTAATGGGGCCTCCCGCCGCCGGAGCACGATTTCTGTTCTCATCCTGAAGCAAAGTTCTTAACCCAAGGTAATACTTCTGGGTTAGCGAAGTCTGTTAACCTGAAGCGTATGTAACCCGAGGTTCCACTGTGCTACTAGTTCACCCGCCCATCTGGGTGTAAGTTATTCTGGGTGGCTTCCGACACATATAAAAGCATAACAAGATGTCAAACACTAAAAACTTCCCAATACAGGGCTGCCTTCAGATGTCTTCTAAAACTGGTGCAGTTCTTTATCTCCTTGACACCTCAAAGTTCTCCATGCAGGCTATTTGCAAGAAGTCTTTATGTCATAAATTAAAATTCTTTTTATATGCAACCCCCCCCCTTTTGACCCCCTCCCCCAATAGATTATATTGCGCTAGGCAGAAGGCTGCTGGGTTGGATCAGTTAGTTTCACTTGATTCCCATTGAACAGGATGGACAATAACCTTGTTAATACATAACTTCCGCTTCTCAGGTTTGTGGTTTAAGTTACTCTTTCCAGGTAGATAGCCAGATCCTTCTCTCCTGGCTAAACAATGATGCTTTCCACCCCCCTAGTCATTCACTAATCCTTCTGACTCAGTAATTGCTGAAATCTGGTTAGGGTAGTTCTTGGGTAAACTGAATCCCAGGAGATGACATTCCCTTCTAAGGAACAACCTTAATCTGCCCAGGAACTCCTTGTTTTAATTCATAGGTCAGCCCAAAAGCCGCATTCCCATTCTGGGCAACTTTCCAAGGGCCACATGGCAATAGCAGGACAGGAGGCAGAAGTGGGCGGGGCAACGAATACTACACTGGGCTTTTTTCTGCACACAGTTACACACCCTTCTCTGTCCTGTATCTAGACCGAGCAAGAGGCATCGTCGGAATTCATTGAAACATTCCGTTACTACAGTGCCTCCTCTTTCAGTTGATTCCTCAGTTTCATTTGCTTTCTCAAGATCTCCGTGAGCATTTTGTTCGGAGAGGCAATAGCCTGTCTCCAGTGCTAGATTACTGATTCATGTGGAGAAGTCCTTTTGTTTTCGGTGCTTGTTTTGTAACCTAAAAGGCACAACACAAAAGGAAAAGGGGGTGAGGAGGGATGAGGAAAACAAACTCAGTTACCTGGTGGTTCTCACAATTCCCAGCTTGATTGGAAATAGTTTGACGGGGAGGATCCAAATGGAGTAGGTCTATCAGCAGGGCTGATAACCGGAGGCCCCCCCACCTTCTGTTTGTTGTAGTTTGATGGAGTGTGACTGCTAGTAGACTACAGTTGAAGGAGAGAAAGACATGCAGATAAGATAGCTTGCAGAGGCTGTGAGGGACTTCACATGCAGAATGGCAGGTGGTGGAAAAACATGAAGCTGACCTACTGCTTACACACACACACACACACACACACACACACACACACACACTTTTCATTGAAACTGCTTATTATTTTTGTCTTGGTAGGTGTTCAAAAGTAATCTGAACCAGGAGATTTTTTTAAAACAACCACAGCAACACAATTTCAGATGGAAAAGTGCAAATGGGAGAAGGGCTTAGCTTGCAATGGATAATTCCACCAATTCTCTTCCAGTCACACATCAATCTAGTATGTCCCAAATGTTGGTAGCATCAATTAGTGATGAGTAGTTCATGATAAATAGGGAGAGTCTGTGATTCAGCTCTTGCAAGGTGGCTACAAAACGTTCCCTACCCTATCACAAATGATGATGATGATGATGATTTTGGGAAGAGTTACTAACCTTTGCAACCTCGCTGCTCCTTGGCTTAACTTATCTTTCTTCGAAGCAAAGGCAGAAATGTTCGTGCTTGTACTACTTCCCGAGATTTGAGAACTAAGAATGCTAGGGCTTCAGGCGTATTAAGCAAAGTGTAAAAGCCATGCCATGGCTTAGAGCAGCTGGTTTTAGATGGAGTTTGCCATGGGGTTGCAGAACGTCAGTTCTTGGACATTTAAGAGCCAAGAATTCTGTATTCCTAGGCCAAGTGAAACAACGTTCTACCATCACAGCGCCTCTCATTTTCGAGAGACAATCATTCCGTTTCCATCATCCTGACAAGTCGTACTTCGAGCACTTTTCCTCTGCAGCAAGGCGGGCAGAATTCACAAGCCAAGAAATCGGTCTGGCGGCTGCAAGTTGTGCATCGAAATCAAAGAGACAGACTCCAAGGATATGGCTTGTGACAGGACCAAGCCTTGCTCCCCTCGTGCCCCAGTTGTACTTTGCCCTCGATTCATAGAACATCTCAAGGCCATTGTGTTAGCATATGCCACCTGCTTCCTAAAACGCAATAAGGTAGCCCTTTCTGAAGTGCTGAAAGCACCAAATAAATTGCAATAACATTGTTTGGCAGGTGCACATCTCTGGAGTCTCTTGGCCGGCAAGACGGTGAACTGATGTGAGAACAGCAGGTTCCCTTCAGGGGAGTTGGACTACTCCCAAGAGTCACTGCTGCTCAAGACAGGGTTGAAATGTAGAGGAACAGGCTCTGTGTTCCTTTCCAGCAAGAAGAGTAGTTTGCAATGTACTTCGTAGCGTAGGCTGCTTCTTGAAGACGCCTTCCTTGTATTCGTGAACTCTCCTGCTAAGCAGAGTTAAGAGATTCAGATACGCAGTGGTACCTTGGTTCTCAAACAGAATGCGTTCCTGGAGTCAAACGAAACTGTTCAAAAACCTAGGTGTGGCTACCAATTGGCTGCAGGAGCGTCCTGCAGCCAGTCAGAAGCCGCGCAAGATTCCGAAAATCGTTCGAAAACTGGAACACTCACTTCTGGCTGTCGATCATTTGGGAACCGAAACGTACGAGTTCCAAGACGTTCGGCAACCAAGGTACTGTTAGAATTCCTGCTCATTGATTGCAGTCATGGGATTGTTGTCTTTCACATGACAGTGTATGTTTTGATGTATGTAATTCCTACTTGAGTGTAGGCTACTTGAGTCCTACTCAAGTGTAGACGTGAGTCCTACTCGAGTGTAGGCTGCGCTCCTGACAGCTACGACTGACAAATGGCACCTTAAACGTAGGTTATGGTCACCACAACAGAATGTCTAGGCACTATTCCCCCCCAATGAAAATGTATTAATAATAAAAATAATAATTTCATTTCATTTCTGCTTTATATTTTAAAGAACCAATCCCAAAGCAGTTTACAACACCATTCAAACATCAGACGAAACAATCCATAATAAAACAAATGCAAGCTTCAAGGAAAATATTTCAGATCCTTCTCTAAGTTACATTTTGCTTTCCTCATATTCGTTTACCTCTGGCCCTATCTGTTCCCCTACAAAACAAAATTCACCACACACCACTGCGTCCTTTATAGCAGCAGCTAAGTATGCTTTTGGTGCTGCATAAATGATATATTAGTAGTGACAGGTGCAGAGATAATGCATTCAGAAAAGTCTGCACCTTTTGATCAGCCAAGAAACAACTTGCAATAAATACTAGCTGCAATAAACGGTTGAAACCCATATAGCCTATGGGGTGGGGGAATCAATGGATCTCATGTCAGCAGGTGTAAGCAAGACCCTTTACCGCTGAAGTTCAGTTATCATATGCAGCAGCTAACTTGAAGAATAACGTAGGAGCCATGATCCTGTACAGATTCATGCTTCCCGCTGCAAGGAAAATAAAAATTGCACATTGAAAAAAACCACTACTTGTTATTTTGCTTTGGCCCGGAGCAAGTTTGCTGTTCGCATGAGACCTATCTGAGATGGTTGTCAATTGGAGTAGACCATGTTTGGTCTTGCTTTTCCTTTATAGGGCAGCTTCCTAGGTTGATAGGGCTACAGAAATGCTTTCGGTTTACATGAAGGGGTCATGTAAATATCTCAGATTCCTAGGCAGCATCAACATAGTATGCTGGATGTGCTTAGTGCCTGGTATTTATTTTGGCCCTGGGCACGGCTGAATGCAAAGTCTGCAGTTTTTAAGTATAGAGGTGACCCTCTGTTCTGGAAACACTTTTTATTGCCACCAGTCTCTTCTGGTATGCAAATGAGCATTAAACATTTATACAAATATTGCTAAGGGTTGCATTTCAGCGGCGTTGGCCCTGTACAAGTCATTTCTACAAGTTTATGTAGTGAACAGTCAAAAGAACTTAAACTTTTTAAGTGCCAGAGAATTAAGGCTGCAATCCAATGTATGCTTGAAGTAATCCCAGTGAACTCATTGGGGTTACTTTGCATCATAAACCAGACACACTCTGTCCATTTTTCAGTACAGTCATACCTCATGTTACGTTTGCATCAGGTTGAGCGTTTTCAGGTTGCATCCCGCGGCGACCTGGAAGTACCGGAAAGGATTACTTCTGGGTTTCACCACTCATGCATGTGCAGACGCGCAAAATGACATCACGCGCGTACGCAGAAGCGGCAAATTGCGACACGTCAGACGTGGGTTGCATTCCTTTCAGGTTGCGAACGGGCCTCTGGAACGGATCCTGTTCGCAACCAGAGGTACCACTGTACAGTGGTGCCTCTCAAGACGAAAAGAATCCGTTCTGTGATTCTCTTTGTCTTGCGGTTTTTTCGTCTTGCGAAGCAAGCCCATTGAAGGATTAGCGCTATTAGCAGCTTTTAGCAGCTTATCTGCTGATCGGATCAGCTGATAAGCGGCTTAGCGGCTTGGAAAAAGGGGGGGAGGAAAAAACCCAGCAGGAACTCGCATAGGAAATTCGTTTTGTGAAGCACCTCCAAAACGGAAAACTCTTTCGTCTAGCGAGTTTTCCGTCTTGTGAGGCATTCGTCTTGCGGGGCACCACTGTACTTCTTGCATATGCATTGCTGTAGCTTACTTCAAATAAGGAAAGTACAGTGGTGCCTCTGGTTGCAAACGGGATCCATTCCGGAGCCCCGTTCACAACATGAGCAGAACGCAACCCGCGTCTGCACGTGCGGGTCGCGATTCACCACTTCTGCGCATGTGCGTGATGTCATTTTGAGCGTCTGCGCAAGCAGCAAAATCCAGAAGTAACCCGTTCCATTTATTAAATTTGCACATTCTGGATCAGGCTACATAGAAGTAAATCCCATCCATTTAGATAGGGCTTACTTTTAAGTAAATTATCTGGTAGTAAATTACGAGTAGTGAATCTGGTAGTAAACTATTAAGCTACCTGAGTCTGTGTTGTCCACGGAATATTTTTGTTGCAGTTGGTAATTCTGTACATTTTCCATATTCCATATTGTATAGACTCCTATAACTCAGTAAATGCTGGGGCTGGGGTGTAGTTCTGTTTTATCACACTTTCCAAAGCTTTTTCTCAGAGTATGCATTTGAAAACAACGCCTTTTCTTTTAATTTCTTTTACAACAAATTAGTCCTTTCTGTTACAGAAATGTGAGAATATATGCAGCAAGAGCACTTGTTGCTTTTTGGGGGGATGGATGGACAGGAACACTAGAATTTCCTATAACTTGAACCACCAGCACCTTTTCTTTAAAGTGACATGAAAGGAGCATATCCTTAGCATAACTAAGGGACTTAGGTGAGTTTCCTGCTTCTCTACTGACTTGCCACTCAGATTCCCAAGATCAAAGCCCAGGCTTATCAGGTATAGGGTGGCATAAGTAAACAGGCGACTCAATAGCTGGTAAGTAAACTTATTCACATCCCTGGATGCTTGAAAGCTAGTTCTTGGTACTGGAATGCAGACTATTTCACATTGGCGCTACGAAACTGGAGTTTTAAAAGTTTAATTTATTATGAATAGGTGTGTGTCCGTATAGTTGTAGACAGGTTCTGTTACACAGGGCTCTCTGTGGAAGCAGATGCCGTCGCAGGTATTTTGAGAGAAATTCCATTTTGTGTTCGTGTGTAGGGGACGTACGGCTAGAATCGTTTAACTCATAGATGGGGAACCTTTGGCTTTCCTGTTATTGTTCAAAAACAGCTTGCGTTTGCCACAACCTGCATTGCCAGTGGTTGGGTTTTTGTTTTTTTAACTTTATTCCAAAACCGAAAAAGAATTACAAATATCGAATTCAAAATCCATATTCGTTTTGTAACATAAGCCTATTACATAGTTCAGTGTTTCCCAACCTTTTTTGGGCAAAGGCACACTTGTTCCATGAAAAAAATCTCGAGGCACACCACCATGCCAGATGGGGAAAGGTCACTTTTTACTTATGTAAAAAAAAAAAAAAAAATAGTAACAGCATAGAAGGTAATGGTTAGGCTAGCATCCCTCTTCCAAATATGCTAGGTTTTTATTTGCAGGGACTGTTCTACATGGGAAAGCATTCAGCACTGTCATTCTCCCATCTGCCATCTGAATTGGTACTATTCTGGGTCAACTTACTCTGCTGCATGTGTAGATGAAAATGGCACCAAGTGTGGGGGAGGGGGCAGAACAGGTTTCAGATACAGGATATTAAGCATACACGTACTTCAGATTGAACTGGTTGCTTGCTTTGCAAGTTTTCATTTCCCCAAATGACTGCCTTGGCAAGCGCAATACCTACCAGGCTCAACGCCGGTCTCGCGCTGTCGCTTCCTGCGCTCTCAAGGACCCAGGAGGAGGAAGGCGTGAAGGGAATCCCGAAGGCGCGAAAACCTCGCGCATGCGCAGGCCTTCCGCCTGCGACAGCCCAGTAGGCCGGCCGAAGCGAGTGGCGATGGGATGTGGGAGGGAGCTTGCTTGCCGCCCCGCGTGTGCCTATGTGGGGCACGTTACAGCCCCGTGACGTCAGCGCCACGCAGGCAGCCAGGCAGGCAGACGACGAGAGCCCCGCGCTGGGCGGCCTCTCCTCGCCGCCGCCGCCGCCCTGCCTCTCGCCGCCCGACTCGCCCGCCTCCCTCCCACGGCACACCAGGCAACGTCTCACACCGGTTGGGAAACACTGGTTTATCTCTTTGATGTCTGATGGGAGGGCATTCCACAGGGCGGGCGCCACTACCGAGAAGGCCCTCTGCCTGGTTCCCTGTAACCTCACTTTTCACAGTGAGGGAATTGCCAGAAGGCCCTTGGCACTGGATCTCAGTGTCTGGGCTGAACGATGGTGGCGGAGACGCTACTTCAGGTATACTGGACCGAAACCGCTTAGGGCTTTAAAGGTCAGCACCAACACTTTGAATTGTGCTCGGAAAGGTACTGGGAGCCAATGTAGGTCTTTCAAGACTGTCGTTACGTGGTCTCGGCGGCAGGTAGCAGCGCTCACAGCTTACGGACTGCACCGTGTAACAGGTGTCTGGCCCAGCAGCCTAAGGCGGACAAGACACTGAAACAGGCATTCAGAATCCATTCATTTCATAAAACCTGCAGGGCTCAATCTCTGTGTTTGTGTATGTGTGTGTTTCTGTTTTGCCCAAGGGTCTGGGGGTGGGAGAGAGCTCTTTAGCATGATGCTTTTAAAACAATTAAATTATCAACAAACAAACCTGATGATACGAATAGCAACGTCAGGTGCTACCGGGGGGGGGGGGGAGAAGGGGGCCTACTCGGAAGTAAATACTGCGTCCAGGCGCAATTAGCGCTGATTTAAGGTGCACCAAGACTGCCTAAAAACCTCACCAAAGATATGCAACAAAGCGCTTCGTTGCAGAGGGGAGAGTTTGTGCACCGTGGAGGCTGGAGGGCTTCTATTCTACATGTGGGGGTTGGGGGAGCGAGGAAAATGTGCTCCGTGGGGGGGCGGGGAAGGCAAGAAAAGGAGCTGAGCTCTAACTATAGGCTCCCACGCTTGAGCAGGCCCGACTCGGTGGGGCGGACCACCCTCTCTCCTGGAGGAGGAGGAGGAAGAGGAGGAGGAGATTCCCATCCACGGGGTGGCCTCGCGCGCTCCTGAACGGGAAATCTCTGCAGCCCAAGACTCTCCGCAAGGCAGCTCCTCCCTTCCTGCCTTGAGCCACCGCCAGCCGCGCCCCCCTCCCCAGTTATCTGCTGCCTGCCAAGCCCCGCCCCTCTTCATTGTCCTCCCCTTCTGTTTATACACAAAGACCCCCCATCTTCTTCCCCCTTCCCCTTCCTCCATCCCTCGCTTTTCCCCCTCTCTTTCCTTTTTTTAAAAAAATATTTTCTCTTCCCCTTCTTTTTTTCCACCCTTTCTTTTTTCTCTTTCTCCCCCCCCTCCCCGCCCTCCTGCCTTCCTGGGTTAAAGGATTTGAGCAATGGGTCTGGAGGTGGAGCTCGTCGGAGGATTAGCCCGCCTCGCCCGCCTCCCTCCCACGGCACACCAGGTGACGTCCGGCGGCACACTAGTGTGCCGCGGAACACCGGTTGGGAAACACTGACATAGTTGACTAGATTAAAACATACCTAATTGCTATAGACTTCCCTTTGCTATATATAAATGCAACGCAACTAGAAATATTATATTAGAAGTTTTTATAAATCCCCCTATACCCCCCACTCCCCTTCACCAATGTGTGGTCTCAATATTTTTTTTTATTTGTTCCATCTTGTTGTGTTGTTGTAGTTTAATAATTATTCAATTGATTCTTTTATTATTTCCTTGCTTACCCCTGCACATTTTACACATTATTAATATTCCAGTTCCGGAACCATATTTTTTCATGTATTTCTTCATTCCATCCCACTCCATCCACGAGTGGGATGCAGTGGTTGGGGTTATGGGAGGTGTAATCCCAACAACTAATGGAGAGTCACAGGTTCCCCATGCCTTCTTTCACTAATGTTATAAGCAGCGTTCGAAATTCGCCAGGCACATTTTGCACCTGGCTGTCAGCCTCTTTGTGACCAAGTGAAGATGCCCAAACACCACAATGACGCCTGATGTCTCCATCATCTGGAGATGCATGCCTGGGGATCCTTGGATTCATTCTGATTGTGCAGATAAAATATAACAGATACGTTGCTAGTGTGTGAAAGCAGTCTGAAAGACTGCTTTCACACACTAGCAACGTATCTATCTGTTATATTTTATAATAATAATAATAATAATAATAATAATAATAGTAATAATAATAATAATAATAAATTTTATTTATATCCCGCCCTCCCCAGCCGAAGCCGGGCTCAGGGCGGCTAACAACACTAAAATAGTGCAACATTATAAAAACATCATAAGAATTAATTAAAATCAAAATTGATGGCAACCATAAACTAAAGTATTGTAAAGATTGCCAAAGGAGGGAGTCAGGCTGTGCCCTAACCAAAGGCCTGGTGGAACAGCTCTGTCTTGCAGGCCCTGCGGAAAGATGTCAAGTCCTGCAGGGCCCTTGTCTCTTGTGACAGAGCGTTCCACCAGGTTGGAGCCGCAGCCGAAAAAGCCCTGGCTCTAGTTGAGGCCAGCCTAACCTCTCTGTGGCCTGGGACCTTCAAGATGTTTTTATTTGAGGACCGTAAGTTCCTCTGTGGGGCATACCAGGAGAGGCGGTCCCGTAGATACGAGGGTCCTAGGCCGTATAGGGCTTTGAAGGTTAAAACCAGCACCTTAAAGCTGATCCTGTACTCCACCGGGAGCCAGTGCAGCTGGTATAGCACCGGATGAATGTGATCCCGCAGCGAAGACCCCGTAAGGAGTCTCGCTGCGGCATTCTGCACCCGCTGGAGTTTCTGGGTCAGTCTCAAGGGCAGCCCCACGTAGAGCGAGTTACAATAATCCAGTCTGGAGGTGACCGTCGCGTGGATCACAGTGGCTAGGTCAGGGCGAGAGAGGTAAGGGGCCAACTGCTTGGCTTGGCGGAGATGAAAAAATGCCGCCTTTGTTATAGCTGCAATCTGCGCCTCCATGGAGAGGGAGGTATCGAAGATTACACCCAAACTCTTAACGGACGGTGCTGGCACTAATTGCACCCCCGCAAGAGATGGGAGTTGCCCCCTCAATCCCATATCATCCCGTCCCAGCCAGAGGACCTCTGTCTTCGAAGGATTTAACTTCAACCGGCTCCCACGTAACCATCCAGCCACAGCTTCCAAGCATCTGATCAGTGTGTCTGGGGCCGAGTCAGGATGGCCGTCCATCAACAGATAGAGTTGGGTGTCATCGGCATACTGATGGCAACCCAGCCCAAAACTCCGGACAAGCTGGGCGAGGGGGCGCATAAAGATGTTAAAAAGCATCGGGGAGAGAATCGCACCCTGAGGCACTCCACACACCAAGGAGTGGCGGGATGACAGTTCCCCCCCAAGCGCCACCCTCTGTCCCCGACCAAAGAGAAACGAGCGCAGCCATTGAAGGACTGTGCCCTGGATCCCCACGTCGGCGAGGCGGTGGTCCAGAAGTTCGTGATCGACCATGTCGAAAGCTGCTGACAGATCTAGAAGAATCAGCAGCCCCGACCCGCCTCGATCCAGCTGCCTACGAAGATCATCTGTTAGGGCGACCAGAGCCGTCTCGGTCCCATGACCAGCGCGGAAGCCGGACTGGAATGGATCCAGAGCCGATGTTTCATCCAGAAACCTACCAAGCTGTTCAGCAACCGCTCTCTCAATCACCTTACCCAGGAATGGAAGATTCGAAACTGGGCGGTAATTGGATAGATCTAAGGGATCTAATGATGTTTTCTTTAAGAGCGGACTCACCACTGCCTCCTTCAGTTCCCCTGGGAATGTCCCAGTGCCAAGGGACAAATTGATGATATCCCCCAGGGGGGCCCGCACCTCGTCTGGACATGCTCTAATCAGCCAAGATGGGCACGGGTCGAGAGGACAAGTGGTGGGCTTTCCAGGAGTCTGTCCACATTGGCTGGGGATATCCGGTTGAAGTGGTCCAATACTGGACCCGAGGACAGTCGAGGGGCCTCCAGTTCCTTTATTGTATCCAAACTGGCAGGGAGGTCATGGCGGAGCGACAGGACCTTCTCCGCAAAAAAGCTCGCAAATGCCTCACAGCTGTGTGTCAAATTGTTATTTAAATTTGGCTGTCCTTCGAGGGACATTAAAGACCGAATTATACTAAATAATTGTGCCGGGCGAGAGCTAGCGGATGCAATGGAGGCCGAGAAGTAGGACTTCTTAGCGGCCTTCACTGCCATCTCATAGGTTTTCATAAAAGCCCTATAAGATGTTCTTGAGGCTCCGTCACGTGCACCCCGCCATACTCGCTCTAGCCGTCTGAGGTCCCGCTTCATTTTCCGGAGCTCCTCAGTAAACCAGGGAGCCCGGTTTCTGCGGGGTCGCAGAGGGCGCTTAGGTGCGATCTCATCGATGGCTGCCAGGAGCTGGGTATTCCAGCCCTCAACAAGCTCAGTCAATGAGTCGCCAGGGGGAGTAAGGTCCCGCAAGGCTTGACGGAATCTATCAGGGTCCATCAGCCTCCGCGGGCGAGTCCAAATCGGCTCACCACCTAAGCAGGGTGGGGGTGGAACATCAATCCTGGCTTTCATAGCATAGTGATCAGACCATGGCACCTTCATTGAAGGAAACATGATCACATCTATACCGACGCCAAAGATCAGATCCAGCGTGTGGCCTGCTTGATGTGTGGGGCCCGAAACAAACTGGGAGAGCCCTAGTGTCGCCATGGAAGACACCAGGTCCAGAGCCTGTGAGGAGGGAGTGGCATCGGCATGGATGTTGAAGTCCCCCAATACCAATAGGTTAGGGAACTCCAAGGCCCAGCCGGCCACCGCCTCCAGCAGGCCTGACAGGGTGGCTGCTGGTGCGCTAGGTGGCCGGTACACCAGCCAGACAGCCAAGCTCACCTCGGAGCCCCACACTAGGCCAACACATTCAATGCCGGGGATCGATGGCGGTGGTAGAGCCCTGAAAGAACAATCTTCCCGGATTAATAATGCCACCCCTCCCCCCCGGCCCACAGTCCGTGACTGGTGGAGGACGGAAAAACCCGGGGGCGCCATCTCTCGTAAGGTGACAGTATCCCCTTCGCGCACCCAGGTCTCCGTCACACAAGCCAGGTCGACCCCCTGCGAGATGATGAAATCTCGCAGGGTGGCGGTTTTGTTGCCTATAGACCTGGCATTGCACAACACCAGTGACGGAGGTGAGTAATCCTTGCTCACCCTACCCTCGTGTCTCGGGATGGGGTGCAGATTGGAAGGGGTACGAGCATATCTGCACAATTGAGCATTCTGCACAATCAGAATGAATTTCAGGAACCAAAAAAGTCGTACTGAAAGATACGACTTTAGATCCGTCTGGCCCCAAAATAGCAACCAGGCATTCCGTTTTGGTGGTTGTAACCCTTGTTTAGGGAGCCATTTGGTGCCTATCTTATATATCTTAGTTTCTAATACAAAATATAAGATGCTTCAGAAGTGATGAAGCCAGGTCACTTACTGTGAGAGATGGAATTTTCTCACTCAAGCTGTAGTAGAAAGCGGACTTTGTTTTTCCATGGAAAATTCTATTTCCAAAAATGTGTCGTTTAATTAGTAAAATAATGAATGGCTGCCCTGCCATTCAAACTGGGCAGTTTCACAGTTGACATCCCCCCCCCTGTATCTGAGAAATAGCTAGATGCATTAAATTTCACCATGCCTTAGATATTGATGGTTTTCAGTGCTTTCTCTCTCTCTCTCTTTTCAATTAAACAATGGCCCCATTCATAGTTCATGGTAAACCATAATTAATTTTAAAAAAAGCAACTGTTGCTCTGTAAGAGGATTTCAAAATTCACAGCTGAGTAATGCCTTTATTAGGACCAACCAAAATATCACAGAAGTGTGGTAAGCTTTCAAGTCTCTGAGTCTACAAGCTGACCTCACGACCACAGCAGCCTATTCCCCCCCTTTTTGATTTTTAATTTTTCCTCCTTCCCCACATCCCCTGCTTTGTGTAACGTTTCGCAGGATGAAGAGTTCTGTTCATCATGCAAAATGTTGCACAAGGAAACAAAATGCGAAAATTAGGCTGCTGTGGTCGTGAGGTCTGCATGCAGACTGTTCCAAAATGGAAATCACAGGCTGAATTGCTACTTCATCCCAGAATTCAAGGCTTGTAGAATTTCAGGATACAGTGGTGCCCCGCAAGACGAATGCCTCGCAAGACGGAAAACTTGCTAGACGAAAGAGTTTTCCGTTTTGGAGGTGCTTCGCAAAACGAATCTCCTATGGGCTTGCTTCACAAGACGACAATGTCTTGAGAGTTCCTGCTGGTTTTTTCCCCTTCCCCCCCCCCTTTTTCTAAGCCGCTTATCAGCTGATCCGATCAGCAGATAAGCCGCTAAAAGCCGCTAATAGCGCTAATCCGCTAATCCTTCAATGGGCTTGCTTCGCAAGACGAAAAAACCGCTAGACGAAGAGAATCACAGAACAGATTCTTTTCGTCTTGCGAGGCACCACTGTATTTGCAGCGCCTGGAAGGGACTGTATTCAGCCTGCATTCTCCACCTTGCCTGATGAAGAATTATGGAGAACACAAAAGCTTACATGGCTTTTGTAAAAATTTGGTTGGCATAGTTAATAAGTTACTGGGCACATGAAGATTGCTCTTGCTTTGCTCCTTGGCTTCATGTGTTGTGATTGTTCCTTCGCTTCTAGTTTGCAGACAGAAGTTTGTGTTTGAGATGGAGAAACACTTGAGACGTTTTCTTCCCTTTATGCGGAACAGATCCAGCTAAAATTTAAGTAGTTCAGCCCATAAGCTACTATCAAGAGCACAAATCCAATTAAAAAGCCTTAGCCTAGTAAGAAGGCTAATACGTTGGAGTGAGCTCATCGAAGTCGCTTCTTTTTGTATTCGGTGCATCACTTTCTGTGATGTAAGGAACCTGAGAGCCCAAAATATGCAGCACGATGCATTCAATTATCTATATATAGCAGTCACCACAGCAGCAAAACACTCAGTTTCTCCTACTTTAGTGTTGATGACCATGCATCCCAGAGCATTGGGAAGCCTCAGTGCAATATTGGTAGGATATAGGAGGGCATCAGCCTGCAGGATCAGGCCAGTGACCCATCTTGACCAGTATCCTCTTCTCATCATGGCCAAACAATACATCCCTGGGAGAAGAACCCCAGAAGCAGGACCAGAGTGCTACACCAAGACCACTGGTTCCTGAGTAGAGCTATTCACTGGCAATATTAAACAGATATGAGTCAGGGCACTTTGTTTGCTGCACAAGCACTGCTGCGTACTGAAAAATGACTTCCAACTTAGCATTCCAGACATTTATCAGGTTCCATGATCTTCTCCTGGTGGCCTTCCTGTCTTTCTTGCCTGGAGAAGAAAATAGCAGGCTCTCTCTCTCTCTCTCCTTTGTTCCATAGCTTCTGTCTACCACCCAACCCTCCTCTCTTAGCAGCTGTTTATTGCTTTTCAAACGGGGACCATTTGTTGTCTTGTGGAATGTCTCCTCCCAGCCACTCTCCTTCAGCCTGAAGACTGGGAGGGACAATTGTCTGAAGCAGTGTGTGTGTGTGTGTGTGTGTGTGTGTGTGTGTGTGTGTGGAATAAGCAGAAGCACAAGCCTTTCTCTGTGTCTCCATTTGCTTGGATCCCCACCCCTCTGGGTCTGCTTCATTTGTAGGACCTCACCCTTAGCAGCAGTAAGGGAGGGGTGCTCTTGGGCATAGGTCCTGCTTCCAGGTTTTCTTTCCACAGTCCTCCCTTAAGAAGGGAGGACTTAATGGACTTAATGGACTTAATGGACTGCTGGCCAGATCCAGATTCTATGTTCTTACCCTCTGATTCATACCTCTCCCTGCTTTCTCGATCTCTTTCCGTTGTGTCCTAAAGCACAAAACATTGCAGCTAAGCAATGGAAGGCTAAGCTGTAAGCCATATATTTTGAACACATACACTTTAAACATTTTCAGGGCAGGGATGTATGACCTTTCTTTGTTTATTTTAAAACTCTCCAGACCTTTCATGTTGATTTTTTTTTTTTTTTGGTTAACGTTTAATTGAGGAGAATGTCTGGCTGTCTTGTTGAACTTTCCAGAGCCTGAGATACACAGCCTTTGACCTTGTGCATGTGTCAAGATATTTGGCTTGGCTATCTGCTTAAATTGCAGTCTGACTCCTTTGGAAGAAGCCCGGGGAAGGTTTGTTCCTTGCAGAACAAGCTGTGCAGGGTCTGTGCCGACGGGATCCTTGTGGGACAATCGCTGTTGGAAAGATGGCAAGTCAGCAGAGCTGTCACGGCTTCCAGGTTCCTGCCATTAAAGAAAAGTGGTGGTTTTGACCTCTTTAGCATGCAAGCTATTAAAGAGCGAAGCATTACTTTCCTTGGAGGGGCAGAATCTATTGCTGACCATGGAAGAAAGCTGCCCGTGAGTCTTAATTTCACATCCACAGGCAGCAACACTTGGAAGTTTCTAGCTCTCATTCAAAATGAATGCCTCTTTGCAGGTATTTTCCGTGCTTCTGTGCTAGACAGCATTTGGATTATATAAATGCTGAAAGACTTGGTAAACAACATGTAAAAAGAAAAAAGAAAACCATATTATCTGGGCCCAGTCCCCCTTCTCTCTTCCTGCTCCCTGGTTTGCGTGTTTGGTTTTTGTCAACTCCCAATTGTATCTCAGCCCTGCTTGTCCTGTCAACATGATTATGACCCATAATCCTGCCATTTATTTATTAGATTTATTAAACTTCCTATCCCACTTGGTGTTCGGTCAGCTCCATAGTTTTCTGAGGGCAATGAATTTAAAAGAGAAATGAGTAGTCTGGCTAGAGTAGATGTAGCCAACATGGAGCCCTCGGGTGTTGTTGGACTACAACGGCTATAATTTCTGTCAGTTGGCCTTGTTGTCTAAGGCTGAGGGGAGCTGTATTCCAACGGTTTCCGGAAAATACCAAATTGGTAACTCCGCTTGGCTTATGTATATTTCTCAGCCACTGTTGCCATGAAGTTAGCGCCAAATTGTGGTCCAGCCCATGTTCAGCAGGACTTCTCAGTTATCAATACACATAATAAATGGCCAACTATATTGAGAGGAAACTACATAAGGTATTGGGGTTTGTGAGACCCTTCAAGAATTAGCAGGAGTTATAGCCTCAGATAATTTTATATTAAATGGAAGTCATTGCTAAAGAACAATAAAAATGAAGCTATTATTCGGAGTGCAATTCCATACACACTTATCAAACTCAATGGTACTTGTTTCTGAAGAGTCAAGTGTAGGATTGCCCTGTAAAAACACTCTGGATGTGTTTTTAAAAATGGAAGTAGTTTCATTACTCCTAGTTGGCTTTATTTTATGCTTAGTGTAATTGTTTTTGCTGATATTCCAAATGTGGATGAATTGAGTGGTCCTTGGGTCAAGGACCCACTATATAAAAATGTTCTCAGAAAGCGTGTTACCTGATACATTTACCACTGCATTCCTCATTTCATTGGAATTAAAAATCTTGAACACAACTCCTTATTCCTTATTCCTTATTCCTGAACAGTGATTTCCCTTGTGTGGAAAATAATTGAGTTTTAATACCAGACATGTTGGTAATGGTCTTTTAAAAACAAATGAATATATTGTACTGATTTGAGAGCTCATAAACAAACACACACACACACACACACAAACACACGTGTGTTAAGTACTTTCTCATATGCATGATGAGCAGCAAATTTCTAAGAGATTCTTAAGGAGAACTTAATTAATTAATTTTAAATCAGCAATTTTGGAGAGAGCAGACTCTGCAGCCATTTAATTTCTGTTCAGACATAAGCATAATGTCATATCACTGAAAACTTGAATTGTATGGAATCTGATGTTTGGGATAGCGTGTTCTCTTTCATGGAGAGCACGTGTTGCAGTGGGGGCTGCCAGGACACTCCAAAGTTGGGGGGCGGGCTAATTGATCGTTGGCCACTGATGCGATTGGGGCTTCCCTTGTTGTTGGGAAGAAGTTAATGTTGCCAATTTTTGATTGACAGCCAGAAATAGTAAAACTCCTTGCACGAGGCTAGGGCTTCCTCTTTTCGCCCGTGCATCAGTTTGGGATCAGCAGAAGAGAAAACAGGTTAAAGAGAATTGTATATTTGACGTATAGATACCATTAATAGTCTGCTTACCCCATTGTGGTTCTCATATTATGTATTTGGGGCCTGATACACCTTTTTAATCTGCTCTTTCCGCACTCTTCTTTGTCTTTCATTTCCAATGTTGGGTGAGTTTGATATTCCTCTCAGCCCTTTCTGTGGTTTCCCAGGTGGGGTGCATCTTTGCAAACGTTCCAGTTTTGTTGCAGTTTTAATATTTTGCTTTAATAAACCCATTGAACTAAGTTATCCTCAAAAAGGTGTGCCAGTAGCTTCTAGCACAAAACATAGAATTTTCTTTTTAAAAAAACAACCAAAATGTTTAATGCCACCTATGTAAGCATAGGTCTTGTTTCTTTTGAATGCATTGCACATGAAATTACAGCCCACACCAATCCAAAGTGACTTTCTTCAAAGTAATTGTACATAAAGACCCAAGCCCTGTTTTTGAAAGGCTGGTAATTGCATCTGTGATCTGCATGACACATAAATAAAATGCTGCTAACTCCCACTGTAGTGCAAATTTCAGTGAATCTAAATGTTGGAAGAAATACCTGTTTCTGTAAAACTGCTGATGAAATAGTCCCATGCCTCTTAGCAAAATTTGGGAATTGAACTGGGGGATAATGAAGCATACATTCACAAGCGAAAATTAAACCAAAGTCCTCTGCGTGGCTTCTCCAGCAACAATATGCCTCTCAGGAAAGGATTCGTTGCAAGTTCAGCGTAGATGTGTTGGCTGTTGCACCAAATTCTTCCGCCAGGGTATAGCAGTGTGAATGTTCTCTGCTGAATCTAACCACCTCTGGGTTCAGACACCCCACCTCTTTGCTAGGCTGTCACCATGGTTTGTGCATTTTGGCTTTGGAGGGTTGCACTTCCCAAGCCCCCAAGGTTGAAGAACTACCCAAGTGAAAAGTAAGAGAGTGCCCCAGTGGCCTCTATATTGCAGAACTCTTTGGTGTGCCTCACGTTGTGCTGGAGGGAAAGCCTGTGATACACTTAGCATGGGCATAGCTGTCAACTTACAGATTTGAAAATAAGGGACCAGCAGCCTTAAAAATAAGGGACCTGCAGCCTCACCTGTTCCAGGCACTCCAGTCTTCCTGTCCTCCTGCAGTCTGGTCAAACTCATGCTGGTAGCTTCGAGAACACTGTCCAACCAACTTTGTAACCAAAGGTTCAACTGAATAGAATCTGAATCACATGCACTACAAGGCCTATGCAGCCTCAGCTTAAGATGGCTCCCCGGCCTTGCTTTGCACTGCAAAGTTTGCAGCATCACGTGCAACAAAATGGCGTCCAGGATTCAAAAACCTCCTCAGCTTGCATTAACTAGCCACACACAAGGCATGCAAGCTCCACCCCCCAGTCGTTCTTAGACTTCTTTTTGGGTGAGCAACACAGCCAAGCAACACAGTTGGAGCCTCCCTCCTCCCTGGCCGGCAGGGAGGGAGGGAGAGGAGCTGTTTCCTTTGAAATTTAAGGGACATCAATAAGGGACAGCAGCAGGACATGGCACTGGAATAAGGGACTGTCCCTTCAAATAAGGGACACTTGGTAGCTATGAGCATGGGCGTTGTGTGCTGTTCCCTGTCCAACTTTGGACAGCAAGCAATAATGGAGAGGCTGGGCAATGCAGGAATCTTTCTTACTTGGCAGCAGTGTTAGAAACTCGGATATGAAAGCTAGGAGCTAAATGGCACCTTAAAGCCTAGGTTATGGGCGCAACAACGGAATGTCTAGGCACACTTTTTTAATAACAAGAATGCAAAGCTGAAAATGAATGAACTGCAGCTAAAATAATTATGTTCATTTTTCTCATGGTCCAGTCCTTCCCCTGCCCACCCCCCTAATATTCTTAAGAGGGTCTCTTCTTCAGTCTTCAGAGATGGGTAGGCAAACTAAGGCCCCAGGGCTGGATCTGGCTCAGGCGCCTTCTGAATCCGGCCCACGGACAGTCCAGAAATCAGTGTGTTTGTACATGAGTTGAATGTGATCTTTTTATTTAAAATGGGTTATTTGTGGGGCCTGCCTGGTGTTTTTATATGAGTAGAATGTGTGCTTTTGTTTAAAATGCATCTCTGGGTTATTTGTAGGGCATAGGAATTCGTTCATTCCCCCCCCTTCAAAATATAGTCTGGCCCCCCACAAGGTCTGAGGGACAGTGGACTGGCCCCCTGCTGAAAAAGTTTGCTGACTTCTGGTCAGTAACAGGAAGTGGGGAGGCAGAAAAAGCTCTGCCTTTCCTTCCACTCCACAGTTTTAATCTGAAATTATAGAGCTCAGAAACTGCTTGCACTAAAGAAATTCCCTGTCGCAAAATGCACCTAGAACAATGGGAGGTTCCAACACTGTTTGGCAGACACCCTCTCAGCCTTAAAGGACATCCCAGGATTCTCTGCAGTGTTGCAGAAAGGGTTACCTGTTTTGTCTGAAAATTGCATCTGGATTAGCGATTTGGGAATAATTTCTTATTCTGGAAATTACCAAATTGCCATCCAAACATGGAAGCATGTTGCTCTCCAAAAGTTAAGCCTTTTTCTTGGCTTGAAGGCCAGCAGATGGTGCCATTCAAAGCACTGATTGTCAGTGAGTGCTGAGCTATGTTTACACACTTACACTCACACACACTTTGCCAAAATAGCTGAACAGTTGCTATCCAAGCTGGACAGGTACTTTATTGAATGAATGGAGGGATGATCTTCAGTCACTGGAAGGTCCACAGAGAGTCTTGTCCCGGGGTGTGTGTGTGTGTGTGTGTGTGTGTGTGTGTGTGTGTGTTGACAGTATTTGGTGGGACTGCATAAGATGAAAGGTTCCAGGTGAAACATAGCTTCTTCAAACTTGGCCACTGGTTTTGTGTTGTGTGATCTTTCCGCCCTCTCGGAGAATTAGAGCTCTCTAGTTTCACAGGACGTGTGTGGAATATGCCAAGCAAACCACAAGCTAGAAACCAAGAACAAACCATGGTGTGTTTGGTTGACACACACTCAGCCAGATAATGCAATAAGACCAGAAGTGGAGCAAAGTGGGTGTGATCTGATCACTGGGAGCCCACAAGTTCGTGTGAAGCCATGATTTGGTTTAGTGTTATATGTGAACAGGGTCAGTGTGTGTAGAGCATATGTTAAACTAATAAATCATGCAAAAGATATAGCTGTCTTCCGCTCTCCTTGCATGCTCTCCCTTCCTCCAAACGTTTTTAAAAAGCACAGTGACGTTGTTGGCACCCGTCTGTCTCGAGAGACAATGGAGTGCGCCTCCAGGGTGATATCAAGCCGCTGCCTTAGCAGCACGCAAGTGACCTCCCTGGGGCGCAAGCCTGGGTAGTGTGTATAGGAGATCCTAGGCTGTCCAGACGACAAGACCCCCTCTCCCAGCCTCACTGATGTGGTCCCAAGGAAAGCAGAGCAATACGTTTGGCATCAGCTTGGCTGCAGGAGTTGCCGGAAGGAGGCGAACAAGGTGCCTTTCAAACATCTTAGGGACTCCGCTTTGGATTTACTCCTTAGCCTTTTCCTTTCCTGAAGATATCGTGCAGCACAGTGGAACTTTTCCTTCTCCTAGATGGGCTACCTTCCCAGGTTGACGAGCCCCACCTGCCCCTCAGCACAGTGAAGAACAGCATTTTAAAACAAGCACTTTGTCAATCTTTGTTCCACTGCTAGACTTGGAACATCAAGGCCAGTTGTCAGGTGTGCGTGCAGGAGCCAGGCCCTGTGACCAATAGGACTGGGGCCTTCCTAAGTTTGTTCTGAAGAGGCAAGGCGTGGCCACACAGGTGAGGCCGATTGGTAACTCACAGCACCTGGTGGCAAGAGCTGGAAAGGGATATAAGGTCAGCATTTTCCCTTTGGCTCTTTGCCACAGCAACACGTTCCCTGCCTTGCATCTTGATCCTTGGACCCCTGACTTCGTAACCCCTTGGCTTCTTGACTCCTGGCTCTCTGATCCTCAGACTCTTGGCTTTCTGACTGCTGGCTTCTGGACTCCAGTTCCTGCTCCCACCCCACCATCTTGCCCCTGGTCCCGACGTCCCCTGCCAGGACTTTGATCACCCGTGAACCAGACCGTGACACCAGTTGACAATACAGTGGTACCTTGGGACTCAATTTACAAATGGAACACACAAACAGGAAGCAAAACGTATTCTTATTCCAAGGCAAAGTTCACAAACGAAAACACCTACTTCTGGGTTTGCAGCGTTCTTAATCCATGTTGTTCACAAACTAAGCTTGATCTTAAACCAAGGTACCACTGTACAGAGCAGGAAGAATCAGAGGCTTCCTCGAGGAGTGTTAGTTATGCAGTGAGAATGGAAGATTGGTGAGGCAAGTCCCTTTCTTTCTAACTTTTACACTTAGGCGCTGATCCAGATAAAAGCTGGCAGCCTCAAGATTCGTCCCTTGAATGATGCAGCAATGGTGAGGAAACAGAGCAAGATACGAGCAGCGAATGCAAATAGTTTGTTAATTAAGGTTGTTGCGTACATCTCTGTTTTCGCTGAGATTCCCCACCCCCCACCCCCAGAGAAGACTGTTCCTCAACTCACTGCCACAGGAGGATAGCTTGGAGAACTGTCCTACAGAAACTCTTCCAGATTCTCTTACCAAATGAGTTGCATAAAAGAGGGAAGCTGCCATTGGCAAGGAATGTTAATAGGAGAAGCTGCAACTCTATTTTAACTGGCTCCTCTCATAGTTTGCTCCTGTCAGTTGTTACCGCACACATTATATCGCCCTCAGTTTATAAAGCATTTTTTTTTGAAAAATCAATGAAGCGCTTAGATTGCTCTTTTCCAGTGTGCAAATGGCTTTTAGCCATTTTTAGCGGGGAGGAAATGAAACAATATTTAGGCATAGACTAGGACAATGAATAATCCATGAATGTGGGCAAACTGGGCAGCTCGTCTGGAGCTGGGTCACCATTTCAGTGGCTTTGGATGCACATTTATATAATACAAGGCACATCCACAGTTGTGCTCCCTCTTTGCTTGCTGCATTCTCATAAATAGTTGATAAGCCAAGCCATCGTCTGGCACCCAAATTTACTTAATTGTTGCTATTTGGGGAAGATGGATTTGGAGGAGAAGGCATTCCTTTCCCCAGGGCTTGTTTTTATTTGGCTCCTTGAAAAAACACTGCTGTTTTAATATTTAGATTGCCCTTGATATTGAAGCATTCAGTTTTGCTACTAAGGTTCGCTGGGTAGAAGACTCCTCTGTATCCCATCAGCAGGGTGGTTGCATTAAAAGTTCAAGTCTTTCCGGACAATGCTTGAAATCTTGGCTCGGAGGCAAGCTAAGGATGTATTTTACAGGAACGCTGTGGGGATTTGGTGTTTGTTTGTTTTAATGTGGAATAGATTCAAAGAAAGCTCTCTGGTGACGGAGAACATTGATGGATCTGCTTTGTAAGACAGCTGGATACATCAAAGTAATCAATATTGCAATGCATGCCGGATATTGAAAGTGCTCTGTAAATGATTGGCAGGGTTGTACAAATGGACCCATGCAAACCCAACCTGTTTAGGAAGGAATATATTTTCTGTCCTTACAGATAGACTACAAATACTGACTCTTATTTGGTTCCTCAACACCTGGCATTGGGGGGCGGGTAGGTAGCCAGTGATCGATAACTTGGTAGAGCGTGAGGCTATCAATCTCTGGGTCGTAGGTTAAATCCCCATGTTGGGCAAAAAGTTTCCTGCATTGCAGGGGATTGGTCTAGATCAGGGGTCTGCAACCCGCGGCTCCGGAGCCGCATGTGGCCCTTTTACACGTTTGCCGCAGCTCCGGGGTGGATACTAGCGAGGGGAGGGGGCGCATTGTGTGCCCCGACACTCCCCACTGTGGCGGGCGCTGTACTGGCTGTGACGTCGCATGGGGGCGGTGTGTGCGTTTGTCACGCACCGTCCCGACGTCACCTGCCCACCTGCCCACCCGCCCGCTACATTGTAAGGGGCATGTACGCTGGTCACTCCATTGAAAGGGGGCATGTACGCTGGTCACTCCATTGAAAGGGGGCATGTACGCTGGTCACTGTTTTGAAGGGGAGTGAAGAACACACACACACAAAAAGGTAACTTGTTAATTTAACGTTTATTTCTATGAGGAGGAGTAATTCTGAGGGGTCAAACAAAGAAATAATAAAAAAGTGACAAAAAAGTTATTTTTATAATGACGAGTTTTGCGGCTCCCAGTTTTTTTTTCTTTGGAAACGGGTCCAAGTGGCTCTTTTTGTCTTAAAGGTTGCAGACCCCTGGGCTAGATGATCGGATTGGTCCTTTCCAACTATATACAATGGTACCTCAGGTTATATACGCTTCAGGTAACGTATATATAACCTGACCCTTGCGAGAAGCAGCCACCACAGCAGCAAAATACTCAGTTTCTCCTTGTCTAGTGTTGATGACCAAGCACCCCAGAGCACTGGGAAGCCTCAGTGCAACTTTGGTAGGATATAGGAGGGCATCAGCCTGCAGGATCAGGCCAGTGACCCATCTTGACCAGCATCCTGTTCTCATCATGGCCAAACAGATAGTGTGGTACCTCGGGTGTGTTTTATTTCTTTTCTAACTAAGTTAAATATAGTGGTACCTCAGGTTACATACGCTTCAGGTTACAGACTCCACTAACCCAGAAATAGCGCTTCAGGTTAAGAACTTTGCTTCAGGATGAGAACAGAAATTGTGCTCCGGCGGCGCGGCAGCAGCAGGAGGCCCCATTAGCTAAAGTGGTGCTTCAGGTTAAGAACAGTTTCAGGTTAAGTACGGACCTCCGGAATGAATTAAGTACTTAACCTGAGGTACCACTGTAATTCTGAGATTTTGTGAAGAGACAAAATGGTGGAATGAAGGACAAAGGACAAAACTTTGGAGCTGTGGAAAATAGAGCTGGTGTTTATATTTCGGGACTAGGTTTGATGTCTGACTCCCTCTGCTGTTTTTGAAAACTTTTTTAAAGTTTAAAGCTTCTGGAAGACAGAGCTGTAACTTGGCCCAACCAACACAACATTTTGCCATGCTAATCTGTAAGATTTGTAACTTCTCGGTTCCTTTTTTTAAAATTTCTTGCTAAGAACACAAGTCATGAGATCATGACTTCCTGTTCTGAGCACATAAACCATCCTGTTTCAATTAAGCATTTCTAAACCAATTTAGTTAGTTTAGTACAGTTTGGATTTGTGTATCATCTGTCTATAAGTTTCTTTAAGAGGGAAATAGCTCAGGAATTGTGTAGCAGCAGGAATAAATGGCTGTTTTAAAAATTGTGTGTATGATGGGTATCATGAGATTCCTGGTTTGGTCATCTGGTGCTTCTTTACATTTGATGTTTTTAAAAAAAACCTTTCGTGAGTTTTTATTTGTTTGTGACCATAAATAAAAATCCCACTAGTTCACACTTTTCTGAAGTTGTTTTTTAAGGTGATCCGTTTTAATAGTGATTAGCTGCTCCACAGGGTAAAGGGACCCCTGACCATCAGTTCCAGTCACGGACAACTCTGGGGTTGCAGCACTCATCTCACTTTATTGGCTGAGGGAGCCGGCGTACAGCTTCCGGGTCATGTGGCCAGCATGACTAAGCCGCTTCTGGCGAACCAGAGCAGCACACGGAAACACCGTTTACCTTCCCGCCGGAGCGGTACCTATTTACCTACTTGCACTTTGAGGTGCTTTCGAACTACTAGGTTGGCAGGAGCAGGGACCGAGCAACGGGAGCTCACCCCGTTGCGGGGATTCGAACCGCCAACCTTCTGATCGGCAAGTCCTAGGCTCTGTGGTTTAACCCACAGCGCCACCCGCGTCCCTGCTCCACAGGGTGGTTCTGATTATTATGGTAATGCTTGTAGGGGTCAGATGGGGCAACAGATACTGTTTTGTCTTCATCTGCATCTGTGCATCTCATCCTCCTTAACAGCCGTACCCTGATCTCTTGCAGTGGTCTTGATTGCAGTGTGATGGTTTATTTGAAAGAGTTGGCTTGCATCAGTGGTGAGTAACCCTTGGCCCTTTAGCTCATCATGATCAATGGCCAGGCATAATGAGAGTTGCAGTCCAACAACATCTGGAAGGCCACAGGTTATTCACTCCTGGCCTTCATGGATAAAAAATGTGGGTATTTGGTTCAGCAGTGTGGTAGAAATACAAACTGCATCTTATTAGCCCATTCCAGAATCATCAAACATGAGGAATTGACCGTCATTGGGGAGAATTTGTGGTACAATGGGACCACCACTTATGTGAGGGTTCAGTTCCAGGGGTCCCCTCGCAAAGGGAAAATTTTGCAAAGTCAGGAAACCTCCCCCCCCCCCACGCAAGATGCAGGGCTGCTTACTGGGGTCTTGGAAGGTCATGAGAGGTCCTTCCACAACCTGTGCCAACCATGAGACTTCAGACATGGATAAGTTGTCCTGAAACAACCCGTGTTCCTAAACAGACAACTTCCTTTGTTTTGACTCTTCGGTGCTTACCGTGTAGTGGTTAGCATAGTGCAAAAACGGCGTATTGGTCTTAGGTATGAAGAAGTCCGGGAACGCGGGTGGCTCTGTGGTGTAAACCACTGAGCCTTGGGCTTGCCGATCGGAAGGTCAGTGGTTCAAATCCCCACGACGGGGTGAGCTCCCGCTGTTCGGTCCCTGCTCCTGCCAACCTAGCAGTTTGAAAGCACCTCAAAGTGCAAGTAGATAAATACGTACCGTTCCAGTGGGAAGGTAAACAGTGTTTCCATGCGCTGCTCTGGTTTCGCCAGAAGCGGCTTAGTCATGCTAGCCACATGACCCAGAAAAACTGTCTGCGGATATACATCGGCTCCCTCTGCCAGTAAAGCGAGATGAGTGCCACAACCCCGAGTTGTTTGCGACTGGACTTCACTACCTTTACCTTTTTATGAAGAAGTCCAGTTTAAATTTTAATTCAGTTTGCACTTTGGCATATGCATTGGATTGGGCTCCAAGGATCATGTATGCAGTTGTTTAAAAGCCTGCTTGTTCGCACTCAATGTGTTTGCAGTGTGGCAAATGCTGTTGCTGCATAAACTGCCCTTAGCGCTGAAGCTTAATCAGATGTCCTGGGGCAAGTCGCTCCCTTTCAGGCTGACCTCCCTTGCAGTGCCGTTGTGATCCTAGAGCCCTCTCTGAGCTCCTTGGAAGGGTGAGAAGATGGAAGCAGAACAAAATTCATGGATACTTGAATGACCTTTTCCTTGGATGTTCTGGCTTTCCTTGAGGGGGGGAATTTTTATCTCTGCGCTTCAAAGGAAATGGTGCTTGGGTGTATGGGCATGGTGTAGTTCATTCCTGAAGTATTGCACTCATCTCAATAGAACTGGCTTTGTGTTTACTGATAAAGCGGTCTAAATGGACTCTTTCTAGTGCGTCTGTCTCCTCTCCTTGTACAGCTGTCTGCTGAGCACAAACATGAAGCGGGATTTTCTCACGTGATAGTGGCCTCTGCTAGCATCGCCCAACTGTATTTTCAGTCATCTATTCATTGAGCTTCCAAGATGAGGAAAGAAAGGAATGCAAGATGAGAGGGAGGAATGTGATTTATGGGGGGGGGGGGACACTGCTTCACATTTCTTAATGTCCAATTTCGTTTGCCAGTGCAGCAAATATTGTTTGGGGAAAACTGCAAGTTGTAAACTTGGGGAGAAATCTGAGAACAGAAGGGAGCACCTTTTAAAACAATGCTTCTATTGGATTAATCCTGACCAATGCATATAAACATGGGGGGGGGGAGAGAGAGAAGTGTTCAGACAAATGTCCATGATCTGTAATGCCAGGCCAACCACTTCTGTGCAATGTTTTTAGAATTATTAGGAATCTACTTAAAGTAAATATGGACATGTTTCTGGCTGTTTTTAGAGCAAATGAGACATGAATGCCGGCAGCATTGACCCTGCCATTACTGCAGTGCCTGGAGAAGGCAGTCAGGTCGTGTCGCTGTAGCAGTGACCAGAGAAGGGATCCTGGCGTCTGCAGCGGCACAACCGGGTGCCTTCATCTGCCCCAGCTGCAAGAAAACATGTCTCTCCATTATCGGTCTCTACAAAACATGTCCCTCCATTATCGGTCTCTACTGCCACAGCAGGCTGTAGAGAAGACCCAACAGGTTTGACTTCAGCCCCAAAGGTACCACCCCTCCATTTGTCTCCCGGGAAGCCAATAACAGTCAGAGCAGATGACTTGGAAGACCAGGTTTCATATCCCCCACTCAGCTGTGAATCTTGCTTGGGCTGGTCACTGTCTCTCAGCCCTAGCCCTAGCTCCCAGGGTTCTTGTGAAGATAAAATGAGGAAGAAATAATCATGTGCGCCACTTCTAGCTCCTGAGAGGAAAAGGTGGTACAGGTAAACCCCCCAATTTGCACGTGGGCTGTGTTCTGGGTTATAATGTGCAATGGCACATAAGCTTGTTCTGCCCTGTTTTCCGGCCCCTTCCAGGCCGCCGTGAAGTGCGCAGTCATGTGTCAATTGGTCATTGCCTGTGTATACATGAAACAAAGTGGGAAATTATAGCCAGAGAACTGAACTGAATTGAATAGTTATCATGCAACAGTATTCAAAATCCCCCAGATGCCAGGCACATTTTACGACTGGCGCTGGTCCAGTCACAACCACATGGAAATCTCTGAGTGGTTCCTGGGCCATTCTGTTGTGGCAACTGCAGCCTAGGTTTAAGGTGCCATTTGGTGATTAAGTTTATATATCTGGGCTTCTAACACTGTCGTACAGATAAATGCAGTTGCACTTTGAATTTAGTGCAAGAGAAAAACAACATGCGTAGGAGGCCCCCGTAGGAAAGCCAGGGCCTCATTTTCAGCTACACAAAGTTTCTTCGGATAACTGTAGCCTCAGACTTGGCTGGCCTGAGTTCAAATCTGCCTGTAGATCTGCCAGAACCGTATTGTATTCTCCCAAACACAGAAATGGAGAATCCAAACGGGATCTTTATCTGCCAGGCAGATGATAAACCTCTGCGATTTCATGCACATGAACGGTGTCAATTCAGTGTTCTGGGTAGGTGCCAACTTCATCATATCCAGGTTTGTTAGCGATCAAATGTTTAACACGGGCCCTGACAGGAGACTCCATAGTTTCCAGGTGCACCTTTTCTTTCTTTCTTTCTTTCTTTCTTTCTTTCTTTCTTTCTTTCTTTCTTTCTTTCTTTCTCAACTCTGCTCATCTGCTGGACTAGCCAGAATGTTGGGCAGCACAGAGGAACGTTTTGATTCCACCGCTGTGTGTTGCCTTAATTGCTGCTGTCTTTATAGGAAATAATGTTTCCATACCCCCAGGAATTTCATGTTTTGGAGGTAGCCGGGCACAGTTTTATTGCATTGGCTGTAATCCTCCCGTTGTCTTCAGTAAAACAGCTTATGGTAAGAGGAAGACGTTAAATAATAGATTGGGATGTTGCTGCTGCAAAACTGTGGTTGTGTCAGTCTACTTTAACAACATCTTCCAGTGCAAAAACTTGAATGAATCAGACCCTCTAACTGACCCCATGCTTAGGAGTAAACTTTTTCCTCTCATTGAACTTTGTAGAAAAAACGGCAGCTTTTTTTGCCTGGGTAAAAATGGTGCATAAATTTAAGGAAGCTTTTGCAATTCTTTTCCAGTTTTAAATGCTCGCCCCTTCCCTTCAGGCATGTTTAATCACTGCAAATCCTGCACAGCACAGCTGGAGATTTCCTGTAGATCATCTGGTGTTTTTTTGACAGGGGTTTCCTGTAAAACTTCCTGGGGTGGTTCAGAAGTGTCCCTTCTGATGCCACCTTTGAAATTCAGGTTCAGAAGTGTCCCTTCTGATGCCACCTTTGAAATTCAGGTTCCTGAATTTTTAAGCTGATGGGCTGGATGCAAGCAGGGTTGTTCTGACAGGCAAGTGTTCTGGTTCCCGAGGCTGCAGCTACTGTGAAGGAGATCAGCAGTTCAGTCTAGCAGGGACTTTTCGCTAAGAGACGTGGTTCAGTTTGAAGGGCTTGATAGAGCGAGGTGGAACTCTGTTCCCAGGGTCACATGGTCAAAGTGTGCAGTCAGCTGTTGGCGCTTAAAATGTAGCCTAGATGTATTTTTGGGTAACACCGTTCTGCCCCCAATTCCTTGGGCAGACATTCTGCCTCAGGAAAAATGAAAGTTATGGTAAAATAGATTCACTCAGCAGCCAAAGGCAGCCAACAGAGGGGTGGGGAAGCATCCTCCAAAATGGGCAATATCTTTATTGGGACCAACCAAAATGTCAGAAATTAATGGCAAGTTTTCAAGTTCTTCAGAACTTTTCATCAGGCAAGATTGTAAATAAAGTCAGAAGCTGGGCTAATGAGGTGAGTTAATGAGGAAAACTAAAAAAAAAGTACAAAAATTAGGTTGCTTGTTGTAACAATAAGTGTGGAGGTTGTAGGCTGAGCAGGTTGCGCACCTAGAATTCTGAGACAAGCACTGATTGCTCCCCATTTTTAAAATACAAAGGGCCGCTGCTATCAGGATCTATTTTTTTGCCTTAAGCAAAACACGCAGGTTCCTAGTTCAGCAGAGAGCAGAAGTAAAGAGAAATATCAGTGCAAAGGACACTGAACATAAACTGTTACTGGCACTCAGTCCTTTCATAGCTTTGCTTGACCTGGGAAGTAGCTGTTGCTGGTTGTTATTGAGAAAGAGGAGAAGTAGTTTTGCTTTCATCCAGGTTTCTTTGACTGCTGTAAACACATAGACAAAAAACATGTGTGGTACAGGTGGGGAATACAAGTGAAGAAGTGGTTGTGCACATCAACCTTGAAACTTCGCAAGTGTAGATGTAAATATTGCTGAGGATATAAGTAAAAAAACCTGCTCCTTTTCCTTTATGGGGTACCCAAGAGCCCGTATAGAGTCCTTTTGTAGTTCTCTATCAGAAGGAGAAAATAACAGAGACCAATTAGAGAATATTGAGAAGCAAAGCAGCTAGTAAGCCTGATCTTTATTAACTGTTGCAACAGGATGCTCCCCCCACATGCAGGAGAGAGGAGGAGGACCCAGAACAAAGGTGTGCCTGCCCTTATATAGACATTTTAAATTTCCCACCCTGGAGTCCAAGACCACCCTCCAGATACATCATACCTACATCACAGAAAAGGCGGTCTACAACACAAATCTGAGTGCATTGTTTATCTCCTGTCTGGCATTATCTGCTTGCATTATCTGGGTTTTGGCCACTCTTTTGTTATTATAACTACTTAATTCCTGAATCTAGGTCACAGGCTCACACCCTGTTCATATTTTGAATGTGCCCTTAAGACAGGATTTGTGAGGAAAGAGACAATAGGGAGGTTTCCCACTTTGACCTTGCAGATAAATATTTGAGGTCAATTTGTTCAGGACCTAATCTGTGGGGTTTCAGACATGTGGTTTACATATACAGTTATGGACATTAAATATATATATATATATATATGCAGGTTTTGGTGTCTTCGGGTGTCTTCCCGTGTAAGAGTCGGGGTGTCTGTGCGACGTTTCGACGAGGTCTCACTCGTCATCTTCAGGCTGGTGCTTTCGGCTTCTTGTTACTGGAACAGAGCAGAGTCTGGTGTTTGAGTTTCTATAAATACTGTTGAGGGGTGTGGTGTATAGCCTCCAACGTTCTGGGCAGAGAGGAAGTTCCTAGATTAGTGTGCCTTTTCTTCTTTTGTTCCTTAATTACTTGAGGGATATCTTGGGTGATTTCATGAGTGATATTCTGAATACCACTGGGTGGGTCATTAAGTGTAGATTAGTTGCTAAAGCTTTCGTGTCTTGACCTCTTGAGCTTGTGAAGAGTTTTTCTGAGAAGATGGCTGTGCTGCATTTAGTTGTGCTCTGGCTTGGCTTCGTGTATAGGGGCGAGCTGTGGTTTTGTGCCTTGTGCCAGCCAGATCTGTGTAGGGATTGCAGGGGGGTGCAGCATCCGGAGGTGCCACTATAGTTTGGCTACTGGATGGAGTCTGTAATATGTCTGTGGAAAGGGTCTGGGTTTGGGTCTGGTGTGGTTGATTGGTGACGGCGTTCTGTGTGCCTCTGGTTCTGGTGTCGGTTTTTGTGGGGAGGGCTAATTTCCAGATGTCTGGCAGGCGGGACGTGTCGTCACGCTTGTTCATGTTGTGAGGGTGTTTCTCTATCTCGATGGCTTCCATGATTATTCTCTTGTGGTGATGTTCCATGTTAAAGAGCAATTTGGAATCTGCAAAATTAATTTCGTGTCCTGTTTCTTTCATGTGTTGGAAAAGAGAGGAAGTTTTTTCTTCTTTTTTGACGGCATTCTTGTGTTCTGCGATACGTGCATTTATTCGTCTGTTTGTTTGTCCAATGTACGTGGCTGGGCAGACTTTGCAGGGTATTTCATAGACCCCTTGGTTTTCCAGCTGGATTTTGTCTTTTGGGTTTCTGAGGATATTGGCTATTTTTTGGTTGGTGCAGAAGGCTGTTTTGATATTGTGTTTATGGAGGATTTTGCTGATTTTGTCTGTAGTGCCCTTGATATAAGGAAGGAGGGCCATGCCATTGTTTTCTTCTGTGTCTTGGTTTTTGGGGGGTGTTTCTTTTTGGATTAGCTTCGTAACCCTGTTTTTCTGGTATCCATTGGCGATTAACACATTTGAGAGATTCTGTAACTCAGTTGTCAAGTGGTCTTTGTCAGCCAGGCGTTTGGTTCTGGAGATGAGAGTCTTGGCTACGGAGTTTATTTGTGCAGGGTGGTGGTGTGATTGTGCATGTAAGTAGCGGTTGGTGTGTGTTTTTTTCCGGTAGATAGTGTGTCCTAGGGAGCACCCCTCTCACCGGTCATCGCAAATTTGTACATGGAACACTTTGAAACCAATGCTTTAGACAAGTCAGAACACAAACCCAAACTTTGGCTCAGATATGTTGACGACACCTTTGTAATTTGGCCACACGGGAAAGAAAAACTAGATAGCTTCCTCACACATCTCAACAGCCTACACCCCAAAATACAATTCACTATGGAAATAGAAGACAACAACCAACTCCCCTTTCTTGACGTCCTAATCTACAAAAAACCTGATGGCTCCCTAGGACACACTATCTACCGGAAAAAAACACACACCAACCGCTACTTACATGCACAATCACACCACCACCCTGCACAAATAAACTCCGTAGCCAAGACTCTCATCTCCAGAACCAAACGCCTGGCTGACAAAGACCACTTGACAACTGAGTTACAGAATCTCTCAAATGTGTTAATCGCCAATGGATACCAGAAAAACAGGGTTACGAAGCTAATCCAAAAAGAAACACCCCCCAAAAACCAAGACACAGAAGAAAACAATGGCATGGCCCTCCTTCCTTATATCAAGGGCACTACAGACAAAATCAGCAAAATCCTCCATAAACACAATATCAAAACAGCCTTCTGCACCAACCAAAAAATAGCCAATATCCTCAGAAACCCAAAAGACAAAATCCAGCTGGAAAACCAAGGGGTCTATGAAATACCCTGCAAAGTCTGCCCAGCCACGTACATTGGACAAACAAACAGACGAATAAATGCACGTATCGCAGAACACAAGAATGCCGTCAAAAAAGAAGAAAAAACTTCCTCTCTTTTCCAACACATGAAAGAAACAGGACACGAAATTAATTTTGCAGATTCCAAATTGCTCTTTAACATGGAACATCACCACAAGAGAATAATCATGGAAGCCATCGAGATAGAGAAACACCCTCACAACATGAACAAGCGTGACGACACGTCCCGCCTGCCAGACATCTGGAAATTAGCCCTCCCCACAAAAACCGACACCAGAACCAGAGGCACACAGAACGCCGTCACCAATCAACCACACCAGACCCAAACCCAGACCCTTTCCACAGACATATTACAGACTCCATCCAGTAGCCAAACTATAGTGGCACCTCCGGATGCTGCACCCCCCTGCAATCCCTACACAGATCTGGCTGGCACAAGGCACAAAACCACAGCTCGCCCCTATACACGAAGCCAAGCCAGAGCACAACTAAATGCAGCACAGCCATCTTCTCAGAAAAACTCTTCACAAGCTCAAGAGGTCAAGACACGAAAGCTTTAGCAACTAATCTACACTTAATGACCCACCCAGTGGTATTCAGAATATCACTCATGAAATCACCCAAGATATCCCTCAAGTAATTAAGGAACAAAAGAAGAAAAGGCACACTAATCTAGGAACTTCCTCTCTGCCCAGAACGTTGGAGGCTATACACCACACCCCTCAACAGTATTTATAGAAACTCAAACACCAGACTCTGCTCTGTTCCAGTAACAAGAAGCCGAAAGCACCAGCCTGAAGATGACGAGTGAGACCTCGTCGAAACGTCGCACAGACACCCCGACTCTTACACGGGAAGACACCCGAAGACACCAAAACCTGCATATATATATATGACCTTAAAATTCTTATAACGCTGACGTGCTGCAGGAGAAGTGCAGTAGTCAACATGGTCAAGTGACTTCCATCACTTTGGAGGAATTAACTACAGGAGATCTCTGACTTTGCAACCCTGATGATGCAAAAGCAGTTGCATTTATTAGCCTCCATAGCTAGGATTAAGTTTACTGGTTAGCAGCTCAACCCTTGGACACTAGGCACTTTCTAGGAAACTTGGTTACATCTAAGTGAATTTGTTGTCTTCATATTTCATTTGTATCTGAAGATCTGCCGCTGGAAGTAGGTCACTAGAAAATTATGCTTAGAAAAGTGGTAAAATGGGGAAATAACAAATCCAGAAAGAATGTTTGGGACATGATTAAATCAGCAGATGTGAATAGTGGGTAACAAAATTAGTTCGTGTTCTCCTTGTGCTTCAAGAGGCTTTGTATCAGGAGATATTAGGAGAGAAAAAATTATAGCTTTCCCCCCCATGGCGAAGAATATTTTGTACCTTTTTGAAGAACTATTCCTTGTGATAAAAGCACGGTCTCCTTTTGGCTCAGCTTGTCTCTAGTTAAAACAAGAAGTTGCAAGACACAGAAATTGTTTGGTTTGAAGTGGGCTGGGCTCCTCTTGAGATTTTTAGGCAGCATGAAAGGGAACAAGGTTTCCAAGGTGCCTCAAAAGCAATTGAAGTGGGGAAAGAGTGAAGTTTTCCCTCTGAAGCATTTGAAACTCAATTTTCACTTTGCAGCTCTGTGCATTTATTTTTAAAAAAGAACAATTCTAAACTATTCTACAGTTGGAAGCTGAGCCACACTTACAGCCTGCGCATTGTGATGGAGGAACATACAACTGAGCTCACACGCTGGGCATGGTATTGAGGAAATTCTTGTAGGAATGTTCCCTTGGCCAGTTTATTCTCATGTATGCTATTGTGACGGTTGCTTCAACACTTTCTCAAGTGATCAATTTACACTGTAATCCCTTTATATGCTGCCTTTTAAGAAAAACCTGTAATGGCTGATTAGAAATTCCAGATGGCTAATATCTTTCTTAGCATGCCCCTTATGCAATGCAAAGTACAATGTGAACCGTGAAAAGCATTTGAAATGGAATTGAGTTCTCAATAGCAGCATTCCCTTAGACTCCTTTCTTTAAGAGTATGGAAAAGGAGGAGCTACCTTTGGAATTTGAGGCTAGGCTTGCCCCAGTTTTAAATTGTGTATTAAGTAAAGCTGGGAAATGATTCTGAATGCCAGGTATGTGTATACGATATATAGCGGGAATAAAGCAAATTGTATTTCACCCCAAAAATTGAAATGGAGTTGAAAGTATACCATTTTTTTCGTTATGATTAATGGGGAAAAAATTGCAGATTCTTAAATTTCCCTGTGATTTGCAAGTGCGTTGAAAGACTGAAGGCTTGTGGGAATAGACGTAAGCTTCTCAAAAATCTTTCATATTGTCATAGCATAGTTATTGTTGTTGTTTAGTCGTTTAGTCGTGTCCAACTCTTCGTGACCCCATGGACCAGAGCACTCCTATCTTCCACTGCCTCCTGCAGTTTGGTCAGGCTCATGTTTGTGGCTTCGAGAACACTGTCTAACCATCTCGTCCTCTGTCGTCCCCTTCTCCTTGTGCCCTCCATCTTTCCCAACATCAGGGTCTTTTCCAGGGAGTCTTCTGCATAGTTAAATACACTTAAATCCCGGTGACCTCAGTTATTAAGAGTGCACTGCATTTTCCCCATTGCATATGTTCCCAAATACTGCTGTTCTTTCCTCATTTTATTATTGAAGAGATTTCAGATCTGTTCTGAAGTATGTCTAACCCTCTTTGTTTTCAGGGGCCACTTTGTGCTTCAAACTTACATTTTAAAACAACAACAACAACAACCCATAACAACTTAGTTAGGGGATTAGTTTTATGCTATCTGGCAACAAGTAAAGGTAAAGGGACCCCTGACCATTAGGTCCAGTCGTAGCCGGCTCTGGGGTTGTGGCGCTCGTCTCGCTTTATTGGCCAAGGGAGCCGGCATAAAGCTTCCGAGTCATGTGGCCAGCATGGCTAAGCCGCTTCTGGCGAACCAGAGCAGCGCACAGAAACGCTGTTTACCTTCCCGCCAGAGCGGTACCTATTTATCTACTTGCACTTTGACATGCTTTCGAACTGCTAGGTTGGCAGGAGCAGGGACCGAGCAACGGGCGCTCACCCCGTCGCGGGGATTCGAACCGCTGACCTTCTGATCGGCAAGTCCTAGGCTCTGTGGTTTAACGCACAGCGCCAAGTACTGCACATTAATTGACTGCCTAGTCTCAGGCGTCATGTCGCATACAAATTCCAAAATAAGGGGTGTAACAGTAAAGCAGGGATGGGAAACCGCTTGAGTCCTGTAGGCCAGATCAAAAAAGTGTCCATCTTCTGCCAGGTGGGTGCATATGTTCATCTGTCAATCACCTGCCATCATGTCAGGTGGATCCGAAAAGCCACAGGACTGAATTTGAATAGTGCTGAATGGGAGCCCACTTGCAAAGGAGCAATTAAGATTGCACTGTAAGCTGTGTGCTCCTGAATCTTCCTAGGCAGTGGGACTTCCATTTGGTGCTGCTTTAATTAAATTGATTTGGCACAGACTGACTCCACTTGGGAACTCTTGATTAAGAGCTCCTGAGTGGAACCAATCCCAGCAGGGCTTGCATTCAGCAGCGTGCTTAAACAATGCCAAATGCAAGCTCCCATTGCAAAGGAACAATCAGGAGTAGGTTCCTGGGCTCCCACCGATTCCATGGCAGCCATGGTTTTCCCTGTCCCGCACCTGGTGCCGTATAAATCAGATGGATTCAATTCAGATATATAACCTAGGTGCCAAATGACAACTTAAACCAGCGTTAAAGTTGCTAAAATGGAATGTCCAGTTGCCATTTTGGGGCCAGACAGCTCCAAAGTTGTATTTTTCAATGTTTGTTCCTGAAATTCATTCTGATTGTGCAGGTAAAGAATCACAGCTGGAATTCTAAAGGAGAATCAAAGACAGAACTCTAAAGGATGTTTTGTTCGTGTGTGAAAACACCCAAGAGCCAAGGATCCCCAGGCATGCCACCTCCAGATGGTGAAGCCTTCAGGTGTCATCCTGGCAACCTGGGTATCTTCACTTGGTTGCAAGAGGTTGGTATCCAGGAGCAAAATGTGCCTGGCAAATTTATAATGCTGGTGAGGAAGTACACAGTAAACAGAAAATTAACAGGTGGCCCGTGGTGTGCTGTTGTTTAATATGGCAGGTGTTGCTGCCTTTGCCACCTGTCTTTTGTGGACCTGCGCAGATAAGAAAATGTTCTTGATCCTGGCACATCTTGAGAAAGACCTAATTGATCCTCAGGTGAAAGGAAGGCTTAGGGCGTTGTCCAAACCTGGGCTCACAGTTTAGCACTCTCCAGACTAACCACAAGCTTATAGCCAAGGTTTCTCCAGGATAGCAAAACCATAAGCCTGGGTTTGGATGGCGCACAAACCCATGCCCATGGTGCAACCAAGCAGCAGAATGACCAGAGAGGAGCAAAGTGACTACAGTCTCCTACCCTCCTTAAACCATGACCAATGTGAGATTACTGGTGCCGATAAATGTTCATTTGGGGGAGTTCAGGCTTTCTGGCTTGAGTCAGGATGAGTTAGTAAATGCGCAACCAAATGTACAAGCGGATTGCTCAAAACAGTTGACTCCAAACTACACACCACATGTGTGCTATGTTTGTGGTGGTGTTGTTGTTTTTGTACCATAACAGGCACTTTCTGACATAGTAACAACATAAACGTACATAGGATTGTATGTTAGGTTACGTCCGCCCTACAAATTTTAGAACAGGTCTACATCACAAGTGGCTGAGCTGTTACTCTGCTAGGCAATCGAATGCTAATCTCATTTGTATGGCAGGAAAGAGCTTACATAGGTATAGAAAGCCTTCTGGCATACTCTTCAAGCGGCGTTTCGAAATTCTTTTTCTCTTTTCAAAACACATGCGGTTATGCAGGTTTGAGTAGCAGAGCTACATAAAGTTTTATATTCTTAATCATATGGGGAAATAAGCCTCGCAGCCATGTGCTGCTCCAGGATGCACCAAACTGAAAATTAGAATTAATAGAAGCAAGTTCATAATGCTCTCCTGAGCAGAGCCAAGAAACACATGGCTTGATTGACCATGAATAGGTGATTTGTGCTGGCACCAGCCTCTGCCTCTCCCCCCAGCCCGGCTTTCCCCCCCTACTCTCCAGCCAGCTGACAAAGAGCAGAGGTTTGGCAACCTCGTTCGCTATGCAAGATTTTGCCGTTTCGCTGCTTGCGAGGGCGGCAGCAGGACAAATAATGCGAGGGCATGAATGTGGCAGGATATACAGCAGCTTAATTGAACAGTTCTTGCGTATCTGGCCCAAAGCCTGGTTCTCTTGCTTTGTGAAGCCTGTGTGAACGAAATTAACAGAAGCAAACGCCCTCCCTGCTGGCTGCGTCAAACCCAGCAGCACTCTTCTGTCAATGGGAATCGGGGTTCCCCTTTCAGCCATTTGTTCAAACACTTATCAATTTAGTAAAATGAAAAACAAAAACCCACAACCCCCCAAGCATTGAATAATTATCAAATTAAATCTATTTTGTAATTCCTCAGAAGATTTGGTGGTGGTAAGGTTTCTGTCATTGTCTTGGATAAATTGCCCTGATATCACAGAGGATTTTCTGTTTGAAATTTTATTAAGTATTTTGTGTTTTTATGTTGTAACTGCCCTGAGACCTGTGGGTATAGGGTGGTATACAACAACAACAACAACAACAGCTGCCGCTGCCCTGATATCACAAAGGATTAGCCAGGCAGGACATTTTGGGCTGCTGTTGATCGAACTGTTTCGAACCCAGAACCAAGGGAAGCAGAAGGGATTAAAGGAGGGAGGGAGGGGTAGAAGGATCCCAAGTGGCACCCCGGGTTGGCGGATCTGATGCCCAGTCATCGACCGACTGCAGTTTTACTGATTTTTTAAACTGTTGATTTAAATTGTTTACAGATGGGTTTGAAGGATGACCTCTAATGGTCTGAGTTAGGCCAAGTCATACGGCGGAAAGTTTGCCTACTGCTCTGGTCTTCTGTAACTAACACAGTTTAAGCAATTTGTAATTTGGCTTTAAAAGGGCAGGCTAAAGGACACCAACCTGACACATCCTTAGATGAGTGGATGGTATGAATCCCAGATGCTAAATCTAACAATACACGCCATTGCGTTGTAATCACTCACTTTTATATATATATATAAGTTACCCTGATTCCATCAGACACAAATTTCAGCCGCTATTCCAACAGCAGGAGAAGGAACCAAAGCTTAATGTGTTTTCTTCCCAAGTACACAGTCTGTGTGAGGGGCTCTAGTTTACAAAGCCCCCAAGAACTATTTAAGCTTTCAATAAAATGTTCTAAACATCCAGGCATATGGAAATACTTTAAACACAGGGAAGGTTTTCTGTATATACAGCTGACCTGCTCTAATCAAATTCAACATCTGGAAATTCTTTTCTGAAGCCCACCAAGCCATCTTTGAGATGTAAACTATATCACAACTGAGATCTTAGAAACAAAGGGCATTAACGTGCTATTAAGAGGCACCCAAAAACACATTGTTCTCACCAGGCTCTGAAAGCAACTTACTTGTATTTAGCTGCTTATGGATGTTGGAAAACCTAAACAGAGCTGTGTTTTCTGGAAACTGGTAAACCGGAGGCTTCCTTAGTAAATCATAAGAACTTGCTGGTTCCAATGGCTGCTTTCTTTCCTGGAAAGAAAGAGCCCTTATGACACAAATTGCAAGCAACAGCTACGCCGTGTTCAGGAACTTAATTTTTGCTGCAGTGTCTTTTGGCAAAATAGAAAGCTTTGTGAGCGGCTGAGGACTTAACTGCTACTGTTTTTCCATATACAAAAATGCTAAATAAAAACAAAAGGCAAAGAATGGAAGGGTTTTAGAGTGAGGTGAATGGTCAACTGGTGACTCCTAAGAATATGTGCTACATCAGACCTGTCTAATCCATCCAGGGTTCGAAATTTGCCAGGCTCAAGGCGCGTTTTGCACCTGGCTATAGCCACTTGTGACCAAGTGAAGATGTCTGGGTACCAAGATGGTTCCTGACATCTCCCATCATCTGGAGGTTGAATGCCTGGGGGGTCATTGGATCTTGACTGTTTTCACACACTTAATACCACATCCTGTAGAATTCAGTCCGGCTATATTTGATCTGCACAATCAGAATGAATTTCAGGAACCAAAATCTTTTTATCTGTTCAGCCTGAGCAGGAGCAGTGAACCATGTTATAGTTAATAGTTGTAGCTTCACTCACCCCACCCCACTGCCCTGCTCACAGTCGTGAAGAATATTCCTATGTCATGAATGGTCCGTGTCACTATTAAGAAAAACTAGCCAGGTGTTTAACTGAGAATCAATCACAGTCTGTCCGTCGTTCAAAAAATGACTTTAGAGCCGCCTGACATCAAAATGGCGACTAGACATTCTGTTTCGGCGACTGTAACCTTGGTTTAAGGAGCCGTTTGGCGCCTAGCTTATGTAACTTATGTAACTGAGTTTCTAACATGGAATCCAACATCTTGTTCTTACAGTGACTCATCAGATGCCTATGGGAAAGCCCCTCAAGTGGAACCTGAGTCCAAAAGCACTCTCCCCACTTGTGATCCCAGCAAGCTGGTATTCTGACAGTGAAGGTAGAACATAATCACCATGACAAACAAACAAACATACCCCGCCGTCCCTGGCTAGAGCCAGGCTCAGGGTGGCTAACACCAGTAAAATTACAATAAAAACATAATGGGGGGGGGGGAACAATTTAAAATACAGGTTAAAATGCAATTTAAAATGCAACCTCATTTTAAAAGTAGCCCATGGATCAAAACCGTAAGGGGAGGGAAAACATAAGGGTCAGACTGAGTCCAAACCAAAGGCCAGGCAGAACAGCTCTGTCTTGCAGGCCCTGTGGAAAGATGTCAAGTCCCTCAGGGCCCTAGTCTCTTGTGACAGAGCGTTCCACCAAGTTGGGGCCAGTACTGAAATGGCCCTGGCCCTAGTTGAGACCAATCTAACCACCTTGCGACTTGGGACCTCCAAAGTGTTGTCATTTGTGGACCTTAAGGTCCTCTGCGGGGCATACCAGTGGCCTTGTCCTCTATCGATTGGTCCAATCCTATTTTGAAGCTATCTAGGGTTGCTGTCGGATCAGTACATCTTACGGGAGCAAATTTCATTGTTTAACCAAGTGCTGTGGGAAGAAGTGTTTTATTTTGTTTGTCATGAGCCTCCCCACATTCGGCTTCCAGATGGCCCAGATCTGGTCCTCAAAGCATGCCTTGCCAGATTTAAATCAGGATGTGGGAGAAATATTGCAGTTTCACTTGCAAGGGAAAGAAAAGTGTTTCAGGGTGTGGGTGTCTATGTGTTTGTGGGGGTGGGGGCCAACACTTTAATCTAGAGATGGGGGAACCCTAGCCCTGCAAGGCCATTCTCCCACCCCACCCCATCATATCATGTCAGGTAGAGGGCAAGCCAAACAGCAGCTGCAAAGGAACAATTGGCAGCCTTGGAGTGTGCTCTCAGCAGTTCCTCTGTGTGCGGGGATTGCATTTGCTGCACCTGGAGTGGGTTTCAGTCCTGGTTTGGGTAAGGTTTTAACACTGAACAGGAAATGTCTTCAGGGATTGTTTGCCTAACAACTGAAATCAATAGATGCTGCAGCTATAAAATAGAGTGGTTTCCACAGGCCGATCTGTGTCCTTGTGTGAAGCTTTCCATGTTGCACAAACAACATGTCTCCACCATGTGGAATGGCATGCATTGTACAGTGGTACCTCAGGTTACAGACACTTCAAGTTACAGATGCTTCAGGTTACAGACTCTGCTAACCCAGAAATAGTACCCCAGGTTAAGAACTTTGCTTCAGGATGAGAACAGAAATCGTGCTGCGGCGGCGCGGCAGCAGCAGGAGGCCCCATTAGTTAAAGTGGTGCTTCAGGTTAAGAACAGTTTCATGTTAAGAATGGACCTCCAGAACAAATTAAGTTCTTAACCCGAGGTACCACTGTGTCTGCATCCAACATCTTGAGAATCTATCATTCCCACTGCTTGCCCTCTCTGTATTGAACATTTAAAGCCCCACCTCAAATGGCGATGGACAGGGTGAAGTTAATAGGCACTCCTGTCGTGGCAAAATAAATGATTTTCATAGTTAGACTTTGGCTACTTTGCTGTGACAGGATGCCACTGTAATTAATTGCTGTATGGTTAACTGGAGCATATGAAATCACTTTATGTGCAAATGTTTTGGGAGGTATTTCTGGCTCTATTTCCAATCATGAGCCATTCTTAGTTTCCAGTTGTTTGTGGCAAGCGGTGAAACCTCTGCTTGGCTGGCCTGTATTTTCCTAGCAAGGAACCATTAACATTAACTTCAGCCCAGAGCTTATTCCCAAATGTCTATAAATGAATTGACCAAATTATTAAAATAGAAGGTTATTACCCAATACTCCTTTCTAGGGAATGACATAAGCATTTCCAACGTAAGTACATCTGAGGTAATGGAGCACTAAGACTATTGAAGCTGCTGTTTGGGGGCAGCAGGAACACTGCAGAAAGGCATAGTATTTCCTTGGCTTTCCTCATTTTTCCAGGTGTACCGTGGTCTCTATTTCATTCTGAAAATGCTTTAAATGAGCCACCATTCACTGTAAGAAACGCACAATACTGAAATTCTTCTTTTTGGCTTTTTGGTTCTGTTCTCATTTCTCTGGAAGGAAAGGTGTTGTAGTGGCAACACAGTTTTCTTGCCTCTTTGCTAAAATAAATATTTTAAGTGACAGTGCATTTTGTTTCGTTTTTACAGATTATTAAAATTGAGACCAAAGCTCTCCTTTTCGTTAGGACAGGTGACGTTTTCATCTTTGCACACTCAAATGACCTGTTAGCATTATGTTTGGTTTCAAACAAGCAAAACCTGTCAGAATAAGCTAGAGATACTTGCAAATAGGAGCAATGCTGTTCCAAGCAGAAGGTCCCGAGGACCTATTTCACCACTTTGATTTCCGTGATGGAAAGACTATGGGACGTAAATACAACACAATAAATAAAATAGTGGGAGTTTTGGTTGTTCCAAGCCTCCTCATTCCAGTATTTTACTTACAATTTTGAAAGCATCACACTGATATCTACCAGCCCATTGTGACATCCAACCATTTTTTCCAAAACCACTCTATTCTGTACCACTCCATTCTGCCTTGGTCAGACCACACCTGGAATACTGTGTCCAGTTCTGGGTGCCACATTTTAAGAAGGATGTTGAGAAGGTGGAATGTGTGCAGAGGAGGGCGACCAAGATGATAAAAGGTCTGGAAACCAAGCCTTCTCAGGAACAGCTGACGGAGCTGGGTATGTTTAGCATGGAAAGAAGGAGACTGAAAGGAGATATGATAGCCACCTTCAGATATCTAAAGGGTTGTCACATGGAAAAGGGAGCAAGCTTGTTTTCTCCTGCTCTGGAGGGTAGGACCCAAACCAGTGAATTCAAGTGACAAGAAAGGAGAATCCGACTAAACAGCAAGAATTTTCGTGACAGTCATAGCTGTTCAACAGTGGAACAGTCTCCCTCGGGAGGCTGTGGACTCTCCTTCCTTGGAGATTTAAAATTTTATAATTAGGGAAACTGTACCAGCAACGTGAAGTGCAAATTCTAGCTTACCTCTAGGCCACTTCATCAATGAGTTAGTGATATAAGTTCTGCAGATTTCTTTAAGATGAGAAATCCCATGAATTTTAAGGTTGGGGGAAGGAATTTTACTCATTCTGCGCTGGTCTGTTCAGCAGTACCCACTTCCTAGCGTGTCACATCACAATTGCTTCATTTTGGAATGATTCACCGACAATTGAAACGGCTCCAGATGATGCATTTGCCTTTGGGGAGTCGAGAACCAACCTTTAAACTTCCTTCTGAATAAGGATGGGGTTCGCAATGAGATCAGACTGAGGAAAGACTTGAAGCATTGGCTGAATTGCATTCCACTTCAGTCTGAAAACTGACCAAATGCTTGCACGCTTTGGGCAGTTTTCCCATGCACTAATAAAAGTAAAAGCAGAGGCTTAAAAAAAGAGAAAGAGAGAGAGAGAGTTATAATGCTCTTTTTGTGTAGGTTCTGGGGAGAGCTGGATAATTACACCCTCCCGGGCCAGGTCTCTCCCTTACAGACTTCCCAGTTCAGGAGTTGTGCACTTCCTCCAGGAGCACAATAGTCTACATTGCTAAATTACAGCTGGCAAGCATTCAGTGCTGAGTCAAACAAACTCTGAATTTCTTGTAAGTTTCAGAGATTTGGGGAATGACTACAAATCGTTTCGCAACATCTTTGGAAAGTTTCGGAACAGTTTAACTGTTGCAGAGTCCTGTGGCAGCTTAAAGATTAAATATATATATAGAATGACGTTAGAGATACGTAATGTAATTATTACTATATTATTAGTAAGGTATAAGGTAAAGGTACCCCTGCCCGTATGGGCCAGTCGTGACCGACTCTGGGGTTGCGCGCCCATCTTGCTTAAGAGGCCGGGGGCCAGTGCTGTCCGGAGACACTTCCGGGTCGTGTGGCCAGCGTGACGAAGCTGCTCTGGCGAGCCAGCACTAGCGCAGCACACGGAAATGCCGTTTACCTTCCCGCTATAAAGCGGTACCTATTTATCTACTTGCACTTAAGGGTGCTTTCGAACTGCTAGGTGGGCAGGAGCTGGGACTGAACGACGGGAGCTCACCCTGCTGCGGAGATTTGAACCGCCGACCATGCGATCGGCAAGTCCTAGGCACTGAGGTTTTACCCACAGCGCCACCCGCGTCCCTTATTATTAGTAAGGCACCACAATATTCTTCTGTTGTTTTTGCTGCAAAAAAGGACTAATGCGACTAGCTCTTGAAAATGCAATTACAGTGTTGATGTTAAAAAAAAAATTGCATTGTGTAATGAAAGCATATTAACTTTGGGTTTTTTCCACGGGTGTATTCTGCAACATATCATTGATAAAACTGTACTGTGATAGTGGTGGGTTTATACTGGGTCTTCCATACATCATCCCAGTTCTTTGTTTCCCCAATGTTTCCCCAATGTTATCACACCGTTGCAATCTGGAGGGGCATTCTTGCACTACAGCGCAACAAAGTGGGACGAAACAAGAAGAAGCCAGGAACATTTGTGGTATAAAAAATGGTTTTCTGATTCTCCCCCCCCCCCATTGCCTCTTAGGCGAGATTCTTATTTGAAAGTTTGCCAGGTGACTTATTCTTTCTGTTTTGAACTTGAAATGGATTACTAGATTAATACTCCATGAACAAAAACATTCTTGGGTCTATTGTGTCTCCTTACAAGGGCACATTATTGTGATGACATATTTGTATGTGATTAATCCTTGCAGATAAAAAGACTGGTTGGGAGTCATCGATGATTTGGGTGAATTGTTGGTACCTATGCTTCATTAAAGCTTTAGTATGCGTACATGTGTTGCTGTTGGACATTGAGCATTTGATATGGTGTGTGTGACTTCTAATTGTTGGGAAATCCTTTTTGCTCTTACGCTCACTGGTCTCGCTTACTTCTTACTACAACTCTGCTTACTACAATAGTGTCCACTAACAAGCGGAACCCTTCTTCTTTCTCCCAATCCCATGAAACCCAAAACTTGGATAGAAAGCTTTTTAAAAGGTACACATTGCGCAACCAGAGCCTATTGAGAAAGCAGACGGCTTTGCATGTTTGTTTATTTCTATTTCAAAAAATTTATACACCACTTAATTGTAAAAAAACCAAAACAAAAAACCTCAAAGCAGTTTACAAACAAGATAAAACAATAAAATTATCACTAAGAAAAGTAGCAGCAATAGTTTAAGACAGGCGTGCCCAAAGTCCGTTTCAGGGCCTAATCCAGTCAAGCCCAACAACTTCAATCCTTAAAAAAGGTCAACAACTTTGGTTGTCCCTCACGCATGTTCACTTCATCAAATCTGCCCTCTTTGAAAAAAATTTGGGCACCCCTGGTTTAAGACATTCAAGAAGTTAAAATAACAATGCACTAAACAGTTTGGAAAACAGCAACTGAATAATATCCTGTATTTGTTGTTGTTTTATCAGGGTTGTAAATAAGATTTTGGCAGCCTTTCTGTAAGATTGCCTGTAATTTTTATTTGCTTTACATGAGATGTGAAGTCAGTGCTTTAAAATCGCCCAATTCCGCTCGCTTTCCAGCGAAGTACCTGTCAGCCAAAGATGGGATGAGGAGCCTATTTTGACCAAGGGGCCATATTACCTCATGGGATTTCCAAGGGAAGATGCCAGTGGCAGGTGTGGCCAGAGGCAAAAGAAGGTAATAATAAGCTGAATATTTGTACCCTGCCTATATGACAGGATTGCAAATGTACATTTTACTTTCTGCAGTAGGCTGCTTTCTACACACAACTCACAGGCACCTCTCTATCCTCTGTCCAGGGAAGCAAGCAAGTGGCATCATCAGTGTTCAATGATGCTTTCTGGGCAGGCGGAAACATTTGGAGAGCAAAACAGGTTAGCAAAGGGTGTGGCCTTTAGAGGGGGGCATGGCTTGAGGAGAGTTCTGAGGCCTAGAGAACCACATCTACAATGATGATGATGATAATGGTTATAATTTGTACCCCGCCCATCTGGCTGGGTTGCCCCAGTTACTCTGGGCAGCTTCCACCAGAATTTAACAATGAAACACCAGATATTAAAAACTTATGGAGGCAGGGCAACCTTCAGATGTCTATAGAAAGTTGTGAAGTTGTTTATCTCCTTGACATCCGACGGGAGGGCGTTCCACAGGGAGCGTGCCACTACCGAGAAGTCCCTTTCCCTGGTTCCCTGTAACTTCACTTCTTGCAGTGAGGGAACCACCAGAAGGCCCTCAGAACTGGACCCCAGTGTCCAAGCTGAATAATGGGGGTGAAGATGCTCCTTCAGGTACGCAGCTGCAGCGAGGGAAGAATAAGCCACAACTGACATAATTTCTCTCCTGTACAATTCTTTTTAAAACAAGAACAAATTGTTTCTTCTTTTGCAGAACCAATTCTTGGTAAAAGGAATTAGTATTCTCCAGTACAGTGGTACCTCGGGTTCAGAACTTAATTCGTTCTGGAGGTCCGTTCTTAACCTGAAACTGTTCTTAACCTGAGGTACCACTTTAACTAATGGGGCCTCCCGCTGCCGCTGGAGCATGATTTCTGTTCTCATCCTGAAGCAAAGTTCTTAACCCGAGGTACTTTTTCTGGGTTAGCGGAGTCTGTAACCTGAAGCGTCTGTAACCCGAGGTACCACTGTACAATTCTTAAGTGCGGCTTTCCTTCCTCTTCCTTGTCGGCCACCCAAAACTGGCCTGTTCATCGTTCCTAGTGTGCACTGCATGGTGAAAGCACAGAGGTTCGAGTTATTCAAGTGGCCCTGTTCAGTCTCAGAAATGAGCAAGGCGGATTGCAGCTTCCTTGCAGCGGTGACCTCGTGTTTGCGTTAACAGCAATACACCTGGAAGAGAGGTCTTCCCTCTGTTCTGCCTGCCTCTAGGCCTGTCTCCACCACTGGCTCACCACCCACAGACATGTGTCCAAAGCCTAAGCAACATCTGGAATTAATCTGCTTTATTTGGCAAGCTTCTCGCTGGCCACGGATAAGCAACATTTTCATCTCCCTCCCCCCCCCCCCAATGCTAATAGAAATATTAGTATATGTTTAGTCACAATTTGTGCATTCCGGAGCCTTCAAGATAGAGGGCATGGATGCAAATGTGTGGTTTTTGGAGTTACAAATTCCATTCCTGAAGTGTTTAATTCTGAAGCTGTGAAGTGCTTTTTCAAAAGTCTTTCATTCCCTGCCAGTCCTACTCCAGAGACAGCTTGGAACCCCGGTAGAGGAAGTTCCCACATTAATATCAGTATAATATTAGTTCAGTGCTAATATTTTATATACCAGTGGATTCTTTCGTTCAGCACTGCATCGTTCTGGGCTGCCTCCTCATAAGAAACGTTATAGATAAGAGAGGTCGCTGTGAAGACAGCGGGGGTGTTTAAGGTGGACTGTCTTTTGTGGTCAAGGCTGCATTCTCCAGCTATGTCTGCAAGGAAGTTGCCGAGACAATTCTCTCTCCCCCCCCCCTCCCCAATTGCTTCAAGATGTGAGCTATTTGGTCACAGCCCAATTTGAGCTCTACCACCTTGGCCTTCCTGCCATGAGAAGACTTTGCCGCAACAGTTCAGGGGTTTGCTGATAGCACAGAAGATGGTGTTGTTGTTGTTGTTGTTGTTGTTGTTGTTTAGTCGTTTAGTCGTGTCCGACTCTTCGTGACCCCATGGACCAGAGCACGCCAGGCACTTCTGTCTTCCACTGCCTCCCGCCGTTTGGTCAGACTTATGCTTGTAGCTTCGAGAACACTGTCCCACCATCTCGTCCTCTGCCATCCCCTTCTCCTTGTGCCCTCAATCTTTCCCAACATCAGGGTCTTTTCCAGGGAGTCTCCTCTTCTCATCAGGTGGCCAGAGTATTGGAGCCTCAGCTTCAGGATCTGTCCTTCCAGTGAGCATTCAGGGCTGATTTCCTTCAGAGTGGATAGGTTTGATCTTCTTGCAGTCCATGGGACACTCCAGGAGTCTCCTCCAGCACCATAATTCAAAAGATGGTTCATAATTCAGAAGATGGTGTGCTGTCAACCAAATGGAGAAACTCCGTCAACCTTAGTAATCGACACTCAACTAAGGAGAGAGGCAGACTGACTTACAGGTTGATATTTAGGCATCATTTTCAATGCGTTTAAGTTGGAAGTATCCGTAATGTTCTGATCACAAAATAGTCCAGCAGATTTAAAGCAAACTGTGACTCTTATTCAAACTAGGGGTCACTAGTTGAGTCATTCTGGAAAAGTAACATACCTGAGAACGAATACCGCTGAGTTCCTTCGCTCACTAGACCAGCCTATATAGTTGATATTATTTAAGTGTCCTTGTACTGCATTTCATTTTCCAGAGGGGTAGCTATGTTAGTCTGTTACAACATAAGCAACGAGGAGCCCAGCTTTATTATGGAATAAGATTTTGTGAACAGCACTTCACATCATCAGATACATGAAGTTGTTATCCTCAGGGATATTAAATGGCACCATATTAAATGGGTTAGTTTTCAAGGCTTCACAAGTGCTTTTTTTCTTGTATTTCATCTTCATTCTTCCCTCTCTTTGTCTCTTGCCCGCAGTAACTTGCAGAGGATGTTGTGAGAGTCTGAAACTAATTAAAATATTTGGTACTGTTCTAGTTGCGGTTAACGCTGTTAGCTGTGTATTTAGTATTGTGGACCCAATTTTATGGAACTCCTTTTCAGTTGAGGTCAGTCGCTACTGGAGACTCCCCTCCCCCCTTTCAGCACGCATTTTAATTGATGTTTCCTTTTTAAGAAGAGGGGGCTATTAGAATGGGCGGTATAAGAATGGAGCGGACATTATCTGGGAAGCTTGAGGAAGTTTTGATTAAGCATGGTGGAAAGCTGGAAGTTTTGACATCCAGGTTTCCTGCAGCACCTATGAGGTAAAGGAGGTAAAGGACCCCTGGACGGTTAAGTCCAGTCAAAGGCGACTATGGGGTTGTGGTGCTCATTCACTTTCACGCCGAGGGAGCCGGCGTTTGTCCACAGACAGCTTTCCAGGTCATGTGGCCAGCAGGACTAAACCACAACGGGACAGAAACCGGAGCGCGCGGAAACGTTGTTTACCTTCCCGCTGCAACAATACCTATTTATCTACTTGCACAGGTGTGCTTTCAAACTGCTAGGTTGGCAGGAACTGGGACAGAGCAACAGGAGCTTACTCCGTTGCAGGGATTCGAATTGCCAACCTTCTGATTGGCAAGCCCAAGAGGCTCAATGGTTTAAGACCACAGCGCCACAAGTGTCCCTACAGCACCTATGAATAGGGATGGGAGTCCATGGAAGGCAGCAGGCTGAACATAACTGGCTAGAACTGGGATTGAATTCAAATGGTAACACGGTACTATGAGAAGTGAAAGAAGCAAAAAAATGTAACTAAAAAGAAATATGGATGTTTAATGCAGGCATCCCCATGAGTGAAGTTCGCGCATCACAGTTGGGAACCCCCCGATTTAGAGTAAGTCAGATGGTACAGAAATTCAATTTAGAATAATGCAACTGGAACAGTAAAAGTGAGTGCACTCAATAGTATGTCCTCTGTCTAGATTACAAAGGGGCTTCCTGAATAAAAGGGTTTTTATTTACCGCCCCACCTGCGCCTCCCAAAAACCCTTAGTGGCAAGGAAGGTTTGTGTAGGGAAATGTAACACACACACACACACACACACACACACACACACAGAGCTTACGCTCTGGTTTCCAGAAAGCAAGAGGCATCTTCGACCTCTTTGAGAATCTCTTCTTTCATTCTACAGTGGTGCCTCGCAAGACGAAATTAATTCGTTCCGCGAGTTTTGTCGTCTTGCGATTTTTTTTGTCTTGCGAAGCACGGTGTCTGGAAAGTTTTGGAAAAGCTTCAAAAATCACCAAAGTCTTTAAAAACCTCAAAAAAGGCTACCACACCGCGTTCTATGAGTTGCTCCTCAAAGTCAAGTCGCAACTGTATTAACGGTGTTAAGAAAAAGGAAACAAACTTGCGATACGTTTCCATCTTGCCAAGCAAGCCCATAGGGAAAATCGTCTTGCGAAGCAGCTCAAAAAACGAAAAACCCTTTCATCTAGCGAGTTTTTCGTCTTGCGGGGCACCACTGTACCTTGGAGTTGGGGAAATTAGCTTGGGGGGGGGGAATCTAATGCATGAATGTGCTTAGGCCTGATAAACCACAAGGCAGGTAAAAAAACAACCCAGAGCTAGCAATTTAAATGCTGAAAGATCAATGCTTGATCAGCCCAGTTTTGAAGTTAACAATTCTGAGACAAAAAAACCAAAGAAAAAAACAACACATTTCAGAGATTCCCATGGCCTTTGTAGCAGGCACTCTGTTGAAGTGGAGCAGCCCCTAGAACAGAGGCTTGCACATGTAGGGGCCAGAATACACTGGAGTAGGTTGCTCTAGCAGGGAGCTGGCCAGGAGTCGAAGTGTTTGTTTAAATTGGCTTTGTTCAGTGCATAGTCATGGCTGTGGAATGCCCTTGTCACCCTGGCTGCAGTCCCACACCAGGGTTCCTAATGCTGCCAGAGTGGGACAAAAACGCTGGATTTGCACACTTCTTGAGGTTTATATATTTATTTTTCATAACCTTAAGTTTTGAAAATCCCAATTGTAAATTTGCTAAAAGCTAAGCCTTTCACTAATTAGAACTAAAGTTGCATTTTGCTCTAGCCCTGAGAACTGAATGCTGAAATTATTCACAATTTTAAATACTTCCATCTTAAAGTGAATATTTGCAGAATCTTGGTACGTGGTTCGTTTTGACTTGTTATTGCTAGCAACCCAAAATTGCTATAATGCTGAAAATTGGGAATACTTTGTGGTTCGTGTCCTCGCATAGAATGCATAGAAGCAGTCGGCAGATGTAATTTTCATCCTTATGAAGAGGCTGCTTTTGATCTTGTTAGATTAAACACAGATTCAAATGAAGCAAATGAACCCCAGCATATTTTGTAAATTGGTTTGGTGTGTCCCTTAACCAAAAGACAGCCATGCTTTTGTGCCCAGAGTAAGTCTTCAGACCAGACAATTGCTGCCCTGGGGTGTGTTGGGGGAGCCATTTGCAGCTAAACTTTTAATATGTATGCTGCTCAACTGTGTTTTTATTTTCAGCAGAACAGACTCTATGGGAAATCTCGTGGTTCAACCAGGTCGTGGCTTTCCCAACTCCCAGTTCTTATGAAATCAAGTAATTAAATCACTGCAGGACACAAAATAATAGTAATAATGTGGTACTTCAAATCCACAAACAATGCTTAATATTCTGTCCCCATGAACCTAGGCTCATTTAAATATGACATAAACCATTGGAAGAGATTAGTTAAGTCAAAATGCATTTGACATTGATTGGATTATGTATGTGGCAATAATATGTGATCTGAAACTGAGATATGAAAGCTGCAGTTAAATGGCACATTAAACCTAGGTTATGGGCACAACAACGGAATGTCTAGGCGTGCTTTTTTTAATAACAAGAATGCAAAGCTGAAAATGAATGAACTGCAGCTAAAATATTACGTTCATTTTCCACGTGGTCTAGTCCTTCCTCTGCCTACCTCCCTAATCTTCTTAAGAGGGTCTCTTCTCTAGTCTTCAGAGAGTAATTGGAAGTAGGAAGGCAGAAAAGGCTCCTCCTTTCCTTCTACTCTGCAGTTTTAATCTGAAATTTTAGACGCAATACTGCACCCAGAGCTCAGAACCTGCCTGCGTTAATGAAATCCCCTGTTGCAAAATGCGCCTAGAACAAAGGGAGTATCAAACACTGCATGCCCAGGGGTCAGCGAACTTTTTCAGCAGGGGGACGGTCCACCGTCCCTCAGACCATGTGGTGGGCCGGACTATATTTTGGAAAAGAAAAAAGGAAAAAAATGAACGAGTTCCTATGCCCCACAAATAACCCAGAGATGCATTTTAAATAAAAGGGCACATTCTACTCATGAAAAACATTCTGATTCCCAGACCGTCCAAGGGCCGGATTTGGAAGGCGATTGGGCCGGATCCGACCCTTAGCTTGCCTACCCCTGCTGTATGTGATTACTAAGCCTGGATCGGTTTTATCATTATGGCAGCTCATATGGTGACGGGTTTGTGGCTTCTCTTTTAAACAATGCATTCATAACAACGTATTTTACCTTCTTTTAATTAACAAGTGACAGTGGCCTGGTTTGCACATCGCTTTAAACCATAGTTAAACTATCCTATGGTTTGGAGGTGAATGGGCTGTGTACTGGTGCCTGGGGCTAAAGTTGCAGGTGCTTTAGTCTGCCCCTGCCGCACCGCCAAGAATCAAGGCATGGTTTGGCTTAGCGCTGTCTCTGAATCCAGGTTTGTGATTTGTTTCCCGCCAAACAAACCATAATCAACTATCTCCTTAGCGCTGTGTTGAATTCCTTCCGCAATCTCCTTACCTTCAGTAGAGATACACATGCTGTTTTCAACATGTTCTGAAGTTGGGTGTGTAGCTTTCCCCATTTGTGGGAAGAGCGCTAGGCTTTCCAATCTTAGTTTTGCCACTCTATAAACAAATGCACCTTGTTAATTCTCCCTTCCCTCGCAAACGAACCTCACCTCACCTACTCGCCTTAATTAAAAAGTTGCTTACTGGAACAATCAGAAAGCTTTGCGCTCCAGTAAAACCAGTGTTCTTCAAAAGGAAGAGAGAGACACAGAGAGAGGACATGAAGGCGAAATGATATTTTTTGCACGCAGATATTTGACTACTAAAGTAATCACGATGGGCAGCCGCTGTGGAAAACTTCAAAGTTATTTTATTCAATTTATTTTAAGTACTTCTTAGGGCAAAAACACTCAAATCACAACTGTTTATTTATTTATTACGGTTTGCTTTTTAGTTTTAATGGGTTTGTATAGGAACGTCCGTGCCAAAACTGAAGTGCCGAGTCTCCGTGCCACCTGTGCTTGGGAGAAAGAATAAAGTGCAGACCGTCTCACACTTCAAGTAGGCCTCCTTTAGCAGTTGCTGCTGACGGCACTGTAGCGGCTGGCCTCTATTTTTGGTCATGAAGTACAATGGAGCTGGACTTCCTATTCACTCCTCTAATCAATGCAAATCACCGTTTTGTATGTGTGATCCTTTCGGCTGAAACCAGAACAGCTTTCAAGTTTGCCCTGTAGTTTAGAAACACACAAATGTAAGATCTGAGATCATCTTCTGAGGCCCTTCTTTGTTTCCCCCCTCCTCAAGAGGTTCAGAGGGTGGCAACATGAGAACGGGCCTTCTCTGCAGTGGCTCCCAATCTGTGGAATGGTCTCCCCAGGGAAGTTTGCCTGGTGCCTTCATTACACACCTTTAGGCGCCAGGCAAAAGTGTTCCTTTTTAACCAGGCCTTTGGTTGATCTGATTTACATCCCATGCCCTTTTAAAATTTGGGGGTTGGGGGTTGGGGGGCTATTGGGTTGTTATTTTTATTTTTATTGGGTATTTTGTGGCTTTATATCTTGATTTTATTTAATGAACCACTCTGAGTCCCCGGGGTAAAGGTAAAGGTAAAGGTACCCCTGCCCGAACGGGCCAGTCTTGACAGACTCTGGGGTTTGTGCGCCCATCTCACATCTATTGGCCGGGGGCCAGCGCTGTCCGAAGACACTTCCGGGTCACGTGGCCAGCGTGACAACGCTGCTCTGGCGAGCCAGAGCCGCACACGGAACGCCGTTTACCTTCCCGCTGGTAAGCGGTACCTATTTATCTACTTGCCCCCGGGGGTGCTTTCGAACTGCTAGGTGGGCAGGCGCTGGGACCGAGCAGCGGGAGCGCACCCCGCCGCGGGGATTCGAACCGCCGACCTTTCGATCGGCAAGCCCTAGGCGCTGAGGCTTTAGCCCACAGCGCCACCCGCGTCCCTTCCGAGTCCCCGGGGTATAGGGTGGTAAATAAATTCAAGTTGTTGTTGTTGTTGTTGTTGTTGTTGTTGTTGTTGTTGTTATTATTATTTGTAAGACTTTCAGCCACACTCTTAATTTCCCAGGTCAGTTCTGCAAGCTGAACTAGTGGGATTCGAGATTATTATAAATTCGTAAGAAATTTCTAACTGGGGAGAAATTGATATTTAAGTGTGGTAGTGCCCACACTTTGGAACTTCCTGACTGTTGACATCAGGCAGGTACCTTCACTGTTGCCATATATATATATATATATATGTGTGTGTGTGTGTGTGTGTGTGTGTGTGTGTGTGTGTTTTAAGGCAAGACTATCCAGTTACGTGGAATGTTAACATGTATTTTTAATCTGTTTTTTAACTTACCACTTTTCAAAATTACTTTTGGAACGTTTTAAATGGATGTTTCCACTGATAAGTTTATTGTTTTATTCTTTTTGTAAACCACACTGGGGTTTGTTTGTTTTCAACAAACAGCATGTAAACTTTAAGAAAATAGACAGATAAATCTCCGAACGCAATGCCTTTCGCAAAACATGCACCAAGAATGGCCCCTGTTAGCCTCTAAGTAATGTAAATATCATTGGACTGGCTGGATGTAGATGAATGGTGGGAGGCGCCAGCTGGGGGACCCCCAAGGGAATCCCCAAAGGAAGAAGGCTCAGAACCAAGGGATTGGTGGTAGGATTGTGGTGAGTGGTCAGAGGGAGAAGAGGGAGGAGATTGTGAGGGGAGGTGTTGGAAGTTGCAGAGACAACAGGGGTTTAGTGAGCAGGAAGAAGAGGACAGTCCAGAACCAGAGGCAGAAATGGAGGCTGGGGAGGAAGGGAGCCGAGAGGCAGAGATCAGGCAGGCGGCTGAAGAAGCCAGGGGGTCTCCTGCTCAACCAGCTCCCCTGTCCCCTGGTCCCCAGTGTCAGGAAAAAGCAGCAATGCGAGAGCGAGTTGCAGGTGTCTGGAATGCAAAACAGGATGTTGATGTTTGGGACTGTACTATTGGAACAAAGGGGCAGTCTATTCACTGTACTGAGCACCGGATGTTAGCTCAGAGTGTCATCTGACCTGTACTGGAAGTACAGGGGTGGAGTTTCTCTCTCTACTGTTGGAGTCTGGAGAGTGCAGACACGTTTCTCTGTACTGCTGCAATGACAGAAATAAAGACATGTAAATAGATTTCTGTCTGTCTCTTTTCCCCTCCCTGAGGGAAGCAGGGAGGAGGGAGGAGTTGGTGTGTCCCTCTCACGTTGAGTGGGATCGCCGATAGAGACCTTGCCTGTATCTTGCCGGGAGACGCAGACGGGAAGGTCAACTAGGATCTCAAGCCGAATGCCTGGAGAATGGCCAGTTACCTCTGAGAATCGGACATCCAGAACATGGAGAGGAATGAACAGGGCAGAGCAAAGACAGGCAATATGAAGGAGCAGCCTCAGATTGCTTGGGAAGGAACTAGGGGAGACTTGGAGAGCTGGGGGAAAGCAGGAACCTTCAGTCCTCACAACTGCCTCCTTGGGGCAAGACCTGTCAGGAAGAGTTTATTTACTGAATTTATATACCCAAAGGTCTTAGTTAATTTCACTGACATCTTATGAGTTACAGTGGTACTTCTGGTTTGGAGGCTCGTTTGCAACATGAGCAGAATGCAATCCACATCTGCATATGCGCAGGTCGCGATTTGCCACTTCTGTGCATGTGCATGACGTCATTTTGCGCACATGCGCGGGCAGCGAAACCCAGAAGTAATGCTTTCCGGTACTTCCGGGTCGCCGCAGGGCGCAACCTGAAAAGGTTCAACCTGAAGCAAACGTAACATGAGGTATGATTGTATCGCTGACCTGTTCCTGACATCTTCCCTGGCAATGGCTGGCATAGATATGAACACAGCTTCACCCCGGTATGGCTCCCCTTTATCACATACACAGCCCAACAAGACAACGACAATAATCCACCAACAGCATACAAATCAATATGGCTAACCTGATCCAAAACACCCACCCACCTCACACACGAAAACAAAGATCTCCACAGCCAATCACAAACAAACAATCACACCCTAGGCCAACCCCAACCTCTCACCACCAAAGGAACACAAGTGAGCAACGCAAGCAACACTGACACCAAACTACATACATTAAGCATAATAGAAACACCGCCACCCGACCCCACCCCTATCCATCCTCCCTCCCTCCACCCCCCTCTCTTTTTTCTTTTTTCTTTTCTTCTCCCCCTAATGCCTCAACAAATGAAACGGATTTGTAAAAATGTTACGTGGAAAAAAAATACGAGGCATTACACTTACTTCTGTAAAACAAGAAAATCCTTAATAAAATATTTTTTAAAAAAGATATGAACACAGCTCGAGTTCCCTCGTCTTTTTCCTAACCAGCGATCTAAATCCAAGTGTGCATCCTCACAAAATGCTGGAGTGATGCATTTAACACCCCCTCCAGATTTATTCTTGTTGCCATGCAGTTTCAGGGTTAGTGCCTGGTCAGCTCTCTGTACCAATCTCTCTCATATGTGTGATATCCATGCATTAGATGTATTTCTCTTGAGGTGGCGGGACTGAGCAAACTGCCCCCTGCCCCAAGGAACGGCATACAAGGGGCAATGTTTTCGTTCAGAGATGGGGCAAGGAAGAAAACTGCTTATTTTAGAAGGTTGCACACTTCACTGCTTATGTAAGCAGCGTGAACACAAGCGGCGTTCTGTCTTGCTGAACTTGGTGTAATTTGTCGTAGGGCAGGAAATGAGCGCTCGCAACCGCCTTTCCCTTGCTTCCAACAAGCAGAGAAAGGGCTGTGCAAAGGCTGCAGCCTTTAGAAGTCTGCCTCCCCGCCCCTCCTCTGCTGCTCCGGCCGGCACCGTCGCCAGAAAATGTTTTGTCAAGCCTAAAAAAGATATTTAAGCGATATTCCCTGTGTGGCTCGCTGATGGTCTGTGTGTGTTTGTCATGGGAACCTTCTGTCCTTGCAGATCTCCTTGGAAGTTACCGCTTGAGATTCTGCCTCTGCAACTCATACGCTTCTCTGCAAAGCATTACGGAATTTGTTTTCTCTTTACTTTGCTGTAGATCAATGGCTTTCAAACTTCCTTTGGCAAACTCTTTCTGTGAAGTTGAATGCCAGCTGCTGCAAACCACAAGCGGGGAAAGAGGTGCTTATGGTCAGGTCCTGCTTGCATCTGGTTGGTCTCTTGAAGAACAAGATACTGAACTTGATGGACCTTAGGACTGATGCCACAGGGCTTTTATCTTCTTTAGCAAGAGGGCTGTGTGCATCTGCAGAAGATTCAGAGCCATGTTCTTGGACGAAGCTCAGTTTTATGGCCAGGGCCTGATGGGTCTTGTTGTTCCTGGAAATGAGATAATAGCTCAACACTCTATTCTGCAAAGCTGCACATGGCAGAAGGAAGTTTGGTAGAAACGGACAAGCTGTCTTTTAGAGACTTATCTGCCTTTGCTTATCTTCTCATTGCTGATGAGCCTGAGAGGAATCGCAGTGTTCTCAAACAAAACTTGAGATGGTGAGCATTATTTCTGGCTCCCAGTCAACTTTCTGTGCTGCTAATCAACATCACTAAGGTTGATTTAAAAAGAACAGTTATTGTGAAGTTGAGCTTGAAAATATGTTCCCATGGCGATTTGCTGATGAGAAAAAGTCAAGCGAGAGCTGTGCACATCTTGCTTTCGGACCTTATTATTTCCCAGCCCTTTCCGTGATTTTGAAGTTGAAACTAATTTTAACTTGTGCTCTCTTATCTCGTTTTGAAATTGCAGAATATCTTGGACAGTTTCTCTCCTTTGTAGATGTTGAATGTGAAAAGTACCCACAACACTTTTAAATTTATCTTTTATGCGAATGGAGTCCAGAAAATCCAGCAGATAGATAGAATGATAGATAGATAGACAGACAGACAGATAAAACACACACATTTATAATAGAAGAATGTTAGCATTTGGATCCATGCCCCATATTGCTACTCCATGGAGCATCTGGGAAATCACTTTACTAGCAAAGATTTTCAACACGGGTTCTAGTAACTGGCCACCCACCGTAAAATAGAATTTCATTAGTGTCCCACAAGCTTTCTGCGCTTTGAGTTTCGCAGCCTCGATATGCCCCTTCCATGATAGTGTCTAATAGAAGAATGTACAAGTGTTGATTGAAAGAGAGGATGAAATGTATGCTAAGCTATTTTAATGTAATGCGCACGTCACATTTGAGAGAAGACACAAATAAGAGACCTGCATGGTTAAATAGAAATAATAACATATAATATACAAGCATTGATTAAAAGAGAAATGAAATATACATGGAAAGCATATGTTAAGCTATTTTAATGTAGTGTGTGTCGCATACAAGAGAAGGCACAAACTAATCTGTTGGGATGCCTTCGTGGTTAAAAAGTAATAAAATATAACATAGAAGTCTTAATTAAAAGAGATATGAAATATACATGGGAAGCATATGCTAAGCTATTTTAATGTAAGTTACATATGAGAAAAAACTAATAATAAGATGCCTGCATGGTTAAATAGTAGAGTCAATGTGCTTTATTGACAGTATCTTGGGAGCGCATGAAGAAACACATGTAGTACCCCTATCATGTTTATCGCCCTTTATTTTTAATCTGTCTTAGTGTATTAGATGGCAAACATTTGGTGTGTTAAAATTTGCAGTGAAATTGATATGCAGCATTGCTAATTTCACTTATGCATCTTAATATAGGAACATGTGTTTCCCTTTGCTGTGTAGCCTTGAGATACTTAGTCGGCCTTTGTTGTATAGGCAGCAGCTGCCATGAATTGATGGATAAACAGGGCATCCTTGTAAGTCATTATTATGGGTGTGCAGCAGCTGATGATGGAAACGGCCTCTGGCATTCCTCTCTCACCAGGATGCGAGAATTAGACCTGTCTTTAGATGGGGGCGGGGATTAATCTCAAGGAACGCTGACTAGCAATCTGGGATTTGAGGATGGGGAGTGGAAGGTGAAAGGGCGGGGGCTGGCATGTGGCTTGGCTTGTTCATTGTCTGGAGAGCTTGTATTAAGATTATTCCTTGCCGGAGGTTCCCATAAAATGCATGGGTCATCTTGTCTTGCTCCAGTTCTCCCACAACAGTGACTTGGATTGATGCTGGGAAATCCTTCTTCTGGCAAGGAGGGTCTTCTGGCTGCCCAGATTTGATGCCCACTAAATACCTATCCCTGGGTGCCTCTCTTCCTTTCCTCCCTATTAAAGAAAAAGGTATCAGTGAAATCCTATGCATGTACTTGGAAGTAAGTTCCCCTGTGTTCCTTGTAAAAGGTAAAGGACCCCTGGACGGTTAAGTCCAGTCAAAGGCGACTATGGGGTTGCAGTGCTCATCTCGCTTTCAGGCTGAGGGAGCCGGCGTTTGTCCACAGACAGCTTTCTGGGTCATGTGGCCAGCATGACTAAACCGCTTCTGGCGCAACGGAACACCGTGACGGAAACCAGAGCGCACAGAAACTCCGTTTACCTTCCCGCCACAGCAGTACCTATCATCCAGACCTTTTGAGATATTTTAAACTGCTTTCTTTAAGGAGAGACTAGAGACTATTATTATATGCAGCTTTCATTAGGCTTGGCTTGAAAACAAGGTGAACCTCCTTTCAACACATCTAACGGTTCAGCTAAATTGAGTGAATGTTTATGTGAACAAATTTCAACAAGTACCACCCAGATTTGTTTTTTCTGGATTTCTGCATATGTTCACTTCTGAACATACATTTTCTTCTGACTGTAGAGCTGATCAGGTTAGCTTGGGAAGTGACCTATGGCGTGTGCCTGCATCCTTTTCTGATGAATTAATGGCAAGAGCACTTTGAGACTGGTACATGTTAGCTGACTGCAGCTGAATTCAGGTTCCCTAGTGTTTCAAAAATGAAAGTGTGACCAGCATTGTAAAGGAAGCATTAGCAGCAATGCAGAGATACAGAACACCTGATGAGTATCTGCCTGGCACCTGGCTATTTGGGCGTCACATGCCAGATTTGTCGATTTCTTTTCGCCATTTAAATTGTAATGCGCCTGTGGATTTTGTTGCAAAGATCCCAGCAGCAAGGTTAGGTGCTCTTGCGGGTTTCTCTAGGCGGGAGGGTGGGTGGAAAATATAAGGCAGATGGAATGGGAGAGAGTGGGAAAAGGACAAAGTGAGGGAGGAAAGGGGGAGTTGGTCACGACTGGTTTCAGTTGTGGCCTTGGGGATCTGGCCTAATGTGTGCCCTTGTGGTGATGTGCAGTTGTGGAAATACCATTTAGGTTTCACCAAGCCCTTTACCACATTGGAGTGTAAGCCTTGCTTTCGATAAGCTGCAATCGGAGCTGGAGTCAGACTCAGGTCAGCATGAAAGACGCAGGGTTCCGTTGTCAGTGAAGGTAACTATCCAATGATATACAACTCAGCAACACATCCCAGGAGGTCTTGCGCATGGGTAGGCAAATTAAGGCTGGGGGGCCGGATCTGGCCCAATCGCCTTCTAAATCCGGCCCACAGACAGTCCAGGAATCAGCGTGTTTTTACATGAGTAGAATGTGTGCTTTTATTTAAAATGCATCTCTGGGTTATTTGTGGGGCATAGGAATTCATCCATATATATTTTTCAAAATATAGTCTGGCCCCCCACAAGGTCTGAGGGACAGTGGACTGGTCCCATGCAGAAAAAGTTTGCTGAACCCTGATCTTGCCCATGGGTAGGCAAACTAAGGCCCAGGGGCCGGATCCGGCCCAATCGCCTTCTAAATCCGGCCCACGGACGGTCCAGGAATCAGTGTGTTTTTACATGAGTAGAATGTGTCCTTTTATTTAAAATGCTTCTCTAGGTTATTTGTGGGGCATAGGAATTTGTTCATCCCCCCCAAAAAAAATTATAGTCCGCCCCCCCCAAGGTCTGAGGGACAGTGGACTGGCCCCCTGCTTAAAAGGTTTGCTGAGCCCTGGTCTTGCCCCTATGGAGCAGTTACCGGGACTGAAGGTCCCTGCCTTCAACCCTTTCTAAGGCCCCTCCTCTCCTCGATGTGTCCCAAGCAGTCTCAAACTGCACTTGCCCACCTCTGGCCTCTGCTCTGCCCTCCTCCTTATCCTGCACGTTCTTTGAGACCAGCAGGGAGGGGAGCTTGTCGCGGCAGGAGAGGGAGACTCCCCTAGTTCTTCAGCAGTCTCTCAGTCCCCCTCCTCTGCTTCAGCCTCGGTGTCTGAACTTCTCCCTGTCACAGGTTCCTCCCGCTCACTAAGCCCTGTTGCCCCTTCAGCAACCAGGCCTTCCTCCTAATCCTCTCCCTCTGACCTCTCCTCGGTGTTCCACCACCCATCCCCTGGCTCTGAGCCTTCTTCCTCTAGGATTTCCCTTGGGGGTTCCCCAGCTGGTGCCTCCCACCACTCCTCTTTGCCTAGCCCATCCCTGACAGCTGCTTACCTTAAGGTCACGTGAACTTAAGGAACCATTGGTCCAGCTGTCTCAGTGTGTCTACACTCATGGGTAGTGGCTGTCCCAGGTTTTAGTCAGGCAGCCCTACCTGGAAATGAGAGGGATTGGCCTTCTGTGTGCAAGGTAGATCCTGTTCTGCTGAACTATGGCCCTTCCCCAGGACCCAGCAGTTGTGTAAATTAAACATCTTTGAAAGCCTTCTGTTGGAATGCATTGGGACTTAAAACACTCTCTCCTCTCTCTCTCTCTCTCTCTCTCTCTCTCTCTCTCTCTCTCTCTCCCCCCCCCCCCCCCGTGTGTGTGTGTGTGTGAACAGACACCTCAGAATTTAAAAAGCTAAGTGTAAGTCATGGGAGAAATAATAAACAAACCTAGAAGAGCTTACACCTGGTGACACTGACTAAAATAATGCAAACTCCTTTTTGCTTCCATTTTTCATCTGTGCTGGGGAATATACTGACCCTGTGTCTTGGGAGATATAAACAAAACTTAGAGGCTCCTGAATTCAGTTCATGTAGAGGGGAGCCATGATTATACTAACATCTGTTGCTGGATAACCAGAGATATAAAACTATGCGTTGGGATGATGGGGAAACCTACAGTGCAGTTTGCAGGAATATGGGTTACTTCACAGAATGACTGGACCTATAATAGTCTTTATTACCTGGACATTGATTATGTGGTCTGTGGGGAGAGGGGCACAGAAGTCTTAACAGAACAGAACAAATATTTTAATTGCAGAGTAGCAGCTCTGATAACAGCAGGGGTATTGTTGAAGAGAATTTGGTCATATATAGCCAGCATGCAAAGGAATATGAAGACCAGAGAAGCTAATGACAAGGTTGCAGTCATTGGTGGAATTTCTCGAGTAAATTAATTGTCCAAGTAGTGGTGTCATTTCAGTACAAGGTGATGACATTCAACCATGGCTGAGTCAAAAAGGGGTATATTTTTCACAAGCATTTTCACCAGCATCAAAGTACGGTGGTACCTCTGGTTGCGAACGGGATCTGTTCCGGAGGCCCGTTCACAACATGAGCAGAACGCAACCCGTGTCTGTGCATGCATGAGTGACGAAACCCAGAAGTAACCCTTTCTGGTATTTCTGGGTCGCCGTGGGACACAACCTGAAAACGCTCAACCTGAAGCAAACGTAACATGAGGTATGACTGTACGCAACTGCCACACACATATATACAATATGATTTTGAGTGGATGATTGCTGTGAAAGCTTCGTAGTTCAGTGGCAGAAGGCTCCATGTGAAATCCTTTAGAACTTCAGATCCTTGGTGTTCATAAACGGATCTGCTAGCGATCTATGAAGCCTCTTTGCTGAATTGTTGTAAGTCCCGGGGGTTGTTTTTTCGTTTGGCTGCTTTTGGCTTAATATTTATTTTGCATTGGTTGCAAATATAAGCACACGCCCTGGGATTGCTTTGGCTATGAAGAGCGGGCGATGAACATTACAAACAAATAAATAAATAAAGCTGCAGAACGGCGGCAGCATTTTGTTTGCAGTTTTCCTCAGTAAAAATGACACTTTAAAAAAATATATGCATAAGCCTCTTAGCATCTGTCTCGTATCAGACTGACCCTGAAATACCAAGCTCCCTTGGCCTTGTTCCACGTAAGAGCTCATTCCTGGGGACGGCATCAGATGGAGAGCAGCAACTGTTGAATTACCCTTTGTTTGCCTTTCTATGGCCAGCTTGTAACCTGAGGAGCGCAAAAATGTGCAGCTATTTGTAGGCGCTGGCTTCAGAGCGCTAATTGTGAAATCTCCTAGGTAGGAAGCTAGCCTGATTCTGCTGCTAGGTTCACTCACGGCGGACCAATTCCCACCGTGGCGTTGTCAATGGGCATGTGTACTCAGGACTGGCCACGTGACCCAACTTGCTCTCTTGTCAGCGGCGTGACCCAGAAGTCCCAGTTGGTTGTTGGGTGAGGTAGGAACCATTCAACCTCTGCTTCCTGCCATTCATTGATCCTTTTCCATTGCTCCATTCCAGCTGCAGTTACTCATTGATGCAGTTGAAACCCTCCTTCCTTCCTTCCTTCCTGGAGAGGGAGAGAGAGAGCGCAACACAACATAGGCCACTCACAGCACCTCGGGCTGTTCTGCTGACTAAGACCCCATTTGCATCACCAAGTAACAACTGGTTAAATTTAATTCTGCTGGTGCTACCGTCACACAAACTCACTGACTGTAGGTATTAGCGCTAGTATGATTATAAAAGCAATTATCAAGTTAGTTCTTGCATCTCAGTAGGACTCGCGTTCTGCGTAGGGGTATAAACTCAGAAATCTGATGCTGAGTTTCTGCATAACTCGAGTTAACATGTTTGCGGACGCTCTCTGAATAGGGACACACAGGAAAAGACCGAAATGATGAACTGTTGCTCATGGATGTGAAGCCTCAATTAGCATTGCTGGCAGGTCTCAGAAGTCAGGCCTGGCCTGCTCTGGGAAGAGGGGAGATTGAGGCTGCATGCAAGTTATTGTCACATCAACTTTGGGACCTTTTAGCTTAGAGGAGGGTTCCCCAAACTTGGGTCTCCAGGTGTTTTGGGACTACAAAATTGCAGTCCAAAAACATCTGGAGACCCAAGTTTGGGAAACAAACCTTCTTCTTCTTCTTTCTTCTTCTTCTTCTTCTTCTTATTATTATTATTATTTATACCCCGCCCATCGGGCTGAGTTACCCCAGCCACTCTGGGGGGCTTCCAATTAAGTGTTAAGAACAATACAGCATTAAATATTAAAAACTTCCCTGAACAGGGCTACCTTCAGATGTATTCTAAAAGTGTGGTGGTTGTTTTTCTCTTTGACCTCTGGTGGGAGGCCGTTCCACAGGGTGGGTGCCACTACCAAGAAGGCCCTCTGTCTAGTTCCCTGTAACCTCACTTCTCACAATGAGGGAACCGCCAGAAGGCCCTCGGCGCTGGATCTCAGTGTCCGGGCTGAACGATGGGGGTGGAGACGCTCCTTCAGGTATACAGGTATAATGAAGCTGAGTGTTGGAAGATTCAGGACAGATAATAGAAACCACTTCTTCATGCAGCAAATAGATGGCTCTCCAGATGTTGGTGGACTACAATTTCCATCGTTCCTGAGCATGTCCCCTGAGGTCTGACAACATCTGAAAGCCCACCCACCTGCCCTAGGTAAAAAGTAAAGCATCTGACCGCTTTTTAAAATTTCCCAGGACAGCAAACCTAGGTAGATTGCGTGCCTTAGATTTGTCCTGAATGCGGAGATGTGTCTGTTTACCTGCCTGGGTGCATGTTCAGCGCTTGTGATCTGCATCTTGCGTATCTGCGGAAGGGTACAAAGAAACCCTTCAGCTTTTATTTGCCTTGGAAACATCTGCTAGGTGGAACTCCCCTACAGGCTTCCAGTACAGATTTTTACTGCAGCATCTGAAGGAAAGAGCCCACGGGCTATGCCCATTCCCGTTTTATATCTGTTTATTGGCCAGATCAAAGCACCGACTTTCAGTAAGCTTTCTTCAAAGGACATTTATGCGCGGAAATGTCGCCCCTTCCCTCGCTTCTGAGACCCTCCTTTGAAAATTTTGAAACACATGAGCTTCAGGTTAGACCATTCCAGGTAGCCGCAAAATGATGAACCCCAGTTGCAGCAAAGCTTTGGAATTTGCAGAGCTAGCAGCTTCAAGACCAGGCAAGGGTTATTAGGGGATATTTCAGCCTGCTGTAGAATGGCGCTTCTTAGCCATTTTTTCCCTTCTTCATTTGACAACCCCCAGGTCTAGCCTCTTGATCCATTTTGTTTTTCAAGTTCAAAGGATGGCTGAAACACACTTTAATGCAACGAAGGCTAACAATTCCCTACCCTGCCTTTTTCAGTTTCTCAATTTGTGCAACAAGTTTTTGCAGAAGGATTTAAAAATAAATAAATCACCACACACCTTCCCCTTAAGTTAGCACAGTCATGCATCCAGACACAGTCATGGAGTAGCATTTTCCCCACAAGCACTCAAAATGTTGTTGCTGGGAAAATGTGTCTCTCCATCACTACCAATATTGCTTTAATCATCATCATCATCATCATCATCATCATTTATTTATGCCCCGCCTATCTGGCTGAGCTTCCCAAGCCACTCTGGGCAGCTTCCAACAAAATATTAAAATACAGTAATCCATCAAACATTCCTAAACAGGGCTGCCTTCAGATGTCTTCTAAAAGTCTGGTGGTGGTTGTTCTCTTTGACATCTGGTGGGAGGGCGTTCCACAGGGAGGGCGCCACTACCGAGAAGGCCCTCTGCCTGGTTCCCTGTAACTTGGCTTCTCGCAGCGAGGGAACCGCCAGAAGGCCCTCGGCACTGGACCTCAGTTTGCTATGATGTCTTCTTAGACCTGTGACATCAGTAATGAACAGTGAAACAACATTTTCCCATACCCACCATGATTTTGGTCATCTTTCAAACCTTTTTTTTTTTTTTTAAATACTTTTGTGCAATCTTATAGGAGGCAGAATCCTTCCATGTGCTACTCAAGCAACAGGGAGCGCTTGGGATATTCACACAAACATAAAAAAATGGCAAATGCTACCAGCTCCTCCTGCTTCCCATAGCGATGCCCCTCCTTTTTCTTGGACCTCATCAAATATAGCCTTTTGAATTTCGAAGCCTTGAGAAGCATTCGTACAACCCTAATTTTAAGCTATAGCTGCTTTGCTTTCTGCTTTTGGTCTTTGGGACACAAATTTGGTAAGGTTGACAGCAAGACCTCTCCTTACCTCCATCAGATAATACCTTGCTGGGAGTAAACACAGAATATTTTCCATTTCTGAAAATCCTTTGTGTGTGTGTGTGTGTGTAATGCTAATTGCTAACCCAAGGATTAGCTATAATACCAGACATACTGGGCAGTTTCTAAGTTGTAATTAACTTATTTCTTCCCCCTAGGTGATTATCCCTAGGAAGCATGCATTTAAAATATTTATTTCAAAAATGTGTGTGCGCATGCACACAAAGACTTTCTTCTTTTTGAACAGTGTGTGTGTTTGGGTGTGTGAGCACGGTAAATTAAAACCAAAAGCACATATTCAAACCTGCTGAATTTGATCCCAGTTAATTTAGTATGTCCGGGCGGTGGGGTAGAATCCAGTTTGAAATTTTCTGAAAAACTCATGTTATAAATTTTGAAATAATCTTGGGAAAATGGAGTTGTGGTTCACTGCTCTGGGTCATCTGAACAAGCTTTCGGATCCTTGTAAACATTTCCCGCATGTGTGAACTGAGGATTCTGGGAGGCCCTACTCTGATTTTGTGATCCGTAAAACGTAAGAGTCATTTACAGTCCAGCTATGGCGCCTTAGTCTTTATAGCTTAAGGCAATAAATCTCCTGTTGTTAGGTCTGGCAAATCTCAGTTTTGGTGTCCAGGTGGTGCCCATCTCATAAGCACTTCAGGGCCTTGTTAAGGTATATATTTAACAATAAAACTCTTCTTTCCACATAAAATTATTCCATTCTGATTTTACAAGTTAGGATAGAATGCCTTTGTGTGGGTTTCACATAACAGCAATGTGCTCCACACCTAGACAGCTAGGTGGCGTGGATTGGAGAGGAGTTTAATGTTGACGCTCGTCCTTTCTTGAAGCTCCAGCTCTGTTTACTTGTTCTAGATGGGCTCTTTCTTGCAAGACCACTTTCCTTGTGTAAATGCCATCGTTGGAGAGCATATTACCTAATCATGTGGGAAGCAGCATTATTTCAGGGCTAGAAGCATGCTCTTCCACCATATTTTGAAGGTCTAAAAACTTTTTGGTAACTTACTAGTGGAAAGCCGCTAGGAGTTTGCTTTTGTGTCATCGGGAGGAAAAGACTCATGCAGCTTACAGTCAGGCCATAGCAGTAGACTAGAGCCTGCCATTTTCGAAAGAGCTTCACAACTCAAACTTGAGAACAGCGTGTTGGGTGTGCATCAGACTTTTTGAGGGTTCTGGTCTTCTGCCTGTGGCAACAGCACACTCTTGCCCCGGATACATCTTGGAGAGCCAGTGTGGTGTAGTGGTTAAGAGTGGTGGACTCGTAATCTGGTGAACTGGGTTCGATTCCCTGCTCCTCCACATGCAGCTGCTGGTGACCTTGGGCCAGTCACACTTCTCTGAAGTCTCTCAGCCCCACTCACCTCACAGAGTGTTTGTTGTGAGGGAGGAAGGGAAAGGAGAATTTTAGCCGCTTTGAGACTCCTTCGGGTAGTGATAAAGCAGGATATCAAATCCAAACTCATCTTCTTCTTCTTCTTCTAATAGCTCAGGGCAGGAGGGAAGAACCTTTGCAGAAGAAGAATTATAAGTGTCAATGGAATTTTTAACGATCTCCACAATCCCAATAATTAGAAATTTAGTTGATCTTTTCAGTGGCCGCTCGGATTCTTCCAACGCAGCCCAATATGTTAGTCTTACTATAATTTAAGGATGCATATTGTTTTCCTCTTTAACCCCTTTAAAAAACAACAAAAAACTTCCACGGTTTGAGGTCTTATCTTCTTCCTCCTTTGTTTTTTCCCCAGCTGTTGGGACTCAAGCTAAGATATCCTTCACGAAGGAGCCGTACTCCCAGGATGCTTTTCATGGCCGCAGCGCCATTTTGCGCTGCGAAGTGGAGGACCCAAGAGACACAGAGTTTGAGTGGCTGCAGAATGGCGTCCCCGTCCAGGACACCGAGCGCCGCTTCAAGGAAGGGAGCAGCCTTCAGTTCACATCTGTCGACCGGCATCAAGATGGCGGGAACTTCCAGTGTGTGGCCAGGAACGTAGTGACTGGAGAAGAAGCTCGGACCACAAATGCGTCTTTTAACATAAAGTGTAAGCGCACCTTGGTTACAAACTGGGCTTGGTTGGCTGGTTTCGGCACCAGCATTATTGAATCCAAACTGGCACGAACGATTGATTGTATTTGGAATATGTATATGCTACCTTTCAGAGAGAAGCCTTCCCGAAAGTGTTAAAAAATAATTATGGCAACAAACTAAAAGAGTAGCCTCCAAACTACTTGTATACAAATATACAATCACTTTTTAAAAAAATCAACAGTGGGAACCAAACCTGCCCCCCTCTAAAGATTTTTCATAAACACCAACTTTATATCTAGCCTAAACTACATACAGAGACAAGAAGTTGGTTTTGTGGGGTTGGTATGGATTTGTATATTATTTCAATATACAGTCGTACCTTGGAAGCCAAACGCTTTGCGAGTCAAATGTTTTGGCTCCTGAAAGCCGCAAACATGAGTGTTCTGGTTTGTGAACGTTTTTTGGAAGCCAAATGTCCAGCGCAGTTTCTGCAGCTTACGATTGAGTGCAGGAAGCTCCTGCAGCCAATCGGAAGCCATGCCTTGGTTTTCGAACGTTTTCGGAAGTCAAACTGACTTCCGGTACAGATTGTGTTCGAGAACCAAGGTATGACTGTATTGTTATGTACCACATTAGGAACCTTTGGGCTGAAGAGTAGAAAACCAAATACAGTGGTACCTCGGGTTACATACGCTTTAGGTTACATATGCTTCAGGTTACAGACTCCACTAACCCAGAAATATTACCTCAGGTTAAGAACTTTGCTTCAGGATGAGAACAGAAATCATGCTCCAGCGGCGCAGCAGCAGTAGGAGGCCCCATTAGCTAATGTGGTGCTTCAGGTTAAGAACAGATCTCTGGAACGAATTAAGTACTTAACCCGAGGTACCACTGTAATATAAGAGAGTAAGAGTTGGTGGCTAAACGACCTAGAAAAACACCTTAGGCTACTTTCTAGAGAGAGCCTGCACAAAAATTTGACATCATGTTACAAGGCGTTTATTTTTTTTTACCTTGGGTTCCACATCGTTGTTAGGTTGTCAGGAAAGTCCACTTTTGTGTGAACCGTTACTCAAAAAGCCAGGACCTTAAAATAGCCAATTTTGCGACACATACAAATGCGTACCTTAAAACACGCACCTGCTGTTCCTTTCACCCGGATCGCAGGCACGCTGGGTGTGCTCAGACTCTCTTTCCATGCGCACACATATGTATTCTCTCAATCACGCCGGCACAAGAATGCGCTCAGCAGGCAGCAAGGAAAAGAAACTGCTGTTCTCCCCTCCCGGTAGGAAAAAAACTGCAAGGAAAGTGTGCAGCTACTATCTTGGCCTGAAGCCTGGAGCCAAGCAGGTCTGCCTCTGATCAGAGGCTGCCTCGCAACCCTGCGCATGTTCTGCCATCAGCCCCACTGCAAAAAGGTGGGATGAAGATTAAATGCATAACCTTCCCGTGAGTTGCAGCTGCATATTTTTCCCTGAGGCGAGCGATTGTTCCAGAAAGCAGCTGCTGAAATGGCAGAGCTTTACGGCTCTCTTACAGGAGCTTAGTCCCATTGGCTATCACCTGGGCTGAGCCAGATTTTAGAGCCAGGTTGTACTGAAGCCTATTACAAATGTCATTCTTGGTTCATAGTGAGGCCAGCGCAAAAGGAGTCAGGAGGGATTTGCAAGGAGACAGATGTAAGCAATGGAGAGAATGTCTCGTTTAGCCTGCCGGTTCAGGTTTAGCACCTCAGGTGTAAATCCTCTGCCTGGCACATTTCGATGTTTGCCCCCCCCCCCATCCTGCCATGAATTCTGCCGCAGAGCCGCAGGAATGTGACATCCTCATTAGTGGCCCAGCTGTGCTCTTCAGTGTGATCAGATAACATATACAATAGCTCTCACCTGCTGCAGTGTAATTGTAGAAAGTCCACTCTGGATAGGGTTGCCATATTTCAAAAAGTAAAAAACCAGGACACCCTGAAAGTTGCTGAGCCAGTTGTTGAGCCAGGACAAAGCGCCGCCTTTCAGAAACGCCTCCTCCCCCCCGGATGTCAACTGCACTTTTCAAATCCCGTTAATTTCCAGGAAAATCTGGACGTATGGCAGCTCTAACTTTGGAACACTGTTAGAAACTCAAGATATATAAGCCAAGCGACAAATGGCTCATTAGACCAGGGTTACAGTCAAGAAATTAGAATACCTCGTTGCCATTTTTTGAGTCAGGCGGCTCGAAAGTCGTATTTTTCAATACGATTTCTTGGTTCCTGAAATTCATTCTGACTGTGCAGATAAAATATAATGGATAGAATTCTGCAGGATCCGTTGCCAGTGGGTGAAAACTGTCAAGATCCAAGGGTCCCCAGGCATTCATCTCCAGATGGTGGAGACTTCAGGTGTCATCCTGGCAACCTGGGCGTCTTCACTGATAGACAGGTGAAAAATGCGCCTGGCAAATTTCAGACGCTGCTTTGAAAATGTCCCATGACTTTTGTGAGGCACCAAAACAACAAGTACTACATATGACTGGATCATTTGTAAATACAGGCATTTGACAAGAGAGCCTAGACTTCACTCCATCTTCCACCGTGGCAGGTCTGCTCCTTGAAATATATCAATCACTTTTGACTAGAGGTAGGGAACCTGTGTCTCTCCAGGTGTTGGTTGGGACTCCAACGCCCACTAGCCCCAGCCAGCAAGGCCAGTAGCCAGAACTCATGGGAGTTGTAGTCCAGGAACACCTGGAGAGCTGCAGCCCCCCCCCCCCTTTGACCCATACGTACCTAATTCTTTGACTGGGGGAATTTGCCAGCCACATAGAATGGAAGCCTTCCATATGGAAACCGAAATTTTCCACCTGCTGTTTTTGTTGAGTCTCAAACCATAGGTGCCACAACACTTCTTCTGCTAGTTATTACCTGGCCTCCTGTTCTCAGCACCCCAGGGCTTGAGCAGGTGCAGAGCTGGCCGCACCATCAGAGCTCGCTACTTTTTGTATAGCTATCTCCAAGCACAAATTGAACAGAGGCTGTATCTTACTAGCTTTCTCACCTGAGGCTGCCACTCTAAGGCTTCCTAAAGTTTATGTGTTAATATAAAAGTACCTGATGCAATAATAATAATAATAATAATAATAATAATAATAATAATAATAATATTATTATACACTGGTACCTCTGGATGCTAACGGGATCCGTTCCAGAGCCCTGTTCGCATCCTGAAGCGAACGCAACCCGCGTCTGCACGGGTCGCAATTCGCCGCTTCCACGCATGCGCGCGACGTCCGTTTAAGTGTCTGTGCATGCGTGAGCAGCAAAACCTGGAAGTAACGTGTTTTGTTACTTCCGGGTCACTGCGGAGCGCGACCCGAAAATGCGAAACCCGAAGCATATTTAACTCGAGGTATGACTGTATAGGCAGGACTGATAAATGGTTTGCATTGCCAATATACAGCTCAGTGGGGGTTTTCCCCAGTGCAGAGCAAGTGCCCTCATGCAAAGGTGGAAGCCGTCTTGCATTCCTGTAGTGACCCTTTGGCACCTGGTGTCAGGTATACGGATGTTTCCATTTCCAAAGCACAGAGGCCTGAAAGTCACCTTTGTTTTGTTTTCTCTCCCCACCCTCTTTTCATTAGGGATCGAAACAGGGGGAGTTGTTCTGAAGAACCCGGCCAGAGTGGAAGATATACAGAGTTCTGCTCCAGTAACGTTGCGATGCCATATCGATGGGCACCCTCGGTAAGGAGTCACCAGTGTGAATTATCTTAAATGGTTTCTGCCAGCTACTTCTCCTGCATTCCCACCCCAGAAAAGACACCCTTGGAAACTCCTTCCTTCAATAAACTTTTCTTTAAACAATTTTTTAATTGGTTTTTAAACAAATGCACTAGACATCAAACACTTATCCAGCAGCACATGCAATGGTGTTTGTTTTATCCATGGTCTCTAGACATGCACATACACATTCAACGTTCAAATATATTACTTAAACATAGCCTCTCCATTGAAAATATGGAGCGGTTGGGATAACAAGGTCCTGATTTGGGTCATTAACGTAGTTAAAGAAAGGGTTATTGGAAGGTATCTCTATTCGTTATGCCTTTAAGTGCCCTCCTGCAATATCTGAGGTGCTCAGACATTGCTGTATCCCAGATATTATCCTCCCATATATTCAGGGGTACATCAGTCTGGTTCGTTTTTCAAGAAATTTTTAAGCACTAAGAAGGGTTTAATAGAACAACTCTGAACTTGAGAGAGAAGGTAGATTTTCATCCCTCTTGCTGATGCCTGAATATGCTGTGGGAATTTGAAAATGATTCAGAGTTGGCATGTAGAACAGTGCTAGATCTCCACAAGTACCCTTTTGGCATAACATCGTTTTGCAGAGTCTGACCCATTTGTGGTGATGGTGGGAACTGGGGAGAAAGGTGAGCCATTTGGAGCTGCCTTTTGATGATTTCCTTGTTGGCTGTAATCAAACTGCCTGTGTCTTCCCAGCCCGACGAGCCAGTGGTTTCGGGATGGGACCCAGATTGAAGACGACCGAACCAACTATTCCGTCAGCAACAAGGAACGGACATTAACCCTCAAGAGCGCCAGCCCGGATGACAACGGGGTCTATTTCTGCTGCGCTCGGAACGCCATGGCCTCCGTGTGCAGCAGCAACTTCACTCTCAACATCATAGGCAAGTGGGTGTGCTTCTCATTGTGGGAAAGGTCTTGAGTGATGGCTGCGTTACCTTTTGTTGGACACAGGGTAAGCCCAGGGATGTAGTTGCCCGAGGACTGCATCCAAGAGATAACCACAGGGGCCTCTGCAGACAGCTCTATAGAAGAATCTTGCATCACAGTGGTGGACCTGCTTGGATGTTGCATTTTAGCCAGAGGTGTGCCTGCAGATATAAAAGCCCTCATCCTCATTCTCTTGTGCCTCTTTGCCTTTAATAATAATAATAATAATAATAATAATAATTATACCTCGCCCTCCCTAGCGGAAGCCGGGGTCAGAGCGGCTAACAATAAAACTAACACAGCATTCTAAAATCATTTCATTCTAAAATCAATTCAAAATCAAATTAATGGCAACCACTGGGCTAGAGTTCTGTGAGGATTACCAAAGGAAGGAAACTACAGTGGTACCTCGGGTCACAAATACCTCAGGTTACAAACACTTTGGATTACAGACTCCGCAAACCCGGAAGTAGTACCTCGGGTTAAGAACTTTACCTCAGAATGAGAACAGAAATTTTGTGCCGGTGGCACAGCGGCAATGGGAGGCTCCATTAGCTAAAGTGGTACCTCAGGTTAAGAATGGTTTCAGGTTAAGAATGAACCTCCGGAACAAATTACCGTATTTTTCGCTCTATAACACGCACTCGACCATAACACGCACGTAGTTTTTAGAGGAGGAAAATCCGTAGGCTTGCCACCCGTAGGCATTCCCTCCATAACACACACAGACATTTCCCCTTACTTTTTAGGAGGAAAAAAGTGAGTGTTATGGTGCAAAAAATACGGTAAGTTCATAACCAGAGGAACCACTGTATTGACCCAGAGGAAGGAACCCTGGGTAATTCAGGAGGGATGCAAATAAGTGCTTCTTCAGACTGCACACAGTGTCATGGACTGGCAAAGGAGTGGTGAGGCACCAGCTGGGAAGTAGGCTTAGAGACACAGCGACAGGGGATTGGTGGTGGAATGACGACAAGGGGTCAGAGGGAGCAGACCGGGAGGAGGAGATCAGAGAGGCTGCTGAAGAAGCCAGGGGGGGGTCTCCCCCTCCTGCCGCGAACAGCTCCTCTCCCCGCTGGTCTTCTAGGACCAGAAGAGGTATGAAGAGGGTGGAGTAAAGACAGGCACAGCAGCAGAGTCTCAGATTGATTGGCAAGGACCCGGGGAAAGAAGAGACTTAGGGAACTGTGGGAAGGCCAGGACCTTCAGTCCTCGCAGCTGCCTCGTTGGGGCAAGATCTGCCGGAAAGGTTGCTGTGTTCACTAGGCCTGGCGTTCTGAGCTGCTTGTGTCTTTGAATAGAGAGAGTTCGCTGACACCGTGTGAGTTGTTACTGCTCTTGGCACCCACCCCTGGCGCCAGGCTGTTCACTGCCACAAGGTGTAACAGTGAAGCACAAGGCTGTCCGTGTCCGCTAGTCATGATGGCTATATATTATTTCAGGGTCAGTATGTCTTTGGGTACTAGTTGCTGGGGCTCAAGAAATGCTGTGCTTATTTCCTGGGCTTCCTATAGGCATCTGACGGGCCATTGTGGACCAGACACAGATGGGCTCTAATAATAATAATAATAATAATAATTTTTATTTATACCCCGCCCTCTCCAGCCAAGGCCGGGTTCAGGGCGGCTAACAAGCAATAATAAAAACAAGTTGAATGAATACAACTTAAAAACAAGATAATAATAATAATAATAATAATAATAATAATAATAATAATTTTTTATTTATACCCCGCCCTCCCCAGCCAAGGCCGGGCTCAGAGCGGCTTACAAGCAATAATAAAAACAAGATGAGTGATTACAACTTAAAAACAAAAATAAAATACAACATTAAAATAATGGAACATTAAAATATTAAAATGAAGCCTCATTGCAGGAGAAGGAAAAGAAAAAAGAAAAAGGGGGGCGGAGGGAATCAAATTGGCTCCAATCCAAAGGCCAGGCGGAACAACTCTGTCTTACAGGCCCTGCGGAAAGAAATCAGATCCTGCAGGGCCCTGGTCTCATGAGACAGAGCGTTCCACCAAGTTGGGGCCAGTGCTGAAAAGGCCCTGGCTCTGGTTGAAGCCAATCTAACTTCCTTAGGGCCTGGGACCACTAGGGTGTTGTTATTTATGGACCTTGAGGCTCTCCGTGGGGCATACCAGGCGAGGCGGTCCCGTAGGTACGAGGGTCCTAGGCCGTGAAGGGCTTTAAAGGTCAAAAGCAGCACCTTAAATCTGACCCTGTACTCCACCGGGAGCCAGTGCAGCTTGAAAAGCACTGGATGAATATGCTCCCATGGCAGAGACCCCGTGAGGAGCCTCGCTGCAGCATTCTGTACCCGCTGGAGTTTCTGGGACAGCTTCAAGGGCAGCCCCGCGTAGAGCGAATTACAGTAGTCAAGCCTGGAGATGACTGTCGCGTGGATCACTGTGGCCAGGTCGGGGCGGGAAAGGTAAGGGACCAACTGCTTGATGCGGCGAAGGTGGAAAAATGTCGCCTTGGCTGTTGCTGTGACTTGCGCCTCCATGGAAAGGGAGGCGTCAAGGATTACACCTAAACTCTTAACGGAAGGCAATGGCACTAATTGGGCCCCCGCAAGAGAAGGGAGTTGGTCCCTCATCCCCATGCTATCCCGACCTAGCCATAGGACCTCTGTCTTCGAAGGATTTAGTTTCAATCGGCTCCCACGAAACCATCCAGCCACAGCTTCCAAGCATCTGGTCAGTGTGTAAGGGGCCGAGTTGGTGTGGCCATCCATCAGCAGATAGAGCTGAGTGTCATCAGCATATTGATGACAGCCCAGCCCAAAGCTCCGGATAATCTGGGCAAGGGGGCGCATAAAGATGTTAAAAAGCATTGGGGAGAGAATTGCGCCCTGCGGCACTCCACACATCAAGGAGTGGCGTGACGACATTTCCCCCCCTAGTGCCACCCTCTGTCCCTGACCAGAGATAAAAGAGCACAACCAGTTACGGGCTATGCCCTGTATCCCCACGTCTGCAAGGCAATGGTCCAGAAGATCATGATCGACCATGTCAAAGGCTGCTGACAAATCTAAAAGGATCAGCAGTCCTGACCCGCCTCGATCCAGTTGTCTACGGATATCATCTGTTAGGGCAACCAGAGCCGTCTCCGTCCCAAAACCAGGACGGAAACCGGACTGAAATGGATCTAATGCCGATGTTTCCTCCAGAAACCTACCAAGCTGTTCAGCAACCGCTCTCTCAATTACCTTACCCAGGTATGGAAGATTTGAAACTGGGCGGTAATTGGATAGGTCTAAGGGATCTAATGAAGTTTTCTTTAAGAGTGGACGCACCACTGCTTCCTTCAGTTCCCCTGGGAATGTCCCCGTGTCAAGGGACAAATTGATAATTTCAACCAGGGGGGTCCGCGCAACATCTGGACACTCCCTAATCAGCCAAGACGGGCACGGATCAAGGAGGCAGGTGGTGGGCCTACCAACTTGGAGGAATCTATCCACATCAGTAGGGAGTATCCGATCGAAATGGTCCAACACTGGACCTGAAGTCAGTCGAGGGGTCTCCAGTTCAGTCACTGTATCTAAATTGGCAGGGAGGTCACGGCGGAGCAACAGGACTTTCTCCGCAAAAAAGCTTGCGAATGCCTCACAGCTGTGGGTCGAATTTGTGCTTAAATTTGGTTGTCCTCCTAAGGACGTTATTGACCTAATTATTCTAAAAAGTTGTGCCAGGCGAGAGCTAGCGGATGCAATGGAAGCTGCAAAGTAAGATTTCTTAGCAGCTTTCATGGCCATCTCATAGGCTTTCATAAGCGTCCTATAAGATGTTCTTGAGGCTCCGTCACGAGTCCATCGCCATACTCGCTCTAGCCGTCTGAGATCCCGCTTCATTTTCCGGAGCTCCTCAGTAAACCAAGGGGCCCGGTTTCGACGGGGTCGCAGAGGGCGCTTAGGCGCGATCTCATCAATGGCTGCCAAGAGCCGGTTATTCCAGTCCTCAACAAGGTCATCTAATGAGTCGCCAGGAGGAGCAGGGTTCCGCAAGGCTTGTCGGAATCTATCAGGATCCATCAGTTTTCGCGGACGAGCCCAAATAGGTTCGCCACCTGAGCTGGTGAGGAGCGGGAAGTCAATCTTGGCTTTTAAAGCGTAGTGATCAGACCATGGCACTTTCACAGCGGGGAGCATGATCACATCTATGCCAGCCCCACAGATCAGATCCAGCGTGTGGCCTGCTTGATGAGTGGGGCCCAAAACAAACTGGGAGAGCCCTAGTGTTGCCATGGAAGTCACTAGGTCCAGAGCCTGTGAGGAGGGAGCGGCATCGGCATGGACGTTGAAGTCTCCCAAAACCAGTAGGTTTGGGAACTCCAAGGCCCAGCCCGCCACCACCTCCAGCAGATCTGACAGGGTGGCTGCAGATGTGCTGGGTGGTCGGTACACCAGCCAGACAGCCAAGCTCTCCTTGGTGCCCCACATGAGACCAACACATTCAATGCCGGAGATCGCCGGTGATGGCAGAGCTCTGAAAGAGCAATCCTCCCGGAATAACAACGCTACTCCTCCCCCCCGACCTACAGTCCGCGATTGATGGAGGACAGAGAAACCTGGGGGTGTTATCTCATGTAGGGAGACTACTTCGCCTTCCCGTACCCAGGTCTCCGTCACGCAAGCCAGGTCAATCCCCTGCGAGACAAAAAAGTCACGCATGGTGGCAGTTTTGTTGCCTATGGACCTGGCATTGCACAGCACCAATGACGGAGGTGTGTAATCCTTGCTCTCCCTACCCTCATCCCTTGGGATGGGGCGTAGATTGGAAGGGGTTCGAGGATCACTGCATCTCGAAACCCTTCGCCGATAGAGATATCTAGCCCTACCGCCATTCCTCCCTAGCCCTTCAATTTTGGAAATCCCAGATCCCATACTAGCCTCCCCAATAGATGGGTAACATCCCCTCAATAACAAGTCATCCTTGGGCCAGGACTCCTGGGTCAAAATGGTATGGGAAAGAGGTGGAGGTCTGATAGGGTAAGTATCCCTAGAAGATAAAACCCAACCAACCGCACCCCAAGTGGGGGGGGACAGTCCCATGGTGTTTCATTAACTGTCAATCCCCCTCTCCCTCCTGGGTTAATTGGAGGATTGTTGGTTCTATCTGTGGCTGTGGAAGTATTAATGAGGTATGTGTTATAAAATGTGGATCACTGGCCAACAAAGAGCCAGATTCGAATTCGGAAGATCTGTCCATCCTGTCTCGCCAGGAGTACAGTAGAGAAGGCTGATCATTCTGATAAGTTTTTGGAACATTAGGCAAAGGTCCAGATGTAGAGTTGGTGCTGGATATCTCCAGATTGTCAGCAACATAGAATTCTTTAGGTGTTGTTGCCATAGAAATGTCAGAGGTGCCAAATTCCTCATCTAATTTGGTGTCGTTTGAAAAGGGAACAGGGAGTTGCACTGATGTCTTTCTATGAGATAAAGAGCTATTGGACGTCTTTAAATATTGTGCTCTAGGCTCTACTGTCCTTATATTTTGGGTAGAAATCTCAGTCTTTATACTCATTAGCCTCTTCTTCAGGTCTTGTAATTCTAGGCTTACAGAGTTCTTTTCTTCCTTCGGGCAATTAATATTTCTAGTGTTGAGCTTGGTTTCCTTTATCCGCATTAGCTTTGACTCTATGCAAGGGACCAATTGCCTCCTTGTTTCGTCTTTAAATACCCTCACTGGGCGGAGGGTATTAAAATATTGAAACATTAAAATATTAAAATGCAGCCTTATCACAGGAGGAAAAAGAAAAAAGAAAGAGGGGGAGGGAATCAAATTGGCTCCAAACCAAAGGCCAGGCGGAACAACTTCCATCTTACAGGCCCTGAGGAAAGAGATCCTGCAGGGCCCTGGTCTCATGAGGCAGAGCGTTCCACCAGGCCGGAGCCAGTGTTGAAAAGGCCCTGGCTCTGGTTGAGGCTAATCTAACTTCCTTAGGGCCTGGGACCACTAGGGTGTTGCTATTTATGGACCTTGAGGCTCTCCGTGGGGCATACCGGGAGAGGCGGTCTCGTAGGTACAAGGGTCCTAGGCCTAGGGTCTTATGCGAGAAACCATCACTTTCTCATGTTCCCCTTTTCCTCATGCCAGATGAAAGCTTTCCACGCCCCGTGATTGTTCCTGAAAACCAGATTGTCAATAGGAATGAGGAGGCCTTGTTCCACTGCAAGTTCCAAGCTGTGCCACCTCCCACCCAGGAATGGCTATTTGAAGACGACACTCCTGTTTCCAATAAGTCCAGGTAATACGGCCTTTTAAGGACAGAAAACATTCTGGTGGGCGCTGCTCATGTGAAATACATATTTCCCATTTCCTCCCAGCATAAGGGAAGTGGACATATCTGGAGCCTGGCAGGATGGCTTACACTATGGTATCAATCCCTTCATACATTAATTAGGCTTACGCACACAGGGCTGCTTTATTTTTCGTTGGTATCCTTTTATTCAAGACACAACTGCAACTTATGTTAATAGAAAGCCCACCTGAAAATAAGTGTAAGGAGGAGGAGCAAGATGGCGGCGCAAGCACTTGCAGCGGCTCGGCACTCCGAAGACCGGTATTCAGTGATTTGTGTTTTATTTTTATCTGTGAACTTATTGCTGCTATGGACTGTGAATACTCAGGCACAAGTAATTTATAGTCGTCAAGAGCTCTTAAGTATCGGCAGAGGGGAAGGCTGCAACCAGGAGGTCTCAACCTACAACATTCCAGCTGAGCTTATCAGAGAGCCTCCATATCTTGCACATTCTTGGGATACTCCCCTTGCTCTCCTTGCCAGAAAGAAAAGGAAACGGAGAGGGCGCAAGCAGAAGAGGGGTTGCAGGGCTGGACTACGAGTGAGGCTAGGTAAAAATCCCCACAAGCCTGCTTTGCCAAGTCTCCTTGTATCAAATGTGAGATCCTTACCCAACAAGGTAGAGGAGTTGGAACTTATTACCTCTCGGCAGAAAAGTATCCGGGACTGTTGTGTTATGGTCCTTTTAGAGACGTGGAAATGTATATGTGAACCCGGTCTTTGGGTGGGTGTTTGATTTTCGTTGTTGTGTATACTGTGTATATACGGACAATGACAATAAATTTATCTAAAGATATCTAAAGATCTAAAGATCTAAAGATCTAAAGATCTAAACATGGCCAGCTATGGCTAGGTCTAAAGGTGCACCAATCCTTCCCATTCACAATAATTATTATGTCTTATATGCGCATATATATATATATATGTGGGTGGGTGGGTTAAACCACAGAGCCTAGGACTTGCCGATCAGAAGGTCGGCGGTTCGAATCCCCGTGATGGGGTGAGCTCCCGTTGCTTGGTCCCTGCTCCTGCCAACCCAGCAGTTCGAAAGCGCGTCAAAGTGCAAGTAGATAAATAGGCACCGCTCTGGCGGGAAGGTAAACGGCGTTTCCGTGCACTGCTCTGGTTTGCCAGAAGCGGCTTAGTCATGCTGGCCACATGACCCGGAAGCTGTACGCTGGCTCCCTCGGCCAGTAAAGCGAGATGAGCGCCGCAACCCCAGAGTCGGTCACGACTGGACCTAATGGTCAGGGGTCCCTTTACCTTTACTATATGCCTTTTTATGATGAAACATTCATGATCCTGTATTCATTCTGTGCTCTCTTCTGCTTTGGTAGCCTTGTGGTTTTGACTTATAATGTCTGTCGTGATGGAAATTTCAGTATAAAACATTTATCTAAAAAAGGGGGGGTGTTTTTGCACAGAGGTAAGCCTGCCTTTGCCTGTAAGCACCTCTTACTCTGCTGAAAGGTCATTGACGCCAGTCGTCTTCTCTCCCTGTTCCCAAAGGACGGTGCTGTTCTCCAACGGCTCTTTGCTGATACCTCAGGTGAAACCACGCAGTGCAGGAGTCTATAAATGTGTTGGTCGCGGACAGAGGGGGAAGGCCGTTGTTTTGGAGGCAACGTTACAGCTGGCAGGTATGACGAGCGCCTCCAAAAGATTTCTTGCTTATTGAATTCATTGTTACATTTCTGTTTGCCCAAAAGAGAGCTGGGTATCAAAAAACAAAACACGGTGTTAAAACAAAATGCAATTACAAATAAAATAAAAGCACATTTAAAACAGTTGAAAGCCTCTTAAAATAATTAAAAACATTTGAAGACAGGCCCATAAGAATTCCACTGCTATTAATTTCAGTGTTGCCAGGGAGACAGAGTATTTCATTTGTCAAATGCTGCCTGAGATTTAATAGTAATTTCTTTCTTTCTTTCTTTCTTTCTTTCTTTCTTTCTTTCTTTCTTTCTTTCTCTATTGCACTTTTAATAAAATGGTGTTGAGGGGAACAATGAGGGAATTCCATCAATGGAGAACTGCCTCGCCAAGAAGACCCTATTGTGGGTCAGCGCTGACCAGGCAACAACCTGACAGTGGCAACAGCAGTGGGGCTTCCCCTGCTGATAGCAGGGCCCAATATGGTTGATACCAGGAACCACACTATTTTTAGGGGTTATTAGGATATTCCCCTAGCTTCCAAGGCTTTGGTCTGAAGGGTCTGGTCCTTGACATAATTCTGGGTAGGACAGAGCTGACTGAACTTGGCCTCCTGTACCCCTTTCCCCAAGACCTGAGTGGTCCACATGTGGCAATATAACACTGATTTCCCCCTCACCTCTAATCACTTACTTATCTGTCAGTGGGACGAGGTTCGGTTGCTCTTTATTACATACATTGGAGCATTTTAGACCTTCCATACAATCATTTATACACTTCTCTATACGGTTCACTTTTTTGCAAGTCCCTTTGAGTTCACCTTCCTGAAAAATACAACTACAGTCGTGCCTTGGAAGTCGAACGGAATCCGTTCCAGAAGTCCGTTTGACTTCCAAAATGTTCGAAAAACCGAAGCACGGCTTCTGATTGGATGCAGGAAGCTCCTGCAGCCAATCGGAAGCCCCGTCGGAAGTTTTGGCATCCCAAAGAACAGTTGAAAACTGGAACAGTCGCTTCCGGGTTTGCGACGTTCGAGAACTAGGCTGTTCGACTTCCCAGGTACGACTGTAACAGCGAATAAGAATATGGTCAATTGCCGTAAAAGAAAAATTAACAAAGAGATTACATGAACTGAATTACACAAATGATGTAGATGATTTTGTGGAAATATGGCATCCTTTTATAAAATACTTTGCTGATAACCCTGCTGGTAACCGCCAAAATCACAGATTGGACTTGAGCAAACTTAACCAGATTGATCCATCCTGGAGGGGGCGGGTAAGTTGGGATTCTGTTTTTGTATCTTTCATGTTTTTGAAATCAATAAAACATTATTATCATTATCATTATTATCATTACTACTACTCCCAAATATGAGGCTACATATTTGTGGCATGGTCCACCCCCAGCTCTCCCCAATCTGACACTGCTGCCTTCTAAGTTCAGCACCTGCATTTCTCCTCAGAAATTGAAGATTTCACCTACCTGTTTGGCCCAAAGACGTTCATTGCCAACAAAGAGCAGCGGGTGTCCTGCATAGCGCCTCGGGGAGTCCCAGAACCCCGTATCTGGTGGGAGAGAAACGGCGCCCCGCTCCCTGCGACTGGCAGGGTGCGCCAAGAAGCCGAGGACCTCGTCTTCACTAGCGTTGTAGAAAAGGACTCTGGAGTGTACACCTGTCATGCGGTGAACAAGGCTGGAGAGAAGAAGCAGAACCTGACCATCACAGTAGCTAGTAAGCAGACTCCTTTTGCAGATACCGAGAGCGCGGAAGGAGCACCGTGTGGGAGAGAGTCATGGGTGGTGTGGGATTGAGAGGAAAGGAAAGGGAGGGTCCAGTTCTGGTTCTGGGTTGAGAGTTTGGTGGACAAAACCAGCTACTCCTTGGTTCTTGGGACTGGATTGGCCCTGCACTGGAGTTCTGGCCTGAACTGTGGTTTTCACAAGATCAGCGGTGAGGAAGCTCGGGTCTGGGGACTGAATATGGCCCTCCTGTCCTCTCTATACGGCCCTCAGTGCTCTTCCCAGTCCCAGCTTCAGGCTGTTTCCCTCAATGACTCTGCTCTGCTCCCTCCCCAGAGTCCTTTTTCCTGGCTGGAAACTGCCCAGAACTGTGATAGAATCATAGAGTTCTATGAATTCATAGAATCATAGAGTTGGAAGGGGCCACAATGTACGGAGAGGTGTATGTGCTGCTGGTGTGTGTGGAAACCTCAGGCTTTTGGTGTACCCAGATGCAAGTAATAATCCGTCGCCTCACCCACTTTTACCTCAGGCCCCCTCCCACCACTGATGTGCGGCCCCCAGAAGGTTGCCCATGAAAGAATGTGGCCCTCTGGTTGGAAAAGGTTCCCCATCTCTTCCCTAGATCCTTTCAGCAGGTCACCGATGGCTTCCTTGCCACATTCATTGAATTATTGCCGATGAAGAAACAGATGCTGCCGCGACTCTTGGGCGACTTATTCCACAGCGTAAGATGGCATGGGATGATCTTACTGTTTTTCCTGCTCTGGAGTCAGCTGTGACGAGTTTCTGCTTATCTCTCCTGCCTCCAGCTATGCCAAAATGGGTGGAGAAGCCAAAGGACAGCCAGCTAGAAGAGGGCAAGCCAGGATACCTCCACTGTCTCAGCAAAGCATCTCTGAAGCCCACAGTCAGCTGGTTTCGCAATGGCATCCCCATTTCAGAGGTGAGCGCTGAGGGGCTTTGTGTAACTGGCTCCCCAATTCTGCGGCTGTGTCTCCTTTATTGCTCGTTGCTTATACTTTAAGCAGTAAAAGGTAAAGGACCCCTGGATGGTTGAGTCCAAAGGCGACTATGGGGTTGCGGCGCTCATCTCGCTTTTAGGCCAAGGGAGCTGGCGTTTGTCCGCAGACAGCTTTCTGGGTCATGTGGCCAGCATGACTAAACCGCTTCTGGCTCAACAGAACACCATGACGGAAGCCAGAGCGCACAGAAACGCCGTTTACCTTCCCACCACAGCGGTACCTATTTTTCTACTTGCACTGGCATGCTTTTGAACTTGGTTGACAGGAGCTCACCCGGTCACGGGGATTCAAACTGCCGACCTTCTGATCAGCAAGCCAAAGAGGCTCAGTGGTTTAGACCACAGCGCCACCCACATCCCTACAAGTTGAAGCAGTCCATCCTCTCCCTGCCCCTACCCCATCTCAGTTCTCGTTTTACTGTTTTGGGGACAAGAGTAGAGGATTCTCAATTGTGCTGCATAAGACGAACCTGCTGAATCAGAATAAAAAAATTCTTTCCAGTAGCACCTTAAAGACCAACTAAGTTAGTTCTTGGTATGAGCTTTCGTGTGCATGCACACACTTCTTCAGATACTTAGTTGGTCTTTAAGGTGCTACTGGAAAGAATTTTTTTATTTTGACTATGGCAGACCAACACGGCTACCTATCTGCTGCTGAATCAGGCGAGTGGCCCCATCGGAGACCTCCGGGTACAGGGCGGTATATAAATAATAATAATAATAAACTAGTACAGCTTTCTGGCTGACCAGCTGCCTGCAGGGAGCCTGAAAATGGACATGAGCACAACAGCACTCTGTTCACCTGTGATTCCCAGCAGCTGGGTGTCAGAGATACAGTGGTACCTCGGGTTACATACGCTTCAGGTTACATACGCTTCAGGTTACAGACTCCATTAACCCAGAAATACTGCTTCAGGTTAAGAACTTTGCTTCAGGATGAGAACAGAAATCATGCTTCGGTGGCAGCAGGGGGCCCCATTAGCTAAAGTGGTGCTTCAGGTTAAGAACAGTTTCAGGTTAAGAACGGACCTCTGGAATAAATTAAGTACTTAACCCAAGGTACCACTGTATTATGTCTGTGTCTTAGGGATGTGTTTTTGTATGTGAGTATACATGCCTGTGGGGATGCGGGTGGCGCTGTGGGTTAAACCATGGAGCCTAGGACTTGCTGATCGGAAAGTCGGCGGTTTGAATCCCCGAGACTGGGTGAGCTCCTGTTGCTCAGTTCCTGGTGCTGCCAACCTAACAGTTTGAAAGCACGTCAAAGTGCAAGTAGATAAATAGGTACCGCTCCGGTGGGAAGGTAAAGGGCGTTTCCGTGCACTGCTCTGGTTCGCCAGAAGCGGCTTAGTCATGCTGGCCACATGACCCGGAAGCTGTACGCTGGCTCCCTCGGCCTATAGAGCGAGATGAGCGCCGCAACCCCAGAGTCGGCTACGACTGGACCTAATGGTCAGGGGCCTCTTTACCCTTTACCTTTATACATGCATGCATCCCAAATACAGTGTGTGTTTCAAGAAGGGGCGCATCGGTGCCCTCAAGAGAGCCCCCCCCCCATTACAGCACAGCGAACCAACCCAATTAAACACGGCCATGTGGCCTCCAGTCAGAGCCACCATTTTTCTTCTCTCTCTCTCTTGCATGCTCATTTAAACCCTCGTTGTGTGGTCTTGCAGTTCAACAGCTGACTGTGTCCCGTGGCTGTCTATATATGTGCGTATGTATGTATATCAGGTTCCAACTGGCTTAATCCTATTATGCAATTAAATCCTTTTCATTAAAAAAAAATACAACAAAAGGGAGACGGGCTCAAGCATCTGACACAGAACTAAAGAGGCTTTCATTTGCAGTCTCCTTTTTCAGTCCCCCCTTTCCCCTGTGAGATGCTTCTAGAAACAGGGCCCTGTTCTGGCTGTTGCAGACAAGAGCCAGCTAGAACCTCGTCGGTGGTGGAGACTTGACTGTGCCAGGTAGAAAAAGGGGGCACTTGAGGTTCTTTGGAATTCTGCCGTGGGGCTTTGGGGCTGGTGCTAGAGCCAGTTCTGCTGCCTACAAAATAGACTTTTCACTTTCCTAGTTACACCTTTTTCGAAACAGAATATTAAAAAAGGGGGGGGGAACCCTTCCGATTTTTATTTAGTGGTTCTTTGCTATTCTTTTCCGAGGCAAATCAGGGATGCCCTAACTTGCTGATTATTTATTTATATCATAAATTTATTTACTGCTTGATTGTAGGGGGGGGCGGGACCGTTAAAAACAGCTTACAGAAAAGATAAAACGGTGAAATTATAAGAGAGAAATTTACAGCCATGATTTCAAACGTACAGAAAGTTAAAACCACAATGGAATGGACTAAAACAAATTAAAACTCATACACACTTTCTAAACGTCTGGGTAGGCTTGTCTGAATAAGAACAATATTTGTAATAGTTTATGACTTGTACCCTACCCATCTGACTGGGTTGCCCCAGCCACTCTGGGTGGTTTGCAACAGAATGTAAATAATAATAATAATAATAATACATTGAGAACTTCCCAATAATTTATTATTGAATGCCATCAGCAGGCATCAAAAAGAATGCAGTGAAGGCGCTTGCCGGATATCAATAGGCAAGGTGTTCCAAAGTATTGCCACACTAAATGATCCAGTTCTTACAGATGTGGTGCAGTATTATGTTGCGCCTGCAAAAGCGCCAATTCCACCGATCAAAGTGAACCTTTGGGGCTCTGAAAAGGCATAAGGGTAAAAAATAAAGGTCCAGGTGAAGTCTCCGGCAGTGGAAACGGAAGAAGTAGCCTGCACAAAAATCACCCCCTGGAATTGTTTCTTTTGGCTTGGGGGACCTTAATAGGCCTTTGCGCTCATCATATGTTGGCCATTTCTGTAACTCTGGCAGGATTCCCGCTTTGAAATTGCCGAGAATGGGACGCTGCGGATTAACAACGTGGAAGTGTACGACGGGACAGTGTTCAAGTGTGTGAGCAGCACACCAGCCGGGAGCATTGAGGAGCAGGCTCGGGTGCACGTCCTGGGTATGTGACTCCTGTTGGGGGGGGGGAACTCTTCTCGTTTTCTGTATGCATGCGCTACACGGAACAAACACATGCCCTCACAATTCAGCTGGGATTCCTTCATTGCTAAATGACCCCTGGGAATCCCTTCCGGCTATGAATCAGTCGGTCAGCGCGCGTCTCCTGCTCCTGAAGAATTGGAGCCTTTTCAGGGCCTCGTGTGCCTGAGCCTGTGCCGCCCACAAGCGCTAAACTGTCTTGTAAGGAGACCTAAGGATTAATTGTTTGGTGTTTGATTACTGTGCTCATGTCTTCTTACCCGGGCATTTTAATTTCAGAGAAGCTGAAGTTCACCCCTACCCCTCAGCCTCAGCAATGTGTCGAGTTTGATAAAGAGGTTACCGTCTCTTGCTCTGCCACAGGCCGGGAAAAGCCTGCAATCCAGTGGATTAAAACCGGTGAGGAGGAAATGTTCAGAATGTGCAATGGGCTTTGTATCGACAGGCCTTACTGCAAAAAAAAAAAATGTCTCTGGGTGTTTCCCTTTTGTTTTGCAGAGAAGCGCAGGAGCTTTGCATTGGGTTTCTAAAATGTTCATTGTCCTTTGTTGACAATAGTTTTCCTTCTCCGCAAAGCTAATCCTTCGCCAGGACATGGTAGGTCCTGGTTGGCTACTTACGATCTGCTCCTGAATTATCTCTACTCAGATGGGAGCAGCCTGCCAGCCCGGGTCAGTCAGAATGCTGGAAACATGAGCTTTCGCAAAGTGACGAGGAGCGACGCCGGAAAGTATACTTGCATTGCTTCCAACGGCCCTCAGGGAGAGATCAGAGCGACCGTCCAGCTCACAGTGGCAGGTAAGCGTTGGGTAGAAGAGGATTGTCTTTTTAAGCAGGGCTTGGCGACTTAAGAGGTCCAAGATCCGGCAACCTGATTTTCTGAGGAGGCCTGTGGGGTGGTCAGTAGTCACTCTTGGTAAAATGTTGACATATGGGTCAACACCACCAAAGAGGTGGACTCCTGTTCATGGCTCTAGACACACTGCCCACCTGATAGCTCAGTCAGTAGAGCATAAAACTCTTGATCTCAGGGTTGTGGGTTCGAGCCCCACGTTGGGCTAAAGATTCCTTCATTGCAGGGGGTTGGACTAGAGGACCCTTGCGGTCCCTTCCAACTCTACAATTCTGTGCTTCTGTTAGCCTTGTAATGCTGTGTTTGTGTGTGTGTGAGAGAGAGACAGACAGACAGACAGACAGACAGAGACAGACAGGCGGACACAGACTAAGGCTGGGCAATATTTGGTTTTCAACATTTTGATATATCACCAGCTAGATATTGCAATGTACTGATATATTGTAATATCTGAAATAAGGCTGGAACTATGTGGAGGCATTGGCTGGCATCACAGGTTTTTCTTATGATTTTCAATTTTATACATTTAAATAATTTTTGCAATCATTTTAACATTTCAAAACCTGACTTCCTACCCCCTCTTTTTGCGGTTCCTTAAATTTATTTTTTTATATTTTCTTCATTTTCCATTTTAACTTAATTTAATCATTTATTCCATCTACTTTAAATGTATACTCTTATAAAACTGCAGGTTATGACAATACAGTCGTACCTTGGAAGTCGAATAGAATCCGTTCTGGAAGTCCGTTTGACTTCCGAAATGTTCAGAAACCAAAGTGTGGCTTCTGATTGGCTGCAGGAGCTTCCAATCAGTTGGAAGCTGCAGTAGCCCCGTTGGACATTCGGCTTCCAAAAGAAAGTTCAAAAACCAAAAACAATCACTTTTAGTTTTCGGGAGCCGGAACGTTTGACTCCCAAGGCATTCGGGAGCTGAGGTACGACTGTAGTCCTGCCAATGTTCTTATCTGTTTACAGTTTCTTTGTGAATATTCAATAAATGAATTCCATTCTTCCGGGTCATGTGGCCAGCATGACTAAGCCGCTTCTGGGGAACCAGAGCAGCGCACGGAAATGCCGTTTACCTTCCCGCCGGAGCAGTACCTATTTATCTACTTGCATTTTGACGTGCTTTCGAACTGCTAGGTTGGCAGGAGCAGGGACTGAGCAACGGGAGCTCACCCCGTCACGGGGATTTGAACCGCCAACCTTCTGATCGGCAAGTCCTAGGCTCTGTGGTGTTACCCACAGCGCCACCCACATCCCGTATATAGACGTTTAAATAAGTGGCTTAGTCCAGTGTTTCTCAACCTTGGGCCTCCAGCTGTTTTTGAACTACAATTCCCATCATCCCTGACCACTGGTCTTGCTAGCTAGGGATGATGGGAGTTGTAGTCCAAAAACAGCTGGAGGCCCAAGGTTGGGGAACACTGGCTTAGTCGTCAGCGGGCTACTGAGACTTCTGGGGAGAGTGGCTCTCAGAACTGATGGTTGCCATCCATATCAATTTCCAACATGCTCTCAAATTAAATGTCTGCACCTGGGTGCAGCTGTCTTTCAGTCCTGCCTTTTCTTCTGGGAAAGAAAAAAGTGGCGAACTCTAACGTACCTAAACTCATACAATGATATGAAAAACAGCCACCAAACAATGTGAAGTTTCTTCCTTATTTTTAGTTTTCATAAGCTTTAAGCTGCAACCAGAAGACACAACCGTCTACCCGGGACACACAGCCATGTTCCAGTGCCAAGCCGAAGGCGATCCGGCGCCACAAATCCAGTGGAAAGGGAAGGACAGGATTCTGGAAGTTGACAAATTCGGGCCCAGGTAATGGTCTATCCCCTCCAAAAAATTCTCAATACCTCTGTTGGGGAAAGGCATCCTTTCACCCACTAAGTTGCACCCCCAGTGCTTCTGTCCTGCTCACACAACAGACTTCCACTTGGATGAAGGAACTTCTCCCTTCTGAAGCCCCCCAAGATCTGCTGCAGAGACTTCTCTTTTGGGGGGTACATGGGGAGAGGAGAATGAAGGGGAGTCCTGGTGCTTAGCGTTGGATTCAATCCAGTGGACGTCCAAGTTACTTGTGTCTGTTGATTTCACCGAGTCTGCTCTTCCTTTATATCCTGCCTTTATCCCAAGAAGCTGTAGGTCAGGGGTCTGCAACCCGCGGCTCCGGAGCCGCATGTGGCTTTTTTACACCCTTGCTGTGGCTCCGGGGCGGATACTAGCGAGGGGAGCATTGTGCGCCCCGACACTCCCCACTGTGGCGGGCGCTGTACTGGCTGTGACATCGCATGGGGGCAGTGCGCCCACGCACCCGCTACATTGTAAGGGGCATGTACGCTGGTCACTGCATTGAAAGGGGGCATGTACGCTGGTCACTGTTTTGAAGGGGAGTGAAGAACACACACACACAAAAAGGCAACTTGTTAATTTAACGTTCATTTCTATGAGGAGGTCAAACAAAGGAATAATTTTAAAAAGTGACAAAAAAGTTATGTTTATAATGACGAGTTTTGCGGCTCCCGGGTTTCTTTTCCTTCGGAAACGGGTCCAAGTGGCTCTTTTTGTCTTAAAGGTTGCAGACCCCTGCTGTAGGTGATGACCATACGTCTCCCCATTATATCCTCACAACAGCAACAACCCTGCGAGATCAGTTAGGCTTGAGAATTAAGGGACTGGCCTAGGATCACCCAGCAAACTTCATGCCCGAGTGGAGATTTGAACCCTGGTCTCCCAGGTCCTGGTCCAGGCCTCTTAACCGCTGCACCACCCTGGCTGCAGAGTATGATTTAGTTGTATACAGCCCTTAACTTGTTCCTCCGTCGCCTCCTGCAACGAGCCTCTTGCATTCACCCGTTGCTTTACAGCAGGGCCTTGCCGACTTGAATTTCAAGTTCTGCAGGTAAAAAGAAGCATTTTTGCAGTAGCTGCAGCTTAGTTGACCCAACCGTGTTGCCGTACTAAACCGCATTAGAAGCCTATGTCTTGATGGTTCACCAAGTCTCTTGCCTGCTGTGTTTTTACAGAGAGGGAGGCTCTCTTCTGCAAGACAGGGGTCACCTCCAGGCCTCTTGAGTCCTCTGGCTGCACTTCTCCACAACCTTCTCCTTTTGTATATGTGCGTGGGAAGAGCATGGCACTCCCTAGCCCATGGCGCAGCTCTCTCTGGTTCCCGCACAGCCGAAGCAAACAAAATAGGCAGGCAATTAAGGGATCGTCCCTTTTGCTCTGAAGGGCATGCGGCAAGAACCAGTGTTTAGGGTTGATTAAAAAGCCAGGCAGACGCTTAACAAGAGCGTGCCTCAAAGCAGTACATCACTGTTGCAGTGGAAGGTAGGTGGAAGCACCCAGAGTGGAAGCACACTCCTGCTCAAAAGGATTGCTGGTAGCAGAGTGGGGAAAAGCTTTGGCCTAAAGCTTTGTAGGGTAGGAGGTGAAGGTCAGGGTGCACCAGTGGACTTGATCTGTTGGAAACCCCAGGGGTCAAATTTGGCCCTTGTCACTCCCCACGCTACATCCCCCCATCCAACCAGTGATACCCCTCCACTGGCTCTTTTTTGCAGCCTCCTTGGGTGGGCGACGCCTGGGATAGCTCAGTTGGTAGAGCACAGGATTCTTATTCTCAGGGTTGGGGGTTCGAGCCCCTTGTTTGGCAAAGGATTCTTGTATTGCAGGGGGATGAACTCAATCACCCTTGGGTTCCCTTCCAACTCTACAATCCTATGATTGTATGTCTTTAGGCGCCTGGCAAAAACATTATTCTTTACCCAGGCCTTTGGCCTTTGCAATATGAGTGGACTGTCATTATGATTTTCTTCTCTGACTTTATTATTTTTTTTATTATGCCACGTTGGTTATGTTTTCGATGTTATAATTGCCCTGGGATCTTCGGGAAAAGGGCAGTATATAAATCGAATAACAGCCATATCTTGGAAGTCGAACAGAATCTGTTCCGGAAGTCCATCTGACTTCCAAAACTTTCGGAAACAAAAGCGTGGCTTCTGATTGGCTGCAGGAGGTTCCTATCAGAAGCCCCGTCGGACGTTTGGCTTCCAAAAATAGTTTGCAAACCGGAACAGTCACTTCCAGGTTTGCAGCATTCAGGAGCCAAAACATTCAAGAACTAAGCTGTTCGATAACCAAGGTACTACTGTATTATTATTATTATTATTATTATTGCTGCTATAATAACAACAGCAAGAACACGTAGTAATGCTAGTAGTAGTTCACTAGAGCTGCCCTCCTAAAGATGCCGTTCTGTGGTGCAGGTGTATTCTGTTTGCACAGAAGCGTGCTCTGGAGCTACCTAGGGCGGTTCTGCTTACTGCCCTCCCCCTTCTTGTCTGCTTCCTTTTGCAGGGTCCAAATTATGTCTAACAACTCTCTGGTAATCTATGACGTCACCAGTGAGGATTCCGGCAAGTATACGTGCATCGCCGGAAACAGCTGCAACATCAAGCATCACGAAGCTTTCCTCCACGTCGTGGGTAAGGGATGTTCGCATAATATGCCCGCTCAGCCACTTCACTCTGCAGAACTGGCACTGTTAAAGGCGCGCCACATACTACTCATTGCACATTTGTAAGAAATCAGTCTTGTAGTCGACCTTGGGAAGATCCTTTCACTGTAATCTTCTCTGCGGCTGCTAAAAACATCTTTCTTTAGGCAAGCCTACCCATTTATGAATATGTGTGGAATGTTGACATAGGCTTTAAATGTCTGTGCCTAATAAAGGATCTTGATTGATTGATTGATTGACATAGGCTTTAATATGATTTTTAAAAAATTTCATTGATTTCAGTTATTTTTGTTTTGTTTTATTAATTTTCACAAAATTATAAACAAACAAAACAAACAAACAAACAAACATAAATCATAACTTTATTGAACATTGTTATTAACATTGTTAAGTGACTTCCTCGCTTCCCCTTGGTTGAATTTCCATGCATATCCTTATAATGGCTTTCCAAATCCTAATTCTTATACACCTAACTTGGTTCATTAACATCCTTATATCTTTTCAATTCAAAATTGTACATGTTAAACATCACTTATATAAATTCCTAAGTCCATGATTTCAGTTATTTTTGAATGTTTTAGAAGCTTTTTAAGAAATCCGTGTTATTGTTTTATTCTCTTTGCAAACTGCTCTGAGGATTGTTGTTTTTTTAAAGTACAGGCAAGCAACATACAAATTTTATGAAATAAGTGTCCATTTCAGAGTGGTCAGGCAAATGTGTTTGGGGTGCAAAAAAGTGACTCTGTTTTTTGGCAAGACATATTCTTCATACTTGTGGTTGAAAAGGTGGAGAAGGGCAGAATATTCTCGTGTCTGCATACTATGACACTTAACAGCATCACTAGGTGGTAGCCACCGTTGGACACAAAATACCCTACGCAGACTGGTTCTAACAACATCTGAAAAGAACCGTTCAGCCTACTCAAGAGGCAGCACATGCTGGCACAGCTGTCCTGATGAAGGGAGGGTTGTCGGGCTAATTCTGTACATTGCAAAGAAAAGCTAAGAGCATGCTTGGTTGCGGTATGTACTGTGGCATGTGGTGACCAGATGTGGCCGCTGTGATGTGGAGGCAGCATCGCAGGCCTCTGTTTCATGTCATGCCCTCCTTCTTGCTTCCAGACAAACCGGTGACAGAAAGGGAGGGTGCACCAAGCAGCCACACTCCCTACAAGATGATCCAGACCATCGGGCTGTCCGTTGGAGCTGCGGTGGCCTACATCATCATTGTCCTGGGCCTCATGTTTTACTGCAAGAAGAGGAGGAAGGCAAACAGGCTGAAGAAGCAGCCGGAGGGGGAGGAGCCAGAGATGGAGTGCTTGAATGGTAAGATGTTGGAACTTGAATCCCGGCCAGGAATGGGGAAAGCTGCCTTCAGCTTAGGTTTCCTGGTTCAGAAGATGAATGAATTATTCCCCTTTGTTGTGGACAGATGCTTGGGCCTGCAATGGTTCCTTTTCAGGAAGCTAGCCTGAAGAACTGTCCCAAGTTGATGTATAATAATAATAATAATAATAATAATAATAATAATAATAATAATACTCTGGGTGGCTCCCAATTGAGTATTAAAAACGATACAGCATTAAATATTAAAACTTCCCTAAACAGGGCTGCCTTCAGATGTCTTTTAAAAATAAGATAGCTGCTTATTTCCTTGACATCTGATGGGAGGGCGTTCCACAGGGCGGGCACCACTACCAAGAAGGCCCTCTGAAATCACGCAGTGGCAGCAGGAGGCCCCATTAGCTAAAGTGGTACCTCAGGTTAAGAACGGACCCCCAGAATGAATTAAGTTCTTAACCCGAGGTACCACTGTAGTTGTTTATTTCCTGGACATCTGAAGGGAGGGTGTTCCACAGGGCAGGCACCACTACCGAGAAGGCCCTCTGCCTGGTTCCCTGTAACCTCACTTCTCGCAATGAGGGAACCACCTGAAGGCCCTCGGAGCTAGACCTCAGTGTCCGGGCTGAACAATGGGGGTGGAGATGCTCCTTCAGGTATACTGGGTCGAGGCCGTTTAGGGCTTTAAAGGTCAGCACCAACACTTTGAATCGTGCTCGGAAACGTACTGGGAGCCAATGCAGATCTCCCAGGAACGGTGTTATGTGGTCCCGGCGGCCACTCCCAGTCACCAGTCTAGCTGCCGCATTCTGGATTAATTGCAGTTTCCGGGTCACCTTCAAAGATGGCCCCACGTAGAGCGCATTACAGTAGTCCAAGCGAGAGATAACTAGAGCATGCACCACTCTGGCGAGACAGTCCGTGGGCAGGTAGGGTCTCAGCCTGCGTACCAGGTGGAGCTGGTATCACACTGTGACAGAGCCTTCCCTCACTTGGGATGGTCCAAAGGATGTTGGACACCACAATTCCCAGCCAGCGCCAGCCAGCAGTTGTAGATTATGGGAGTTTTAGTGCAAAACACCTGGAGGACAGAGGACTTGGAAGGCCAGTCTAGGGATTATAGACAAAAACCAACATAATCTCCAGGAGTTCTTGAAAGATCTCAGATGTGACATTGCTCACCTCCTAACTTAATCCATAACTTGTACTCAAAATCTGCCTGGAAAGTAGATAACACTACTTGTTGTTGGGTTTGTTTTTTAATGGGGATCTGGGAGATTATAGGCAGTCAACTTAGCATCTGTCCCGGGTACCATATATTGGGAGAAAGTGGTATTAAAGGTGGAATGATGCAGAATATAGAAGTCTTGCTGAAGAAGTACTGGGTCCCGCAATGCTGGTTCCAAGTTCTTTGAGAGTGTCAATAAGCGTGTGGGTAGAGGTGATCTGGCCACATATTTGGCTTTCAAAATGCGCCTCACTGAAGGCTCCTAAGTAAACTTATGGGATAAAAGGGCAGGGTCTCTTATGGATGAATAACTTACTAAAGAAACAAAGAATAGGAATAAACTGACAGTCCCAGAATCGAGGGGGGCTGAGGACGGGTGCTTCTTACCTTGTTAATAAGTTATTTGGAGATAGGGGTGGGCACTGAGGAGGCGACCAGATTTGCAGATGGTACTAGATTATTCAGGATCCTGAAAACTCAAGGAGATTGAGAAGAGCTCCAAAAGGACCTCTCTGAATCAGGTGAATAAGCAGCAAAATAAGTTCAAAATAATGCACATTGAGGCAAAAAATATTCCTAACTTCACACTTGCATCGATAGGATCTGAAGCATGCTATTCTGTCGCTTTTGTGGAGAGAAACTTAGCAAAACACTTTTTAAAAATGGGAAGGAACTTCTATAAATTTGCTTTATTTAGAGGGGGCATCATGATTTTAAATTACTTTGGGGCTGATGTTAGTAGGTTTTTGTAACTTTCCCTCCCAACGCTGATAATAACCTGCAGGAAATAATGTAGCTGTGCAGGGGGGGGGACTGTCTGCCTCTTTCTAATTTGCTATCTCCTGCCTTTTGAGATGTTTACCTTTTTGTGCAAGGCAAACTTCATCTGCCGGGCTCCTCTTGAGAATGCAGGAGCTGCCCAGAATACTCTTATTAATCCGTCACTGCCGACAGCGGGACCTGCCTGCTGCTTTGACTGCTGAGGGGCTGTGATGAGTTCTGATCTCGACTACTGGAGGGTTATGAAATAACCACGAGGGGTATCCAGCAGGAGCCTCGAGTGATAGGCCAAACAGCAAGAGGGGCTAATCAAATTGCAGGAGCTGGAAGGCAGCCAGTTCTGTGCACTTAGCAGGCTCCTCTGAATTCTGTGGCAGCATCGCCCTCTAGCGACCAAGGAAAGACGCTCTGTAGGGAAAATGGACTGTTCTGCCTTGAAATCGATCCCAAATTCTAGAAGGGTGGTTGCATTGAGTCCTTGCTACAGAAACAAAGTTTTCTGAGGGTGTGTGTGGCACAGATAATGATCTGTCTTGTGGAATGGGTTTGATAGGTGAGTGGAGCAACACACCTGCCCAAGTCCCTTGCACAGTGCTGCTATAATAATAAAATAATAATAATAATAATAATAATAATAATAATAATAATAATAATAATAATAATAATAATTTATACCTTGCCCATCTGGCTAGGTTTCCCCAGCTCCCCAGCCACTCTGGGCAGCTCCTAACAGAATATGAATAATAACAGTAAAAACACCAAACATTAAAAACTTCCCTAAACAGGGCTGCCTTAAGATGTCTTCTGAATGTCAGGTAATTATTTATCTTTTTGACATCTGATGGGAGGGCGTTCCACGGGGCGGGTGCCACTACCAAAAAGGCCCTCTGCCTGGTTCCCTGTAACTTGGCTTCTCGCAGTGAGGGAACCGCCAGAAGGCCCTCTCAGTGTCTGGGTAGAATGATGGGGGTGGAGACGCTCCTTCAGATATACTGGGCCGAGGCCGTTTAGGGCTTTAAAGGTCAGCACTTTAGATGCCTGACAGCCATGAGATTGTTGGGTGCTTGGTAAACACAGTTTGCCAGCCCTATGCTTGGCAAAGCTGCTTTCTGCGGGGATCAGCTGCATGACTTGAGTTTCCCCATGGGGAAGTCGGTTGCACAGCTACATCCCTGCTGCCTTACATCTGATGTCACCTATGACATCAGGTATGAAACAGGTTGGTGGTGCTTTAAGGGCTAAATAGGGACCCAAGCCAGGGCCAGATTTGGCTTGCGGGCTGAAGGTTCCTCACCCTGCCCTTGGGAATCTTGTCTTCTCGTTCCCCTCTGCATTCACCCCACAGTGTTTCAGCTGCGCAGAGCTCTTCGGTTGCAATTAGCAGCCGCACAGCAGAACAGTGATTGGCCTCCTTTTATGGGGCTGCTGGGAACTGGGCTCCCCTGAAATGCACCTTGCATGCACTTTGCAATCAATGCTTTTGTTTCCAGAGGCTCGTTAGCACGGAGTTCGCAATCCCCAGGAAGCATTCCAATTCTTAGAAGCGGTCCTTTTTGACAAACCCGTTTCTCTTTCCAGGGGGCACTCTGCTGCAGAATGGCCAGACCACCGCTGAGATTCAGGAAGAAGTGGCCCTGACCAATCTTGGCAGCGGCTCTGCAGTCAGCAAGAGGCACAGCGCCAGCGACAAGATGCACTTTCCGCGCACTAACTTGCAGACAATCACTACCTTAGGTAATGCTGCATGGCAACAATGTTAGCTTCTGTTTGCCACTGTGCAGAGCTTTGGAGTCACAAGACTCTGTTTTGCATTCCACACATTCCAGGCTGTTGGAAGTCAGACAGAAGATGGATTTCCTGTTCTGTACTGTACTGGTTTCCTGTTCCTGTGTTGTTCAGTTGCTCTCTGCTTTCACAGAGAGAGGATGTATTTCTTTTCTGTCTGCATAGCTTTGTAATAAAACCTATCAATGTAGCCCAAACTTCTCATCTCTTCCCTGTGCTGGAAACTCTGCTGAATGGGGGATTGCCTGGAGCCTTATCAGAGGCTCAGGTCGTTAATTATCGTCGGAGGGCGATTCCGGAAGAGTCATTCTGTTGAACGCAGATTCCGACAAACAATCCTGCTTTGAATTTGATTGCTGGTGACCTCAACCTTTCCCCTCTAGAGTTTGACCACCCGGCATTTGCTTTCCGTCACTTAACTAACACCGCATGCAATAGGTGTAAAGTATCATGTAGCTATTTGGGACCATGGGTAAATAGGTCAACGGTATTCCGTGCAGGACATATGGAGGTCTTGTGCAGAACATTGTGTTGGTTTATCTCCCCGCTTGCCACGAGAACAGCAGCAAAGGTTGTCCTCTTCTTCCAGGGAAGGGCGAGTTCGGAGAAGTCTTCCTGGCCAAGGCAAAAGGCATCGAGGACAACGAAACCGAAGTGCTTGTTTTGGTCAAGAGCCTTCAAACGAGGGATGAGCAGCTGCAGCTGGACTTCAGGCGAGAGTTTGAGATGTTTGGCAAGCTGAACCACAGCAATGTGGTGCGGTTGCTGGGCCTTTGCCGGGAAGCTGAGCCTCACTATATGGTTCTGGAATATGTGGATCTGGTAAGAAGCCCCTCTGGGACTGTCAAATCTTTGTAGGAGCTTTATGGCAGGCAGCCTGGCCTTGAAATCGGGCCAACATCTCTCCCCTGCCAAAGGCGTTTTACTGAGGCCCAACAAGGTGTGGTGCTTATAAGGCCTTAGGAGACCAGGGTTCAAATGCCCGTACAGCCACGAAGCTGGTTGGGTGATGTGGAGCCACTCACAGTCTCTTTTAAGTCCAATCTTCCTTGCAGGAGGTGAACCACCTACAACACCTTGATTTCCTTTGTGGTATAATTGAAAATTCAGGGACGCGGGTGGTGCTGTGGGTTAAACCACAGAGCCTAGGACTTGCCGATCAGAAGGTCGGCGGTTCGAATCCCCGCGACGGGGTGAGTTCCTGTTGCTCCTGCCAACCTAGCAGTTTGAAAGCACGTCCAAGTGCAAGTAGATAAATAGGTACCTCTCCGGCGGGAAGGTAAACGGCATTTCCATGCGCTGCTCTGGTTCACCAGAAGCGGCTTAGTCATGCTGGCCACATGACCCAGAAGCTATACATCGGCTCCCTCGGCCAATAAAGCGAGATGAGTGCCGCAACCCCAGAGTCGGCCACGACTGGACCTAACGGTCAGGGGTCCCTTTACCTTTATAAATAGATTATACTTTGACTGATGCTAAAAGGCCCATTGACTAGGGGAATTGCCACAATGAAAACAGTGGGATACTCCTAGGGTACCGCTGACAATTGAAGGTCTTGGGTAAAGCGGGATATGCCTGCTTGTTAGACATCTCTTCGAGAGGCAGGTAAACATTGGGTGGCCCTTAACTGCTTTCTAGTTTGGGAGCAAACGCCAGCAGCTTATGTAGAAACGCCAGCCACTTGTATTGGAGGTGACTGCATAGATTTCAGTCTCCGAAATGGATGGAGTGACGAGGAAGTCTGGATTCTATACAGGGCAATGTTACTTTGTAAGCGAAGGGAATGTATATATAATCATTCACCCACTTTTGAAAGCTTCCTGAATATAGCAGTGAGATAAATGATTGCAAAGCAAATGAGATGAGGAGGAGGAATACCATGACGTTAATGGAAGATAATATTTGGGTTCGTAGGGGGTATTCCAGATTATATATGAATGTAGAAACATGGGACACTATTTTATCCTGAGCCCAGACCATTGATCCATCTTAGCACTGTCTCCATGGACTGGCATCCTCTCTCTGGGTTTTCTGGCAAAGGACTGCTCTTGCCCTACCTTGAGATGCCAGGTGCTGACACCTGGGACCTGCATGCGAAGCAGAGATAGTTGCAGCCACATGGAAGGAATCTCTCTCACTCACACACTCTGTTGGTTTTGTGCTCTCCTGGTAGCACCAGAGAAGACGCCACCGCTTTTGCCTGGGCAGATGAGGCCATCCCTGTCGTCGTCCTTCCTGCCTTTCGGTGCTTTGTGCTTGCAGTTCTGAAAACAGCAACTTCCTTTTCTTTCCTGGCAGGGAGATCTGAAACAGTTCCTCCGGATTTCCAGGACTAAAGATGAGAAGCTCAAGCCGCAGCCCATCAGCACCAAGCAGAAGGTGAAGTGGGAACTTTACACCACCAATTTCCCCCTGGAGAAACTTTGCACCAATTTCCCTGAGGCAGTTTTATGCTTCAGCATGTGAATAAGCCAACAGCCAAGGGAGGAGGGAACAAGGCGCAGCCTGTTTCCAGGGGGCCGACTGTGATATAATTCAGTGGTATTGGTCTGAATGCTTGACATGACATATAGGCTACCACCTTAAATCCCCCTTCCAATCCAGGTGTATTTTATTAATGAAATTACTCAATTGCCCTTCACTGCAAGGTCCCAGGGTGGGTTACAACAATAGAATCTACCATTATAAAAAAACAGATAAGAGCATTACAGTACAATGAGAAAACACATAAAGCAGTGTTTTGTTTATATACATTTTTATTAATTTTTTAATCATATCATTTCCAACAGTCATTTAACATAACTTCTTTTCTTATACAATGTTTTAGACTTCTGTCAACAACCTCTGAAGATTTCCCCTTCTTTATCACTTATTCTGCATTTCTGAATTTCTCTAATACTTTTAATTATCATTAACTAATAATTCTCTTCATAATCTTCCTTGCAATATTTCATGTAATCCTCCTTACAGAACTCCTTGCAGTCCTACTAGCGTAATCTGCTTATTACAATTGCTTTTCAAATAGTTCAAATATTTACTCCAGTCTTCTAAGAATCTCTGGTCCCGCAGGTTTCGAATCCTTCCTGTTAATTTATCTAATTCTGCATAGTCCATTAATTTCATTTGCCATTCTTCTTTCGTCGGTAATTCTTCTTGCTTCCATTTTTGTGCCAAATAAAGCAGTGGCTTTCAACTGGTGTGCTGTGGCACCCTGGGGTGCCTTGAATGATGGCCAGGGATGCCATATGCACCCCTGGCCTCTGCCACTCCTTCCTTCCCTCCCTTCTCTGATGCCCTCTCACCTCTCTTCCTCCCAAAGGCTTGCACAGCTGTTTGTTGCAGCAGCCCTGGCTACAAGCTCCGCAGGCGAATGATGCCTCTGGGGCTGGCCAGGGGGTGCTCCCCAGGCCTCTGTGGGGCAGTGTGAGGAGGCACCCCTCCCTCTGGCAGCTCAGAGACCAGGGGCAGCAGCTGTGGCTGCCCAGAGGACTCCCAAGGAGAACGAAGAGGAGAGGAGGCCGAGGGAACACTCCCCGAGGGAGGGGGTTCGAAAAAGGGGGAGAGGCTGCAGGCAAGGGGCGGCAGAACTGGACAACTCCTGAACCCCACAGTTGCGGCCACAGAAAGAATGTACAATGGTACCTTGGGTTACAGACACTTTAGGTTACAGACTCCACTAACCCAGAAATAGTACCTCGGGTTAAGAACTTTGCTTCAGGATGAGAACAGAAATCGTGCGGCAGCGGCGGGAGGCCCCATTAGCTAAAGCGGTACCTCAGGTTAAGAACAGTTTCAGGTTAAGAACGGTCCTCCAGAACGAATTAAGTTCTTAACCCGAGGTACCACTGTAGTTGGTCAAGGGTGGTGTGGGCCCAAAAACGGTTGAAAACCTCTGGCATAAAGCATTCCAGGTGACTTGATTACATTTTTACGGCGCTGCTCTTTTCCCAAACAGGTGTCCTTCTGCTGCCAGGTGGCCCTGGGGATGGAGCACATGTCCAACAGCAGATTCGTGCACAAAGACCTGGCAGCTCGGAACTGCCTTGTCAGCGCACAAAGGCAGGTGAAGGTGTCCAGCCTGAGCCTCAGCAAGGATGTCTACAGCAGGTAAAGAGAGAGACTCCTGCACCTCCCTTGGCCGGTCTGAATGCGGCACACTTGGGGGGTTTTAGGGGCCAGAGAACTGACCTGTCCTTTTGCTTCCTTACGTGCAGCGAGTACTATCACTACCACCAAGCCAGGATCCCTCTCCGCTGGATGCCCCCTGAAGCCGTCTTGGAGGACGAGTTCTCCACCAAGTCTGACGTCTGGTCCTTTGGGGTCGTCATGTGGGAAATATTCACGCTGGGGGATATGCCCCATTCCAAGCTGGCGGATGAAGAGGTGCTGTCAGGTACGTACGTCCCCACTGGTGCCTATTCCCCGGGCTTAATAATGATGATAATCATCATCATCATCATCATCTATAGCCCGCTCATTTGGCTGGGTTTCCCCAGTCACTCTGGGCGGCTCTCAACAGAATATTAAAAACACGATAAAACACCAGACATTAAAAGCTTCCCTAAACAGGGCTGCCTTCAGGTGTCTTCTAAAAGTCAGATACAGTGGTACCTCAGGTTACAGATGCTTCAGACTCCTCTAACCCAGAAATAGTACCTCAGGTTAAAAACTTTGCTTCAGGATGAGAACAGAAATCGTGCGGCAGCGGCGGGAGGCCCCATTAGCTAAAGCGGTACCTCAGGTTAAGAACAGTTTCAGGTTAAGAACGGACCTCCAGAACGAATTAAGTTCTTAACCCGAGGTACCACTGTAGTTGTTTATTTCCTGGACACCTGAAGGGAGGGCGTTCCACAGGGCGGGCGCCACTACCAAGAAGGCCCTCTGTCTGGTTCCCTGTGACCTCACTTCTCGCAGCGAGGGAACTGCCAGAAGACCCTCAGCGCTGGACCTCAGCGTCCGGGCAGAACGATGGGGGTGGAGATGCTCTTTCAGGTATACTGGACAGAGGCCGGGCTTTAAAGGTCTGCACCAACACTTTGAATTGTGCTCGGAAACGTACTGGGAGCCAATGTAGGTCTTTCAGGACCGGTGTTATGTGGTCTCGGCGGCCGCTCCCAGTCACCAGTCTGGCTGCCGCATTCTGGAATAATTGTAGCTTCCAGGTAGCCCCACGTAGAGCGCATTGCAGTGGTCCAAGCAGGAGATAACCAGAGTACACACCACTCTGCAGTTCTTTGAAACTACTGTAACCTTTACAAGAGTCTCAGTGCTGAGTTTCCATAGTGTGTGCCCCTTGCTAAGGGCTGGCCCAGCCGTCCCCTGTGTCCTCAGCCTCCTCTTTTTCTCTCTTTAGGTTTACAATCTGGGAAGATGAAGCTTCCCCACCCAGAGGGCTGCCCCTCGAAGCTCTACAAGGTGATGCAGCGCTGCTGGGCTCCCAGCCCAAAGGACCGCCCGTCTTTCAGCGAGATCGCCAACATGCTGGGAGAGAACCCGTCCGAAAGCAAGGCCTGAGCAGGGAGTTGCTGCCCGCCCTCCTCTAGCCGGGGTCGGGACACAGCGGGAGCCTGGCTTTTCTGGCATTTTGACTGTTACAGACTCCTCAAACCGGGACCTAAGAGTCGAAACCCAAAGGGACCACGGGATTTTTACACGCAGCGCCCACGCGGAGGGTCACAGACGCAGCGGTCCTGAAGGCCTCAAGGCCTCTCTTTTTCTACCACCCACCCCTCTTCCCTTGCGCCCAACCAGACTGCGCCTCTCCAGGTTCTACCTCCGATAATCCGCAGGGCTAGTTGGAAACAACGATGTCCCAGAGATGAAGGGGAATCTGGGAGCTGCCGCGGGCCAGTCACAAAAAGAGAGTCTCTGTGGCGATTCCTCTGTCTCGGGACATCTATCCTTTTCTCCCTCCCCTTGAACAAAACCCCTTTGGGGAATCCTTTTTAGCGAAAAGCACAGCCAGGTTCCTTCCAGGAGCTAGAAAGTGTCTTAACATTGGGGGGGGGGGGTAGAGTGCAGCATGCTGGGGGCTTTTCTGTGCTGCTGTGCAGCCCACAAGGTTTTTTCTTGGGGGGGGGGTAAGCACTGGGAAGAAGTCTAAAGTAAGCCCTGAGCAACGCCCAGGGGGAGGCTGTCTGATTCTGTATTTACAGCAAAACCGTGTCCCAGCGCCTGCCCAGGTCCACCTTGTGGGTTTGGCATTTCTTGCTGCCTTGATTTATATTTCTCAGTGCAATGGCTTCTTCAGCAGCAGGTACTCCCAACCCTGTGCTTCGGTCATTTTCAAACACCTCCTTCCCCAGCCTTCTGCCATATCAGTTGAGCTGACCTAGGAGGCTTTAGAAGGCAACCAGCCCCAGCTCCACTCCCTGGGCTGTACGCCTTATCTGAACAGGGTCCAGCAGCTTTTTTGTGTGGCCATATTACCCCCGCCATTTTCTTGGGAGGTTGCCCCCTTGCACAGAATCTGGTGTCCCACCCACACTGGAAAAGATACCCCCCCCCTTCCTTGCCCCTCACACGCAGTCCTTTTCTTTCATCCGGCGAGGAACCTGTATATTTATTAAGCAGTCCTTCCACCTCTCTTCTCCTCGTGTCGTCCATCTTGTCAGGCCTTCTGGCACCTCCCTGCGTATCCAAAAAAACAGAGCAAAGAACACTTAAGTGCCTGGCATATGAAGGAGATTTCTCACTAGCTTTCCTGACTATCCAATGCCGCCTTTTTATATGATTATTTGGGGCAATGTTTGTTTTCCTTTCTTACGTTGTTTTTTTTAAAAGTTGACACCTCTCAGCCTTAGTAATTTTTTTATATATATTATTACTGGAATTGCAGCCTAGAGTCATTTTTATTTTTTTTAGTTTCAGTTTGCTTAAGCGGAGGGGTAGAACAGCCAACAGGTGTTCTTTTTTAAAAACAAATAATATGCTGCTCTCAATAAAGAGTCCCTCACTTTTTAAAAAAATCCATAAGACCAGTCCTGTATTGCTTTTCTCTGCTTCCTCCACCCCCCCCACCCTTCCCCACCCCTAGGTGGATCCTGCTGTCAAGAATAAAGTTATATTTTCTTTGAGGCTCCAAGGAAGTCTGGTTGGGTGACCAAGAATCACTGTGTTATTTGGCAAGACGCAAAGAGCACCGCTCATCTCCTCATCAGCAACATACCTTTAGTTACCAGATCTGTTTGTTTGTTGAAATTAAAGCGTTGTCTCTATCGGGGAAGGGCCATAATTCAGTGCTAGAGCATTTCCTTTGCGTGCGAAAGGCCCTAGTGTCGATCTCCGGCATATGCAGGGAGACCTGGAGAGTCACTTACCTGAAACCTTAGAGAACAGCTTCCGGTAGACAATACTAAGCCAGGTGGCCCATTTGGTCTGACTCTTCCAAGATGGAAGAAAAGAGATTCTGACGAAACATCAAGAACTTTCTGACGGTAAGAATGGTTAGATAGTGGGACGGACTCCCTCAGGAGGCGGTGGGTTCGCCTTAGAGGTTTTTAAACAGGTTGGATTGCCATTTGTTGGGGATTCTTTAGCAGCGATTGCAAGGGGTTGGACTAGATGGCCCTTGGGGTCCCTTACTGTTCTATTCGCTCAGGTTTATCTGCAGAAGATCAGGAGGGAGAACGTTGCCTTTGGCAGCTTGTAAGAGATATATATCACTGCGCAGCCTTCTCTCGACGACAGAATAGACAAAGAGATTAGTTTTAAAATTCAGGAATCAGAAATGAAGTTCTTTTCTCTCGTCTAACGTCAAAGCATGTTACCAATAAAGCATATTTTTAGAGCAATTCATTTCATTTCCCTGGACATTTTCGAATGAAGAACTGAACGCATTAGTACAGATTGTACATATGCAAAGGTGCCTTTCCCCTCTAGATGTGGTTGGGCGAGCCGTAAAAAGTTTTATCAAATCCTCTCCCGCAAGGAAGAACTATCCCCTCTTATCTCCACCTCTCCCCAAAACACAGATTAACCTATATAATCAATTGAGGCTGCCATTATTGCTCTATAAACTTCAATTCAGCTGTGCAGTTCCAAGTTTGGGATCTGCGTAATCTGAATAAATCGGCTCTACCGTTTTCTATCACTAGTTAGCATGGACCCATGAAGATAATACAGTGGTGCCCCGCAAGACGAATGCCTCGCAAGACGGAAAACTCGCTAGACGAAAGAGTTTTCCGTTTTGGAGGTGCTTCGCAAAACAAATCTCCCATGGGCTTGCTTCGCAAGACGAAAATGTCTTGCGAGTTCCTGCGGGGTTTTTTTCCTCCCCCCCCCTTTTGCTAAGCCGCATATCAGCTGATCCGATAAGCCGCTAAAAGCCGCTAATAGCGCTAATCCGCTAATCCGTCAATGGGCTTGCTTCACAAGATGAAAAAACAGCTAGACGAAGAGAATCACAGAACGGATTCTTTTCGCCTTGCGAGGCACCACTGTAGTACCATGGAAATCTCTCGTTTCTTAGTTGTAAACCACCCTGAGATCTGCATTTGAAGGGTGGTATACAAATTTAATTACCGTATATTTTGCTCTATAAGACTCACCTTTTCTCTCCTAAAAAGTAAGGGGAAATGTGTGTGCATCTTATGGAGCGAATGCAGGCTGCGCAGCTATCCCAGAAGCCAGAACAGCGACTTTCACTGCGCAGCGATCCCTCTTGCTGTTCTGGCTTCTGAGATTCAGGATATCTTTTTTCTTGTTTTCCTCCTCCAAAAACTAGGTGCGTCTTGTGGTCTGCTGCGTCTTATAGAGCGAAAAATACGGTAATAATAAATCATCATTGGTGTTGTATAGATTTTTTTGTTTCTTTTAAAAACCACATACAAAGCTAGCAGGCACACCAACTCCTAGGGGCCAAGGCTGGGGCAGTTTCGCCACCCCCAATGTATTTTTTGAAGTGGCTGGCCCCCCTCAGTATTCGGGGGGGGGGGGGTTTCGTCTCTGCCCCCTGGCTCCTCACATTGTCGCGTGCATGACGTCACTGAAAGACAGTGGCTGTCCCCAGGTTGCCCAGTGAGCTTCATGGCTGGGGGCACGGGATTTGAACCCAGATCTCCCCAGTCCTAGCCTAATTGCCACACCAGACTGTCTCTCACATATAACGAGGTGCCGCTACCAAGAAGACCATGTCTCGAGCAGCCACACACTTTACCTCAGGCAGCGGACTTTGATGGGTGGATGACAAGATTTAATCAATCCGAGAGAACTCTATGTTATTCCTGTTCTGGTAACGTTTGGGCTAAAAGTACACACCGTACCAATTTTAAACCCTTTTAAAAATATGTCGTTACAAATTCCTCATAGCCGCTTTGGTTTAATTCCTCTAATCCCAGATTTCTGACAACAGCCTTAACTTTCCTCTGAAATCCATGGGGAGAGAGGAAGCACAGATGGAGCTAACTTAAGAAGGGAAATCCAGAGACTCAAAACACACCAGCAGAGATGGCCCTGCTATATTTAGGGAAAAACTGAGCACAGGGCTGATTGCCCAGGCATTTGGAAGGGGCTGTGCAAGGGACTTTGATGGATGTCAATCACCTAGTGCTGGCAGAAATGGCTGATCCAGTTGGTCAAGAAGTCCCCAGCCTTTGCCCTCTTGCAGCAAGAACACAAAACAACAACAACACTGACTTTTTGAGGTTTGGAAAGTTGTTAGGAAAAATGCATCAAAATATTTTGGATGGATGAATGACTTGTGGGAGGATTTTTAACCACCCCACAAGCATATTGGGATGGATGCTAATTGCTGTTTTAACTGTCCTATAAGCCAGAACAAATGTTCAGACCAGATATAGTCTAATGATTGTGTAAACCCCTTTGCTACAACAGCTCCACCGGCTGCCAGCTTATTTCCAGGCACAATTCAAAGTTCTGGTTATGACTTATAAAGCCCTACATGGCTTCGATCCAAGCTATCTGGAAGACCATATCCCCTCATAAGAACTTACTCTGGTTTTGAGATCTTTGGGAGTGGTCCTTCTCTCAGTCCCACCACCCTCACAAGCATGCTTGGGAGGGATGTGAGAGAGAGCCTTCTTGGTGGTAGCTCCCAGATTGTGGAACTTCCTAGAGAAGCTAGACTGGCTCCCAGCTTGCTGTCCTACCAGCAGGTGAAAACATTCTATTAAGACTACATTTAATGAGGGGGTTGGTGCCAAGCAGTTTCTACTGTAATTGTTTGTATGGTTTTAATAGATGATAGATAGATAGATTTAACTCTCTCAGTGTTTAATTGCTTTTTTAAAATTTATTTTTCTATGTTTTTAGCAGCTTTTGTTTTTATCTGCAAGCCGTCCTGAGTGCCATCAGGGAAAATGAGGGTATGAATAAGTATACAATAAAAACAACTATAATAAGCTTTGTATTATAAGCAAATCAGGATGACCTAAATTAACAAGTTGTCCGGAGGGCAGAAACTTTTAAAAAACAAGTAAGAAGCTGCTGGGGTTCTTAGGATGCTGCGCTTAATAGTTTTAATTTCTTCCAGGCGATTTTTCTTCAATTTGCAGTGTTGTGCTGGGAGAAGAGAAAACCCAAAAACTTTTTCTTTTCTTTTCTTTTTAAATGCTGCATTTCAGTTATTTTCTACATAGCTTTATTTGACCTCTGATTCATATAAGCAAGCCCAGAGATAACTATTTTCACTGAGAGTCTTACCTTTTGGGTGCCATTCCTCCAATCACCACTGGAGGGTACTGTGTTGTAGGAGAACACCTAGTCTAGGGAAGTTATCTAGGACAGCGTATAATTGAGAATTTTTATCCTGATTTCTTTGCAAGCAAACTAGGTGACGTTCAGACCTGTTTGCAGAGATGCTAGGTGACACTTTATCAAAGCAAGCGTTAACTGTCACTTTCTATCTAACATCCCTTTCCGTTCCCCCAAAAGTCCGATTTTTTTGGGGGGGGGGTTGTTGCACAAGACTCAGTTGCACAACCCGATTTTGCAGATATTCCATTGAATCCCACCCAAAAGCTGTAATACGTCTATAGGTCCGGTTGTATAAGGTATTACAATTTGCTGATCTCCCCATCTGTGTGATTTCTTGAGAAGGATACGCTGTTTTCTTAATCTGTTCTGGCTTTGCGGTGAGCTTTGGAGACCTGTTTGTTTCCAATCTTCTTTTAGCCGAAATGCCTTTTAGTTGGGAAAATTTGAGCTAGTTTCAGATTATTAGTGGCTATTTTACTGCTATTTAAATGACATTTTTTATAGATTGGCAGGACTTTTGAGTGGTGTGTGTTTTTAAGGACTGTTTTATATTATGGCGTCATATCTGATATCATCATTATTATTAGTTTTATTAGTTATATTGTTATGTAAACTGGCTTGGGAGGGCTGTCTTCCTTTTGCTCTGCAAGGTACCGTATTTTTCGCTCTATAAGACACACCAAACCACAAGACGCACCTAGTTTTTGGAGGAGGGAAACAAGAAGAAAGAAAATCTGAATCTCAGAAGCCAGAACAGCAAGAGGGATTGCTGCACAGTGAAAGCAACAATCCCTCTCGCTGTTCTGGCTTCTGTGATAGCTGCGCAGCCTGCATTCGCTCCGTAAGACACACACACACATTTCCCCTTACTTTTTAGGAGGGAAAAAGTGAATCTTATAGAGCAAAAAATACGGTATTTTAAAAATACTTTGAGAAACAACAACAGGAGAAAACAGCCAGCCCCACCACTACCTTTAGCCAGTATGATCAAAATGTCAATCAAAATGTCTTAAAGGAAAAATGTGCTAGATATGGGATCTACCCGGGATGTGATTTTTCTCATGTGCGTATGAGACACAAGGAGCCCTATCTAAAGGTATAGATCTTTTTTGGAATGGTGCAAATATACAAGAGTTGCATCATCATCATCATTTATTATTTATACCCTGTCCATCTGGCTGGGTTTCACCAGCCACTCTGGGCGGCTTCCAACAAAATATTAAAAATACAATAAAACATTAGACATTAAAAACTTCCCTAAACAGGGCTGCCTTCAGATGTCTTCTAAAAGTCAGATAGTTGTTTGTTTCCTGGACATCTGATGGGAGGGCGTTCCACTACCGAGAAGGCCCTCTGCCTGGTTCCCTGTATAACCTCACTTCTCGCAGTGAGGGAACCGCCTGAAGGGCCTCAGAGCTGGACCTCAGTGTCCAGGCTGAACGATGGGGGTGGAGACACTCCTTCAGGTATACTGGACCGAGGCCGTTTAGGGCTTTAAAGGTCAGCACCAAGATTTTGAATTGTGCTCAGAAACGTACTGGGAGCCAATGTAGGTCTTTCAAGACCGGTGTTATGTGGTCTCTGCGGCTGCTTTGTTTTGGTGCCAACTCTTGGGGAGGGGAGTGCAATGGCATTTCCTAGTGTTGTCAGTGACTCTCCAGCATGGAGGGATGTAAGAAGAGAGGGGGGTCCCCCTGAAGGATTGGTATTGGCAAGATTTGTGGATGACACCAAATTAAATACTTCTACTATATGTAGGCTATAGAAGCTGTAATATATTGCTGAGGGCGCCAGGAAAAGAGAAGAGAAGAGGGAAGCAAGTCTACGACCACCAGTTATGTCTATGTCTCATCCAGAAAGTATAGCCAGAGACATTTTGGCAAATTAAAAAAAAATCAACCCAGACAGAAATTGTACCCCTGAAAAAGAGGACATGTCCTGGAAAAAGAGGACACATGGCAACCCTTGTGAGGAGTTCCAAAGAAGTACAGTGGTACCTCGGGTTACATATGCTTCAGGTTACAGACTCTGCTCACCCAGAAATAGTACCTCGGGTTAAGAACTTTGCTTCAGGATGAGAACAGAAATCGTGCTCCCGCGGTGTAGCAGCAGCAGGAGGCCCCATTAGCTAAATGGTGCTTCAGACTAAGAACAGTTTCAGGTTAAGAACGGACCTCCGGAATGAATTAAGTACTTAACCCGAGGTACCACTGTATGTCCATACTAAATGAATGGGCATTAAAATTCCAAATGGAGTTCAGTGTATGCAAGTGTGATGTGGAGCAGAAAAGTAAATAAATCCAGTTTCTCACTTACGCTTCTGGAATCTGGACTTGCAGAGACTGACCAAGAGTGAGACCTTGGGGTTGTCTGTGGATATAGCTTGATGAAGAAGTCGACTTAAGTGTGCGGCAGCTGTGCAAAAGGCAAATTCAATGTTAGGAGTCCTTAGGAAAGGAATGAAAAACTGCAAACGACGTAGTGCACTTATGCAGATCTATGGTGCGACCATACTTGGAATCGTGCGTGTGCAGTTCTGATTGCCACACCTCAAAAAAGGTACTCTAAAGCTGAGGAAGTTGCAAAAAAGGGCAACTAAATCGGGGCTGGAGCAGCTCCCCCGTGAGGTGTCAATATCGGGGGCTTTGAGCTTTACAAACTGTGAGCAAGAGAGACAAAATAAAGGTGTATAACATGGTGCGTGGTTGGGATAACTAAAGGGAAGATGTATTACTGTGGGAGCTTGGTTCTCAAACGCTGAAAACCAGGAAGTGTTTCGGTTTTCAAACGTTTTTTGGAAGCTGAACGTCTGATGCGGCTGTCAGCTGTTGTTTCCGGGGCACCTGCAGCAATCAGAAGCTGCGCCTTGGTTTTCAAACATTTCGGAAGTCAAATGGACTTCCGGAATGGATTAAGTTTGGCTCTTTTGTTTTTGCTAATAATTTTGCGTTTTTGTTTTTGAGGCTTTTCCAGTTAATTTGTTTTTGTGACTGTGTGGAACCCAGTTCAGGTACTGATTGATTGATTGATTGATTGATTGGTTGGTTGATTGATTGATTGTGTGACTGTGGAAATGGATAAAAGCCTCCCATCCAAACAACGACTATCATCAGTGCACGTAAGAAAAAAATGTAATTTTATTTTTTATCATCTACAGTACTGTCTTATTTATTTTATAGTACGGTACATTGATTATTATTGGGACGCTGGTGGCGCTGTGGTCTAAACCACAGAGCCTAGGGCTTGCCGATCAAAAGGTCAGCGGTTCAAATCCCAGCGACGGGGTGAGCTCCTGTTGCTCGGTCCCTGCTCCTGCCAACCTAGCCGTTCAAAAGCACGTCAAAGTGCAAGTAGATAAATAGGTACTGCTCCGGCAGGAAGGTAAACAGCATTTCTGTGTGTTGCTCTGGTTCGCCAGAAGCGGCTTAGTCACGCTGGCCACATGACCCCGAAGCTGTACGCTGGCTCCCTCGGCCAATAAAGCAAGATGAGCGCCACAACCCCTGAGTCATCTGCAACTGGATCTAACGGTCAGACGTCCCTTTACCTTTACATTGATTATTGCTTTCAATTTTTGGATCAATGGTCTCATCTGATGGTAAAATCCATGTTAAATTGCTGTTTTAGGGGTTGTTTTTAAAAGTCTGGAACGGATTAATTTGTTTTGCGTTACTTTCTATGGGAAAGCGTGCCTTGATTTTGGAACGCTTTGGTTTTGGAACGGACTTCTGGAACAGATTGAGTTTGAGAACCAAGGTACCACTGTAATAGCCTTCAAGCAAATCAAGAGCAAATGCTCTTTATTGTACAACTGCCCAGATCAGATGCTCAATAAAAACCAGATATGATCTAACCCCAGCGTAAATGTTGCGCCAGCAAATCAAGAAACAGGGTTGCCTAGAGCCCCCCACAGACGCTGCTCCAAGTGGCTTTTCCAAAGATGCAGGTAAGTTCTAAACTGGTCCAGGGAGGAGACTTTAGAACTTTGGAGACTGCTTTGAAGTCACCTGGCTGAAAGGTGCCACCCATTCTGATTCTGTGGAAAACCAAAAACAGATCCATTGTGCTTGAATGCCCAGCCCTCCTGTTTGCAGGTTAGCCTTCTGGAGAAGAGAAGCGAGATCCACACTTTCATTGTTCCTTGCCAAGGACATCTCTTCCGGCAGAGGCCTGTCCTGCCCGCATTTCCATGGCAGCAGAGCCACAGAAGGCAGCAGGAAACAATATTGCGAAATAAATTTAGTATCCTGCATAGTGACAGATTCTGTGGCGCTCTTGACAGTTGCTGTGGGAACCGGGTCTTGAAAACTCATGAGATTCGTGCACAAAATTCAAGTGTGAACTGGAAAAGGCTGCTATTCCAGGCTAGGGGGCCATTTCAAGACCAGGCCAACTTTTAGGGAAATGTATTGGCTCTGGTTGGCCGTAGAATTGAACCTCTCCTGTGATGCTGTGTTCTCTGTACACAGGGGCGGAGCAAGGTGGCTGTGGCCCGCCCCCGGTGTCGCCTCCAAGGGGGGTGACAAAACACTGTGCGGCACTCACTCAACGTCTGTGAGAGACGCTGTTGGTTAGGCCCTCAGCCATAGGGCAGCAGACTCCTCACCGCAAGGCATATGATCTCCCCCAAAAATGCTCAACAACTTTGGCTTCCCCCAAAAAGCTCCAGAACTCTGGCTCCCCTCAAAAAATATGAAATAAAGTCAAACCATTTTTGCAGACAATTAAAGAAAAAAAATGGGGGCGGGGGCGGGTTGACAATAAATTTTCTGCACCGGGTACCACCTTACCTTGCCTTGCCAGTGCCTTTAGATGGTTGAATACATGGCTTAAAGTGCCAACAACCAGTTTTTCTGACAACATTATATGTAATTTACATACTTACATGAATATTTCTATGCTGACATATCATAAAACATCAGGGTATCTTATGGGAAACCAGTGCAGGTGTTTTAGTTGAGGTGTTGCATATACGTGTGAGTGTGTGTGTTTATTGAAGGTTTTTAACATATTAAGCAGTAAAATCCAAACACATTTATAAGAAGCTAATAAAAAGCAATATATCCAAAAAGAATAGCAATAAAGAAAAAGGAAATACAGTGGTACCTCGGGTTACATACACTTCAGGTTACAGACTCCACTAACCCAGAAATGGTACCTCGGGTTAAGAACTTTGCTTCAGGATGAGAACAGAAGTCGTGCTCTGGCGGTGCAGCAGCAGCGGGAGGCCCCATTAGCTAAAGTGGTGCTTCAGGTTAAGAACAGTTTTAGGTTAAGAACGGACCTCTTGAACGAATTAAGTACTTAACCCGAGGTACCACTGTAACTGGGGAAAAAACACCTTTATCACATTTATAGCATATAATCTAAACAGAAAAAAGAAACTCCCGCCTCCCTATCTGACAATTATCTGCAACCACAATTATTCAAACTGTTTAAAGTATGCACTCTAGAATAGTTTTTACCAGGACCTCTTTTTTCCAGGGGGAACTCACAGGAACTCAGTACCGGCACCTCTCAGGTGAGCCATTATAGGAGAAAGGGTGTTCATGGTAAATTCCTGCACCTTTTTTTCTAGAAAAATAGGACAGGTTTTTACCCTCTGCCGAATAGAACTTTCCCTCCCAAGTCCAGCCTTTAACTTTTAGTCACCCAGACAGTGCAATATGACTATAACGTCCTCTTAGTGATCTAAATATTTATCCAGTTTCTATATAAAATTTCTTATAAAGTCATTTTAACCACTTACAGCAATTGTCAGCCAAGTCAAAGTCCAAAAATGTTGCGTAATTGATATTCACCCAGTCCTACTTCCTTACAGTTCCTCCCCCCCTTACAATTCTTCCAGTCTTTCATCAGCAGAGGTGTCACATATACGTATGTATAGACAGTCACTTTCATGTGACCTTTTATAAAGCATATCTCCTGATTTGTTTGCTCAAAGTTTGTAGATGATGCTGGCTATTTTACTGAGCATTCATTCTAATTTGTTTGCGGGGAAGTTATACAATGTGGCGCCAATCCATTGTTATCCCACACTTCCCAGTGCATTTTCCTGCCACTTTCCTTATCGCAAAAAAACACACCCCAACCTGATTTTGGGGGAGTAGCTGGTTTGCTGCACAAGGGTGCCAAATCAACGGTAATTTTGCGACCTGATTTTGCCGGTATGTGATTGACTCCTACCTGAAAACCGCAACAGACTGGAAGCACCATACATCTCCCAGATTTGAGTTTGCTTCTATCAGCCTGGGAAATCAGGCAATACCTGATTCAGTGTTTGAAACTTTTGTGTTCCTACAAAGTAATCGCCATGTTAAAAAAAAGAGATGATGACCAATGCAGGAGTTAAAGGTAAAGGGACCCCTGACCGTTAAGTCCAGTCGCAGACGACTCTGGGGTTGTGCGCTCATCTTGCTTTACTGGACGAGGGAGCCGGCATTTGTCCACAGACAGCTTCCAGGTCATGTGGCCAGCATGACTAAGTCGCTTCTGGCAAACCAGAGCAGCACACAGAAACACTTTTTACCTTCCCACTGGAATGGTACCTATTTATCTACTTGCACTTTGACGTGCTTTTGAACAGCTAGGTTGGCAGGAGCTGGGACCGAGCAACGGGAGATCACCCCGTTGCGGGGATTCGAACCGCCAACCTTCTGATCAGCCAGCCCTAGGCTCTGTGGTTTAGACAGGAGTTACCATGTGCCTATTTCCGAAGAGACCTGTGCATGCTTCCATGTAGCGACGCATTCTTGGCAATGACAAAAAGTAGACATGTACCACAAATAAACCTTTAATGATTTTATGACCCTGAATCATCTCGGTTTGCGTGCAACCAGTTGCATGTAACAAAGATTAGCCATTTGCCCTGTTCTTCAGGAGGTAGTCCTCTACTTGAAGGACTGTTTAGTCTACAGAGATGTTCATGTTGCCACCTACTCTGTTTCCATTGCATTCCCCCCTCCACTGGTGTCTGAAGCCACCTCCACCTGCTGGCCGCAGTCCATATTGATCCTGTGGTTTATTGACAAATGTGGCTGCTTGATGTGGTTTTTTTGTCACCTGCAGAACCAGATGCAGGGCAAAAGGTACAAGCATGCATGCAAGCACAGGTAACTTGCTGCATGAAAAGGAGTTTGGGTGGCAGTTGTAGGAGTGGGGGAACCAAACAAGTGATGTGCATTGGGTGAAGACCGATCTGTGTCCCTCCCTTATTTGAAGAAGACCATGTAAATGTGGCTCAAAATGCAGCGGAGGTGGGGTGGGGGTGACCTCACCATGTTCTAAGCCCCCTAGTGTCAGCACGGCTTAAGTCCAGGTTAAAAATTAATACCGTATTTTTTGCTCTATAAGACTCACTTTTTCCCTCCTAAAAAGTAAGGGGAAATGTGTGCGCGTCTTATGGAGCGAATGCAGGCTGCGGAGCTATCCCAGAAGCCAGAACAGCAAGAGGGATTGCTGCTTTCACTGCGCAGCGATCCCTCTTGCTGTTTTGGCTTCTGAGATTCAGAATATTTTTTTTCTTGTTTTCCTCCTCCAAAAACTAGGTGCGTCTTGTGGTCTGGTGCATCTTATAGAGCGAAAAATACGGTAATAATAATAATAATAATTATTATTATTATTATTATTATTATTATTATTATTATTTGTACCCCGCCCATCTGACTGGGTTTCCCCAGCCACTCTGGGCGGTTTCCAACAAAGATTAAAAATACATCAAAATGTCACACATTAAAAACTTCCCTGAACAGGGCTGCCTTCAGATGTCATCTAAAAGTCTTGTAGTTGTTGTTGTTGTTCTCTTTGGCATCTGGTGGGAGGGCGTTCCACAGGGCAGGCGCCACTACTGAGAAGGCCCTCTGCCTGGTTCCCTGTAACTTGGCTTCTCACAGTGAGGGAACCGCCAGAAGGCCCTCGGCGCTGGACCTCAGCGTCCAGGCAGAACAATGGGGGTGGAGACGCTCCTTCAGGTATACTGGGCCAAAGCTCACTAAGGAGGAGGAGCAGGAGAGACCTTGACGTTATTATGATTTATTGAATTTATATACTGCCCTATACCCAGAGGTCTCAGGGTAGTTCACAGAAAAAAATCAAAATATAAAACCACAAAATAAATAATCAAAATAAAAACAACCCAATAATCCAACCCCACATTTTAAAAGGGCAAAGGATGTCAATCAAATCAATCAAAGGCCTGGCTAAAAAGGAACATTTTTGCCTGGAGACTAAAGGTGTATAATGAAGGCGCCAGGCAAACTTCCCTGGGGAGAGCATTCCACAGACGGGGAGCCACCGCAGAGAAGGCCCCGTTCTCGTAGTGCCACCCTCCAGACCTCTGGAGGAGGAGGCACATAAAGAAGGGCCTCAGGAGATGATCTCTGGGTCTGCGTAGGTTCATATGGAAAGAGGCTGTCCTTGAGGTATTGTGGTCGTGAGCCATTTAGGGCTTTACAGGTCAAAACCAGCACTTGGAATTGGACCAGGAAACTACCATAATTGGTATCCAGTGCAGCTGGACCAGGATCCGTGTAATATGCTCAAACCGTATTGTTCCGGTGAGGAACCTGGTTGCTGAATTCTGCACTAGCTGAAGTTTCTGAACCGTCTTCAGAGGCAGCCCTACGTATAACAGATTGCAGTAATCTAACCTTGAGGTTACCAGAGCATAGGCAACAGTCGTTAGGCTATCCCTGTCCAGATAGGGGCATAGCTGGGCCACCAGCCGAAGCTGATGGAAGCCACTCTGGGCCACTGAGGCCACCTGAGCCTCGAGCGATAGCAAAGGATCCAGGACTACCCCCAAGCTATGAACCTGCTCCTTCAGAGGAAGTGTAGCCCCATCATGTTCCCCAACAACAGGTAGCACCTGGGCAGCAGCCCAAAGTAGGCACACAGATTACCTGATCACAGCCTTCCCTATGGTGGTGATGTATTACACCCACTGATCTATAAATCGCTCCATGCAAATTTTGTGCAAATAAATCTTTTTTGGGGGTGATGCATTTATTTGGTTATGCATAAGTGGTCACCGTCATGTAACAAGTAGTGGTCCCAAATTTATTTTATTTATTTTTTTAAAAAATATTATTATTTAAATTACAGTTCTACCATCACATATCCAACATACAATATAAAGACAAGATTCCATAGAATCTCCTGGATTCCCCTCCTCCCCTTTGTGGGTCCTATTGTTAATCATTTCCTCCCGCATCTTTTATAATAATCCAAATCTTTTACCTCTCAATTATATCAAAAATTCACCATTAAACTACAAGTTTTATTCCCCCCCCCCACTAACAATTCCAATGGTTCCAAATTACACTTTCTTTCTTTAAGCATTGCCTTCTACAAACACATCTGAAGGCAATGTACAAAATACAAAAACTGCTAAAAAAACAAACCCTCCCTAAACCCAGTTAAAAACAGCATGGAAATTTGCAGCAGATAAATTTAAGGGCAGCAGAGAGTAGATACCCAGCGCTTTTTTTTCGGGGGGGGTGCAGGGGTACACATACCCATAAACATTTCGTGGATCTTTGTACTTTTATTTATTTTTCCCGATTTGAATTATAAAATGGTGGTTTTCTTGAGTCCAAATGAGAGTACCCCTAAACATATTTTTTTAGGGAAAAAAGCACTGTAGACACCCATTGCAGAGACCTACTCATCCTGCTGGGAATGCTTGTCAAACCATAAATGTCTTTGATGTTTTCTCGGGAAGTTCAGATAGTCGGCGCCTGTCATATCTTGACTGGAATGCTGTTCCGCGGAACAGGGGTAGCCGGGCTAAAATCCCCAAGCCCCGTTACAAATGCTGATTTTTAGCCACATCAGACCCCTCTCACTAGATACGATACATCCTATGATGAGGTATTCAACCTCTGAATGCAGTATTTTGGGTGCCATGAGGAAATGGCCCAGACTTTTACGCCCCAGTAACGAACTCTCAGAAAAGCCCCAAGGCAAAGGCAGAACCAATCCTATGAAAAAACCCACCTGGTTTTCAGGGGAAGCATAATTAAAACTTTGCAGTGTTAAAAGCTGATGTTACTACTTCCTTCCACCCCACCCCCCGTACATTTGATAATTCTGTTAATTACCTTTTCCACGGTCCCGCCCTGTAGAAAGTGTGTGCAGCATCTCGTGTCTACAACCCAACCCCAAATAGCTGCAAGTGTTGTAAAAGTCAGGCTTGCAAGCATAGATTGGGTCGTAGGCCAGATAACCCAGTAAATCAAAGTCTGAGCTCGCTGCTTCCAGAGCCAAGGGAAGGAGGCTGCTTTTTCCAGAACAAGATAAATAACACCACAGTTGTCATTTACTGCTGTACTTGCTGGTTCCCTCCCCAAAGGCCTAACAGACTGGAACTTTTTAAATTTTTAAGTGAATTTAACAGATCTTCAAATTGGAACTGCATTTCCCACAGCTATGCTCGATTTTATTTTTGCACCTGCCAACCAGCTACTCATATTCTGTGCTCTGACCAGAAACATTATATTGTCTGTTGAACTTTGATGACTATAATTCTATAAATTCTGCCTTTTCCAGAAGCCTATTCATTTGTTCACTCTGCCTCCCACACATGCCATTGGCAGTTGTGTGGCGAGGATGGAGACCAGCTTGTTTCAACAATTTTTTCCAGCTGGATGTGTATGTGTGTGGGGATATTTTAGATCTGTGCCTTAGGTTTTTATTTCCATTTTTTAAAGCCTACCCTTATTATTATTTTAATTGTTTTGTATGGTTGTAAATCGCCTTGAGACACATGAAAGGATTAAAAAAGAAAAGAAAAGATGAAACATAAAAGCAGGGATGTCCTTGGCAGACCCCCCCTTGGTGGAGATGATGACGACGACAACAACAACAACTTTATTTATACCCCCCCCCCATCTGGCTGGGTTTCCCCAGCCACTCTGGGTGGCTTACAAGCTAACTAAAACCATAAAAAAATAAATCCCTAAAACCTTTTCTAAACAGGCTGCCTTCAGATGTCTTCTAAAAGACAGATATTTGCTTATTTCCTTGACATCTGACGGGAGGGCGTTCCACAGGGCGGGCGCCACTACCGAGAAGGCTCTCCGCCTGGTTCCTTCCTTGTAACTTCACTTCTCGCAGTGAGGGAACCAGAAGACCCTTGGAGGTGGACCTCAGCGTCCAGGCTGAGCGACGGGGGTGGAGACGCTCCTTCAGGTATACTAAGCTGAGGCCGTTTAGGGTTTTAAAAGTCAGCACCAACACTCTGAAATGTGCCTGTAGATGTACTGGGTGCCAGTGAAGATCCTTTAGGACCAGTGTTACGAATATTGTCCCATCAGCCCCACGTAGAGCGCATTGCAGTAGTCCAAGTGGGAGATAACTAGAGCATGCACCACTCTGGTGAGACAGTCCGCGGGCAGGTAGGGTCTCAGCCTGCGTACCAGATGGAGCTGGTAGACAGCCGCCCTGGACACAGAATTGACCTGCACCTCCATGGATAGCTGTGAGTCCAAAATGACTCCCAGGCTGTGCATCTGGTCCTTCAGGGGCACGGTTACCCTGTGCTGTTAAGCTGTTAAGTGGAAAAAAACAGGAGGGGTGGAAATGGAAGAGCCTGAAGGCAAGGAGTAAGTTTTGTGTGCATCTGTGTATATGTGAACACACACGCGTGCAGGAGCATGAGTTCAAAACTGTTTGCAAATTAATTGAGCAGCAAGACTTATGAACTGCAATTCTCTCTCTCTTCTTTTCTGGCGTAGAATTGCCAGATAATCTGACCCGGGGGCAGAATTCTTTTCCAATCTGAACTGCAATGATTAGATTCTGGCTGTAGAAGCAAAAGCACTACGGCTGGCTGCAGATGAACGATGGAAGTATTTCACTGTACACGTCGGTGGCTAGCAGGAGGCGGCAAGGGCCTCTGCGCATAACCAAAGTGTACTTTGACTGCGTTTCAGTTTCTGCAACACTCCCAAACACCTTTTTCCACAATCTTCCTTCTATTAAATTCTTCTGATCCCAAATATTTTTGAGATCCAGTTCAGATTCATGACCTGCATGCAGCAATGCGTGAGCATCAATGCATGAGCTCTCTGTATGCGGGAAGAGGCCTGGTGAGGGTTGTTAGTAGGGGAGATCCATTGCCACATAATGCACATGAAAAAGTGGATGAAGGAAGCATTGTGAGATGACATCATCTCCTTCATGCTTACAGTGTTTTGCTCCAGCACTCAAAAAAATTTAATCACCTATAGAACTGGTCTGCAACCTGCTATTTGGTTAATGCTAACCTGGGTGCAATGTTCTTCACCTGGTGCACATCACTCAATTCCCTTTTGGTCATGAGATGCTGAAGATGTGGTACCATTTTCTTCCTAGAGAAGTACGTAAAAACTAAAGGAGGAACATTATTTCTCTCTTTTCAATGCTCAGATCAACTCTACTGGATCTTGACTTTTACCCAGAGCACTTGAAAAAAATGAATTCTGTCTGTGCGCATGCGCAAGCACACTCTCTCATTCTGTGCCTTGGTGGGGGAGCTCAGCGGGTGGAGAGGAAAGAGGGGGCTCATGGCTACAGCTTAAGAACCCAAATGTGCCTATCAGCCTAAAATAAGCTTACCAGATTTTTTAAAAGATTCTGGGGACACTTTTTTTTTGAAAAGAAAAAAAGTTATTAAAATTGTTTTATTTTTTTAAAAAAATAAGAAGTAATAACTTCTTTTCTGTGGTCTCCTCCATCGCGCAGCCTTCCTTTGGGCCCCAGCCTGCTGTCTTGGGAGTGCTAGCCGCTGTGGAGTAGGCCCGGTTGGGCCTGGGCTCGGCCATGTGTCCTTGCCCTCCCGGTCCTCTCCTTCTCAGTGGCTGCAGCTGCTCTCCTCCTTCTCCGTGTCGGCTCTGGGGTTTTCCTGGCCCCGGAGCACCACTGGGCAGTCAGCCGGGTTCTCTCGCTCCCGGCTTGATTTGGGTCACAGTGTGTGTGTGTGTCAGCGGTTCCCCTAGTTGACACACCAGGCATCCCCGGTTCCCCCTCGTCAGTGGCAGTGTCAGTCTCAATAGCCTGGAGCCAGCCTGGTAGCTGCTTGCTGCTGTGGTGCCCACCATTTTTTCCTACCATCTGTGACTGGATTAAAGACTTTCTGATAGATCGGACACAAACAGTGAGGATTGGATGTGTAACATCTAATTCCTTAAAAATCAGCACTGGCACACCATAGGGATGTGTGCTAAGTCCCTACCTGTATTCATTGTACACATACGATTGTGTATCATCTGACCCGTCTATTGCAATTATTAAGTCTGCAGATGACACCACCATAATGGGTTTAATAACAGGTGGAGACGAATCAGCGTATAGAGGGGAGGTCCAAAAAATATCTACATGGTGCCTATGGAACAACTTGCACCTTAATATCAGCAAGACAAAGGAGATGGTGTTGGACTTTTGGAGGAAGAGAGGAGAACTAGCCCCGCTGTACATCGGAGAGGGCTGTGTGGAGAGTCTCTTCCTTTGAATTCCTAGGAGTTTATCTCACTGGAGACCTTACTTGGAAAATAAATACAACCCAGGTGGTTAAGAAAGCCCAAAAGAGACTCCATCTCCTCAGAATCTTGCGGAAGAACAATGTCAATCGACATCTGATGATCTCCTTCTACCGGTCAACAACAGAAAGTGTCCTTTCATACTGCATCACGGTGTGGTACACTGGTTTGACATCATCTGATAGGAAGTGCCTACAGAGGGTGGTGAAGACAGCACAAGATATTATGGGCTGTCCTGTGAATCCACTGGATGAAATAGTGGAAGAACGTTGCCTCAGGAGAGTGAGGAAAATTCTCAGGGATGATTCACACCCTGGCTGGCACTTTCTTGATCTTCTGCCCTCAGGCAGAAGATAGAGAAGCATGATTAGTCACACCAACAGGGTAAAGAACAGCTTCTATCCATGGGCTAGAAATTGCAGCAGCAGAGGCAAGAGTAGCTGAAAAACAAACCAAGCTTTGGAGTAACGAGCCACGATTTGTATGCCCTTTTGCAAGATGACTTGTGATTTGTGGAACAGGTTAAAACAAACCATGGCTTAGTGTTATAAGCCATTTAAAGACCAGCCAACAACTAGGCCACATAATCTCGTAAAATTTTCCCAAAAAGAAGCTGATAGTGATTTATATTCTTAAATAAAAGACACATCATAGACAAGTTATAACGATGACTGGTGTATTATCTATATCTTTCTATGTATTCACTCTCAGTTATTTCTAAGAAATGAAATCCCAAAAAATTAGTATGAGCAATGCATTGTACATAATGTGAATTCATATCGTATTTTATTTATATGATTTATTATTCGCCATTTCTCCCTAAGGTTCCAGGGTGAGTTACAGCAATTTAATCATACAATTGAAAAAGTAAAACGGTTTGTATGCAATTATAAAAGCAGATAAAGCAATTCAAAGCAAAAGCACCAGGGTATAAATCAAATATTTCTGAGCATTATCTATTTAGATAATACAGTGGGTTGAACAGACTATCTTTGCTGAGATTATAGATAATGCTGCATTTGTGAGTATGCTTCCTACCCTGTGATTAATATTGTGAGAATAGCTATTAAGTAGCCTTATCATCAGAATAAGCCTCTTTAAGTCCTCCACATTTTTTTCTGTGGTGAATGGCTAGACTGCCCAAAGTTGCAAGGTGTCAACTCTAAAAAGACTCTAAGTTTGATGGAGAGTAAAGAGGGGGGCATGCCTATATTGCAAAGTTAGGAAGCTTAACCATTCTTCTTTACCTAAGAACACTGGGATGATTAACATCCTTGCACAACTCTAATCCCCAGGGACAGAACTCACTTGAACAGTGATTCCTTAAGTATGTAGGACTGATAGGCCTCCAGTCACTAATTATCTCCATTTTTAGCTGCAGCCAGGAAGCAAACTCAGCTCTGCATCTATATGGGATCCACTCCTGTGCCTATTCTTTAAACCTTGCTTTCTCTTGCTGATATTATATCATAAACCACTGTATGATACTCTTGTTTTGTTTTGTTTTGTTTGTAATAAGGGCTAGATGCTGTTGTTGGCCACTGCTTCTTGCTTTCGCTGTTCCAAACTTTTCTCTCGGCCTGGTAGGGAAAGGTGAAGAGTTCATCTTCCCTGCTAACCCATCCCACCCCCGTCTGGAGTTTCTCCAGTTCAACCCCATATATTGGGAGTGTGAACAAGAGGGCTACCCCCAAACCATCTGATGAGCCTCCAGCGGCAGGCAGTTCTACCTCATATCCAGGAGGAGTGACAAACAGCGCGGGGGGAGGAGGCAAGGTGTATCTGGACAAATTTGACAGCCGAAATTTGGTGGCTCCGACTGAGCCCTTGGCGAGGAGCTGCTTCTCAGTCCCACGCGCCCCCTCACTTAGTTGGATCTCCTTAGGTAGAGGGGAAAGAAAGAAAGAAAGAGAGAGAGAGAAAGAAAAAAGATATGCGATCATTTCATTTCATATACATACTATATGTCACGGCACATCCCCGCCCGTCGGTGCACGTGCCGATCTAGCCTCCAAGACCTACTTGTGAGTAAAAAAAAGAACATGAAACTCGGTGGGCTTACTCGCGAGTAAACACGCAGGGCTTCTCCTCCCCCCCCCCCTTGGATCCAGCAGTCTTTCAGCTGCTGAGCCCCCGGGGATATTTCCTCCCGTCCGCCCCCGGCTCCTTGTCTCTCTTGCTCAATCCACGCTCTCCTTCCTTGCGTCCCTTCCTCCCTCCCAGGCAGCGGCTGCTGCTGCCCCGCCTCCTCTTTGCTCGGGAGAAGCGCCGCCCCGCTTTCCCTTTTAAGAGCTGCGCCTCCGAGTGACGTCTCGGCGAACGCAGCTCTTTTGGAATGTATGCAAACGAGCCCTCTCCCGCCCCGTCCAACGGCGAGGCGAGCCCGGCCCCCGCCAGCCAACGGCGCGCGGGCGCCGCGGAGGGGTCGGCCAATAGATGCAAAGCGCCGGCTCGCACCATATAAGGAGCGCCCTCGCCATAAAAGGCAACATTGTATCGCTTTATATGGGGGGAAAGGCAGCGCGGCAGGAGGAGGAGGAGGAGGCGGCGGCGAGGAAGGAGGAGGAGGCGGAGGGAGCGAGGGGGCTCCCCGGGCCGGCGCGGGTCCTGCGTGGAGCGTGAGCGAGAGGCGGGCGAAGGCGGCGGCGGCAGGGCAGAGCGAGAGCGCGGAGGGGGCCGGGCCCAGCCTGCCGGCTCCGGGGCCCATGGCAGCGCCGGCCTGACCCGACCCGTCCGTCCCACACTGGCGCTGAGAGGAGGCGGCGGCGGCGGCACCATGTTACCCAGCGGGGCCGGGAACGGCGCTGCCGCCCTGCCCCGGAGCTCGGTCATGGGCATGGCGAGGACGTCCTCGGGCCGGCCGGGCGCGGGGCTGTCCCGCGGGGCGAACGGCGGCGGCGGCGGCGCTGCTTCTTCTGCTTCGGCGGCGGCGGCGGCTTCTGCGGGAGTGCGCGGCGGCCCGGGCAACGGGACGGGCCCTCCGAGCGGCCCTGGGGCAGCCGCGGGTCGCTTCGAGCGCGACCGGGACTTGGGGGCGGCCGTGGCGGCGGCGGCGGCGGCGAGCGACAGCGAAGGCAACTCGGAGTCTGGCGAGGAGGAGGAGCTGGTGGGCGACCGGCGCGGCGTGAAGCGGACTTTGGGCGACATGGAGCTCGGGGTGGTGGTGGGGGGGCCCGAGGCGGCGGCCGTGGCGGCGGCTGCAGCGGCTGCAGCGGCGGGGGGCTACGGCGGGGCGAGCGGCGCCGTCAGCGGCGCCAAGCCGGGCAAGAAGACCCGCGGCCGCGTCAAGATCAAGATGGAATTCATCGACAACAAGCTGCGGAGATACACCACGTTCAGCAAGAGGAAGACGGGCATCATGAAGAAGGTAACCGGGGCGGGGGGAGAGAGGGCAGATCGCGTGTAAGGGGGGTTATTTCTGGATAATAGGGGTCCTGTGCTGCTCCTCTGCCTGTAGAAAGGGGATGGAGCTCTTGACATGCTCGGAAGCACCGTTGTCTCAGGTGCACGTGCTCCGTCGGAGCGCCCCGAGTCAATGCACCCGTCGGCTTTGGAGAGAGCAGCTCCGGGCTGGCTGGGTCTTGGGCAATTGATACCGGAAGGGGAGCCAGCCATGGGCCTAGCCAGCCAGCCCCGGCACCGGAAAGGCACGCCCCGCTCTGGCCCGGATTCAGCTCTAGGAAGGCCTCCCGCCGCCCCCCGGTCGTTGCGCGAGCCCTTCACTTCGAAATGCATCGCGGAAAGGGGGAAATGCAGCGGAGGGGTCACCTCGGATGTTTTCCCAGCCCGTGTTGCGTTCGGGTGAAAGGTCGGGGCAAATCCGTTGCAGCATCCTCGGGGGAGAAAGGTGCGCCTGTGTTTTGCAACAGGGGATTCCCCACCCACCTCACGAGCCTGCAAATCAGTAGGCAAACTTGGAGACCCCTGTCCCTTCCTTACCTCGTGCAGAAGAAGCCCCATTGAGTTCAGTGGGGCTGGGCTTTCAACATGCACGTGTTAGTTTGCGTGTGCTGGGTGTTTGCTTCCCTGTAAAGTGGCAGTGGGTGGAACTGACAGGCTGACCCAGAGCCTGGAACTAAACAAAACTACAGCCAGTCCCCTGGTGGGTTTCCTCTGCTGATCCCTCTAGTTTTGAGGGCAAGAATCACAGTGCCATCCTGTGCTTGTCTACTGGGAAGCAAGTCCTATAGAATTAAATAGGGATCACTCCCCACTGTGTACAGAGTTGAGCCTCTGTTGGGAACTGAGTCTGCAATCCTAAACATGGTTACCAGAGAGTAAGCCCCCATTAACCACAGAGAGACATACAGCCAAGTAGACCCACATAGGTTTGTGCTGTGGGTGAATCAGGCTTGACTCAGGGATAAGGAACTTGTGGTCTTCCAGATGAGGATGGACTTTGATTTCCATCGATCCCAGCCCATTGTCAGGGCTCAGAGACTATCGGTTCTCTATCCCTGATTTAAAGCTTGATTTAGGGACGCGGGTGGCGCTGTGGGTAAAACCTCAGCGCCTAGGGCTTGCCGATTGCATGGTCGGCGGTTCGAATCCCCGCGGCGGGGTGAGCTCCCGTCTTTCGGTCCCAGTTCCTGCCCACCTAGCAGTTCGAAAGCATCCCTAAGTGCAAGTAGATAAATAGGTACCGCTTTATAGCGGGAAGGTAAACGGCGTTTCCGTGTGCTGCGCTGGTGCTGGCTCGCCAGAGCAGCTTCATCACGCTGGCCACATGACCCGGAAGTGTCTCCGGACAGCGCTGGCCCCCGGCCTCTTAAGTGAGATGGGCGCACAACCCTAGAGTCGGACACGACTGGCCCGTACGGGCAGGGGTACCTTTACTTTTAAATGTTAGGGCTCCTTCTTGAGACAGGCTTGCCCCTTAATGTGTGTTTTTTAAAATTTTCTTCCTGTTTAGGAACGGCATTAAAAGTTATTTATGATTCTAATAACTTTTAATGCTGTTGGAGGGGACCTTGAGGGTCATGTAGACCCTAAAATTGAGTCTTATACTCTACCTACTGAGCTACATCTCAAGCTTAAAAAATGATTTGTTAGCTACTATGGTTAAGATTCACCTAACAAACCCTGTCAACAGAAGCCCTACACAGGGACTCCCGTTTGTGCAGTGGGGCTATCCCTGCCCCCATGTGTCCCTGAAATTGGCTGGGTTTGGGGTCCGAATAACCTCCAGGACAATGTGTGGGGTAGCAGAGAGGGATCGTGCCATCTGGTAAGCTGAAATTGGTTGCGCAGATGGGACTGGAACAGCCGGATGCTGAATTATTTCCTTTGCTTTTAAATCTGGGTTTTAGGTTAGCAGAATCATTTTCTTCTCGTTCCCTTGAGGATGGCACAGTTCTCCCCGTTCACTGCAGTGTTTTATCTGAATTTGTATAGGATGCTGCAAGAGCAATCGCAAGCAACTTTGGTTTAGGAAGAGGCAGATAAGGATAGGGCCATAGAGTTTTATAAAAGTAGGCATGCATCTTGCAATACTAGATCCTGGGGCCACTCAGTTAAAACTGAATGGGCGAGCAGAAGAAAGTTGAACTATGAAATTCTCTCCTACAAGGGTGTAGTGATGGACACCAACTTGGATGGCTTTAAAAGAGATTTAGACAAACTCATGGAAACTCAATGCAACTAGCCACACTGCCTTGTGTTTTGCCTCCATTGTCAGAAACAACATGCCTTTGAATAACATTTGCTGAGAATCACAGGTGGGGAGAGTGCTGTTGCGCCAATGTCTTGCTTGCAGGCTTCCCCACAGGCGTCCGGCCGGCTGCTGTGAGAAACAGGATGCTGGACTAGCCATGGGCCTTTGGACAGATCTAGCTGAGCTCTTCAAATCTTGGTTGCCGGACTAGGATTTAAGAAGTCCAGACAACCTGTAGCAGTCTAAATTGTGGCCTGTATGAAGATTTGGCAGCTGTATTGTGCCATAAGCTTATGTCACAATTCAGTTACTAGTCTTTAAGGTAGTCCTGAGACTCTTGGTTGTGTTAAAACCATCAACATCGCCCGCTCTTTTTCAGGGAGGTATTACGATGTTTGAGGTGTCAATACCAGACTTTTAAAAACACAGTGGTGCAGAACTTTCCATTTTGGTTAATATTCTCTCACTCCTTCTGTTCCTCCATCTTTGTCAACACATAGAAATCATTAATACAGTAATAGTGATTTATCCCATTATAGCTACGTCCTTACATATACAGTGGACGCTTGGGTTGCGAACATGATCCGTGCGGGATGCACGTTCACAACCCGCAGTGTTTGCAACCCGCGTCTGTGCACGCGTGGGTTGCAGTTCGGTGCTTCTGCACATGCACAAAGCACGATTTAGCGCTTCTGCGCATGCGCGACCGCCGACACCCAGAAGTAACCCTTTCCGGTATTTTCGGGTTTCGGCAGTCCGTAACCTGAAAAAACGCAACCTGAAGTGTTTGTAACCCGAGGTATGACTGTATTGGCTTATGGTGCTATAACTTTTTTGCCTGGGGAGATGCTTATTTTCCTCAGGTGAGTCATAGGCTTGTTTGCTACAAAGTTGCTGGGCAGGCCGAAGAAAAGGATGCAGCGTGCACCAAGGGCTCATGTATGCACTGTTCACAGTGGTTGCTGTGCCATTTGGGCCTCATAGGGTGTAAGACAGGGAGGCCAACAGTAGGTGGAGCTAGAGTCAGGGATGCAGCCAAGTCATTCTACATTTGCCCCTGTTCTCCTCCGCTACGGCCGCCAGACTGGTGACTGGGAGTGGCCGCTGGGACCATGTAACACCAGATCTACATTGGCTCCCAGCACAATCCAAAGTGTTGGTGCTGACCTTTGAAATCCTAAACAGCCTCGGCCCTGTATACCTGAATGAGTGTCCCCACCTGCATTGTTCAGCCTGGACACTGAGGTCCACCTCCGAGGGTCTTCTGGTGGTTCCTTCACTGCAAGAAGTGAAGTTACAGGGAACCAGGCAGAGGGCCTTCTCGGTAGTGGCACCCTCCCACCAGATGTCAAGGGGAAAAGGGGGTTGCTGAGGCTGAGGTGGGGGTTGGCTGAGGATAGACTTGTGGGCTAGCTCACATGCAGCAGCATCCACTGGACTGGTAGTAAAAGGGCAGGCAGGTAGAGGTGTAGTGGGGCAGTGTGCCATTTGCTCTCTACTGAGAGTTTCTAGAATCCACTAATTTATTTAGGATTACAGATGAAGGCGTGGTTTGAAAACGCATCATTCAGCCCCCTTCCAGAAGCTATGCAGGTCTGGATGGGAGGTCCACGTTGACCACCTCAGGTTTCATGGCAGAAGAAAGGCCAGATATAACTCTGCATAAAATAAAACCGCAGCTTGCTTTATTTTTGATCAACAACTCCACAGTATATATAGGAAAGTCCCAACATTCTGCATGTGTTTTAAGTGTTTTGAACATGTTCCCACTCCTAGAGCCCCGTCCCAAGTATTAGACATCTTTACCTGAGCTGCAAAATATAATTTTTTAAAAAAGGCAAACGGTACACACCCATAGAAACATCATGTGCAAGTGCAACTCTTCCTAAACCACTCAAGCAGTTGCTCAAAGAGAATGACAATTGTTCCCTCCCCTGCCTTTTAAGGGGATGGAACAATGCTGTTTGGCTAAAACTCCCATAAACCCTGACCATTGGGATTGGTAGAGGAGTTGGTTCAGTGGAAAGAGTGAAAAGTAAACTCCACCATCTCTTATTTTAAAGCACAGATGTGGAACTTGTGGCTTTCCAGATGTTCACCTCCAGCTCCTACCAGCCCCAGTCAGCATGGCCGTTGGAAGTTATGCTCCAGCAATAACTTTATGTTAGCAAACTGTAGCCCAGGAAGGTGGTTCACAGATTTTTGGAGGCACCCTTAAGCCATCATCCCTAAAGTTGTTTGGAAGTTGATAAGTTTGGAAACTGGTGTGTTTTGCAGCCCTAACTTAATGGTGAATGTCTCCTGATGAGCAATGATTAGGAAACAGTGACAAATCCCCAAAAGGGAGTGGTATATTTTGCCTGAAATCTGTAAGCGATTGCCGCAGCTCCTTTCTCTTCTCTGTGAGTGTGCTTCTCTCTCTCTCTCTCTCTCTCTCTCTCTCTCTTGTATAATTGTAGTTTCTGAGCATAAGACTCATGCTGCATCAGATCAAGACTTAATCTAATCCAGCAACCTGGCCCACCTCCTCCACCAGTGGTCATCCAGGCACACCCTAGCAGCAGCCTCCCCCCTCTCCCCATTGATATTCTGAACCTAGAGGGCTCCATTCAGCTACTATGATTGACAGAGTAATGCCTAAAGCATTTCTGCTCCTACTTTCCCACCACATGGGTGGTATTCAGCTGTTTTTCTCAGAGTAGACCTGTTGAAATTAATGGCCCTAGCTTAGCCATGCCCATGAATTTTCAGTGAGTGTACTCAGAGTAAAACATAGTTGAATACCACTCTGTGTTTTCCAAGGCAGCTTGCAACTCAAAACAGTACTAAAATTAATTTTAAACGACAAAAAAAACCACACACAAAAAGTAGAAGACCAGTAAGATAAAACTAGCAAACCATTTTATCTTCTTTTTAAAAAGCTAAGATTTAAACAGATTTTGCTGGGTTCCTAAATGCTAACAGCGGAGATGGCTGCGTAAACATGTCTGGGGAGGGTGTTCAAGGAATGGGGGAGCATCACAGACAAGGTTTAATCCCAGGAGTGTCTTGTGTGAAGACCTAAGTCGCCAGGAACAGTTGGTCATTCAGATACTCTGACCCCAAGTTGTTACAGCCAAAGCCAGTACGTAGATCTTTTAATGTGGGTTCATTACCATGATTCAGCTCAGGCATACCTTGACTTAAATTGAGTTACGCTTGAGCTTTCTGCCAGCCCCTGCCGCCCCCTTTCCTTCTCCACTCGCCGTGATTGAAGGCTTGCCAGGTGAATTAATTATACCTGAGCTGGGAAACTACAGTTACAGGAACAGAGGAAGCGACCTTATACATGGAGTCATACCAATGGTCCGTCTAGCTCGGTATTGTCTATACCCTGACTCTCCAGGGTTTCAGGCAGGTAACACCCTCGGCTCTACCTGGAGATGCTGATGGTTGAACCTGCGACCTTCCGCATTCAAGGCAAGTGCTCTGCAGCTCGACTCCAGAGCTTCCTCGATTGCAACAAACCAGAATCTTGACCCATGGTTTGTAGTTGGCTTAGGGTCTTGGTTTGTTCTGAACCTGGTAATTGTAGTTTCCCAATATGATGGACTAACCTGGAAAATCTGAGTCACGTACAGTGGAAGGGGTCACTGGCTTCAGGCACATGAAGGCTTATTAAATTGAAATATGTCTGAACCAGACCAGTGAATCCTTGTTTATAATCTGACCACTGTGTTCAGCTCCCATGAAAGTTTTGGAACAATCGTCGGAGGCAGCTTCATTGTAGCACATGAAGGTGGACTCCCAGTTCTATCCCTGGTTTCTGACCAGGGAATTGGAGTCAATGATATCCACAAGTTCCTCATCCCTGTAGTAGTCTGAATCTGGATGTTACTGACGTGGGGCTAATTGTGGCATGGTGTTTTCTTTCCAAGAAAGGGGGTGCATCTGTTGCATCCATTTTGAAGCCACTGAAAGCAGCTTTGTAGCACAGAATCCCCTGAGCTTTGGATCTGACCACCCCTGAAAGCTGTAGACCTGACTCTTCCAAGATGGGCGGCAGAATGTCCCAAATGCCGCACGCCACATCTTGTCTGCACTGAGCTTCGGTTTGTTCTTTCTCATCTAACACATGGCCCTCCAGCCACTGGCTTTCATCATCTCCTCTGCTCTCCTCACCCGAGTAAATGGCAGAATTTAGGCCAGCACCCTTGGGCCAAATGTGTTGTGTGGTTGCGGGCCCTCTGCACACGCCGCCGTCGTTGCCATTTGAGAAGCTCTCCAACAGCTGGTCTTGCCTTCCCCCTGAGTCGCTGCTGTGAAATGAAGCCTGGAGCAGCTGTTTGCCATTGGGACAAAGTTGAAGAAAGGCTCTGTTCCCTCCCTCAGCTGTCCTGCTCTCTGGTTGTGGCCGTGGCCATAGAGCGGACTGAAGCACTCTGCCGCTCTCTGCAGTACTTTGCCAGCAGTCTGGCCAAACAAGAATTCAAGGGGAGTCGGGAAGCTGCAATCCAGCTCTGTGTGTGAAGATCTTGCCTAAGGCAAGGGGCTGTGGAGACAGCTGTAGGCAAGGATCACAAGGCAGCTCCTAGGACTGGAATGCCACACATCCTCTCGACTTGCACCTGTAGAGTTGGCCAGTGCAGCTTGGAGCCTGTTGAGTCAAACACAGCCCAGCAGCTGATGGGTATATAGGAAGCTACCATCTACTAGAGTCGGATCATGGTTTCATCTACCTCTGCATCGCCTGCACTGGCCGGCAGCACCTCTTTCAAACGGGACCCCCTGAGCCCTATCTGGAGAAATCGGGGATCGAACCTGTGACCCGCATGCAAAGGCAAGGCCCTGAGCTGTAGTCCTCCCCACCAGGGGCTTGATTCAAACTCCTAGATCTGCTGTGTGCCCAGGAACAGCAGAGGGGGTGGGGTGAAAAACCTGGCAACTGGATTCTGCTGATCTCTTTCAGGACTTGTTTCCCAACAATGCCTGACGTTTCAAAGGGATGGCCAAAGAACCTGCATCCTTGTCAGCATCATTACTTAACTTTGTTTGTTGTTCTATGTTTGTTTATCTTATCTATTTATAAGAGCATTGCCTTGCTGCAACTGAAACGTCACTCGCAAGTAATGCTCTGAGGGCCTGGGCCCAGGCATAGCCATAACCCCTAGACGGTTAGGGCAGAACATAAATCAGCGTCTTAAAAGTTCAGATTCCCAAGGACTCTTCTTGCCCATCTTGGCTGCTGTAGGGTTGCTTCTGTGCATTGCAGAATAGGCACCAAGCAACTGCCTTTTGTTTAGACACGGAGTTGCATTGAGTTTGCGGGATTATGAATGTGCATGCACACACATGCACTTTGCTCTTAAAAAAAATAAACCTCTTAGAGGTGACTATATGGGATTTTGTTTACAACACCTTGGGCCATCATTTCAGGAGAACTTGAGTGGCTGCTCAGTGTGAAGTAGCCTAGTTGTGCAGCCAGGTAGATCTCGCCATACTAACCTGCTGTCCTCCAGGCATTCCTTGGCTTGTCCCTGCTCTGGTTGTGGCTTTCTGTCACCTGGATGATCACCTGGAGTGTTGCTGCTGTTAGAGGTCAGTTCAGCAAGCAGTGCACAAAAGCATTTAAGGCACTCGCCCTCCCCCTTTTCTTTATGGAATTATTCTGCCAAGATCTGCAGCTAACTCTGCTGGTTTTCTGTAGCTCAAGGCGTTCGTTGTCTCCAGCGCTTTGTCTATTAAGCTGTTTGCAGAGAAGCGGTGACAATGATAATGAAATTAGAGGCTTCAACTGCTGAGCACATCTTGCTTTCCCCATGCTCGGGGACTTCTTAGTATATATTTTGCATTGTTATGCGTTTGTCACCAGGATGCAGGTTTGAAAGCCAGTCTTCTGACGCATTTCAATGCTCCTTGTCCCATTTTATTCTTTGATAGGGTAGTTGAATTTTGGTAAAATCATAGAGATCTTGAGGCTGCTGAAATGGTTCAGTTGGGGGTTAAGTGGTGTTATATGTATACTGCCCGAAGTTGCCACTTAAGCAGAGTGTTAGCTTCAGTTACCCTTTGCTGGACAGAATATGTGATTTACTCTGTTCTTTGGGCAAAAAACAATGAACCTGCATTTCCCAGTGTTGCATTCTCTCTTGAACACCCAGTTTGTTTTGCTCTGCAGGGGACAAACTGTTCTTGCATTTTAGCCTTGGTGCTCTGGAGCAAGAGAGACATGAGCAAATACAGCCTTGAATTTGGTGGGATGCATGGATGTGCGTTGGTCTGCATTTACTGCTGGAGGCCAACCCTTGCCAACCTGCTGCCCTCCGGATGTTTTGAACTATAACTCCTATCATTCCCAGCTAGCATACGTGCGCTGGCCAAGGCTGATGGGAGATGCAGTCCAAGACATCTAGAGGGTACCATGTAGGCAAGGGCCGCTGTAAGTTAATTAGAATGGGGGTGGGGAACTTTGACCCTTCCATATTTGGTTGGACCAAATAAGATGCTCCTGCATCCTCTTCTCCTCTAGGAAACCCACAAGCAGGACTGGGCACAAGAACACTCTTGCCTCCTGTGATTTCTGGTAACTGATATTCAGCAGCATTATTGCTTCCAACCATGGAGGCAGATCATAGCCATCATGGCAAGTAACCATGGATTGCCTTTGTCCTTCATGAACTTGTCTAATCCTCTTTAAAAGCCATCCAAGTTGGTGACCATCGCTCCCTCCGTGGGAGCAAATTCCATAGCTTCCCCCTCTCCTGTGCAAATAAATACTTCATTTCGTCCACCCTGAATCTTCCAGCAGAAGGTCCAGAAGTTCTAGTGTTAAGAGAGGGAGAAAGTCTCCTCTACCTCTGTGCTGTGCGTAGTTTTAAAAACTTCTGCCATGCCGCCTCTTTCTCTGAACTAAAAGCATCCCAAACTCTGAATCTTTCTTTAAATCAGAGTCGCTCCACACCCCCTTGGATCATTTTGGTCCCTTTTCGATATCCTGAGGCGAGGTGACCAGAACAACGCACAGTAACTCCCACCATTGGCCACGCTGCTTGGGACTGGCGGGAGTTTGGAGCCCCAATAGCATTTGGAGGGCTGCATGTTCCCCACCAAAAGGGATGCGGGTGGCGCTGTGGGTTAAACCACAGAGCCTAGGACTTGCTGATCAGAAGGTCGGCAGTTCGAATCCCCGTGACCGGGTGAGCTCCCGTTGCTTGGTCTCTGCTCCTGCCAACCTAGCAGTTCGAAAGCACGCCAAAGTGCAAGTAGATCAATAGGTACCACTCTGGCGGAAAGGTAAACGGCGTTTCCGTTCGCTGCTCTGGTTCGCCAGAAGTTGCTTAGTCATGCTGGCCACATGAGTCGGTCACGACTGGACCTAATCATCAGGGGTCCCTTTACCTTTATGTTCCCCACCACTCAGGGGGTCGTTGATAAAGGGTAGGTCTGTGAACAGCTACTGGTAGGCATGAGAGACAAAAAGAACCTCATTGCTGTACTTGTGAAAACAACTTGCTGGGAAGGGCTGTTTTCCTCATGCCCTGCTTGTGAGACTCCACAAGGCACCTACCTGCCTACAGCTTCCTGGACTAAGAATCAGAGAATCATAGAGTTGAATGGGACCCTGAGGATCATTTAGTCCAGTGGTTCTCAACCTGTGGGTCCCCAGATGTTGTTGGACTACAACTCCCATCATCCCTGAGCTCTGGCCTTGCTAGCTAGGGGTGATGGGAGTTGTAGTTTAACAACATCTGGGGACCCACAGGTTGAGAAAGGCTGATCTAGTCCAAGCCCCTGCAATACAGGAATATGCCGCTGTTCCTTCTGGGGATCGAACCCGCAACTTTGGTGCTGTCAGCACCGCACTGTGACCAACTGAGCTCTAATGAGACTAGCTGGACCTTTTTCCTCTTCCAGCATTGCTCTCCTCCTGTTGTCAGACCCAAGCTGTGCAATGGCCGGAGGAGAGCCTTAGCTGTGGGATTTGACAATTAACTGCCCGAACTGCTGCTTTTCTGCTCTCTGACCTTGTCAGTGGTGGTGGGGGTAAAGGGCACCTGCGAGGAGGCAAGTCCGCCCGGGAGGTCGGCGTGGTATCTAAGAGAGGTCAGGCTGTGGCATATTGCTTGGTGATGACTTTGGCTGACGTTCCGAAAGCTCTACTGACTCCGCTTCCGCTTGCTGACTGATGGCCTGTGCTCAACTGTCAATTGCAGTGCCGTTTCCCCTGAGTAAGTTCCTCCTCCTGTCATTGTGTTGGCCCAGGGATGAACAAAGCCCCCTGAAGCAAGTGACTTGGATGGAGAGCAAAGCTGTTGTGGTCCTCATAGGAGATTATGGCTGGGTCCGGTTTGGTGCTGTGTCTGATTTTGGTGGTGATGGGAGGGAAAAAAGCAGTGAGCTTCGACTCTTGCTTGCAAACTGCCCAAGCACGATAACAGAAGACAGAGTGTCGTTTGCCTTTGTTAAGGGTTCTCCGAAGTGAGATTTCTTGCCCCCTAGTGCAGGTAGCTGGCATTGAGTGGGTTTGATAAGGTAGCGAATCACAAGCTAACCAGTGCAGGCTGTATGGAGGAGACTGGCATATGCAGCAGGTAGAAAACCGTTGTCTAATTGGATACTAATTGGAACTTCTTTCACAAGTGAAGGAAAGCTGACCATGCTTCTGAGCATGTGCGAAGTACCTTTCCCTCCCTGCTGTGTAATCGGAAGCAGTCCTCTGACATTTTTAGGGTGGGGGTTGCAAGATAAGACTGTGGCTTCTAGGCCTAGAGCCGCCTCCTTTTGTAGAAGGTGAAATTTGCCCGAAAACTATGTGTGTGTACACACACACACACACACAGAGAGAGAGAGAGAGAGAGAGAGAGAGAGGGGCTGATTGTGTTCTGTCTGGATAAGCCAAATCCGTAGCTGAGCAAGATGACACATCTTTCTTCTTTACCCTGGGTAGCAAGAATTCATGGGAGGTCTTGTTTTCGGGAACAGTGTTTTTGGATGGCCACAGTGGTGCCACACCTTGTGCCAATGTGCTGGGTTGATTGTTTTCTGAGAGCCTTCCTGAAGGAGAACTCTCCAGTGCCAAGTACGCAGAATGTTGAGACTGGGACCGGGGTGTGCGCACGATATTTATAAACATGGCAAAACAGTAGATTTAGGAAAAAAAGAATCCCAAACCTCTGGAGGAGTGGTGCTCCTACAGTGTTAGGCCTGTGGATTAGAAGCCAGATCCTGGGCTAGGGGCCTGTAGAAGCATGTAAGAAAGGCAGAGGCCAGGGGAATTTGTAAAACGGCTCTCCCCAGCTCCCTTAAGATATGGAACTACAATTCCCATCAGCCCTAGCCAGTGGAGTGATGGGAATTATAGTCCAGCAATATCTAGAGGCACTAGGTTGGGGAAGGCTGGTATAAACAGTGCAAGCCTTAGAAAATATTAGGAAAAAAATTAGGTGCAATGAGAGGAGATGTTAAAATATGTGCATAATAGTCGCTGGATGCAGAAATGGACAGAGTTCTTAAAATCAATTAAAGTATCAGGTCAGAGTTCTTGTCCTTTTAAAAGCTGTGTCATGAAATTTCCTTTTCTGCCTGTCCTGGCACCTTAGCTGACTTCTTAGTTTACTCCTGTGTATGCTAGGTTACTGGAACTGGCAGGGGAAGGGATTTGGATGGAGGAGGTAATTATCTGAGGGATAAGTTGTGTGGTCCAGATTGCTATCTGGCTTGGGAGTTGGGGAGGAATTGGGGAGGGTCCTGTTCCTCAGCCGCCAGAGTCTCCCTGCAAAAGCCTCTGTTGTGACAGCTGGGCTCCTGGGGCCTAGTTCAGTTCAAACTCTGCGATAGTATGGGCTGCAAGGGAATTCCCGTTCTCCAGAGTGGGCTGTGGGATTGGAACAGAATGCCCAGTTGAAGATAAGGGAACTAAAGTCGAAAGAAAACCCTTAAAAATGTTACAACTCCCCATCTCCTCCAGATTGACATTGATCATTATGAAAGCCCACTTAACGAACAAGGCCTTGCAGCACATTTGAAAGATGCTTGGGTCTTTAGCGTTTTACTGAGTGTGGCTTTGGCTGCCTGGAAAGGTCAGAAAAGATGCTGCAGGTACTTTGATGCAAATATACTTTGTCTGCAGTACCAGGATAATTGGCAAAAGCAGGAATTTATGTATAGTTGACCCCCCCCTTATAATATAGCAAAATGTTTTTTACACACACACACACACACACACACACACACACACGTGCAATTAAACCAAGGTGTTTGGATTTAAATCCCACCACATGGAGATTCTTGTGTTAAATTGTTGGGTTTTACCCTGATTGAATTTAAAGTTTTGCTAGCTGTGCCCTTTGTGAGACCCTTCATTTTAATTGAACTTGCTTCTCTGTGGGTCTTTGCTTATTTCAGTCAGGTTTGCCACTTGTTCAGTTTGTTTTCTAGAGGAAGGAAGTAACAAATAAGAACCATTTAATAACTAGAACATGCTTGCTCACAAGTGATCAGAATCTAGTACCAGTCTGTGTTTCCAGGAGTCTAAACTCGTAACTATGCGCCGGTTCACTTGAGCAGTTACCTGCCTTGGAAATCCTCCAATTATCTTAACTTGTTAGGAAATTGTAAATAAGGCATTTGTTAGTTACAGTCTGTATTCTGATAAGCTGAGAATGTTGTTATCATTTGCCTACGAAAAAGACACCTATTTTTTCATTAAAAAATCAAACTTTATTGACATAAACACATACAGAATACAGTAAAAATAATGGATATGGCGAATAAAAAGGAATGTGAAAGTAGAAAAATAAAACACAGATACAGAGGAGGGGTAAAAAAAAACCAAGAAACTGCTGAAAATACAATGCCTCATTCAGTTGTCAGATATGAGAATTCAGTTCTCAGTAAAACCTCTCCACATGCTTGTCTGTCGTACAGGTGGTGTAGTGGGCTGTTCAATTGAGTTAGCATAGCAGAGGAACTTATACCATATTGAGTAAAAAAGGACAAGGCACCTGATTTTGACAAAGCATTGTACATAAGATTAAAAAGAAGGAAGGCTTTGCCCATGTTTTGTTTTGGCTTTCCTAACATCAGAGCTTCAAAACTGGGACTGTCAGGCAAGAGGCACTGCTATATGCTTTGGGTGGTATTAAACCAGGTTTCCTCAACCTCGGCCCTGCAGATGTTTTGAGACTACAATTCCCATCATCCCTGACCACTGGTCCTGCTAGCTAGGGATCATGGGAGTTGTAGGCCAAAAACATCTGGAGGGCCAGGGCTAAGGAAGCCTGTATTAAGCTATGCCTGGAGCAGCTGAAACTAATGAACATGACTAAGTTAGGTCCATTAATTTTAGTGGGTCTTCTCTTAGTTGAATATCACCCTATGATTATGGCTCTCAACCGATTAGTGATGGGGAACCTTGGGTCCAGGGCCAAATGCGCCCCTCCGGGCCTCTTTGTCTGGGCCTTGAAACTCCCCAAGCCCACACCCTTCACCTGTGCTTCTGCACACCCAGAGTGTTTGCCCCCAGTCAACAAATGCTGCAATTAACTGCCCTGCCAGCTAACTGAATTAAAACCTTCACTCTTCCTTTTTAATCAGAATTTGTGTACTGCTTGATGGTAAGAAACCCACTAGGCAGTCTACGAAAATACATTGTTTATAATACCACAATGCCTTCATTATATTTAAAATGTATACTGGATTATGGCGCAATACAACATCATTGAACATATGGAAGTGCATTTTGCTGAACCAGGCCATTGTTCCAGCTAGCTCAGTATTGTCTACTCTGACTGGCAGCGACAGAGGGCTTTGCCGGCACCTGGTACCTGAGCATTTTAAACTAGGGGTGTCGGGAACAGGCTCTTCCACAAAGTTACTATTGAATTCTCCCATAACTTTGGATGAGACATATTTAGCCACTGTAAAACAAGAAACGAGGCACAAACAACAGTTGTAAAGTTTGAACAAATCCATCTGAAGTTCTTGATGTAGAAATTCCCTTAGATTTTCAAACTGTCCGCTAACGGGTTTGCTTGTTTGTAAACAGCAATGCAATCAAAAATAAGTAAACATTTTATGTGCAATTACAGAAACAAGTAATACAATTCCAAGCAAAAGCAGCAGAGTTTAGATTAACCAAAGCAGAAGAGGTGGGTCCTGCAAAAATGCCTTAATTGTTGAACGGCCCAGAGTAAAGAAGGGCATCTTCAGGATTAATAAATGGGACTATTCAGAGGAAGCAACAACTTGGAAAAACTTGTGTGTGAAAATGAGCAAAGTGTGTGCTCATAGGCCTATCTCTTCACTCGAATCAGCTTGATGTCCTTCACAGGTTTTGGACTACAGTTCCCATAATCCTTTAGCCATGCTGGCTGGAGCTGATGGGGGTTGAAAGTCCAACAACATCAACATCCGGGTTGACTATGGCTGACATAAATAGTTTGGGGGAAAGTGTTTTTCATGATCCTTATACAGTACCTCTCTACTTGCATATGTAATGTTGCCCCCCTGAATCTCTGGTTGAATTAAAGGTAAAGGTAAAGGTACCCCTGCCCGTACGGGCCAGTCTTGACAGACTCTAGGGTTGTGCGCCCATCTCACTTAAGAGGCCGGGGGCCAGCGCTGTCCGGAGACACTTCCGGGTCACATGGCCAGCGTGACAAAGCTGCACCTGGCGAGCCAGTGCAGCACACGGAAACGCCGCTTACCTTCCCGCCAGTAAGCGGTCCCTATTTATCTACTTGCACCCGGGGGTGCTTTCAGACTGCTAGGTTGGCAGGCGCTGGGACCGAGCAACGGGAGCGCACCCCGCTGCGGGGATTCGAACCGCCGACCTTTCGATCGGCAAGCCCTAGGTGCTGAGGCTTTTACCCACAGCGCCACCCGCGTCCCTCTGGTTGAATTATCCCCAGTTTAAAGATTGGTTCTCCCCACTCCTGCTATCCAAATGTAATTGCCATGCTTGAGCAAGCTGCCTCCAGGTTTCTAGCTGCCGGCTTGCTTGGTTAGTGATGTGGCTGTGTTTAAGAGGAAGAAGAAAGTGCTCTTGAGTGCAGTTGACCCACCTACAGAAGGCGGTAAGCAACTCCTGTTGATTGTAACAGATTTGACTTGCCCTGTGTTCCTATATAAGCAGAAGAGGCATGAGCAGCTTCTACCTTGGAATTTGAGCATACTTAATTTTGCCTTGTCTGAAGAAATAGTGCATCTCAGCTACAATCAGATATATTTAAATGAGCTATTTATTTTGCTTAACATTTTATTACAAAAAGATAGAGTGCAGTTGCAAAACGTTAACAAATCTTTGGTACTGCCATTTTAATTTGCAAAAAAAGGGGTTTATGGTTCTCATTCACCCTCTTCAGAACTCAGAGTTCAGGTGAAGTGGCAGGGCTGGTTCGGAGTGCCTCACTCGAGACCACATATTATGGCAAAAGTGGGACTTGAATTGAAACCCTGAAAAGAAGTTTCTTGGAAGGTATACAGAAAACATAAAACGAAGTGATGGACAAGCCAGTACAGTAGTTGCTTGTTTAGTCTTCTGGTTGGAGAGGTGCAAAAGCTGCTTCTTTTTAAAAATTGCTTTTTATTGAGTTTTAAATTGGTTATTCGTCTACATATTCCGTTCACTCTTTAGCATATATTGTACACATATAAAAAAAATCAAACAATAACAATATTTCTACACAAGTGACTTCCCACCACCTCAGCTTCTGTCGTCTTTCGCTTTTCAACTATGTTGTTTTTCCTTATTGCCTTTCTAATACATAATATATCTCAGGGCTGGCCAACTCCCAAGAGACTGCGATCTACTCCCAGAATTAAAAACTGCCCGTTTTTTAGGGGTTCTGGTCAAAGTTGTTGAGCTTCTTTTAGGGAGAAAGGGGAACAGCCACTCACCAACAGATCGCTGTGGAAACTAACAGCCTCACTCAGTAAATTCCCGGTCTTCCGTTCTGCAGATCATGTGACAATGGAGGCAGGGCGTGGGGGGCCGGGCCAGATTCTAATTTACCAGTGGAAAGGGACCCAGGGATCGACCACGATCTACCAAAACCTCCCAGGGATCTACCAGTAGATCGCGATCGACCTGTTGGACATACCTGATATATCTTACCTATCTGATCTTTACTTTGCAAAATTTAGTCGGAACGTATCAGGGATTTTATTTGAGAACAATGTTTTCCCTGATAATCTTTTACACATTCCCACTCCGTTTGGAATTTTTGGTTTGGTTGGTTCCTAATTGCCTCTGTCATGCTTGCTAATTCCAAATACTGGTACAATTTAGTTTGCCATTCTTCCTTTGTTGGTGTCCTACCCCCCTTCCGGTTTCTAGCAATTAACATTCTTGTTGCTGTTGTAGCATATAGGAACACCCTTTTTCGAGAGGTGCAAGAGCTTCAAGTGGAGAGTTTGTTGGACTTGGACTCTGGTTCAGATTTCAGGTGATGGGAAAGGCCTCTGCCTGAGACCTTGGGAGAGCCGCTGCCAGTCAGAGTAGGCTAGATGGAAAAGTAGCCCGACCTTCTAATTTGAAGCTGGCTTCCAACATTCCTATGTTTGCCGTGCTTGCTGGGTGGCTGTTTGCCAAAGTAGGCTCCCACTCTCACCCCCCAAGTTGTTCTTGGTAGGAGAGCTGGCTTTTGTGTTTTGAAGGACTTATTAATGAGGGAGGCAGGCCAGCCGGCTAGGCCTTGGAGGAGCTAGCTCAGCCCCAATTTGCCATGTTTGTGAAGCCGGCGTGGTGCTGGCGGAAAGAGCAATGAGTGCCGCAGATAAAGAAGAGCGACACATTTAGCAGACGCCTGATAAAAGGCGCCTGGCTCGTTGCAAGTGGGGGGGGGAATGAGTTTGTGCTTCCCTCGGCCGCATTCACACCATACGTATGATGTTTTAAACAGTCAGGGCTTCTTCTCCCAAAGGATTCTGGGAGCTGTCGGTGGTTAAGGGAAACCCATTCCCCTCACAGAGCTACAGTTGCCCTAGTGGTTTTAACAGCCAATCCTCCCTTCACAGGAAAATCTTGGAATTGTAGCTCTTGGAGGGGAACGTGGGTCTCACAGCAACTCTTGGCACCCTTAACAAACTACATCTCCCAGGATTCTTTGGGGGAAGCCACGACGGTTTAAAGTGGTATCACACTGCTTTAAACGTATGGTGTGGATGTGCCCTTGGTAAAATGGAAAGCTTTCGGTTTTGGCTGTAGAGTCCTGCTGCAGGAGCCCTGAACATTATCATTGTCGTTTGGTGTCATAGGACTGACTCCTCACTCATCTTCTCCTCTATAACCTTTCTATCAGATGGGGCAGTCATCACTCTTGACTCTATTTTTAAGCTTTCTTGTCCCCCTCCCTCCCTTGTTACAGAGTGAATTTGATGCTGTCTTCGTATTTCAGGCTTTGTAGCTGAGAAAGAAGGCTAGAAAAGGGTCAGGGGGGAGGATGCTGGACTACTTAGGCCTGATTCAGCAGGGCTCTTGCGTTAGCTATTTGGCTCAAGCCACCCCCAGTTTGCACCGGGCTGTGTCTCCAGGCTGCTATTTTGCACTTGGGTCTGGTTAGTGAGCTTCAGGATTCTTCTAGTGAAAAGCAAAGTGGACGTCTTCCCTCCAAAGTCCTACGGTTTGACCATTCCTGAGCTGTTTTAGTCCAGCATCACATTTTGCAGCAGCCGATAGTTGCTAGAAGTTGTTTATGGTCATGTCTGGCTTCGAACAATGCTCGATTTTCTTTTTCCAGTCCCTTTCAAGCATAACTCCTCAACCCAACTTCTGGATAGCTCAGCTGGTTAGGATGTGGTGCTGACAATGCCAAGGTTGCAGGTTCAATCCCCATGTGGGGAGAATTGTGGGGGGTTGGACTAGACTAGAGGATCTTTAGGGTCCCTTTCAGCTCTACAACTATATTTTGTTTTAAATGAAAATTCGCTGGAACCCAGAGCAAGGTTCTGCGCTCAAGTGTAGCAAGCTTCCTTCTACGGAGTCAGAATATTGATCCATTTATTGTCTCTGGAAGCCAGCTCTCCAGATTTCCACAAAAGCGTCTGTCCCAGCCCCACCTGGAGATTCCAGGGATTTGAAACTGGGATCTTCTGCGTGCAAATCAGGTGCTCTGACACCTTGCTACGGACCTTCTCTTAATGCAGTTGCGGAGTACACACAGCCTTGATCATTGACAGGTAGCAAAAATACTAACACATCTACACCCAGGACTTTGATTGGATGTGAAGGAAGGATGCCCACAGATAATGCTGTCTTGGTGTCTTCTTGATGATGGCAGAGGGTAGGTGCTCACAAAGCAAGCCAGTCTCTTTACCCCTTTTGCTACTGGGGTGAAAGGTGTTTAGTACATGCGTCCCCTGGAAACATTTTGGAAAACTGTTCCAAAGAGCAAGAACATGAGAAAGGGATCCCTGCTGGATCGGGCCAGGGACCCATCTGGTCCAGAACCCTGTTCTCACAGTGGGGAAACCAGCAAGCAGGATTCGAGGCGCAAGAGCGCTCTCCCCTTGTGTGGTTTCCAGCAGCCGGTATTCAAAAGCATTGCTTCCTCTTAACCAGGGGATAGCAAACTTTTTCAGCAGCGGGCTGGTCCACTATCCCTCAGACCTTGTGGGGGGCCGGATTTTTTTTTTTTTTGGGGGGGGAGGAAATTCCTATGCCCCACAAATAACCCAGAGATGCATTTTAAATAAAAGCACACATTCTACTCATGTAAAAACGCCAGGCAGGCCCCACAAATAACCCAGAGATGCATTTTAAATAATAATAATAATAATAATAATAATAATAATAATAATTTTTATTTATATCCCGCCCTCCCCAGCCGAAGCCGGGCTCAGGGCGGCTAACAACAATAAAACAGTACAAAAGAAAGTACAGCATAAACAACATTCTAAAATCATTCATTATAAAATTAATTAATTCAAGCCACTGGCAACCATTGGGCCAGAGCTCTGCGAAGATTGCCGAGGGAGGGAGTCAGGCTGTGCCCTGGCCAAAGGCCTGGTGGAACAGCTCTGTCTTGCAGGCCCTGTGGAAAGATGTCAAGTCCCGCAGGGCCCTAGTCTCTTGTGACCACCAGATCAGAGCCACAGCCGAAAAAGCCCTGGCTCTAGTTGAGGCCAGCCTAACTTCTCTGTGGCCTGGGACCTTCAAGATGTTTTTATTTGAAGACCGTAAGTTTCTCTTTGGGGCATACCAGGAGAGGCGGTCTCGTAGGTACGAGGGTCCTAGGCCGTATAGGGCTTTAAAGGTTAAAACCAGCACCTTAAACCTGATCCTGTACTCCAACGGGAGCCAGTGCAGCTGGTATAGCACCAGGTGAATGTAATCTCGCAGCGAAGACCTCATAAGGAGTCTCGCTGCAGCATTCTGCACCTGCTGGAGTTTCTGGGTCAGTCTCAAGGGCAGCCCCATGTAGAGCGAGTTACAATAATCAGGTCTGGAGGTGACCGTCGCGTGGATCACAGTGGCTAGGTCAGGGCGAGAGAGGTAAGGAGCCAACTGCTTAGCTTGGCGGAGATGGAAAAATGCCGCCTTTGTTATAGCTGCAATCTGCGCCTCCATGGAAAGGGAGGTGTCGAAGATTACACCCAAACTCTTAACGGACGGTGCTGGCACTAATTGCGCCCCCGCAAGCGATGGGAGTTGCCCCCCCAATCCCCTATCGCCCCGTCCCAGCCACAGGACCTCTGTCTTCAAAGGATTTAACTTCAACCGGCTCCCACGTAACCATCCAGCCACAGCTTCCAAACATATGGTCAGTGTGTCTGGGGCCGAGTCAGGATGGCCATCCATCAACAGATAGAGTTGGGTGTCATCGGCATACTGATGGCAACCCAGCCCAAAACTCCGAACAAGCTGGGCGAGGGGGCGCATAAAGATGTTGAAAAGCATCGGGGAGAGTATCGCACCCTGAGGTACACCACACACCAAGGAGTGGCACGATGACAATTCCCCCCCCCAAGTGCCACCCTCTGTCCCCGACCAGAGAGAAACGAGCGCAGCCATTGAAGGACTGTGCCCTGGATCCCCACGTCGGCAAGGCGGTGGTCCAGAAGTTCGTGATCGATCATGTCGAAAGCTGCTGACAGATCTAGAAGAATCAGCAGCCCCGACCCGCCTCGATCCAGCTGTCTACGAAGATCATCTGTTAGGGCGACCAGAGCCGTCTTGGTCCCATGACCAGCACGGAAGCCGGACTGGAATGGATCCAGAGCCGATGTTTCATCCTGAAACCCACCAAGCTGTTCAGCAACCGCTCTCTCAATCACCTTACCCAGGAACGGAAGATTCGAAACCGGGCGGTAATTGGATAGATCTAAAGGATCTAATGATGTTTTCTTTAAGAGCGGGCGCACCACTGCCTCCTTCAGTTCCCCTGGGAATGTCCCCGTGCCAAGGGACAAATTGATGATATCCCCCAGGAGGGCCCGCACCTCGTCTGGACACGCTCTAATCAGCCAAGACGGGTATGGGTCGAGAGGGCAGGTGGTGGGCTTTCCAGCTCGGAGGAGTCTGTCCACATCGGCTGGGGATATCCGGTCGAAGTGGTCCAATACTGGACCCGAGGACAGTCGAGGGGCCTCCAGTTCCTTTATTGTATCCAAATTGGCAGGGAGGTCATGGCGGAGCAACAAGACCTTCTCCGCAAAAAAGCTCGCAAATGCCTCAAAGCTGTGTGTCAAATTGTTATTTAAATTTGGCTGTCCCTCAAGGGACGTTAAAGACCTGATTATACTAAATAATTGCGCTGGGCGAGAGCTAGCGGATGCAATGGAGGCCGAGAAGTATGACTTCTTAGCAGCCTTCACCGCCATCTCGTAGGTTTTCATAAAAGCCCTATAAGATGTTCTTGAGGCTCCGTCACGGGCACCCCGCCATACTCGCTCTAGCCGTCTGAGGTCCCACTTCATTTTCCGGAGCTCCTCGGTAAACCAGGGAGCCCGGTTTCTGCGGGGTCGCAGAGGGCGCTTAGGTGCGATCTCATCGATGGCTGCCAGGAGCTGGGTATTCCAGCCCTCAACAAGCTCAGTCAATGAGTCGCCAGGGGGAGAAAGGTCCCGCAAGGCCTGACGGAATCTATCGGGGTCCATCAGCCTCTGCGGGCGAGCCGAAACCGGCTCGCCACCTAAGCAGGGGGGGGGGGTGGAAAGTCAGTCCTGGCTTTCAGAGCGTAGTGATCAGACCATGGCACCTTCATCGAAGGAGACATGATCACATCTATACCTACGCCAAAGATCAAATCCAGCGTGCGGCCTGCTTGATGTGTGGGGCCCGAAACAAACTGGGAGAGCCCTAGTGTCGCCATGGAAGACACCAGGTCCAGAGCCTGTGAGGAGGGAGTGGCATCAGCATGGATGTTAAAGTCCCCCAATACCAATAGGTTAGGGAACTCCAAGGCCCAGCCGGCCACCGCCTCCAATAGGCCTGACAGGGTGGCTGCTGGTGCGCTAGGTGGCCAGTACACCAGCCAGACAGCCAAGCTCTCCTCAGAGCCCCACACTAGGCCAACACATTCAATGCCGGGGATCGATGGCGATGGTAGAGCCCTGAAAGGACAATCTTCCCGGATTAATAATGCCACCCATCCCCCCCGGCCCACAGTCCGCGACTGGTGGAGGAAGGAGAAACCCGGGGGCGCCATCTCTCGTAAGGTAACTGTTGCCTCTTCGTGCACCCAGGTCTCCGTCACACAAGCCAGGTCGACCCCCTGCGAGATAAAGAAATCTCGCAGGGTGGCGGTTTTATTGCCTATAGACCTGGCATTGCACAGCACCAGTGACGGAGGTGAGTAATCCTTGCTCACCCTACCCTCGTCCCTCGGGATGGGGCGCAGATTGGAAGGGGTATGAGCCTATCCATATCTCGATCCCCTTCGCCTATAACATCTGCCCCCACCGCCATACCTCCCTCGCCCCTCCACGGTAGCAATCCCAGGCCTCATAGTAGCCTCCATTGATGGCAATTAATGTTATTCTTTTGCAGCCTAAAACAATAAAACCTTAAAACAATAAAAACAATAAACAAAAACAACCCAGAAAAGAATAAAACAATACAAATAAAAACTGCAAAAATTACAAATTCATCAAAATCCAACAAATTCCCAAGCCCACCCAAACATCCATCCCACCCCCATATAAAAAAAATCTAAAGGGAAAGGAAAATATTTTAAAAAAGAAAAAAAACATGTTAAAAAGAACTCTGCACCCCTCCAGGTCCTCCTGGGTGGCAGCAGCATCAGTGGCAACAACCATCCTTGTGAGGCCCCACCCTGGGCCAGATAGTAAGTGGCAGGAGCAGTCCTTGTGAGGCCTGTCAGGCCCTCCCTGGGCCAGGTGGTAAGTGGCAAGAAGGAGCAGGGCCCTCAGGCACTCACACAGGGGAGTCCTCCTGGGCAGCAGAGCAGTCCTTGTGAGGCTTCAGGCCCCGACCCAGGCCAGATGGTAAGTGGCAAGAGCAGGGCCCTCAGGCACTCACCACAGGTGAGTCTTCCTGGGCAGCAGGCAGCAAGCAGTCAAAGGACACATCCTACTCATGTAAAAACATGCTGATTCCCGGACCATCCACGGGCCGGATTTAGAAGGCGATTGCACCAGATCCAGCCCCCGGGCCTTAGTTTGCCTACCCATGCTCTTGACTATAGCCGGAGAGCAGAACCATCATGGCTAGTAGCTTTCTATTTCAGAGAAGCATTGCGAAGGTAGCAACTTGTGCAGAACTGCGCTGGATCTTGATGTGGGCATTTGGCAAATCTTCTAGAAGGTGGACTCCGATAATATACCACATGTGTAAAGCTGGCCTTTCCCCATTTGTGAATCCCGCTAAAACCAAATGACATCCTCTCGCGAGAGGTTGGGCTCCCTCTCTGTGGGAACCAGGGTCTTGTGAAGGTCCACGCCTCATTGTTGACCCTCTCCTTTTCCTCTCTACCCTGCAGGCCTACGAACTCTCCACCTTAACGGGAACTCAGGTGTTGCTGCTCGTGGCCAGCGAGACAGGCCACGTCTACACGTTCGCCACGCGGAAGCTGCAGCCCATGATCACCAGCGAGACGGGGAAAGCGCTGATCCAGACATGCTTGAACTCTCCTGACTCTCCTCCTCGGTCAGACCCAACCACTGATCAGCGCATGAGCGCTACGGGCTTTGAGGAGACGGACCTCACTTATCAGGTGTCCGAGTCAGATAGCAGTGGAGAAACAAAGGTATAGACACCCTCCCTTTTTCGTGCTGTGGAGGGCTTGGAGGAGGGGGGAATTATTCCTACAGGTCTCTGGGGGTGGGAAGAACCTTGTACTTGCAACCTTGCCTTCTACCTTGGAGAAAGTTTACCTGGGAGGACTACAGAGCACAGGTGGGCAGATTGCAGGCTTGTTGGGTGGGTCTATATTGTGCATGTGTGGGAGAGGAAGAGTGGAGATGAACTTGTGTTGAGGGTGACCTAGCACCTGCAGGAAGGAAGCCTGATGTTCTCTCATCAATTGGCCTCCATGCTCCTTTTAGAACCTTGGATCTTCCAGGGTTCCGAATCACATGGGGCGCTGACTCAAGTAGCAATAGACTCTGCCCGTCTGGCAGAGGTTCAAGCCTCCCACATGGAAAGAGCCACTCACCCCTGCATGTGTGAATGATTTGAGAACCTGCTAGATCAGGCCAGTGGCCCATCCAGTTCAGCATCCTCTTCTGGCCGCCCAGGTGCCAGTGGGAAGCCTGCAAAAGCAGGACATGGGCACCAGCAACAATCTGCAATTCCCAGTAGCTGGCATTCAGAGGCATTTTGCTGCTGACTTCAGAGGCAGTGCCATTGTCGCTAGTAGCAGCAGATAGCCTTTATCCTCCATGAATTGGTCCGGTCCTCTTTGACCTGAAGGAGCATCTCCACCCACCTTGTCCATCCCGGACACTGAGGTCCAGCTCTGGGGGCCTTCAAGCGGTTCCCTCATTGCAAGTAGTGAAGTTATAGGGAACCAGGCAGAGGGCCTTCTCAGCACCCTCCCTGTGGAACGCTCTCCTGTCAGATGTCAAGGAAATAAACGACTATCCGAAGGCAGCCCTGGTTAGGGAAGTTTTTAATGTTTTATCGTGTTTTTAATACTCTGTTGGGAGCCTCCAGAAGTAGCTGGGGCAACTCAGTCAGATGGGCAGCATAGAAATAAATTATTATTATTATTATTATTATTATTATTATTATTAGGCCATCCAAGTTGGTGGGCATCCCTGCTTCCTGTGGGAGTGAGTTCCATAGTTCAACCACTTGCTGCACGAAGAAGTACTTTTTAAAAACCTTGCAACGTTCAGCTTCGATAGATGCCCACCAGTCCCCTTGTTGCAAGAGAGGGAGAAAACTATTCCTGTATCCTCTGCCACCATGCCATGCATAATTTCATAAGCTTCCACCGTGACATCTCTTTACTTGCCTTTCCTCTAAACTAAAAAGTCCCAAACTCTGCAGCGCCTCCCCCTATGGGGAGCTACTCCTATGGAATAAGACTTAAGAGAATCAGACCCCTCCGTATTATTATTAGTAGTATTATTATTCTGGCTTCGGTGATCTGTGGTGTTGGCAGGGGACAAGTCTATGGGCCCGAGCCTCCTTTTGGCTGTAAAGATTCCTATATAGCGTGACTCCTAGCGTTGTCTCTCCCTTACCTCCTCCTCCTCCCTCCTTCCCCGGGACTTGAGTAGTTGTGCCCTGTCAACTCTGCTGGAGCTCTGCCGAAGTGGAAGCAGGGCTGAGCCTCGCCTTGCCCTCGGCAGCACGGTCCTGGATGGGAGATCCGTGGGGTGGGTTGAGGGGGTGCAGAGCAACAGGTGCTGCTTGCCTTCCTCCCTCCCCCCCGCCACCCCGTGCCCCTCGCCGAGGAGTCCTGCTTTTCGGTTATCTCTCCTTGGGCGTCTCTCTGCTCGCGCTCATTGATAAAAATTTGATTCTGCCTCCGTGGCCATATAAGGCCCGGTTTCCTTCCCCGGAGTCCCTGGCAGGGCCCCTCACATTCCTTATAAGCTGCAGCTGTCTCTTGCTTTGGTGCTGTTTTGGAAGGGGGCAGGGAGGACATGGGGAATTGAAGCACTTGGCTGAACAGACTATTCCTTCTCTCCCTCTCCCTCTCTCTGTCTCCAACCAGCTCCTCTGCTGGCTTAACTCACAGCTCGCTTCTCAGCAGCTATCGACAGCGCTGATAACGTGGGACAATTGCTCCCCTTCCCCCAGGAAGCTTAAAAGGTCTTGGGCTTGCTATCTGTATGACTTTACTCTGCTTTTATATAGCACCTTCTCGAGGCACCAGAGTTCTTCATGCACATACATGCATCTCACAAAATACAGAGTTGTAGAATTGGAAAAGGGACTCCAGGGTCTTTTAGTCCAACCCCCCACAGTGCAGGAATCTCAACTAAAGCATCCATGACAGATCGAACCTCGGCTTAAAAACCTCCAACGATAGAGAGTCCACAACTCCCAAGGGAGACTGTTCCACAGTCAAACAGCTCTCAGTGTCCGAAAGTTCTTCCTGATGTTTAGTTGGAATCTCCTTTCTTGTAACTTGAAGCCAGTGGTTCGAGTCCTACCCTCCAAAGGAAAAAACATGTTTGCTCCATCTTCCATTTCACAGCCCTTTAGATATTTGAAGATGGCTATCGTATCTTTTCTCTGTCTCCTCTTTCCCACGCTAAACATTTCCAACTCTTTCTCTCTCTCTCTATATATATTTATTAGGGTTTTTTTAAACATATCATTTCCAACAATCACATAACTTAACTTCTTATTTTATGCATTGTTTTAGACTTCCATCAACACCTCTGATGATTTTCCGTTCTTTATCACTTATTATGCATTTCTTAATATATCTATTACTCTTAATTATCATCAACTAATAATTCTCCTCATAGTCTTTCTTGCACTATTTCATATAGTTCTTCTTGCAGTCCTACTAGCGTAATCTGTTCGTTACTATTACTTTTCAAATAGCTCGTATATTTACTCCAGTCTTCTAAGAATCTCTGGTCCCGCAGGTTTCGAATCCTTCCAGTTAATTTATCCAATTCTGCATAGTCCATCAATTTCACCCACCATTCTTCTTTCGTCAGTAATTCTTTTTGCTTCCATTTTTGTGCCAGTAGTATTCTTGCTGCCGAACATTCCCAACTCTCTCAACCGTTCCTCATAAAGCTTGGCTGCCTTCCTCTGCGCATGTTCCAGTATGTCAGTATCCTCCTGGACGCAGGGCTCCAGGTGTGGTCTGACCAAGTCAACAATCCGCTGAACCTCACAACAATGCTTTAATGTCAGTGGCATTGTTGCTGTCCCCACCCCACCCACTCCAGTGCAGATGAAAAGGTTTGGGCTGAGAAGAGAGTGTTTTGCTTGATTCCACCTGGTGAGCTGAAGGTAGGATTCAGCCACAGATTTGCTGGCTCTCTCTCTCTTTGCCACCAGGGTTTTGGAAGCCCCTTCCACCACACAGGGAGCTAGCTACCTTCTACTGAGTCAGGCTGTCGGTGCAGCTAGCTCAGCATTGTCAATGGCTCTCCAGGGTTTCAGGCAGGCCTTTCCCATCCCTCTCTAGAGGTGCCAGGGTTTGAACCTTCTGCATGCAAGGCACATGTCCTGCCACATAGGAGACTGCCTAGGGCCAGGTCAGACGGTTTTATCTCTCTCCCATTTTTGACTGCTCTGGTTGGTAGCTACCCTGCAAGGTCTCTGGCAGAGGCCTTTTCCGTCATCTGTTGCCTGCTGATCTTTTTCACAGCAGGTGCCATTGGTCCATTTCACAGAATTGTAGAGTTGGTAGGGACCACGAGGGTCATCTAGTCCAACCCCCTGCAGTGCAGGACTCTTTTGCCCAGTGTGAGGCTCAAACCCATGACCCTGAGATTGAGAGTTTCATGCTCTACCGACTGAGCTATCCCTCGGCTAAGTGTTGCATATTCTCAATCAGCAGTAGCTCTCCACAGATTGGAGCAGAGGTCTTTCCCATCACCTCCCGTCCGACCCTTTTAACTGGAGATGCCGGGTTTTGAACCTGCGGCCCTCTGCGTGAAAAAGCATGTGCTCTCTCCCACTGAGCTGTAGTCCATTTCCAACCTTGAGAAAATCCCTGGCTCTCATTTATTTCCTTTTTGCATATTTTGGAAGATACAGGAAATGAAGCTTCTGTAATAGCTTCCTCGGGTCACAAATCTGACCCCCAGCGCAATAGAGACCGCAGCGGGCAACTGTATGAAGCAAAATACTCCTCTTGTGAAAACCAGCATTGCTTGAACTGCTTCCCTAGTGGTGCCACAGAGCGGGTTTCCCAAACTTGGGTCTCCAACTGTGTTTTTTTTGAGGGACTACGATTCCCATCATCCCTGATCTCTGTTCCTGCTAGCTACAGATGATGGGAGTTGTAGTTCAAAAACAGCTGGAGACCCAAGTTTGGGAAACCCTAACCTAGAGAGACACCTTTGCCCAACCTTCACCAAGCTGGCTCGTGGTGTGTTTGTTTTATGGTGATCATAAGGACGTTAGATGGAAACTTGCTGGTCAGAACAAAAGCTGATCAGTCCACCATGTTGTTCTCATGTTGGTTACCTTCAATGCCTATGGGAAGCTCACATGTAGGGCATGAGGGCTCACTGTCACCAGCAACTGGTACTTGGAGGCATCCTGCCATCCGCGAGTTGCCGCCTGAGAGATGGAGATATCCCCAGTTCCTAGATTTGTGCTTGGGGGGCATAGGGGTTTTCCAATTAGCACAGGTCAGCAGTGGAGGTGTATTTCAGATTAGGTCATAATCTTTGCCTTTACAATTGGAGGGTGGGGGGAAACCCCATTTCTACATGCAGAAAATAATGTACCCACACCCTCACTTTCCCACCCGTGTCCTAAGTTCTGGTCAGCGTTTTAGAAGACTGACTGCAGAGGCTAGAACTATGTGCCTTATTGCTGCTCTTGACCTTTTGGAGAAAGGAAGAGGGATTTGAGGAAGCTTTTATTCCTTCTCTGCCCATTACATAAGGAGCCAATTCCTGTACTTGTGCTCTTTGGAGAGCTTGTTTTTTTGTGTGTGTGGCTGTTGACCGGCTACAAGTCTTCGGACTGAATGGGTTTTTAGTTTTTGGAACAGAGTTCGTCTGTGCTCTTTCCTGTTACCAGTGGTGCTTTTAACTTGAGGTGGTGGGATTTGAACTGGCAACCTCGCGTGTGCTCTGTCGCTGCGCTGCAGCCCTTTTGTTTCTGTTGTGGGTTCGAAGGAGAACCAGACAGATCAGAGTGGGCACTTCCTCATCCCAAGAGAGCCACATTCCTTTCTGCTTAACCTTCCAGTGTGGCCACAAGGAGGGTGCATTGCAGGGTTAGTGGGAGATGTGGCTGGGGAGAGTTCCAAGGGTTAGATAGAGAGGTCTGGAGGGCCACATTTGTTGCCCCCCCCATTTGTATTTAATTAAATTTTCAAAAAAATCACATGCACTTTCCAATACATGATATATATTTTCCCTTTTGCTTTGTCAATTCCCCATCCCATTTTCCATGGTATTTTTTTATTTCTCCTCATTGCTGCATCCTATCTTCTCTCTCTTACACCATAACCATCATACAATAATCTCTCATTCTGTTGCTCATAGTTCAAATCCTGCTTGCAAAAATCCCTCTTGCTATCATATTTCTTTAAATAGTCCAAGAAAGCCTTGCATTCTTCGACAAAATACAAGCATCATTAGGTTCTCTTATTTTAGCTGTTAGCTTTGCTGATTCCGCATAGTCTTTCACTTTAAGTATCCAGTCTTCTTTGGTGGGAACTTCTTTCCATTTTTGTGCATAAAGAATCCTAGCTACTGTTGTTACATACATAAACAGCTTCATCATCTTTTTGGGGACTTCGTTCCCTATATTCCCCATGGAGGGCCACCTTTAAGATGATGCTCCCGAGGTCCTTCACCCCTAAAATAGATGATGGGCCTGCCAAGGAACAAGTAAACAGAAATAATAAGGTTGGAAGGTTTACTCAGGAAGGCGAATTGCTAGCCATTTGCATCTTTTCTGTGTCCACTTGTCTATAGATGCATGTTAGATGTCCCCTTTTTGTGTTGTCGGGAGACATAGGTAAAGGTAAAGGGACCCCTGACCATTAGGTCCAATCGTGGCCAACTCTGGGGTTGCGGCGCTCATCTCGCTTTATTGGCCGAGGGAGCCTGCATACAACTTCCGGGTCATGTGGCCAGCATGACTAAGCCGCTTCTGGCGAACCAGAGCAGCGCACGGAAACGCCGTTTACCTTCCCGCCGGAGCAGTACGTATTTATCTGCTTGCACTTTGACGTGCTTTCGAACTGCTAGGTTGGCAGGAGCAGGGACTGAGCAATGGGAGCTCACCCCGTCGCGGGGATTCGAACTGCCGACCTTCTGATCGGCAAGTCCTAGGCTCTGTGGTTTAACCCACAGCGCCACCCGCGACATACTCCAGGACATAATAGCTCGAAACTGTGAGCAATACCCATGTTCCAATATATCTTACTTTATCTCACTGCATCCATTCAACCAGCTCACCTGGGTTCTGCCTCCTTCCCAAAATCCACCTATTGGGTGATGGTGCACAACTTGCCATGGAAACATTTTTTGCCACTCACATTCTGGCACACAAAATAACATAGCAACTGGAGACAGCAGCTTGGCAACGGGCAGCGTCTGCTGGAAGGTGGAGAAAGAGAAAAGTGGAAATTGAAGAGGGGGTTGAGCTTGAAACCCCAGTTCTGTTTGACCTGAGGCTGGGGTTATAAGCATCTGCTGTGTATTACTGCATACATTGTTTTAAATCTAGGCTCTAGATTTAAAACGAAGTGCGCAAAGGATGCTTATGCTCTAGCTGCGACCTCATCCTAGGTCAAATGAAAAGGAGGGTTAGAGATATATTCTGGAGAGAGCCATGGGTAGGAAATGGTAAGAGGACCTTTACAATCTCTGAAATCCTTATAACTAAGCATTCACACCATACCAGTGAAAATGGTGGGAGAAAGTGGGAAACTCTCCAGAAAGTTCCCAAAGATATACTGCTCAGATATACTGTAGCAATCATGGACTTACATCAGCTTTGCAAATAAGCCTACAAAAGTTACTAGCCTGCACAGATGTTTACCAGCCTGCGACGGAGGAGTTTTGGGAAGCTCTGCTCTCCTTGTGGTGGCCTGCTGCTTTTCTGTACAGTGGTACCTCGGGTTAAGAACTTAATTCATTCTGGAGGCCTGTTATTAATCTGAAATTGTTCTTAACCTGAAACACCAATTTAGCTAATGGGGCCTCCCATTGCCGCTGCATGATTTCTGTTCTCATCCTGAAGCAAAGTTCTTAACCCGAGGTAATATTTATGGGTTAGTGGAGTCTGTAACTTGAAGCGTCTGTAGCCCGAGGTACCACTGTACTAGGGACAGAGAAGGAACAGACCACTGCAGCCATTCTTCTTTGTTATAAGTTTTCCAATAGCACATAGAGCAAAATATTTAATATGGATTATTTTGTTGCCTTCTGTAGCAAACGTAGAAAACAGATCCATATGGATCCATCTGCCATGGAAGGATTAGTCAAGGTTCCTGCTTTGCAGGGGGCTGGACTAGATGATCCTCAGGGTCCCTTCCAACTCTACAATTATGGTCTTATAACATCAAAGTTAACCTGTTTATTTATTTATTAAATTTATCTACCGCCCTTTATCTGAGGGAACCACAGGACAGTTTAGAGCATAAAAACACAAAAATACGTAACATGACAAACAAAACTATACCCTCCCAACAGTTTAAGAAGCCATAGATTGTTTAATTAGCCCAAAGACCTGGGAGAAAAGGAATGTTTCTGCCTGGCACCTAAATATTTGTAACGAAGGTGCCAGGCCAGTCTCCCTGGGAAGATCATTCCACAAACGAAGAAGAAGAAGAAGAAGAGTTTGGATTTGATATCCTGCTTTGTCACTACCTGAAGGAGTCTCAAAGCGGCTAACAATCTCCTTTCCCTTCCTCCCCCACAACAAACACTCGGTGAGGTGAGTGGGGCTGAGAGACTTCAGAGAAGTGTGACTGGCCCAAGGTCACCCAGCAGCTGCATGTGGAGGAGAGGAGACGCGAACCCGGTTCACCAGATTACGAATCTACTGCTCTTAACCACTACACCACACTGGCTCTCTACGAGGAACGAGGAACCACTGCAGAAGAGGCTCGTTTAGCTCAATTTATCTGCTCCAATATATAAGAACATAGGAATCATAATCCGTCAAGAAATCTAAAACATATTTAAAATTAAAAAAGGGGGGAGGGTTACAGTTAGTTCCACATAAATAAGTAATTCCGCAGGGTGGACTTTTTCAGTTGAATTCGTTTATCATACAATTAGTAAATGGCTGCCAAACAACTTCAGCATCCTCAGGAGCAGTTTTGCCTCTTTGTACATTTAAAATGTTGTGTCCATTTTTCAGATTCCACTATAAATAAAAGCTTTTTTTGTATCATGCATCTGAAGTCAGACAGTGTGCATCCTTCTGAGGTAATAACTCAACTATCGTCATGATTTTTCCTTATTGCTTTCCGAAATATCAAACTTGGATTTTTGCAGAGATGTGAAATTTGTTGACAAAGAACCTGGGATGAACCCTCCTGGATCAGGCTCATTCTGGGTGGCCCACGAGCAGGGCCTGAGAGAAACATCATTCTCCCCACTTGTGAAATCCCAGCAATTCAGAGAAATGTTGCCTATGGAGGTAGGAAGATAGCTAAGGAGGGCAGGAGGAATAGGGAAAACTAAGCTTGGAGTGTTGATGTGCAGGCAATGTTGGAGTCTTTGGAATATGAGTTAAACATTAGCAGACTGGAGGAGTAAGGCTGGAACTTGAGGAACATTGAGCTTAGCTGATGTTGTTGGAAAAGGGGTTACAAGGAGCTCAGATCCTGAAAAAGGCTCCCAGAGATCATTTTCTAGTCATGAGTTCTTACGATATGCTTCATATCCTTTGGAAAAAAAATCTCCACAATACAGTCATACCTCAGGTTGAAGTTGCTTCAGATTGAGCGTTTTCGGGTTGGGCTCCACGGCGACCCGGAAGTAACGGAACACGTTACCTCAGGTTTTGTCGCTCGCGCGTGCGCAGACACTCAAAATGACGTCACGTGCATGCGCAGAAGCGGTGAATCGTGACATGCGCAGAGGAGATTTCACCGCTCCCATACCCAAGAATCTCCTGATCATCTCCTGATGGTCTCTGCTGACTCTCCAGAGAAGAGGAGGCGTGTCCTGCCTATCTACTTATTCTGCCCAGCAACATCTCCTTGTGTGTGTGAGAGAGTCAGTCAGTCAGTGTATCGGAGAGAAAGAGAGTGCCTAGAGATAAGATTGCTGCTAAGAGCAGCTGCAGACTCTCAGTGTAGCATTGATTTATGCTTAGAATATTCAGCTCTGTATATAGTTTTGTATTATAGTTGTAGTTACAGAATAAAAGGAAGATATTCTACAGAGCTGCTCTCCGAGTGGTTTATACTCTGCAAGACTCTGCAAAACTCTGCTGCGCAACGACTGTATTGTTGAGACAGTGAATCCGGTGCTCTCAGCTCTAAGCTGTGAGTCCACAGCACCGTGACCTGTTCCTGTGACAAAGGAGGTCTCTGGCGGTGCTACCCAGCTCGCCCAGCCCAGTCGGGGTTGAGGTACATGAGTCCAGTTGGCGCACTGGCTCTAGGGCGATGCTGACAGGCTGCGTTCTGCTCAGGATGCGAACGGGGCTCCGGAATGGATCCCGTTCGCATCCAGAGGTACCACTGTAATGAGGACTAGAATCCTGGTGTGTTTATAAAGCAGAAGCTTTCTGCCTTGATACTATAATAATAATAATATAATAATAATTTATTATTTATACCCTGCCCATCTGGCTGGGTTTCCCCAGACACAACCGAATATTAAAAACAATACAGCGTCAGACAACTGTGTATGCCACCAGGCTTTATGGTAAAAGGGGATGGTAGGCCTTCCAGACTTCTACTAAATCCTGGCCAGCCTTGGCTTTTTATCCTGCAGTTGTCCAGGCTGCGACAGTGCTGGAACTGGGTTCCTCAAGATGTGGTCAGAGGGCGAGTCACAGGCTACTGAAATGTACTCATTTGAGAGAAGAAAACCCCTCAGCCCTAGAAACCCCAGTCCCGGTTCCTGATTCTATGGCAGCAGATGCTCAGATGATTACACTCACACCAGCCCCATTTCACTTCTTATGAAATGCTAACAGCTTTAGCCTTCCTGCTGAGAGGAGGAGAGGAATTAATGTTACTTTCCCCCCCAGTCAGTCATCCACAAAGAATCCTGCTGCTATGAGTTCTGTTCACATTTTCCTCCCCGATGTAAGGGATGCTACCATTTTCCTAATGCAGAAGTTGCTTCTTTGTGGTGGTGTTCTTTTGGGGCTGGTCCAGGGGGACTCCACCAGATCCTTGAGCCCTTCCCCCCCATGTTTTCTGCTTAAACTGGATTTTATTTTCATTTTAGTTTGCCTGGCTCGCTGGCCACACCGCAAAGCACAGTGCTGCCTGTGGGAGACCTCTGGCCCCTCACAGTCCTCACGAGCTCAGAGATCGAAATGCGCATATGAATTAGCCCATGCAAATTTGTGCCATGTGTCTGTGAAATACCTAGCAACATCCCTGCTTCTGTGTAGGAAGTTTGATGGAAGCTGTGAGCAGATCACTGAATCTTTTGTCTCTTTTTTTGGTGGGGCGGGCCTGGGGGGAGAATACATATATGCATGCCCTTCAGCATGTGCAGAGAAGATCCATGTGCAAGCATCATGTGTGATGCGTCTTAATTTATTTACAGAAAATTGCTGTTCGCTTAGAGGAGCAATCTTAAGATATAGGCACCTTCAGCCCTCCAGATGTTTTGGCCTACAACTCCCATGATCCCTAGCTAACAGGACCAGTGCTCAGGGATGATGGGAATTTTAGTCCAAAACATCTGGAGGGCCGAAGGTTGGGGATACCTGATATAGAGTACCAGAGAGGGAAGGCCTGTTAAATCCTATCCATTAGATTTCTCTCCTTCTTGAAAACAAACAGTGTAGGGGGATAGCCAGCTGGCTGCACAGCAACAAAAGCCAACTGCAGTGGTACCTCGGGTTGCAGACACTTCAGGTTACAGACTCCGCTAACCCAGAAATAGTACCTCGGGTTAAGAACTTTGCTTCAGGATGAGAACAGAAATTGCGCAGCGGCGGCAGCGGGAGGCCCCATTAGCTAAAGTGGTACCTCAGGTTAAGAACAGTTTCAGGTTAAGAACAGACCTCTAGAACGAATTAAGTTCTTAACCCGAGGTACCACTGTATTAGAGTCAGTTTCTGCCACTGCTATCAGAGTTCCCTCAAAAATGCAGTAAAAGAAGTTCTGGTTCCTGGTTTCCCTTTTAAAGAAAACGGGAGAACAGTACTGCAAAGTCTGGAGAAGTGGATAGGTTGCCTTCCCCAGCTTTTGATGCCTTGGTCTATGATTCACACTGGCTGGGGCTCATCAGAGGTTTAGGCAATATGATAAGAGCATCAGAATAGCCTGCTGAGTTGGCCAGTGGTCCATCTTAGCCCAGCATCCTGTTCTCACAGCGGCCAGCCAGATGCCTGTGGGAAACCTGCAAACAGGACCCGAACTCCAACAGCATTCTCTGTGCCCCGTGGTTTCCAGCGACTGACATTCAGAAGCATTACTTCCTCCGCCTTTGATCCCAGACACGTAGTGGGTCCCGATCCACCAGTTGAAGACTATATAGGGCAGCCTTTTTCAGTCTTGGGTCCCAGGTGTTGTTGGACTACAACTCCCATCATCCCTAGCTAGCCAGTCCAGTGATTCGGGATGATGGGAGTTGTAGTCCAGCAATATCTTGGGGACCCAAGGCTGACAAAGGCTGCCCTATAGGGTAATACCGCTCAGCACTTAGAATCATAAAATTGTAGCATTTATTTGTATATAATTGTACAGTTGGAAGGGATACCCAAGGGTCATCTATTCCAACTCCCTGCAATGCAGGAATCTTTTTGCTCAATGTTGGACATGAACACACAACTCTGAGGTTAAGCGTTTATCAATTGAACTATCCCAGGATTTGACTCAATTTGCTTAAAAGAGTTGGAAATTTGTATGCTCTTAGGACAGGGGCAGAATGGTTAGTGTGGAGAAGTCCATTTTATTTTTTAAAAGGTTTCTAGTCCCTGTGACTACAAAGATCAATTGTGTTAGCAATTTCTGTGGATGTATTAGGAAAAACTAGGAAGGCGGCTGTATAAGATTTTCAGTGAATTGGGGTGGATCTTTGCTGTTCTTGCCCCTCCTGTTGTTGGCAAAACCAGAAAAAATGATTGGGGGTGTGGGAGATCATGCAAAGCTGCTTGGTTTGCATGATTTATCAGGCATGGCACAGAATTCACATTGCCTGTGCGCACAGTTTAAATCCCTGGTAATTGATGATCTTGTATAGCAAGTCTGAAACCTTTGTTCTAACCCTGCGTTATCCCCCAGCAAGAACTGTGAGTACAGTTTCTCCTAAGCGCTTCAGGTCTCGTTCAGCAAGCCTGGCTCATTTCCATTAGCATCCCAAGTGCCTCTCGCTCACTCGCATCTCCTGTTCTTAAATTAAATAGACCCTTTTTATTCCCCCCTCGCCCAGCATGTTCTTCTGGATGAACAAATGATTTCGCATCGCCTGTTTAGTTCCAGAAGCTATAAACTAGTCTGTCATACCCTGGGGTCCCCAAATGATGTTAGACTGAAAGTCTCGTCATATCTGACCATTGGGCTTGCTGGCTGAGGATGATGGGGATTGTAGTCCCAACAACATCTAGGGATCTAAGACTGGGAAAGGCCCCTTCTGAACTGTGCTTGTGGGGGTTGGTGGGATTAGCATATCTGTTACATGCAAGCTTAAAAGGGTGCTAAAAGCCAGCATGGTTAAATAAAACATGGCGGATAAAGTGTGAGCCCTGAATCAGGTGGAACCAGCTTTAGATTGGGGACAGAGGGTGGCGCTTGGGGGGGAATTATCATCGCGTCACTCCTTGGTGTGTGGAGTACCTCAGGGTGCGATACTCTCCCCGATGCTTTTTAACATCTTTATGCGCCCCCTCGCCCAGCTTGTCCGGAGTTTTGGGCTGGGTTGCCATCAGTATGCTGATGACACCCAACTCTATCTGTTGATGGATGGCCATCCTAACTCGGCCCCAGACACACTGACCAGATGTCTGGAAGCTGTGGCTGGATGGTTACGTGGGAGCCGGTTGAAGTTAAATCCTTCGAAGACAGAGGTCCTCTGGCTGGGGCGGGACGATATGGGATCGAGGGGGCAACTCCCATCTCTTGCGGGGGTGCAATTAGTGCCAGCACCGTCCGTTAAGAGTTTGGGTGTAATCTTCGATACCTCCCTCTCTATGGAGGCGCAGATTACAGCTATAACAAAGGCGGCATTTTTCCATCTCCGCCAAGCTAAGCAGTTGGCCCCTTATCTCTCTCGCCCTGACCTAGCCACTGTGATCCATGCGACGGTCACCTCCAGACTGGATTATTGTAACTCGCTCTACGTGGGGCTGCCCTTGAGACTGACCCAGAAACTCCAGCGGGTGCAGAATGCCGCGGCGAGACTCCTTATGGGGTCTTCGCTGCGAGATCACATTCATCCGGTACTATACCAGCTGCACTGGCTCCCGGTGGAGTACAGGATCAGGTTTAAGGTGCTGGTTTTAACCTTTAAAGCCCTATACGGCCAGGACCCTCGTACCTACGGGACCTGCCCCACAGAGAAACCTACGGTCTGCAAATAATAACATCCTCAAGGTCCCAGGCCTCAGAGAGGTTAGGCTGGCCTCAACTAGAGCCAGAGCCTTCTCGGCTGTGGCTCCAACCTGGTGGAATGCTCTGTCACAAGAGACCAGGGCCCTGCGGGACCTGACATCTTTCCGCAGGGCCTGCAAGACAGAGTTGTTCCACCAGGCCTTTGGTCAGGGCGCAGCCTGACTCCCTCCTCTGGCAACCTGCACTGAATTTTGCTTAATTGGTTGCCATCAATTTGATTTTAACTAATTTTTATAATGAAATATTTTTAGAATGTATGATTATTTGATTGTTTATTTGATTGTTGTTAGCCGCCCTGAGCCCGGCTCAGCTGGGGAGGGCGGGATATAAATAAAATTTATTATTATTATTATTATTATTATTATTATTATTATTATTATTATTATAGATTCCTACGTAGCTATAAAAAAAAAGCTTACGTGGGGTGACCTTAGAACGTCCATTTTCATTTTTCTCAGCCTGTCCTACCTAACAGAGGTGCTGTGACAACAAAATGAGAGAACCTTGCAAGTGTGTCACCCTGAGCTGCTGGGTGGAAGTGTAAGGTAGAATGTAATAAAGTGGGCATAAGCAAACTCTGCCCTCCAGATGTTTTGGGACTACAGCTCCCATCATCCCTGGCCACTGGTCCTGTTAGCTAGGGATGGTGGGAGTTGTAGTTCCAAAACATCTGGAGGGCTGAGTTTGCCTATGCCTGTAATAAAGGAATAAATGAAATGAAATAACAGTGGTGGTGTTTAAAGGAGCTGAGAACTGCGTCCAAAGAACTGCAGGGTGCTAAACAGCGGAAGCTTAAACCAGCTGGATTTGTCAATTACAGAGGCTCCTGCAAATGGTCTCCACTGGAGTGTTCAGCACACGCCTTGCAAAGTCTTTGAGGTCTGTCTAGTAACGGTTAAGGAGCAGCAGCCTTAGGTTTGAATTTGGGGTTGCACTGCAAACTTGGAACTCCGCTGAAAGATCTCCCAAGTGCAAATTTCTCCCCAGCCTGACTTGGCAGCTGATTCTGCAGAAGCTGCGGGTGCCTGCTGGATACTTGCAGACGGTCTGCTAGGAACAACATTCATTTTAGTCTCTTTTGTTTGTTTTCTTGCCCTCCTTACACAAGTTAAGTAAGGCCAAGGCATGTGTGGAGCCCTCTTTACCTGGGGTTGGGGGAACTTCAGAGGCTAGATGCAGAGTTCCTAAACTTGTGGCCCCTCCAGATGTTGTGTTGGACTTCAGCTCCCATCATCCTCAGCCAGTTTAGCCAATGGCCATGGATGATGGGCGTTGTAGTACCAGTCTCTCTCAGGATCCAAGAAAGGCTGGTCAAGAGAGAGGGCTGACTTTCTCCATTCTGTGCTGTTTTCTAGTTTTCTTTTGGCAGGGAACTTTCTACATGGCAAAGGGTTTAAAAATGGCGTCCACCCCCTGGGGTCCGAAGTGATAGAGGCCATGCTATTGCCTATTCCTATTGCAAGCCTAGACGGGACCTTAGATTAGAAGTGGGGAACCTGTGGCTATGTTGCTAGACTATAACTCCCCTTGTCCCTGCCTCTTGGCCTCCTCTTGGTGGGGACTGAGGGGAATTGAATTCCAACAACATGTATCTCACTCCAGCCTTAAATACAGACCCACTTCCCTCTGTTGCCTCCTAGCGACTGGCACTCAGTGGTCTTTCGGTTGTAAGTCACTTGGGGTTGCCCTGGGCAAGATAAAGCAATAACTAATAGTTTCGTCTAAATGCTTCTTTGTATTACTGCAAACCTTGGGATTTCCCCAAGCCAGCTGATGACTCCATCTTGGGTGTATATGGTGCTATTTTGGCTGCACAAGTGTCAGCACTCACAGCCTGAACATCGGACATGGAGGGGATGATGATGATCAGAGGCGGTGTACCTCTGAGGACCTTTAACATTTATTTACTCTCAGCGTGTAAGGGAATTTAGTGTGCCTGTTAAACTGTGCAGACTTAGTTTTGTTCCCCAATACTAGGACAGGCATGTTCCCGAACAACTTAGTTCAGAGGTAGAGAGTAGGGCTGGGTGATACCTGGTTTTCAACATCATGATATATCACCAGCTAAACATTGCGATAGACTGATATATCGCAATGTCTGAAATAAGGATGGAGCTATGTGGAGGCATTGGCAGGCGTCACGGTTTCCCCCACATTGTGATTTTTGCATAACACACACACACACACCTCATGATTTGCAATATATTGCCAGGTCAAAATGTATGAAACCAATCTCACAATATGGACCACAAACGGGTTTTGGATGATATATTGATAGACTGTACAGTGGTACCTCAGGTTAAGAACTTAATTCGTTCTGGATGTCCGTTCTTAACCTGAAACTGTTCTTAACCTGAGGTACCACTTTAGCTAATGGGGCCTCCCGCTGCCACCATGCAATTTCTGTTCTCATCCTGAAGCAAAGTTCTTAACCCGAGGTACTATTTCTGGGTTAGCAGAGTCTGTAACCTGAAGCGTCTGTAACCTGAGGTACCACTGTATAGTACAGCCCTAGTAAGGAACTTAGGGCCAACCAGAGGTGGTTGGACTATTATGTCAGGCATTTAGGGGTGTTTATGAACAATGTCCTGGCCTGGTTCCCACTGTACCCGAAACCCCTTAATTCGCCCAGCGGTTTGTGGTGTTGTGCTTCTGTGCTTCACAGGCAGTATTAAGGGCCCTTTCCGGTCAGAGGCCTTTAACTGATTAGGGCTTGGTAGTGACTTGAACATATCTAATTGGCACAGCCAACGAGAAGCTGGGTCTTCATCCTGCAGAGTTTCAGGGTGAGACATTACTTACGAGGTGTTCTATAAGTCTCAGCCCTGGATCTCCACATCCCAATGGCGCTATCCTCATGTGCAGTAATAGAGCTGAGGCTGTGAGGTGGCTCATTCTCAGGGAGGGCTAGGCCTCTTTTGCGTTGTCCTGTGGTGTTGTGAGGTGGTGTCCTCGGTTGCTATGCCTTTGCCTGCCCTGCTGACCCCCCTGCTAAGCACGCGAGGCTCCTAGTAGTTGTCTGGGTCTCTTCACATGGCACTCGTCCCCTGACAAACGGAACAGCTGTGGGGCCGCTCCGTTGGAGCAAGGGGCTGGAATGTCCCGTGGCAGGTGTGAGAGACGGGCCGATTCCCCTAAGGCTGCGGGGCGCGGTCTTGTGCCAGCCTGCCGCCTCGCTGCTATCCTGCCTTATCCAATTCTCCCCTTTTCTCAACCTGTGCAACCTGTTGTCACGTTTTGGCATGTTGGGAACTGCCAAATCTTTTCCCTAAAGGTGCATGGCACGCTTGTGCGGACTGACGAATGGTTCAGAAGGAAATGTTCACAAGCAGAGGGCGTTAAAACAGCTGCTGGTTAGTAAGCATGCTTTAGGAGTCAGAGGAGTCAGACTGTGTGTCCATGCAGTTCAGTATTGCCTGCACTGGCTGGCAGTGCCTCTCCAGGGGTTTCAGACAAGGGGGCTCTCCCACCCCTAGCTGGTGAGGCCAGGGATCGCACCTGGGACTTCTCCCACACTAGAGCATGAGCTCTGAGCCACGATCCTACGTGTGACAGCTATAAAATGCAAAGGGGTCAAAGCTCTCATGCACAATTTCTCTTCCCCCTGTGCGCTTCCCTCTTGAGCATTTTGTTTGCACCCCTTCCTTTGATGTCCTCTCACTCAATCGCGGGGGCATCAGCAGTGGAACTTCATGCTGAGACATGTGGGTGGTTTTTTCTTTCTCTCTGGGGCTAACCCCGTCACAGCGGCACCCTCTAAAGCTGCATCAAATGGTATCTGATCTAATGCAGCTGCCCTGCGGAGGGTGCCAGGAAACGCCTGGTGCTCCACATTGCTGGTGCAACTTTTGAAGTCTTTTAACTCTCATGCCCTGGTTCATATATGCATGTGCCATCTAAACTCTGTTGAGTCAATATGTGGTGTAAGAGCCATTTAAAAGTTTCACAGCGGTTACATGGGTAAGCGCTCCTCACCAGCTTCAAGGGTTGCGATGTTTAAAGCATCCCTTAGTTATACTTGATTGGCAGGTCTGTTTTACTGCCAGTCCTGTTCCCCCAACATCATTAGCTTCCCACGTGGTTCCTCGTTTTGCAGGCAAGTGAGTGTCCCGACTCAGTTCCACATTCTCATCTCAGTCCTCCCACTCAGACCAATCCCTCCAGGATGCTTCCACAATCGTAATTCAGGCTTTCCCAAACTTGGTCCACCAGCTGTTTCGGACTACAATTCCCATCATCCCTAGCTAGCAGGACCAGTGGTCAGGGATGATGGGAACTGTAGTCCAGAAACAGCTGGAGAGCCGCATTTGGGAAACCTTGGATCTGTTGTTGTAAGGCGGTTTTCCTGTGTCCCACATTATAACCTGCAGCTTCATATAGAGAAGTTGCAGCGTTCATGCAGCTTATACTTGTATTTGGCATTTTTGATGTGCATTTTATAAAACGATGATGTTTCTCTATTAAACCTCTCTGCATAAAATGGGCTCATTTTTGTTTATTCACGACATTTATATCTTTCTTTTTCTCCATTGTTTTTAAGGCAGCGTAGAGTTCTCCATCCATTTAATTTTTTTTATTATGATTGTTAATTTACTAATTGCCTTCTTTTACACAGTTGTCTCAAGGCTATGTACAAAGAAAACCCTGGGGGTGAGTGGGGAGGAAACCCAGCAGTTAAATACTGCCGGTTCATTTAAAACCAAAACAATACAAAATGGACACTGGGGGTGGGGTGGGGAAAGGGTGAAGGGACATGATAGAGGTGTTTGGTGCAGAGAAAATGGAGAAAGAGATTTTTCTCCCTCTCTTATAGTACAGTGGATGCTTGGGTTGCAAATGTGATCCGTGCGGGATGCACGTTCGTAATCCGCAGTGTTCGCAACCCGCTTCTGCGCATGCGCAAAGCGCAATTTAGTGCTTCTGCACATGCACAACTGCCGAAACCCGGAAGTAACCCATTCTGGTACTTCCGGGTTTCGGCGGTCCACAACCTGAAAAGACACAACCTGAAGCGGCTGTAACCCGAGGTATGCCTGTACCAGAACCTGGGGCCATCCAACAAACCTGGACAGGTAAAAGAAGATAACTCCTTCACAGAGTATGTGAAATTCCTTCCCACAAGATGTAGTGATGACCCACCAACCTTGGATGCCTTTAAAAGGGGTTTGGGGAAAAGAAGCTGCTGTTTAATTGTGAAAGGAGAACGGGAGAAGAAACGACAAGAGATGAGTAGAAATATACATGGGGTGAGAAGGGGGGAAATACAGAGCACTTGCCCACTCAGAGCCTCCAGATCAAAAATCTTTTGGACAACTTCCGGGAGAAGGCTGTCAGATAGCTTATAGCCATGATGGCTGTGCTCTTGCCTCCACAGCTGGAGGCAGAAATGCTTCTGGCTACCGGTTGCTAGAAACCACTAGAGAGGAGAATGCTGTTGTGCACTTGCCCTTTTTGTGGGTTTCCCACAGTGTGGTGTAGTGGTTAAGAGCGGTGGACTCGTAATCTGGTGAACCAGGTTCGCTTCCCCGCTCCTCCACCTGCAGCTGCTGGGTGACCTTGGGCCAGTCACATTTCTGTGAAGTCTCTCAGCCCCACTCACCTCACAGAGTGTTTGTTGTGGGGGAGGAAGGGAAAGGAGAATGTTAGCCGCTTGGAGACTCCTTAAAGGGTAGTGAAAGGTGAGATATCAAGTCCAAACTCTTCTTCTTCATCATCTTCATCTGGTGAGAACAGGACGTTGGGCAAGATGGGTGACTGGCCTGATCCAGCAAGATCTCCTTAGGTTTTGTCCACTCACCCTTTTTTGCAGTCACTTCCACACTTGCACACACCCAGCTTAACCCAGATTATCTGTTTCTGCTATGTGCGTGTGTGTTTGTTTTGAGTTCCATGGAAAAGGTAGATCTGGATTAAATGGGAAAATAATACGAGACTGAATTTTGAGCATAACAACATGCGGCCACTTCTCAAAACTTCCTTGCATGAGCGGTAGCGAGTCCACAATAAGGTGCCATTTGAACATGCTCACAGTTGTTTTTTCAAGACCGTCTCTTCTCCACCCCCTATCCTTTCTCCCCAGTGTCCCAGCCTGCCTGCCTGCCTCATCCAGACACGTTAAAGTGAAAAAGTGAGAGGAGTTTGCACAAAAGCAGGTTTTCAACCAAACTCCATCGTAACCAACTGACTTTGAATACAGTGCTTATGCATTGCCTTTTTATGCCACCTTTTCTCCAAGGAGCTCTGGGTAATATACAGGATTGCTCCCCCCCTTTCATTTAATCCCTGGAACAACCCTATAGTAAGCTGAGAGGCAGTGATTGGTCACCCAGTGAGCTTCATGTCCGAGTAGGGATTCAAACCCTCTCCCAGGTCCTAGTCTGATGCTCTAAACCACTACACCACAGAGGTAAGATATCTGATGTATTTTGCACAAACGAGCAAGGTTTTCAGAGTTAATTAGTTAAAGGCCCTTTCGGCTAAAGCAGAAACAATGTCCTCATTTGCACCAAAATGCTAAGCTTAGCATCCCTGCAATTTTCCAGAGAGCAGATTGCAGATCCCTTGCTCTTCCCCAGTCCGTGGTTTAGCTCTCTCCCCAAATCGCTGTCTGTGATTTACAGTTTGAGGTCTGTGGGAGAGCATCTTAATTCTATGATGTGGCCGACCCATACAACCTTTAGCGTGCAAAGGAAGCACGCCATCCCATTAAGAGTCTCATGAAAGTCTTGCTTCAAACACCGGGATCCCTGACTTGTGTGTGTACATGTTTTCTTTTCCATGTTTGCTGCAGAAATGCTCTGCAGACAGCTGTACTGGCCCTAAAACTGGTCATGTAGCTGCCTTGCACCCTTGGGGACGAAATGCATTCAGCACCCGCTCTTAACTGTAATGTGTCCAGTAGCCCTTTAGTCATTATGCACCATGGATGGTTATCTTATTACCTCTGTAGCTCAGGGGCAGAGCATCAGAGACAGAAGGTCCCTTGATTAATCTCCCAGCATCTCCAGTAGGGCTGGGAGACGTTCTTGTCTACACTGACTGGCAGCTGCTTTCCAGGAACTCAGACAATATTGAGCTAGGTGGACAACTGGCCTATGTTTTGCCAGGAGAAGTGGATAGGGAAGGATGCGGATTTGCCTGAACTGGTGAGGCCAGTGATCTGCTGTGATGGGTTATAGCAACTTTGCACATACTAGGTTGTCAAGAGGATGCTCCAGACATCATGTAAACATACCCATGGGCAAGCATTAAAATAAAGCCTCTTCCAGCCTTGCAAATAAGCCTATAGAAAATAAATAAAGTTCATTAGTTAGTTACTAGGCCACTTACACTCATTTGTTAGCAATATCTGTTCTTGAAAGTGACAGACATACATTCATATCCCATCTTTCTTCTGTCTAGGAAACCCATGTGGTTCCCATGTGGTCTCCCATTCAGGCACAGACCAGATCCAGACCTGCTTAGCTTTAGCAAAATGGTAGCTTCATGTACCCTCAGACCATAACCACCATGTTTGTAAGCTTCCCTATCCTGGTGGTTGGAGATGGTGTCTGCCTGCATCACCTGTGGCCCTCCAGATCTTGCTAGGGCTACAACCTCTGTCATCTCTGACCATTGGCCACAGTGGCTGGGGCTGGTGGGAGCTTGAGTCCCACAGCATCTGGGGAACCATAGATGCCCCACTGCTGCAGCACAAGTCGGTCACGGTGTCATCTGCCAAACCCATATGAAAGGGCAGTCATTGCATGATCAGCAGGTGACTCAGAGACTCATTGGCTTCCCAGCCAATGGATTTAAAAGCTAGTGGTTAAGACCAGGGAAAACTGAGTTCAAATCCCTGCTCGGTCTTGAAGCACACTTGGTAAGCTTGGGCCGGTGGCTCTTCTGGGCATAGCCTACCTCACAGGGTTGTTGTGAAGATAAAAAGGGGAGGGAATAGCCATTGTACAGAGCCCCGAGCTCTTGGAGGAAGGGTGGGCTTTAAAATATTATAAATGAAATCATAGTTATTCGGAGAACTGATCCCGCGGGGTTATTGCTGCCCCCTAGTTTTTGTAGATTTGGTCTGCGAGAGATTCAGGCCACTTGTTCATGTTGCCCCCCACATCACCCCCCCCCAAATAAGCACTGTGTTAAGTGTGTTTGTGCAGAATAGCAACCTGCTCCTGCCCTTTCCCCATGGCAGGCAATTGCCCTCCCTCTTGTGGTGGGTGGCATTTTGGGGTGGGTGGGGGGGTGAGTAACAGCTCTCCCCCTTCTCTAGTGGAAAGGAGGTTGCAGCTGAGATAATGGAAAGTTAATTTGCCGGGCTATGTACCATTATCACATGCTCATCCTAATTCCATCTACACAGATCTCGGTGCCAGGACTGGAAAGGAATTGGGGGCTGGCGTCTGCTGGGCAGCCCTCCCCACCTCTTCTCTCCCCTTCATCCCCCCCCCTTCTCCTCCACACTCCCTCCATGCAGCAGGGAAGGGATTGGCTGCCTCTGTCCAAAATGGGCTGCCTTTCCTTTTTTAGATGTTAGTCGAGCTGTGAATTCCTTGATTTTGGCAGAGTGTCAGGTCAGGAGCCTGGAGGAGCACATGGGAGCTCCAGACCCGCCAATCTGCATGGGGTGGGCAGAGCACAGACATCGCACAAAACCCATTAACCCTTTCCCGGGCGTGGAAGGTGCAGGCATGCTGACCCGCAGGGACCAGGAGCAGACCACTCCCAAGGGTTAGTTTCCACCATTCCAGTTAAGCAGTCTTTAAAGGTCAAGAACTTTATATACGTATTTCTCTCTCTCTTTTAAATTAAAAACAAACAAACCCAGTTCCCGGCATTCTGTCACATTTTAGCATGACCAAGAATCCAAGCCAGAATGTGGACGCAAGAAGGCTAAGATTCTCAAGGGCTAGAATCTCCCAGGGAGTAGTAAGATCTCACGTATCACCAAATGTTTGCCGTTTGCTCAAGACGTGGAACAGTGAGATGCAGTGATTCTCCCTACGCGCTGCTGCTCTTCCGCTGATACGGGAGTCAAATGGATTTTACTTCAGCTAAGCATGTTTTCTTGGAAGTAGGAGCACCATTTTGTGGCATAAGACGGCAACATGCTTTGAAAGGTGGAAAATCAGGCAATGAGCATCTGCAGCTATGTAAATACCCGTTGGCTGGCTGCCCCCCCCCCCCGATATAATACAGTGGTACCTCGGGTTACATATGCTTCAGGTTACATACGCTTCAGGTTACAGACTCCGCTAACCCAGAAATATTACCTCAGGTTAAGAACTTTGCTTCAGGATGAGAACAGAAATCATACTCCGGTGGCGCGGCGGCAGCGGGAGGCCCCATTAGCTAAAGAGGTGCTTCAAGTTAAGAACAGTTTCGGGTTAAGAACAGACCTCTGGAACGAATTAAGTACTTAACCCGAGGTACCACTGTATGTTCTTAAAAATAAAAGGAAAGAGAGGATGCTCTGAGGTACCAGCCCAGGCACTGACACTGAGCCTGTTTGCTGCTTTTTCTATTGTGTGTTACCTTCTGGGTGGCTGTTTGGGGTTTCCTTATTCTATGACGTCCAGGACTTCAGCCCTGAGAGACAGCTCTCGTTGTACCGCTGACAGTTTTCTTCCGCAAAAACCAGAGTCGAGCGTTAACATGGGTGAGCCTCCACAAGTTTAGTTCCATTTTAAAATAGCAGTAGAGCATCTCTTTTGTTTACAGAAGGTCCCAAGTACAATCCTTTAGCATCTACGGACTGGGAACTTCTCCCATCTGGAACTCTAGAGAGCAAGTGCCAGTCAGTCCTGAGCTCGATGGACCAGTCGTCTGACTCACTTTTCCTACATTCCTATGTAAGAACCAGGATTTGGCCCAGTGCCCGGAACCAAGTTGTGTTTTGAGCCTGGCAGTGTTCCTATAGGGCTGGCGCTTTGACAGGAAAGGCCCGGCTCCTAGCGGTAGGTAAATATGTATCACCATCAGATGTGTCTGTCTCCCTGCCGTGAGGAGCTTACAATTGCAGGTGGGTGGGGAGCTTAACACGGAGTGGGGACACAACAGGAAAAGAACGGAAGTGCAGCCAATGGCAAACAGGAAAACAATGGTTTCTCTTGCGTGTGCTTATGCTTCCAGGATTTGAAGGGAGTAAGAGAGGTGGCGTGCTGGCTGCTCTGAGAGGCAATTTCAAGCATCTGGGGCGGCAGGGGAGAAGGACTAGAGTCCTCTCAGGTGTTAAGAGGCTGGAGGAGCGAAATTCAGAGGCAGTGGGGTAGTGGGAATTGTAAAGAGGAGTCAACTCTGTAGAGGGCTGACAAACTTGGGCTGGAAGTGGATACTGTTGGAGGCTGAAGAGGGAGAAGCATGTAATCGGAACTGTGAGGGACTTTGGCAGCAGATGAGCGCTAGACTGATGCAACAGGACCAAGGTGAGAGGACGGCAGACCAGCGTGGAGAAGAGCTGCAGTAGTCTCAGTGAAAGATGGCCAGGGCATGGACCAGACCTTTTGTCAAGGGGAAGGAGAAGGAGGGCTGCTTTTTTGCAGTGCTGTGATGGGAGAAGCGGCCTGACAGTGGCTGCAGGTCAAATGTGGGGAGCAAAGGAATAGATGTGTGTCAAAGATAAAGAAAGGCCATTTAAATAAACATTCACATTACAGTGGTAGCTCGGGTTACATACGCTTCAAGTTACAGACTCTGCTAACACAGAAATAGTGCTTCGGGTTAAGAACTTTGCTTCAGGGTGAGAACAGAAATCGTGTTCCGGCGGCGTGGCAGCAGCAGCAGGAGGCCCCATTAGCTAAAGTGGTGCTTCAGGTTAAGAACAGTTTCAGGTTAAGTACGGACCTCCGGAACGAATTAAGTACTTAACCTGAGGTACCACTGTATCAGCATCAAAAAATGTTTAGAAGATAGTGAAATAGGATGGTGTATTCACTTTTATTTTTATTTTTAGTTTTGATGTTATGTTATTAATAACTTTTTCTGTTGAGAGATAGCAAAGTGGGTGAAAATAGAAACAAACCAGAAGCGCAAGTTGGGGGAAGTCTTGGAGGGGAGGGAGGGAGGAATATATAGTAAATGTTAAGAATTTGAGATGTATGCAATGAATGAAAAAGAAAAATGAATTAATTTTTGTTAAAAAAAAGATAAAGAAAGGCCTTTTCAACCGGGTGGCTGATAACACAATGATCAGGCTTATGCAGAGAGGAGGGCTTGGGTAGAAAAATGAGAAGTTTGATCTCAGTTTGATGTCCACTGGACATTTCTGTCTCAGTGGATCCAATTTTTGGACTTTGTGCTGGGGTGTGTGTGTGTGTGTGTGTGTATTTGTGTGTCAGAGAGAGAGATTGATTGATTGATTGATTGATTGATTGATTCATCCATCGCTTAGCAGAAATACTCAACTGGCCTCTTCCTTGGCTGCAGATTTCTGGCTCATGTCGCAGATCAAAACAAACACCCACATCCTTCCCTCCTTCCTTCCAGCAGCCCAAAGGAGGCTCCAGATAAATTAGAACAGAGCTGAATGTTTCGACGAAAACATTCAGCCCCGGGGACTGTTCTCTGCCACGTTCGGCACTGGGCAGTTTGTACGGCTGGAGCAGCAGGGTTCACACGGAGGTTGGTTGCGGCAATTCTGATTTTTCTGGCGTTGCGCCTGTTCTGAACGTGAGTTGCCCTTCTCTTGCAGGACTCGCTGAAGCCTGCATTCACCGTCACCAACCTGCCAGGGACGACGTCGACCATCCAGACAGCGCCCACCACCTCCACCTCCATGCAGGTCAGCAGCGGCCCCTCGTTCCCCATCACCAACTACCTATCGCCAGTCTCTGCCAGTGTCAGCCCCAACACGGTAACCAGTGCCAACGGGACGGTGCTGAAAACCACGGGAACCAGTGCAGTGGCCTCCGGAGGGCTAATGCAGATACCCACCGGCTTCACCCTCATGTCAGGTCAGTTTCCCTCTTGCCGACTGAGGCACTTTCCTGCTTTTTCCCTGTGGAACCCTCAAGTATTTAGCCTCAAGCTCCCTCTTTTGCTCCGGAGAGGCTGGAATAGGAAGGCTGGCGCTGTGCTCTCTTGAATGTAATTGGTTCAGGAGGGAGAGTGTGGCTTTGAGGCCTAGCTGTGAGGTGAAGCCTGGAAGCCGGTCAGATTCCGTGGCTGCAAATTCGCCACCCCGTGGCTCCTGTGGGGAAGAGGAGAGCTTCTCAAGGACCTCTGCCATGACTGTTCCTCTTTTTGTGTGTGGCACACCTGGTTGTGAGAATTGTAGGGTTCGGAGCTGGGATGTGGAGCCTTCCCTCCTCTTCCTCCCAACAAGGGCCTGTGATAATAGATAATAACAACCGGGAGGAAACTCGGCCTAAGCTAAAAATTTAAATAAAAATTTAAAAAAGCGAGCCGGCCCCTGATTTTTTTAAAGAAGGCTTTATTTTTTTCTCCCTCCTTCCGGCAGGTGCTCCACTCCCTCCCGGGACCCCTACCATTCCTCTCACTCAGTTGCAGCCGCACTCCCTTGCCCTCTGCAGCCAGCAGGGCCAGGCGGCCGCTGCAGCCACACCTGGACAGGGGCAGCAGGCACAGCAGACAGTCTTCCGATTTCCAGCCTCCGCCGGAGGGCAGTTTGTGTCCCTGACAGGTCAGCAGCGCTCACTTCTCCCCTTGCTTGTGGGAGGTGGGTGAAGGGTGCACACTTTCAGGGAAGCCTCTCCCCCTGCGCCTCAGAAAATATAGGTCCAGTGGGAGCAGGCTGAAGGCTCGTCTAGTCCAGCGCCTGGTTTTCCAGGTATGCCAGCGGGAAGCCCACCGGAAAGCAGGATTATGAAGGCAATGGCCTCCTTGATGCAGCTGTTCCCCACTGGTGGCTGGTGGTATTCAGAGGCGTGGTACTTCTGATCTTGGCGGGCTAGCACATAGCTACCGTCAATAGTCTTACCCACCACGAATTTGCTAATCCCCTTTAAAAGCCGTCCAAGTTGGCAGCCATCTCTTATGGCAGGCAATTCTAGAACTGGAGCTATTTGCCGTGGGAAGTGCTTCCTTTATCTGTCCCAAACCTCCCAGCATTCAGCTTCTTTGGTTATTGCTGTTCTTATTTTTATTACAGTTTATTAATTGCCTTCTGAGCCAATGTTCTCAAGGCTCCAATGTTCTCAAAGCTAATTCAAACTGTTTGGACACAAAAGTCAGGTTGTGTGTAGGAGGCCCTGTACCCATCGCATCCTCCTCTGAATGTTTATTTGGACTACAAATCCCATCAGCCCCAGCCGGCGTGGCCAGTAATCAGGGATGATGGGAGTTGTAGTCCAGCAAAGATCAGGGGCACCTCGCTAGCTGTGCCTTCCCTGTTTGAATGTGGGCACTCTACTTCTGCTAGTATGATTATAAGGAAAGGAAAGCTGATGGGGGAGCGTGTTCGCTTGCCTGACGTGTTGGTCCCCCACTTGATGAATGAAATCTCCTGCCTCCTGAAGCATGGTTATCTCTTGGTACGTTCCTCTGTTGCCACAGTTTCGTCTTTTAGGGGCTGCCGCTGCTGTGGAAGCACAGACTCTGCTTTGCACTGTTTCATTATGCAGTTGATTAGTGGCAGGGTGGGGCAAGGGGAGAGACGTCTCCATGGCAACACGGGAGGAGGTAGACAATACCAGTGGAGGGAGGGGCTTCTGGCCCCACCGACCTTGGCTGTGATTGATGAAATGGAAAATGGTGAATGCTTACTTAGCGGGGAAGAGGACCTGTGGCAGTTGCTGTGATGGAAAGTAGCATCTTCACTGGAAGTTTGGACCCTGCAAATTGTCTGGGGGAAGACAGGGAGCCGGGAAGCCACCTTGCTGGAATCGTGCTGGAACTCATTTGGACGTCCTTGAGGCCCGTGCAGCTGTAGGAATAATAAACAGCACTTCAGTCTTGATGCAACAAGCCATTAGCAGTAAAACTGTTGTAATGCTCTCAGGCTGGCCAGCTCTTGTCTTATCCTTACAAAGGGCTTGAGTTCCTTAAAAGCCTAAAATCATATGCTGGAATTCTGCTGCAGAACATCCAACTTTCCTCGAGCAAGTTTGCTGGGTTAGTGGTGAGGAGTACGCATATATGTGGCGAGGGAAGGTTTAAGGACGTATTTAAAGGACCTTTCAGATCACTTTGCATGAACAATATGCTGAGCAGTGTATTGAGATTTGAAGATGGCTATCACATCTCCTCTCAGTCTCGCCTTTTCCAGGCTAAACATTCCCAGCTCCTTCAAACGCTCCTCATAAGCCTTGCTTGGGATGATTCCAACTAAAATGTTCCATCAATGCAAGGATTCCTGCTTCCGCAACAGAACTCCTCCCCACCCCATCATGAGCAGCCAGCGCCCTACCCAAATTGCGCTTGTTGTAAACAAAATCTGCCCTTATTCCCTTATGGGGTACACAAGAGCCCTTATAGAGTCCTTTGTAGCTTCTCCATCGGTAGGAGAAAATAACAGGGGCCAACCAGAGAATATTGAGAAGCAAAGCAGCTAGTAAGCCTGATCTTTATTAAACTTTTGCAACAGGGTGCTCCCCCACACGCAGGAGAGAGGAGGAAGACCCAGAACAAAGGTGTGCCCGCCCTTATATAGACATTTTAAATTGCCCACCTTGGAGTCCAAGACCACCCCCCAGATACATCATACCTACATCACAGAAAAGGCTGTCTACAACAGAAATCTGAGTGCATTGTTTTTATCCTGTCTGCCAGGTTACCTGTTAATGGTCACTTGACTGGCCATCCTTTTGTAATGATCATACTTAATTCCTGAGGCAGGTCACAGGCTCACGCTATTCACACCTTAAATGTGTCCTTAAGGCAGGATTTGTGAGGACAGAGATAATGGGGAGGCGCATTTTCTTTGAAGTTGTAGAGCAGGGATAGGCAACCTAAGGTTTGGGGGCCGGATGCGACTCAATTGCCTTCTCAACCCAGCCCACAGATGGTCCAGGAATCAGTGTGTTTTACATGAGTAATAATAATAATAATAATAATAATAATAATAATAATACCTTTATTGTCATTGTACAACCTGTGCAATGTGTCCTTTTATTTAAAATGCATCTCTGGGTTATTTGTGGGGCTTGCCTAGTGTTTTTACATGAGTAGAATGTGTGCTTTTATTTAAAATGCATCTCTGGGTTATTTGTGGGGCATAGGAATCTGTTCATTCCCCCCCAATATAGTCCGCCCCCCCCATGGTCTGAGGGACAGTGGACCAGCCCACGGCTGAAAAAGGTTGCTGACCCCTGTTGTAGAGAAATATCTGAGGTGACTGAAAGAGTCAAAATGGCTTTAGGACTTTTCCTATGGGTTTCAGACATGTGGTTTATATATATATGTACGTGTTTGCTTAGTACATTTATGAACATTTATTATACATATAAGACCTTAAAAATTTTATTACACGCTAGAGGGTTGGGTGAATCCCCAGAACCAGAAATGAGTTCCTGCAGGTTCCTGCTGCAAAAAAAAAAAAGCCCTGGTTTTTGTTATGTGGGTGTTTTCAATCTGTATGGCTGTTTTAAAATGCATGAAAGTAATAAAGGTAAAGGGACCCCTGACCATTAGGTCCAGTTGTGACCAACTCTGGGGTTGCGGCACTCATCTCGCTTTATTGGCCGAAGGAGCTGGCGTACAGCTTCCGGGTCATGTGGCCAGCATGTCCAAGCCTCTTCTGGCGAACCAGAGCAGCGCACAGAAACACCGTTTACCTTCCCACCGGAGCGGTACCTATTTATCTACTTGCACTTTGATGTGCTTTCGAACTGCTAGGTTGGCAGGAGCTGGGACCAAGCAACAGGAGCTCACCCCGTCGCGGGGATTTGAACTGCCAACCTTCTGACCGGCAAGTCCTAGGCTCTGTGGTTTAACCCACAGCACCATCCATGTCCCATGAACGTAATGGTCGGGCACTAATTGATTTCCTTCTCTGTGTGCCTTTTTGAGGAGGAATGAACCCTAACAATAACACGCATGCACTGCTAGTGATTTGGGGAGGTGGGATTTAGTTCTCGGCTGTGCGTACTCATGGAGGATCAGGCTGTCAGCGAGTCACGATGGCTGTCAAAGGCAGTTGCCAAGAACATTCCTGCATTGCAGTGGGTTGGACTAGATGACCCACGGGGTCCCTTCTATGAGCGGGAGAGGGCTATTGCGTTCATATCATCCTTATGGGCTTCCCATAGGCATGTGGCTGGCTGCCGAGAGAACAGAATGCTAGACCAGATAGACCTTTGGTTTTATCCAGTGAGGGCTTTTCTAACGTTCTTACCAAGCATGAGAACTGGGAGGCTGGCAGGATGGGGTAGGTTTCCTTCCTTTCCTTTTGCTGAGTCTTTGGTATGGGAATGCTGATTTGTGGTTGGTGTCTGGGTTTCCTTGCCACTGGTTTGACTGGTGGTTTTCAATAGTCCCACCATTAGAGGCCCGTTAAAGAGGAAGGTCCGTAGCTCAGTGACAAGAGCATCTGTTTTGCATGCAGAAGGTCCTGGGTTCAATCCCCAGCATCTCCGGGTAGGGCTGGTAATGTTTGAAACCCAGGACAGCTGCTGCCTGCCTGTGTGGACAATACTGAGCTATTATTATTATTATTATTATTATTATTATTATTATTATTATTATCATCATCATCATCATTTGTTAAATGTATATGCCGCCATTCATCAAAAGCTCTCAGGGTGGTCCTACAGAATAAAATACAAGTAAATAATTAAACCAAAACAACAAAACAGTAACACCCCCTTCCCACAGATACATTTAAAAGGCAGTAGGATATTAATCAGCCAAAGACTGTCAGTGAACATATTTATTTGCATTACTTAGTGCTTTAAAACTACTGGTGCAGCCCAGGACGGCAAAACAAGGCCAATATTCCGGAAATCCTTGTCTAGACTCTGTGAAAGGATTTTGTGGAACTGTAACAACCTTACATGTGGATTGTTTGGACTTTATGAACAGACAGGTGGAATAGACACCATTACACGGATGGACCTTATGCATGAACTGACTAGAGAATGATCTGATCTGCTGGGTCTTCTGCTTTGTTCGTTTGTTGAACTTTATGAGTCATTTCTGTTGAAATTTACAGTTTGATACAATGAATAGTATACCTTAATTATCTAAGAACACAGCCAGTTACGTCTCGTGTGATTATTGAATATGTCAGTGAACATAAGGCAGCTTCGGGTATTCCAGGGCATGATCATCCCTCTGCTGCAACGCATCACAGGTTAGCTTTTGCCTGTAAGAGTTCAGGTGCCCTGTTGCTTAATATGGAATCCCAGCTTGCCCATGATTTGTATTTGCTTCTATCTTGCCTTTCTTGGATGTATTTATTTTTCTTACTATTTCTGTGGAGATCTGGATACCGCAGGCCCCTGGGCGGCTGTGCCGGGACCCCACTCAACTGCCCCAGTTGCAAAAGCCTTGGAAGAGGCAGAAGGGAGTAGTGGTAGGAGAGAGGAAAAGAGCCAGCCCCAGAGGACGGGGAAGGAGATTCGCCAGGAGTCAGTGGAGAATCTGGGAAACCTGCAGTCAGGCTTGTCTTCTGCCAGTTGAAGAGAGTGCTTAGCCAGCGGAGAGGGGAAATCTATCTGCTGAGGGAAAAGCAAAAGTATCGTTGGCTGCCTTTAGAGGGCACTCCTGTTTAGCATTAGAATAAGTGGAGGCCTCTGGGCGCAAGCAAAGCCAAACGGGATAAGACAACAGGCCGGGCCTTGTCTGCATTGTATATAGTTAAACCAGTACTGCGTCACTTTAAACAGTCATGGCTTCCCCCAAAGAATCCTGGGAAATGCAGTTTAAGGGTTGTTTAGGAAACCTCTGTTCTCCTCATAGAGCTACCATTTCCAGAGTTCCTTGCAAAGTCAAGTTGATTGTTAACCCACTCTGAGAACTGCCTGAGAGATGTTAGGCGACCCTGGTTCTCCTTGTCCCTAAACCAGCAGAGGTATTTTTGCTGTGGCGGTTTTTACAGAATTGTAAACCTTGCCACAGCCAAGAAACCATTGAAGTGGTGTGCCATGAGACAAAATGAGATAAAATATGAAAACAATAGCACTGTTTCTGTTGCTGTATGATTAATATTCCATCAAATCACCAGATCAAACTTTCTAACACAAAAAAGCTTCTGTAGCTGCCTAAACATCAAGATGACAGGTTCCTGCCTCTGATTTTGGCTTGGAAATGACTGCAGACAGAGTCCTGCTCTTCTGAAAGGTGAAAAAGTGTGTCAGGGCTTGTACTCTGATTAGGCTGACTGAACAGAGGAGAGTTTACAATTTTGGTTCTGCATTTCAGCTCAGAAGTTGAAAATGATGGGAGCTGTAGTCCTGCAGCATCTGGGAGGCCTCCTTGACCCCACCCCAACCCCCGAGCTCTCCAAACTTTTCATATTGGTGACACACATTTTAGATATGCATCATTTCACAACATGATAATTCAGTTTGACTAGCAAACCGGAGGTTAAAGTCACCCTTTTCCAGCCCCCGGCGGAGCGTGGGGAGTGTTTGCGTGACGCACCTACACACTGCAGCTGGCACACTTAACATGTCGTGACACAACATTTGGAAAATTCTGTCCTATCAAGAAGAAGGGCGAGTGCCGCCACCACTGTACAGTGGTGCCCCGCAAGACGAATGCCTCGCAAGACGGAAAACCCGCTAGACGAAAGGGTTTTCCATTTTTGAGCTGCTTCGCAAGACGATTTTCCCTATGGGCTTGCTTTGCAAGACGAAAACGTCTTGCGAGTGTTCCAATTTTTCCCCGCTCCCCCCTTTTTCTAAGCCGCTAAGCCGCTAATAGCCTTTTAGCCGCTAATCCGCTAAGCCTTTAATAGCCGCTAATAGCGCTAATCCGCTAAGCCGCTAATAGGGTTGCTTCGCAAGACGAAAAAACGGCTAGACAAAGAGACTCGCGGAACGGATTAATTTCGTCTTGCGAGGTACCACTGTACCAATGAGACACAGCACAAATGCTCTCCCCAGTCCTGAGAAAACTCCTTAATCTCTCAGAAAAAAACATTTATGGACAACAGCGGGTTGGATTTTGTTAGCCCCCAAGTAGAGGGTGAGTGAGGTCCCTGGTGAGGAGGGCTGGCAATTTAAGATGGTAGAATATGCAGAGTTAGCAGGTCTAGCATGTAGAATAAGAGAGCAAGAAGAACAGGTCTTTAAAGAGGAGTGGAAATTTTTTGTTGAGAATGTGGGAAATTATTGAAAATGCCAGCAAGTACTGAGGTAAATTCAACAGTGCAACATATTTAAAAGGCATGTAAAAATTGGGTGGGGGGGACTAATGCAAGAATATGGAGGGGATATGCAAGAATATGCAGGAATTATGGGATAATTAAAAGAATGTTGGAAGGGGAAGGAGGGAAGTCGTTGAATGTATGGGTATAATGAAAGGTTTTATTTTATTCTTTGGTAGGTTTACAAAAAGAAAAGTGCACATCAATAAATAAATTTTAGAAAGGAGCAAGGTTAGAAGCAGATGCACAAAGCATTTATTTTTTTTAAGCAATGCTCCTTTTTTCTGCCCTGCACTTGTCTGCACCTCAGAGCCAATGTGTCAGGCAAGATGGGCGGCATCTCCTCCTCCTTGCCCGCTTTCCAGCAGCCACTACAAGCTGCTCAAGGGAGCAGAGGCAACGGGAGGCTCCCTTGCCACTGCTGCCCCTTCTCAGGACAAGCGCTAGCCTCCTTGAGCTTGGCTGTGGCATCACTTGTGGGGGAAATAGAGACATTCCAGGATCAAATCTGAAGCACTGATTTTCCAGCACTGTCCCTGGAAAACAGGGACACATTTGGAGGGTATGCAGCCTGTAGCCTCCACAGACACACTGGGCCAACTGCTACTGTGCCCGCTCTGCCCCATATATTTTAGCGTTTGCAGAAAATATGTGTTGATGCTCGGCCTACCACGTGGCAGGACGGCCTGCTTCCCTATGTGGTTGGAGCTGTCGTGTGGAAAGGGGTCAGCTTGTTTCTGCCGTAAGACAAGGTTGCAGTTGTGGTTGGAGGCGCAGAGCATTTTGCTCGCTCGCGGTAGTGCGCCCTGGGGACTGATAACTTAGTCGCTGTAATAGATTGAACTGGGAAAAGGAGAACGCCGCCGAGCCGGTTATATCTTCAAAGTGGTGTAATTAATCGGATTAGGCTAATCTGGAGAAGACCACAAGGAAAGAACCTGGCGATTGGGCAGAATAATGGCGTATGAAATTCGGCTCTTGCTGAGGCGATTTATGCAGTCGGCTGGGGTGAGGGCACACCGCTCGGAAACTTGCTTTCGCTTTGGCCCGTAGGAACTCCAGTTTGCATTGCGACACCTTCCGTGGAACTGCCCTCTGATTCTTGGTTGTGTAATCGTTTCCTGTGAATTTAGAAGCAGCTACTCTGTGCTTGACAAAACCCATTGCATGTTTCTCCCCCACCCCACCCCCCAGTCTCCATTCGGTTCAGGCCGTGGACCGTTGAGTCTGAAGTCAGCCTGCAACTTTGAAGCCAAGTGTCAGTGCAAAAGCAAGTCCTTATTTCTATACAGAATAGTGTGGGCGGGAAAACAACCTCTTTCAGCTCTGGCGGGCAACTTGTGGCAGGCATGTTGCAGCCTTCATTTTACCCTTCTCCCAAGCAAGAAGAGAGAGAGAATGAATGAACGGTGGGAGAAAGAAGGGGTGCCCTGTACACTTTTTGCTTTGCCCCAACAGCCACAGTGGACACACTGCATCCATACCACGTTCCCCCCTCTCCCTAGCGAAATGCAGCCCCCAGCCTCAAAAAGATTGTTCACGCCCGACTTCCAGCTCTTTCAGTGATATGCTGTCCTATAAACGCTCCTTTTGTGCTCTCAGACATCTTGTAGGAAGCCTCCTTATGATTTTCTGTTTTTAAAAAAAAATAAAATAAAGAAATGGGAGAGAGGATCAGATAGAACAGTTTACTACCTTTCACCTTTCCGTTGAAAGCGGTACTGCTGTCTCTGGAGGCTACTTGCCGATTGGGTAGTGCTGGCATAGGAAGACTGGAGCTGGATGGAAGACTTGGCTTAAAATAGGTTGAAAACACACACACACACACACACACACACACACACACACACACAGGCATCATGAAGTCCACAAAGCTGAACGATGGAAGACCTGTATGTCCTTCCCAATGTGCCCGGTTGAAAAGAGCAAATGTCCACACAGGTCATGCTGAAATGACAATAGCCAGCTGAATGCTTTTTCTAGAAATTTTAGGCCGGTCGCCTTTTTCCCTTGGCCTCCCGCTGCTCGGTTTGTGTGCACAAGAGTTTCAAGTTGCTGTGTAGATCAGCAGAATCTTCTTGGTTAGGGTAGTATGCATAAATATTTCTTAAGATATAAACATCCTGTATACCGCGTGGGGTGGGAGTGCCGATGGGGAAATAAGACAAGCTGGAACGTAGCAGATCATTGTATGAGTAGAAACCTGCTCTGTGCCCCCTCTCACTGTTCAACATGGATTGCTTGTGTGTCTGTGTTTTCAGACATTCCTGCCTCCCTGACCTAGGAAGTAGTCCCGCTTGCACAAGGACTTCTGTTTGTGCTGTCAAACTTTCCCTCCTCCTTCTCTCCTCCCTGCGACCCCTACAGATCCACTGCAGAGGGGTAGGGGAGCCCCCAGAACAGATTTGGAGGGCACATGGTGGGGAGAGGGGCTGCAGTGGAAGTCCTTGCACAAACAGGATGACAGTTCTTTGTATGTGACACTCCCCCCCCCCCCCAATACAACACAGGTGTTGCTTTAATCCGGGGCAAAGATGATCTGAGTGCTTTCTTCATAGAAATAATAGAATCACAGAGTTGAAAAGGGATCGCAGGGGGTCATCTAGTCCAACTCCCTGCAATACAGGAATCTTTTTGCCCCGTGTGGGGCTCAAACCCAAGACCCTGAGGTTCAGAGTCCCATGCTCTGCAAACTGAGCTATCCTAGCTGCTTCGTGTTTATTGCATGTGGCCTGTGTGTCATGAGCCCCATGGAAGATTCTTGGCAGGGTGAAGAGGAATGGGATGGAAGTGCTGAGCTCTGATGCATGAGAGGGATGCGTAGTTGTTTCTGAATATCCCCTTCCCCGCCTCCTGATACTGCTGTTTCTGCAGCAACCAGGGAGGCACGTGGGCCTGGACCGGCTGGGTAGAGCTCACCTTTGTCTCCAAGGAGCTGCTGCCAGATGCTCAGGGTCTAACAGACCCAGCTTACTCTCAGGAGTGCGCTGCTTGCTTGCCTAACCCCATTGCTTGGGACCCCAAATGTGTGAATCACTGGTCCACCCTTCTCTTCAGAAGGAAAGTGTGTGTGTGGGGGGGTGTCCAATGCCTTGGCGTGTGCCAGTCTGGACTTCTCCTGCGACTAATTGCTGTAGGTCATGGCATCATTAAAGGTAAAGGGACCCCTGACCATTAGGTCCAGTTGTGGCTGGCTCTGGGGTTGTGGTGTTCATCTCGCTTTATTGGCCGAGGGAGCCGACGTACAGCTTCCAGGTCTTGTGGCCAGCATGACTAAGCTGCTTCTGGCGAACCAGAGCAGCGCACGGAAATGCCATTTACCTTCCCCCCGGAAGTTGCAGGAGCAGGGACCGAGCAATGGGAGCTCACCCTGTCGCGGGGATTCGAACCGCCGACCTTCTGATCGGCAAGTCCTAGGCTCTGTGGTTTAATCCACAGCACCCCCCGCGTCCCCATGGCATCATTAAGTTGGCATAAATTATTTTAAAAGTATATGTCCCTCAATGAGCTATCTTGATCCTGGCGCTAGTTCTTAAATTTAAAATGCTTAGAATTGAAATCTTAAGTTAAAAATATTCAGTTCCGACACCTCTTTTTATGTTCTTGTTCTGAGCAAAGGAATTGCATATAATAGGTTTCCAAGCAGGGCTGTTTGTATTCCTTTCTGCTGCAGTCATGGCATGCAGGCGCAGAAAATAAGTATTCACTCTCCTGGGAATTTCAGCTTTTCATCTTAAATATTTTAGCACTCAAGGTTGCAAGAAGAGGGCTGGAAATGCATCAGTCTTGATGAAATGGGGGGGGGGACTTGGGACTTGGGAAGGAATAGGGCTGCAGTTGAACAGGATTTTGAATCAATCCTGGAGATTGCTATCCTTTCCCCTACAACAGCAGAATAATAAATTGTGCAGAATGCACATGCATATCCAAATATTATTAAACTGCATGAATGTATGCAGGTTGCAAGGTTCTGTGTGTATGTGGTGTGGAGGGGGGAGAATATTTCCCCTCCCCCAAAAAAACATTTGTGCAAAATACACATGGTCCTACGTCCTGACAGTGTAAAATGAACTTCAGAGCCATAATGTATACTAATGGCCAGTTGCTCGAGCGGTTTTTAAAGGGGCTTCAGCAAATTTGTGGCTCTCAACCAAGATACCGTATTTTTCGCTCTATAGGACGCACTGGACCATAGGAGGGGGAGAACAGGAAAAAAAAATTCTCCCCCTCTCTGCTCAGCGCCCCTTCAGCGAAGCGGCAGGAGAAACAGAGCCCCTCCCATTTCTTCTCCCGCTTCACCGAAGGGGCGCTGCGCAGCTCTCCTGTTGCGCTCTAGGGGCTTCAGGCGGCTATCCGCAAGCCTTCGGAGCCCGGTGGGAACTCCTGCTGCGCTCTGAAGGCTTGCGGATAGCTGCCTGAAGCCCCCACAGCACAGCGGGAGTTTGCGCTGCACTCCGGAGTCTTCAGGCGGCTTCAGCCAAAGCAACGCGAAGCCTCCAGAACTCGGGGGGAGCTCTCCCTCTGCGCTTCGGAGACTTTGCGTTGTTATCGCTGAAGCCAAGGAGCCTGCATTCGCTCCATAAGACGCACACACATTTCCCCTTAATTTTTGAAGGGGAAACAGTGCATCTTATAGAGCGAAAAATATGGTAGCTCAATGGAACCTCCATGGCCAAACATATTGTAGCTTTCGAAATCGGTTGCTACGGAACAAAGTGTTCATGGATGTCTTCATACCTCTCAGTGACTTTCCCAGCTGTATCATGGGTCCCTCAGCCCCATCAGAATTTGGCATGGTTTGGCCAGAAGGAGCAGATGGCGGGAGGGGGCTGGAAGTCTGCTGGGAAATAAGTTATATGAAAATAAGGATTTGAAATTATACATGGTTTTTTTTTGTTTAGTTTTGTGTTTGTTTGTGTTGCTGTGTTTGTTAAAAATTTTTGTGAAATCTGAATAAAATTTTTATTAAAAAAAGGAAGTCTGGTACCCAGGTGTGGAGGAGAGCTGGAAACAAAGGGGCAGGACGCAGTCTTGTCGCTGAGAACCAGGCATCCAGGTGTGATCAGACGCGCTTACCCAGAGCACAGTGTGTGTGTCTGTCGGCAGCAGACCTGTAGGGCGAGAGAGTTTCATGAGTGAGCAAGCACGGCCTCATCTTGAAATCCCTTGTGGGAGGGTGTGTTAGTCGTCGGCGCATCTTTGTAGCTGCAGTTCGCTTAGGAACTTCTCGCCTTGCTCATTTACTTTCGAACAGGTTTAGAAACTCAGATATATAAGTTAATATATAAGGCCCTGACACTGAGGTCCAGCTCCGAGAGCCTTCTGGCAGTTCTCTCACTACGAGAAGTGAAGTTACAGGGAACCAGGAAAGTGGGCCTTCTCGGTAGTGGCACCCTCCCATCAGATGTCAAGGAGATAAATAACTATACGACTTTAGACGACATCTGAAGGCAGCCCTGTAAAGGGAAGTTTTTAGTGCTTGATGCTTTATTATGCTTTCATATTTGTTGGAAGCTGCCCAGAGTGGCTGGGCAACCCTGTCAGATGGGTGGGGTACAAATAATAAAATTATTATTATTAATTGCCAAATGGCACGTTAAACCTAGGTTACAGTCACCACAATGTCCAGGCATCTTTTTTTGCAGTGGGAATGATGATGCTTAATAGAATCAGACACCACCTTATTATTATTATTATTATTATTATTATTATTATTATTATTATTATACCTCTCTATATTTCTTGTTTGTTTTATACTAAAATTTTAGGACCAGTTTTGTATATGCATGTGTTTTATTAAATATTAAAAGACAGAAATTTACAGAGCTTTCTGAAATCTTAATTTACCTAGGATGGACTGAACTTTTTTGCAATTCCTTTCATATGGAACAGGGAGCATGCTTGTTTTCTCCTGCTCTGGAGGGTAGGACTCAAGGCATTGCCTTCAAGTTACAAGAAAGGAGATTCTAACTAAATATTCGGAAAAAACTTTATGACAGTAGGAACTGTTCAGCAGTGGAACAGACTCCCATGAGAGGTGGTGGACTCTCCTTCCTTGGAGGTTTTTAAGCAGAGGTTGGATGGCCATCTGCCATGGATGCTTTAGCTGAGATTCCTGCACTGCAGGGGGTTGGACTAGATGACCCCTTGGGTCCCTTCCAACTCTGATTTTATGAATTTTGGGCCAGTGGCTCTGTTAATTGGATAGCCTTTCTTAAAAACAACAACAACACATTAGCACCCATTTTATTCTCCATTCTCAGAATAACAATAAACATATCCTCTCCCCACACAGGAGCATACATAAAGAAAAAAACTTATAAGCATTTGCATTGATAAGCCAAACCACTTCATCTGTAGAACAAAAATATCATTCTGTAGATCCCTGCATGTTGCTGGTAGCCTATAACCATGCTTTTCCATTGCCTCATAATAAATAAATTTGTACCAAGTTGAGTAAAATGAATAATAAAAATAAAAATAAATTTTATTTATACCCTGCCCTCCCTGGCCAGAGCCGGGCCCAGGGCAGCTAACACCAATAAAAGCACAGTAAAAACATAATGGGTGGGAGGGGAAAAAATTTAAAATGCAGCCTCATTTTAAAAGTACCCGATAGATCAAGACCATAAGGGGAGGGCAACATAAGGGTCAGACTGAGTCCAAACCAAAGGCCAGGCGGAACAGCTCTGTCTTGCAGGCCCTGCGGAAAGATGCCAAGTCCCGCAGGGCCCTTGTCTCTTGTGACAGAGCATTCCACCAAGTCGGGGCCTTTACTGAAAAGGCCCTGGCCCTAGTTGAGACCAATCTACCCACCTTGCAACCTGGGACCTCCAAAATGTTGTCATTTGTGGCCCTTAAGGTCTTCTGCAGGGCATACCAGGAGAGGTGGTCCCATAGGTACGTGGGTCCTAGGCTGCATAGGGCTTTAAAGGTCAAAACCAGCACCCTTTCAAACAACAACAACAACAACAATGGAGCACAAAACCAAGCAGTTTAAAAAGAAGTTGCTGTTGATGTAATTTATATGTTGCCTTGTTAGCTCTGGAAAGGTGAACTTTGTCAATGGGCTGAATGGCGCTAAGTCGAGTTTAGGAGTTAAACGGTCCCCGTCTTGCTTCCTAGGTGGAGCCGTGGCTCAGCAGGTTCCCGTGCAAGCCATCCAGGTGCATCAGCAAACGTCTCCCACAACTGACAGCAGTACTGACCTCACCCAGACCTCTTCCAGCGGGACAGGTAAGCAGCCACCAAATCTCTTGCTGCCACATAACTCTAGGTAGGGAATGGGGAACTTCCATTTCTACCAGGGCCATTGACTCACGGAAGACAACCACAACAACGTGTGGCCGTCCTGCCTTAGTACCCCTGGGCTTCCATCCCTTGGTTGCTGGTTTCTGTGGTCACCAGTCAGCTGATCTCTGCCTCTCCTATCAGTGGATTGCTGTTGTTTGAAACACCTCCCAGCCAATCAGGAGAGACCAGTGGGGGGAGCATGTGCTATTGGGCTCCACTGTCTAAGAACCCCTTCCCTCCCCAACCTAGACCTAGGCCTTTTAGGGTTGCCATATGTCCTCTTTTTCCAGGACATGTCCTCTTTTTCATGGGTATGTAAAATGAGAGTCGTCTTTGTGATCTATAGTTAGAAGCAGAAGTCGGCAAATGTGTCCCCCTTTTTGCTCTTCAAAATATGGCAACCCTACCTTTTTTTAAAGGGGACGCGGGTGGCGCTGTGGGTTAAACCACAGAGCCTAGGACTTGCTGATCAGAAGGTCGGCGGTTCGAATCCCTGCGACGGGGTGAGCTCCTGTTGCTTGGTCCCAGCTCCTGCCAACCTAGCAGTTCGAAAGCACGTCAAAGTGCAAGTAGATAAATAGGTACCGTTCCGGCGGGAAGGTAAACGGCGTTTCCGTGTGCTGCTCTGGTTCACCAGAAGCGGCTTAGTCATGCTGGCCACATGACCCGGAAGCTGTCTGCGGACAAACACCGGCTCCCTCGGCCCACAGAGTGAGATGAGCGCCGCAACCCCAGAGTCGGTTACGACTGGACCTAATGGTCAGGGGTACCTTTACCTTTACCTTTTTATCCAGGGCAGAGGCTGAGCAGGGAAGGGGTTGATGCCCAAAGTGGCTTTCTTCAGCCTTGCTTCCCTGAATGTCATTGGACTACAACTCCCATCATCCATGACCGGCAGCTGAGCTGGTAGGGGATGCTGGGGGTTGTAGTCAAACAGTGCGCAAGGAGGACCCAAGCTTGAAGAACTGTGACCCTAATGGTTTTCTCTCTCTCCCCACACCTAGCAAAGTCTGTTACCCAAACATGGAGTCTTCCAGCTACCCATGTGGTCTGGATGAAATGAGGTGGCAGGATAAATCTGCCCCATGCTTGTTCTAGGCCTTGCAAGGCTTTCCTTTCACCCACAACTACATCCTTTCAATTGAACCTGCTGGTTCTGACTTGCGGTTGTGTAGATTTGCAGTCTGTGTGCCCTGCCTGGGCTTATTGAGTGCTGTTACAGAGGCACCTGAGCTCCCCCCCCCCCCTTTGCTTGCGCAGCTCCCTGCAATCGGAGCTTCTTCTAAAGATCATTCTTGTCCCAAGCACTGCTCTGCGCAAAAGTATATCATTGCTTGCAAGGTCACTGTCTCCTTCGAGTTCAGCAGACCCTTGTCTAGTCGGTGCTGATAGGCTGGGTAGGAGAATGCCTAAGAAACTTAGAGGAAAGTATTTGTTCTAATATAGTGTTACTTTAGTGCCATCTAGTGGGTGTCTGCTTGCATATATGCATGCATATATATATACGGGAAGACACCCGAAGACACCAAAACCTGCATTCCTGTACCCGTGAAAATCTACGAAAGCATATATATATATATACACACACACACACACACACACACACACACACACACATACATACTCCTCATACCGAACACAATTATAAAACATATAGAGAAATAATTTATAACTGACTTCCAATTAATCTCACTGTACTTTATCCATTACTTTATACCACACATTTACATATTTCTTAGATTATTTCTTTTTACCTCCCTACGAACTTATATTTATACAATTCAGGGATCAGTCTAATTCTGCCAATATGTTTCCTTTTATTCCATAGTTTTCTAAATATTCGATTCCCCAATCCTTATGGACTTTTTGTGTTGATTGGCCTCTTACTCTTCCTGTCGCTTTCGCTAGCTGCAGGTATTCTACCATTAGGATTTGCTAATCTTCTGTGTTGGGTATTGTTGTGTTATTCCAATTTCTTGTTACTAAAATTCTGGCCGCCGTTATTCCGTACATGAACAATTGTGCCTTGCCCCTCCTTTCTTTTGCCAGTGACCCTGCCAGCTACAATCATGACTTCGTCCGTGCCAACCACCGTAGGCGGCCATATGATGTACCCCAGTCCTCACGCAGTGATGTACGCGCCTACGTCAGGCCTGACAGATGGTGGCCTTGCAGTTCTCAATGCCTTCTCCCAGGCACCATCTGCAATGCAGGTTTCACACGGCCAGGTCCAGGATCAGGGTAAGACTGGAGGCGGGCTTTTCCTTTACGTAGAATGCTCATATCGCACTTCTGTAGCTTCAGAGGGCTCTCAAAGCAGCTTGCGGAACATTCTCGAAATAAAATGTGTCAATCTAGTACAGGAGCAGGTGTTGCTTGGTGTATGCGATTAGGTTAGAATGACAGCTCTCCCCAAAATCGTCTGAAGGGTGTGGGGCTGAGCTGTTGTGTCTTGCTCAGCTCATGATGAAATCCGTCTTCCCTGATGCACAATGGTGTTTCTGAAAGAGTGAACGATCTTCATTCTGCCATGTGTTGGGTTCCTCAGAACATAGATTATCTATCTATGTTCTGAGGAACCTAACACATGGCAGAATAGATAGATAGATGATTGATAGATAGATAGCACCAGTGACGTGCATGGTGTTTTACCAAGTAGAAGAGCACAGCACTCTGCCCTGAGGAGCTTACAATCTAAAATTTGAACCAGAGGAAGGGGAAGAAAGTGGAGTCAAGGGAATATGCAGGAAAGAATGTGTGATTATTTAAGTTACACCTGCTCAGGGTAAGTTACACTTGGGTTTGGAAAGAGATATGAGGATAATTCCAGAGAGGAAGATTTGAGAAGGGTGAACAGGAGCAGCTGCATGTCTTTGATGCATAGCTCAGTGGCAGAGTGCATGTTTTGCTGAAGGTCCCAGATTTGTAGTTATCTGTAGGGAACTCAGGTCCCAGTTTGTAAGAAAGACCTCTGCTGGAGACTTGTCAGAGCTGCTTCCTAGTAAGTAGGGTTGCCATATTTGAAACAGTGAAAATCGGGAGAGAAAAGTTGTTGAGTTTTTTTAAACAACAACAACAGACCAGTGGAGCTGCTTTATATATTTTAATACTTTAGCTTTATTGAAATATATACACATTTCTATTTCAGTGAGCCTCCATCCTGTATTTCAGCAGGAGATTTGGTGACCACTGCTTTTATAAAGCATGTTTAGGACAGCTTTTGTTCAACAGAACATTGCTTGCGCTCTTTGAAATGGCTCGTTTTGTTTCTAGCTTTAATGATATTGGTTCTGGGTTTATTATCGTTTACGCCACTATGATTACACCTGAATTGTTCTGGATCATTTGAAGGTGGTGCTGCTGGCGCTGTTAGTTTTGGATAGCGGCTAATGGCACACTTGTGATTTTTTTCTTTGGCAGGTGGAGTCCCTCAGGTGTTCCTGACAGCACCATCAGGAACAGTTCAAATCCCAGTCTCAGCTGTCCAGCTTCACCAGGTTGGTTCACCATTTAAGTAGACTTAAACTTCCCCCAGACTGGGACAGCAGTCCTATTGAACCTTAAGGGATTGTGCTTCTGAGGAAACGGGATTGTGCTGTAAGGCTGGCTGTAATTTTCTTTGCACCCTGTTGAACATATAGCAAGATACACAGCTCCCCAGGTCTGTTTCCCAAGTTGCCTTGTGTACTGAATTGCAGCGGTCCCATTTTGTTGCATTTCCCTATTGTTTCATTCAAGCTTCAAGACTCCTAGGGATGGAAGCAGACAATGGCCTGGTTCGCACATAACACTAAGCCAAACTATGGCTTAGTGTGAAAAGGCAAGTGTGCTAATGCAACAATTAGACAATCACAGTTGCTTCACTCCCCACTCCTGCTGCTACACTGCCAGGAGCTAAGTGTTACAGTCAGGCCTGGGTTTGTGATTTATCTCACTCCAAATAAAGAAAGAGAAAACCAAGGTTTGTTCTAGGCTTACTGCTCTTGGAGTGTCTGGCAGCTACAAACCACAGTTAAACTATGTGCTGTGTAAGTTCTTTCTTTTCTCTGTCCTCAATCTTCCAACATTAAGCTTCATTGCATGGCCCTGAGTTATAATATTCTGGGAGTGGGATATAAGCTTATCTTCCTACATTTTTCTCAGCATACATCATCTGTCATATCCCTCATTACTTGCCTTTTTTCCTAAAAGTAAAAAGCCCCAAATTATGTAACTTTTCCCCATAGGGTAGTTGTTTCATCCCCTTGATCATATTGATTGTTTTTTCTTCATGTTTTGATGAGTGCATCATATTTGTGTGATCGTATCTTGACTTACTATTATCCTGAGACACACACAAGCTTTGTAGTCCTTTCGCTTATCCTTTGTCATCAAGCTATGATTAAATTAGGAAATCCCTAATTAACTTAGCTTTTCGTTTCATCCAAACTGTGAAACTATGGTTACTAGCATTGGAAGAAATCAGGATCTTAAACCAATTTCAAAATGGTCTAATATCCTGACTTGTTCTGCAGCTGGTTTGGACAGAACAGGAAACTATGGTTAGTTAGACGCTTTCTGGTGTAATTTCAGCCCACGCTAAAGAGAAGGGGCTTTGAGATTTGATAGTCTGAACCAGCTCTGAATCCTGTTCATACAAGAAAACACCACCTTTAAGTAAAACAAATCCAAGTATATTCCTCTCTGACCACTTTAATATGTGTACCTCCATATGGTGAAATATTGAGAGAACCATGTGAAATTAGAAGCAAATGGTGTGTTTCATGTGATTGCATCAGACAACCAGTCTGTCCTGTGACAGTTGAGGCCATCACGTAAATTCATTTCCTAAGCCAGTGTTTCCCGATCTTCTGAAACCTGCGTTCAAAATCTTCTTTTCTAGATGAAGGCACACCTCATTCTTACACTCTTAAGACAAATTCACCATCACAGCCTGCAGCCAACTATGTATGACTTAATCGTTTTTAGTATTAATATTTTTTTTAACTGCCTTGGATTCCTTGGGAGAGGGAGGGGTGGTATATAAATGTAGGATCGAGATAAGTAAAATAAGCATGTGCTGTTTGAAGGCAAGCGCTCCTTTGCTTAACAGTTCTCCTTCGTTCTTTTGTCTCCGCAGATGGCCGTAATCGGGCAGCAGTCCAGCAGCAGCACCAGCTTGACAGAGCTACAAGTGGTCAACTTGGACACGTCGCATAGCTCCAAGAGTGACTGAGCAACTCTGGAGGGCGGGGGGCGGGAGGGGGAACCTGGGGGGCGGAAGGAGAGAGACAGAGGAGAAGGTGTGTCCCTGGCACCCAAACCTGCAGTGGCTGCCTCCAGTTTTTGAGGCCTGTGCGTGGCTCAAGGACCTGCGGCGCTCCCCAAAACTGCACCAGGATCTCTGCGGTCCCTATTTTTCTATGGACTCTGTCACTTATTTATTGTTGCCTTTTTCACGTTTTCTTTCCTTTTCTCTCAACACTTCACACCGACACACACACGCACAAATACACACACACACACTCAAGACACATATTAAAGTGGCTGTTGAGGCCAGCGGCAGGGAGCTGAGCCTGAGCTGTAAGGGGGGGCGGGGGCGGGCAGTTTGCTTTGTTACCTTTAGACGCTGCATATACAGTGCTTTTATTTGTGTGTGTGTGTGTGTTTGTTTGGTTTTGTTTTCCCCCTCCTCACTCCAGCCAAAGAAACGTGTCTCTCGAGGGTAGGGGAACTTTACTCTGCCATGTGTATATAATATATAGGGGAAAACAACAACCCTTCTTCTGTCGTCATCGCCAGAGCGGGAGTTCCTTCTCCCCCTCTCCGCAGCGTGTCCACGAACTTCCTCAGCTCACAGTCTCCAGCCTGAGCAGCCAAGACTGTGGCAGGGAGATAAGCTGGAACGCAGAAGGGTCTGAAGCCATCGTCATCCAAAAGGGAGTCTCTCGTTTCTGCTGTCATTTTATTTTCACTTTTAACCTATGCTGGAGCAAAGGGTCATCTCTCTCTCTCTCTCCCCCTCACCCCCCCACCCCCATCACCCCAGGTTCAGGTTGTCCAGCTGGCTTGCAGCAATGTGCCTTCAAGCAAATCAGTGATGCGTTGTGGCCTGGCCTCTGCACAGCGACCCTTCCTCTTACGCTTGGCTTGCAAAGAGGGGTCGCTCCCGCCGGTGCCCTCCTTCTCCTTAGGCTCTGTTGTGGGTGGGTGAGGAGAGGCAAGAGCACATTGGCGGCAACCCTGGAACCGTTCCTTCCCTTGAAGCTTGTGTTTGGTTGGTGAGAACCCACCGGCTTTAGGAGTACATGCTGCAGGGGTGTGTGAGCAGGCAGCGGACACATTTCACTGCCAGACAGGGCACTTTTAAACACCGCCCTGCCCACTTCATTGGGTCCTATCCAGCAACCCTTAAGCCCCATCGTTGCGACGGATGCATCCTCTCGGGCGAGCTTTGTTCGTTTTTGCAGAGGCTGCTCCTCTTGAGAAGGTCGATGAGATGAGCCGCTGTCCTTTTTCTAAGTAATTGGGGAGAAGGGTGTAAAGGAACAGTGTCGGAAGCAGAGGGAAAGCTATATTTTTGTAAGTTTGAACTCCACAGGCCTTCCCAAGACTGTTGTGCCCACAATTTGAGACCTCTCACCCCAACCCTGGCCAGGTAGCCCCGAAAACAAGATGATTTGTCCCCTTGAAAGCGCTTCTGCACCTGCTGCTTCCGAGTCTGCCGTCCTCAGCTGGGACTGGGTAGGACTCAAGAGTGGTGGGAACGCACCTCCCCTGCAGGAGAAAGGCAGCGCCGGATGAGTAAGGTGACAGCCGCCACCAGGTCTTTGTGCTTTAGAAAATTCCTTATCGTGTAGATCCGTGGTTCGGGGTCAGCAAATGCAAAAAAAACAAACAAAAAGGGAATAGCTGCAAGGGAGACCAGGAAGGGCGTTGTGCTACCAATGGGAGGGGTGTGCATGTGATGAAGCTATCCCATTGGGGAAAGCACTCTGCCATTGGATAGTTTTCTTGCCACACAATCATGCACTTCCTTTTAACCAATCCGAAAGTGGCGCAGGAAAGGAATTCGTCATCCCCCTTCCACACACACACACACACACACACACACACACAGACAGACACAGGCCTACTTTGGAGCAAGGAGGCTGCAGACTTTTAGAGAAAGGAAGCAGCTGCTGTAACCTTTTTTTTAAACTAAAAAAAGACAAAAGAAGCCTTCGGGGGGCGGGAAAGGACTTTATTTTTCTAAATGTTAAACTCAGTATTTATGTAATTCTCAAAGGAATTAAAGTCTGGCTCCTGTACAGTTTTCATGGGGTTTGTACTTGGGGAGCGGGTGGGTGGGGAAGAAAGGGCCATGGGGTGGGGAGGAGGAAAGGGGCCTTTTAAATTTGTATTGTCACCTTTATGAAATTTCTTCCATGAACATTAGCGTTTAAGCTGGTCTCCTGCCTCAAGCACTTGGGTCAAGCTTGATGGGAAGGTCCTGACAGTGGAGGAAGGGAGACTTTCTTTTTAAGGTTTATTTTCCCCTTTCCCAACTTTGCTTCCTTTGAAATCTATGGATGAAGGGTGGTATACAAATTTAAATAATAATAATAATAATAATAATAATAATAATAATAATAATAATAATGGAGTTGACCATACTGTGGAAATTAAGCCCAGCTCACTCACACCCGCTTATGTCTTTTGGTAAAATGGACTGTGTAACATCTGGCTGCAAGGGGTGCCTCACATTTCTCAATACTCCCTTAAGAAACAAAGTCTCCACTCAAAACACAGAATTAGCACAATTTCTTCCCTGGTATGCTAGGATTGTAAATGTCAGAAAGCATTCAAAAATTGTATCCCCCCTACTGCAGCGTAAGGAATAGAGTTTGTTCTACCACCTCTCTTCAAGTCAGTCTTTGAGGGTGCCACAAGACTCTTGGTTGTTTTTGCTGCAAGAGACCAACGGATTTACTACAGCACAAGGTTTCTTAGACTCAGGCCCATTTTGTCAGGTGTGCGAAACCAAAATTTAGTTGGCTTTATAAAAGTGAAAATTGTAAGTGACAGCTAGATTATTAATTACTATGTTAAACAAGCACATCTTTAACCTTTTATAGTACCAGACTGTTGGTCAATGGTGAGATAACTGCGTTATTGCCCCGGTTAAAAAGGTTAAAGATGTGCCTATCTAGCACATCTAGTTAACATCTTAAGTATCACTGAGTTTAATTTTTGCATCTTCCTGCCATTCAACTAGCACCTTGATTTTTCTCTTCTATGTACCTGCCAACTTGAGTGGGCTTGAGTCCAGTCTTTGAAGATACAATGCTTGTTTGCTTTTGGTGCATGTGTTGATTAGCCTTCAGCCAATGTGCATTTTATGGACTCTAGCAACTGGAGGGGAAACCATGTTTCTGTACTGGAAGATGAGGTCCTAAAGAGGATCCAAGGTAACCTTATTCTTTTAAGTCTCCCATTTTCCACCTTGGGATGTCATGAGTCCAGGAAACCATCCTTTGGTTCTCTTGGCCTGAGCAAGACTGACCCTTGAATTCCAATGTCCTGGTGTGCTTCCAACTTCCAGCCTCGCCCTAGAGACGTGCACTACATTCTTCTATTAAGCTCTGAGCCAAACACTCCTTCCATGGTTAAAATATTTTATCCTTAAAAGACATGGATGCCACAAATGCATTCAGGGAAAAAAATAACCTACTTCCAGTAATTAAGAGATCCTTATGAGAATTTGGTCCAGCCCATTCTGGTGAAGCGCAAGGAGTTCAAGGGAATCTGATGTAATGGGTAAAAATAGCTCATTTTTTATCTGCATGCAACTCCTTGGCAAGTTGGTGGACTGTGTAGACCTGCCAAGTGATGAGAATTTTACTAGCCTTTTGTATTTGGTCAGGAGTTGAGAGTAGAGGGGGAGTGGTAAAGGGTGCTTAACGTGGCCAATAATAACAAATTACCGGCCTCCAGGCAGTTGCACATGGTGGCATGTTGGTAAACGGTCATTTGCACTCTCCCACTAATGGGGGGTGGGAAATCTCTGGTCCTGTAGTAGTTGCTAGACTACAACTCCCATCATGCTTGACAATTGGCCATGCGGGCTGGCTGGTGATGAGAATTGGAGTCCAGCATTTGGAGCGCCACAGGTGACTCATCCCCCTCCCCCCAAAAAACCACTCTTAGGACTTGGTAAGGGTAAAGGGGGAATGTATGAAGAATATATTTGTATCAAGAGGGAGTTTGTGGTAAATGATTATGGATATGTTTGGGTAGAGGAACATCGGCAAAGCCGTTTTTCTCTAATGTTGCTGACTCAAAAGATGCCTGCTACAGTAAATAGGATGAGAAACCAAACTGATTGGATGTAGGTTCCCACCCCCCAAAAAAAAATTCTTCCAGAAACCCCCACCCCACCCCTGCCCGATTTCAAGTGCGGAGGATCTTGTTCCATTTAATCTGTAGTCCGTCCCCCCCCCCCCGAATTTTAGGAAGTTTTGTTGGCTACGAAAAGCACCTGCAGGTTAAACGCTAATGTTGCATGTAATTTAAAGTGTTGACTTGTAAGAACACTTATCAGGGATGAAATGGCATTTATTGTGTGGTGACCTTTCTAGTTCACACTTTACAGATTGTTTTGGGGTTTTGTGTGTGTGTGCGTATGCGTGTGTGTGCGTGAGTGGCTGTGCGTGTGGAGTTAATTTCCAGGGTTGTGTTTCTGGAAGGATGTGACTGTAATCGCAGTACTATGTACAGAGCTTTCTTTTGTATTAAAAAAAAATACTCTTTCAATAAATGTATCATTTTGTGCACAGACTTTGTGTCCTCAGTGTTGCCTCAGGAATTCAGAAACGGGAAACAAAATGGGGGATGCTCACAAAATTCTGGGATATTCACAAGCCAAAAATGAAGAGAGCCCCCAACATCACCAGCAACACTCCTAGCCCTTTTTGCATTGGACAGAGATCGTATGCATCTTGGAACTGGTGGAGATATATATGAAGGGGTCTTGTCCGTCATAATTTATTGCAGGGTGAAGAGGGGAGAGGGAATTTGATTCTCTGAAGAAGAGCCAAACTGCATGTTATCACTAGCAAATTCAGGTCCCCAAAATTGTGTGTCTTTTTGTGATGCAAACAGGGAGGTGGGAGTGTTTGTCAGATACTGTATTTTTCGCTCTATAAGAAGCACCAGACCACAAGACGCACCTAGTTTTTGGAGGAGGGAAACAAGAAAAAAAATATTCTGAATCTCAGAAGCCAGAACAGCAAGAGGGATCGCTGCGCAGTGAAAGCAGCAATCCCTCTTGCTGTTCTGGCTTCTGGGATAGCTGCGCAGCCTGCATTCGCTCCATAAGACGCACACACATTTCCCCTTTTTAGGAGGGAAAAAGTGAGTCTTATAGAGCAAAAAATACGGTAATTTGCCGAGAGTGGCTGGGGTACAAATAATAAAATAATAAAATAATTATAATTGGGTGGAGGGGTGGTGTTTTGCCCTTCTCAGCATTTTTTCCCCACGGGCTCTCATCCCTAATGAACTGAAATTTGCTCTTGCTCTTGGATTCTAGGGCCTGCCCTTTTTCATTTCTTAAAAAAAAATGTATGAGCTGCTTGCACAGTAAAATAAATAAATTTTGAAGTGGTATACTTGAGAGTCCCATGGACTACAAGAAGATCAAACCTATGCATTCTTAAGGAAATCAGCCCTGAGTGCTCACTGGAAGGACAGATCCTGAAGCTGAGGCTCCAATACCACTGTACAGTACTTATATATTCAAAAAGTTGCTTGTAGTCATAGAGGAAGGATACTCTGTAAATGCTTAGAATAAAGACGCTAATAATTAGCACAGGTGGCAAATACACAATCCTTCATGTCATTTGAAATTACAACAAAATTAAATGAAGAACCGAGTTTGCGCTTTAGCCTTGTTCTGGCCAAGTTGGTCTATACAATCTAATGAAAGCACTTAAAGCTGAGCAAATAAAGCTTGCATGAATCTGATAGTGACTGCTGTTCTAATCAATATAGAGCTAATACCAGTTGCTAGGAGGCACAGGTAGGCAGAGTGCTGCTGTGCTCATGTTCAGTTTGCAGGCTTCCCACAGGCATCGGGTCAGCCACTGTGAGAGCAAGATGCTGAAACTACAGTGGTACCTCGGGTTACATACGCTTCAGGTTACATACGCTTCAGGTTACAGACTCCACTAACCCAGAAATAGCACCTCGGGTTATGAACTTTGCTTCAGGATGAGAACAGAAATCGTGCTCTGGCGGCGCGGCGGCAGCAGGAGGCCCCATTAGCTAAAGTGGTGCTTCAGGTTAAGAACAGTTTCAGGTTAAGAACGGACCTCTGGAACGAATTAAATACTTAACCCGAGGTACCACTGTAGATGGGCATTGGGCTGATCCAGTAGCTTCATTTTATGTTATTAAATACAAGCAGTGTATGTAAAGCTAGGGAGAAAAGGGCTTGGGAGATCTCTCACTGGGAGGTCAACACAGACCACCAGCTTGCCAAGGAGTTGCATGCAGATAAAAATGGGAGACTCTGTATCTTAGGGGTAGAAAAATCTCTTTGGATTTATTACGTACATTTTGTGTTTTTAATCTTGTATTTTTGTGCTGTGAGCCACCCTGAGATTTACAGATGAAGGGCGGTATAGAAATTTAATAAAAACAAACAAAAAGTAAAACGCATGACCTGCTGTGGCTTTCCTGGTCTGGAAATGGCTGCAGCTGTCAACCATCCGCAGCTGATAAGACACCCATAGCTCCTGAGACCGCCTGAGCCTCCAGGGAGAGTTGTTGGATCCAATAGCACCTCCAGATTGCGAACCTGCTTCTTCAGAAGCATAATTGTCAATGTTCCCCTTATTCCGAATAGGATTCCTTGCAAGAAAAGGGAAAAGTTGACAGCTATGTTCAGGAGATGTGCAACCCATCCAGGATTGGCATCCAGCCAATTTATTTTTTAATGTATTTCTTCCCCCCACCCCTTGGTTTTTATGTATCTATTTGTGTGCTCTGTGTAGGTGCTGTTTGCTTGTCTGGTTGCAAGTCGATTTGGGCTGCCCTGCGCAAGATAAAGAGACTAAACACATTTTATTATTATTAATAATAATAATAATAATAATAATAATAATAATAATAATAATAATAAAAAATAATGCACGTTTGTTCAGCAGCAAGTGCCGGTGTTCTCAATGGGGCTTGTTATCCGGCAGGTGCAAATGCTAGATTAAATAACTAAAGGAGTCAGAATGGGCTCAGCTGCAGGCGGGGTCGCCAGCTAAGCAGTGACTGCTCAGGTGGAATCTACAGACATATTTAAAAAGTTCTGACAATGAATTTTCCATAAGGCTCGCCGTCGCCACCTAGTGCCACGTTGTACATAGCACTTTAAAAACACACTTAGAACGCTTTTTTGCTTGCAGCTGCCATTCACTCGGCACTCCATATAGCGACCAAACATACACAGCAGCGCGCGACTTCGCGGCGTCCGAACTGTCCCTCGCAGGCCCTCGTAGACTAGAGGAGCCGGCGGCGTTAAAGCTGAAGGGAAAGGGCTTACGCACGCGCGACTTCCGGCGCATGCGCCCTGGTGACCCGGAACTTGTGGAGCTGCTGGAGTGGCCGGGCGAGGAGGCGGCGGCGGAGAAGGAGGAGGAGTGGCGGCGGCGTCGCCCTCGGTGCTTGGCTGGGCAGGTAACGGGGCTCCCTGGGCGCCGGACGGGGCTCATTCCCCTCAGCAGGCCCCTTCTAGGGTGGTCTCCGCTTAGGGGCCCTCAGCGTCAGGCGAGCCAGGGCGCTTCCCCAGCACCACGTTGTGTCGCCCCGCGGCCCTTCTGGGCGGGGAGCTTCATCCCGCCGCTCAGTTTCTTTGTGCTCCTTTCTCTTTCGCTTCCGCACCGCCGCCTCCCTGGTGGGGAGGGAGCCCGGCTTGCCCACAGGGGCTTCAGTCGAGGGACTCGTGAGGGGAACTTGCCCGCCGCTGGGGGTGTCGCGGGGATTCCTCTGAATGGAGGCGGCCGAAAGGGAGCGCGTGTCCGAAAGCTCCAGAGAGACCAGCGGCCGTGTGGATTAAACGGGCGACAAAGCCTGTACAGTGGTACCTCAGGTTACATACACTTCAGGTTACAGACTCCGCTAACCCAGAAATAGTTCTTCAGGTTAAGAACTTTGCTTCAGGATGAGAACAGAAATTGCGTGGCGGCAGCGGGAGGCCCCATTAACTAAAGTGGTGCTTCAGGTGAAGAACAGTTTCAGGTTAAGAACGGACCTCCGGAACGAATTAAGTACGTAACCTGAGGTACCACTGTACCTTATATGAAAGGGGGCGGGGGGGGGAGAGAAACAACAGGACGACCCTCCTCCGTCGGATGCATTGATTGAAATCGGACCGCCTCAAGTATAGGTAGGAGGGAACCGATCCCAATAACGTATTTCACACACGCACACGCATCTGTATCTCCCGCGCTGGCTCGCGAACTGCTGCTCCAAGAAGAAATCCGAGTGCAATTAAAACGTCCCGACGTCCAGTCCGAAGGGCCTGTACGGATGGGAAATGTGGGTCGTAGTGACGTTTCAGTGAGCAAATTGTACTTTTCTCACATAGAACTTGGTTCGGGGGACCTCTCCTGAAATGAGTTTGAGGCTTCTTCCGCGCAAAAGGAGGAAAGTGCTTGACTTCTGAGAGCAAGCATTATGGCTCTTGTTAATGAGTGGCTCATTAGTAGCATTTCTGACTTATTCTTGACCAAATGAGTGTGTGGTTTTTCGTCATATGGAGAATCTCTTCTTTCCATTATGTGCTGGATAGTTTGGGGTGTTTCACCCACAGATAAATTGCCTTAGTATCCTTTGATGTGTACGGTGTGACAGATAAAATGTTTTTAGATAGTATAAAGGCTTTGCTTATTGTGCATGAATGTGATTTAAATGTCATAACATGCTATCAGTGTGGACTGTGATAGGAAATGCTGAGTGGGGAACTTTAAATCAGTATTTTTACAGCAATTTACATTACTGCTTTAAAATTGCCTCGATTTAAGCCCATGCACCGGTGCTGCAACAGAATCTCTCCCAGCGCTGCACTTTATGGAGTAACAGGTCATTGTTGCATGAATTTTCATAGGCGAGAGTCTGCTTCATCAGATGTATTACTAAGTGTATATTCCTTAGATGCCAGAGAATAGGTTCTGACTCATATATCTGATGAAGTAGCACCTAGAATTCATCCCTCAGGATTCCAGTGTTAATTTGAAATACACTTGGTGCTAGACAAGCAAAATAATTTTCCATGTTCATGCTGGCTAGAACTTTCTCAAAGACTGTTACTCCAAGATTAAGTTACTCTATTTGATTAAAAGTTGATTATTAAGTAATGGTCTGAACGGAAATAAAAGCAGAGGGAAAGACTTCTTCCGTTGTAACATTTATGGGACATTGCAAATGGATGCGCAAGCTTATGTCGGCAAGATACAAAGTAATGGAAAGAAGAAAATGTTGGAATAGCTTGATTATAAATCACCTGATGGGCGAGGTTATCACAGGTGCAAGGCCAAATGAGCCAGTTGCTGTGGTAATGGCTCTGAGCTGTAGCTATATCACGGTGATTAATGTATGTCAGCTAGTTTTAGTTGTCCTTAGTACAGTAAGCCCGCAACTTACAAACATTTAACTTGTGCGCATTTACATACTTGGCCATTTTTTTAAAAAAAAGAGGGCGGAAAGGGGGCACACATTGGCAGCCCCACCCATCAATGAATCCAATGTGTTTTGACTATGTGATTTTGGCTTTAGGAGCAATCCCCAGAACATGACCCCTGCGTAAGGTGTGGGCTTATTCTACTGCGGTTGAAGCCTTGTAATTAGAGCAACAGAGATGTTCTGTATCTGTATATATCTGTAGCTGAAAAACCTGCAGGCTAAAACTTCCTGTTCTGTGTATAACTTTCTCCAGCACTGTTTGCTGTGTCTCTTACTTATGCAACAGTAAAAGATTTGGCGACTTTTACTGTGAGCATAATCTAAATCCACACTTCCATTGTATATGTGTCTTATCTCAGATTCCTAACAGAACACTTCATTTTTATGGTTAGAATCATTTACAGGAGCTGGAAAATCAAGATTAAGAAAAGGATAGGTTAATCTATGGGAGGAAAAGTGTTAAATGTTATCTTGGGTGGGGTATAAAACAATTAAAAAATGTTCTACACCTCACAAGAAGGAAATATAATTTCAAATGTTACAAAATTTGAAAATACATACTATCTTTTTATAATGACAAAGCCAAACGCTTCCACAAACAATCAAATGGCGGTATTGTACTTCCCATTTAAACTATTGTCATTGGACAATAGCCAGAGTCTTGTGAACATACTTCCCCTCACCCCAATCTTCTTCAGAGGGTCCTTCAGCATTTGGGAGCAGATTTTAGGGGCAGGTGAAGGGGTGAGGGAGAGTCGTTTTTGCCATTGGTACCCATTTTGCTGGTGGATGGACACAGTATGATTTTGCCCACTGATTTTAGCTACATGGTATTTGCTTCAGTTTCTATACGTCCTATCTGTGTGGTTTGTTTCAAAACCAGCACATTAAAAAACCCAAAGATTTAAATATATAAAATGACAATAATTAGAAACATTGTCAACTGTCATGGAAGTTTTCCCAAAGGTTTTGGTTAGTATTATATCTGGTTATTATGTCCTCTCTTAAACCCCTGTAAGTACATTCATATTGTTTATACATCTCTGGACTGATAAATTTCGCATTTGAATGTTTATTGTTTTCTAGCCCCTCTATGGTGAGAGACTTTGTCTTATATTCTGTATTGCAGAGATGTAATATTTCCCCCCTTTATCTAGTTTAAATAAAATAAGAAATAAAAAATGAAATGTAAGAAAGTCATGGTTTATTAACTCTTAGAAGCAAATATTGGGCTTTTCTTCTTCTTTCCAGTTCATATTCAAAGTCAGTTTCTTTTTTTTGTCATGTTATCAGTTAGTTCAGGGATATTTCAAAACATGTCACCTTAGCGCCACAGCTTCCAGCTTGTCCTTTGCATTTGAAACTGTCTAATCTTACAACCTTAGCACCAAAGTTCACATGACAGGAGGCAGGCTCATAAAGCACATGTGAGTGTTTCTCATTGTGTGATGATTTGGTTGATGCAAGCGGTTTGTTGTACCTACTGGTTTCTTGAAACTGATGGGAGAAAACTAATGTTCTTGTGACACATGGCTTTAGGGAAGTTCTGCTGCTTTAAATGCGCTGATAGGCTAATTTGCAGTCCTGTGAAATTGAGGATTTTTAAAAAAATGTTTTGAAATGTGAGCCTTGGCAGACTTGCTTGGAAATAGAGTGTGAGCAAACAATCAGATTCAGAAGTAAAATAATTCTGTTTGGAATGAGTGCATCCGTTGCACTGCTGTCAACAAGAACACCACTAGGTCCACAAACTAGGTTTGTGTCACTTTCCAGTGATAACACAGCTAAGGATGAGCCGGGTTTCAATGCCTGCCCCTTGATGGGAGAGAGAGTGTAAAAAAAAATTCCTGTAATTTTTGCACTGTATTTCAGGCCACCATGCAAGAAAGGAAAGAACTGTAATTCCCACAGCGTTTCCATCATAAAGGGGATAAAGTCTTGTTAATCTTGGAGAGCTGTGCTGAAGACCGTTGCCAGTGAAGGGGCATCTCTTGAAGGCAGGCAGAGATTGTTTTTAGTGGGGGCTGGCGCTGGTCAGTTTGAATCCCAAGGTCTCCTTTCCAAACCTGGCAAAGTCCAGCAGAGTTGCCCCATAGAGCAATGTATTCTGATCAGTTGTTTAAATTTGGCTAGAAGACGTTTGGTACGGTATTACTTTTAGTCCAGGAATAAGTTCCATGCTGGTTTCAGTAAGAGGCTGGCACTGAGTGGAACCCACTGATGATGCGGCATGGGTGGAATGCTGAGTGATGGAAGCGCAGTCTTGGAGCCAGGCTGTTCCAGATGACAAGAAGTCTGCCAAGCCTCCAGCACAGAAGTATTATTAATTGGTGTTAGCTTAGCAGATGTAAGAAAATACTGGTCGGACGACGTCCGCAAGGTCATGTTAAGTGAGAGAGAGAGAGAGAGAGAGAAATACAAACACCAGAAGGAAATATGCAGTGCATGATGGAAAGTGGAATCATTGAAGGCATTGAAGGAGGCAGGTTTGCTCTTTAGTTGTTGGATATTGGAGGATCCAGGGCTGGGGGTGCTGGTAGCAATAATGTCTAGCCCAGAATGAAAGTTGTCATTGTGCTTGGAAGACAGTTACGGTACTTTTAAACTGTGCGGCTGCTTTCTCTTTTTGTTCCTAGTTGCAGGCCCGCTGATTTCTTTTCACTGTGCAAAGTCTGTCTCTCTTCCATTGCTGTCAGCACTTGAGTATGCAGTACAGCTGACAGATTGCAAAGCATGGCTCACAAGGAGGAGAAGTTGCATCTAAGGCATGCATGACTAAGTCTCTGTTCTTACCAGTAGGAGCTAGACTGTCCGTCTCCCATCAGTGGGTAGCAGATCACAGATGACCTGAACATGCTGTAAAAAGTAATAATGCTTTTTTCTTGTCCTGCCTCTGCTAGCAATGTGGGGCTTTAGGAAGGATGAGTGAAGGCGATCTATTGTCATGACTTCCCACAATGAGTTCTGGAAATTGTAGTTTTTGAGAGAACTAAGAATTCTGCTAGAAAACTCCCCCATCTATGATTCCCCAAGGGGAAGGAATGATTGTTTAACACTGAAGTGTAGATATGATTTTTCTCCTCCTCCATCTAAGAGGATTAGAGAAAGGAACACACACATTTTTCTGACCTTTGCAAAGCTCTAGTTCTGCTCAGTTTTATTTGAACTGCGAGAAAGAAGAGACTTTGGGGGGAGAGTGGTTTGTGCTTTTCCTTTTGCTCTGCGCAACAAAAGTATAAGATGGAATTTCAGAGAGGGCTGCCTCCCATTTCTTCTAAAGAGATTGCAATGTGTGCCAACATACAGAAGAGGATCCGCCTCTGGATGAAACTATAAATCAGGATTGGAAGTTTCTAATTGCTGCATGGTGGGGGTTTTGGTGAGGGAGAGCAGGGGAGGCAGAAGAGTTTGGGCAAGGAGAATGAAGCTCTTCAGAAACCTGTTTTATTGTTTTATTTTTTTATAAACTGTATTGAGGTTTTCTTTCAAGCAGCATATAAATTTTAAGAAATAAAGTCTTGTGCATGATTTTATGTTGTGAACCAGCCACCCTGTGATCTTTAGGTGGGCAGCATACAAATTTAATAAATAAATAAATCGTTCACCTTGATCCTATCAAATAAAGTACAGGGATGCTGTTTTTCCTGGACTGGAGAGAAGATTTTCTTAGTGTGAAGATTGCTCAGATCTCCTCTTTTTAGATCTGACATCTGCTCATCTTTTGTTTCTATAAACGAGTTTCCTGGTTTTACTTTGAAAACCACAGCAACTCTCAGTGAATTTTATGTGGCCCATGTTTATTAGCAAATGTGTTTTATTGTGGAGAAGAGTGTTTTCCTCTTGTTAATTTTAGCAGCGGAGGCTCTTAATAAAAGAGAAGCGTCTATAGTCCTTGGCTGCCTGATTCACAGCATATAGTTCCCTCCTATTAGAAGAGAACAAATCTCAAAGTGGTTTACAACACATTACAACATCCGATAAAACAATCCAGAATTCAAGCTTCAAATAAAATAGTCCAGGTCCTTCTCTAAGTGATATTTTGCTTTTCCCAGTCGCCAACCTAGCACCCAGAAATCTCCATGTGGTCAAAATTGGACCTGCACCAGTCACAAAACACACCTGGCACCCGGCTAGTTTTGAACACTGAATGAAAACCATGTTCCCTGCCTGCATACTTGCAATGTAATAATGCATGATACATCAGGAGTCCTTCAGGGTCATGCCAGCTTTTCAGTGATCAAGGATAGGAACCTTTGGCTTGGAGCAAAATGTTTCTAAATGTGCATTAAATGTCACACAGTGCTGTCTGGCATGGAGTGTATGACGGGGTCCCCACAGGTACAAGGAGTCATATTTGATGTTACAGTGGTGCCCCGCAAGACGAATGCCTCGCAAGACGGAAAACTCGCTAGACGAAAGAGTTTTCCGTTTTGGAGGTGCTTCGCAAAACAAATTTCCTATGGGCTTGCTTCGCAAGACGAAAATGTCTTGCAAGTTCCTGCTGGTTCCCCCCCCCCTTTTTCTAAGTCGCTAAGCTGCTTATCAGCTGATCCGATCAGCAAGAACGGATTCTTTTCGTCTTGCGAGGCACCACTGTATGCATTTTGCACCAGACCAACTTTTTTACTTAAAACAATTTGGTGCCTCTAGTTATGGCACTATGGAGCACCTAGCCTGGATATCTCTCGGGAGCCTAACCTCTTCCCTTCGCTGTTCACAGATATATCTTCCATCATGGTGGGCGAGAGGAGAAATGGAAATCTGCTGGTGCATCTTGGGCCCAAACTGCAGGCCTATCCCGAGGAGCTAATCCGGCAGCGCCGTGGCCACGATGGCCACACCGAATACTTGATTCGCTGGAGCATCCTTAGCTTGGATGACAGCCTAGGAAACAGCGCCAATGCTGCTTCCTCCGAGAGCAAAACGGAGAATATTCTGATGTGGATGTCGGCAGAGGAGGTTTATGCCAACTGCCCCACACTGCTGGGCAAGAGGAAACCTGAGGGGCAGCGGGTAAAGGAAGAAAAAGCACCTAGCACATACCCATCTGACGTCACTCTGGATGAGGCCTCGCTGCTTGAGATGAAGGCTGATGTCAGGAACCTGGTGCAGCGGGCTGCTCGGCAAATGGCCAGGACTACAGGCCCAGAGTCCTCCATCCTAAACACCATCCATGTGCTCAGTGCCTATGCCAGTATTGGCTCGTTGACGGGTGTCTTCAAAGAGACAGGTGCTCTGGATCTGCTGATGAAGATGCTGTGTAATGAGGAGAAGCAGATTCGCCGAAGTGCTGGGAAGATGCTGAGGGCCCTGGCTTCCCACGATGCAGGTGAGATTTCCCGGTCTGAAATCCCAGGGTGACCTTCAGGCTTAGAATTTTAGGGTTGAAAGGGACCCCAAGGGACATCTAGTCCAGCCCCCTGCGATGCAGGAATTCTCTGTTGATAGTCCCTAGAATGCTTTGAGAAACTGGAAAATGATAATGATTCATGTGGATGGAGTACCTGGTGGGATTGGGTGGCTGAATCTGCTCAAGGCTTCTGCCTCTTGCATTTGATGGTGGTATTGTTATTCAGATAAGAGGAAGGAATCTTGCATCTGAAAATGTGGTCGTCTTGTTCATTAGGGCTGAGTAGAGTTTTGATTCCAAACACAGTCAAAGTTTGGTAAGTCTGAACCTGCTCCAGAGACACTGCAATCACTGTTCTTTTACGTAGCATTTTTAACTGCCGAGGCTTTCTGTGTTCCTCATGGTGTTAGATTGCAAGACGGATAAAGTGTGGCTTTCTAGTTGTCTTGGGAGAACCAAGTTCTTAAGAACTTCTAAAGAAACTTTCATTTTATATTTGATGATGATTCCAGGGCTAAATGAATAATTACAGATCCGTTGCTGGAACTACGTTTAGTCAGACCTCTCAGACTTTTATCTGTGGATTTTAATAGGGTTATCCTGTATTTCTTGAATTTAGACAAATAGGTTTCCCCTGAGTCTTTCCTCAGAGGTATGCTGCAGCAATGGTCATCTGTCACATTCTCACACTAAGCATGGTTTATCTTTTTCCTTGGAGTTCTCTAGAGCAGTGTTTCCCAACCTTTTTTGGGCAAAGGCACACTTGTTTCATGAAAAAAATCTCGAGGCACACCACCATGCCAGATGGGGAAAGGTCACTTTTTACTTATGTAAAAAAAAAAAAAAAAAAAAATAGTAACAGCATAGAAGGTATTGGTTAGGCTAGCATCCCTCTTCCAAATATGCTAGGTTTTTATTTGCAGGGACTGTTCTACATGGGAAAGCATTCAGCACTGTCATTCTCCCATCTGCCATCTGAATTGGTACTATTCTGGGTCAACTTACTCTGCTGCATGTGTAGATGAAAATGGCACCAAGTGTGGGGGAGGGGGCAGAACAGGTTTCAGATACAGGATATTAAGCATACACGTACTTCAGATTGAACTGGTTGCTTGCTTTGCAAGTTTTCATTTCCCAAATGACTGCCTTGGCAAGCGCAATACCTACCAGGCTCAACGCCGGTCTCGCGCTGCCGCTTCCCGCGCTCTCAAGGACCCGGGAGGAGGAAGGCGTGAAGGCAATCCCGAAGGCACGAAAACCTCGCACATGCGCAGGCCTTCCGCCTGCGACAGCCCAGTAGGCTGGCCGAAGCGAGCGGCGATGGGATGTGGGAGGGAGCTCGCTCGCCGCCCCACGTGTGCCTATGTGGGGCACGTTACAGCCCCGTGACGTCAGCGCCACGCAGGCAGCCAGGCAGGCAGACAGCGAGAGCCCCGCGCTGGGCGGCCTCTCCTCGCCGCCGCCGCCCTGCCTCTCGCCGCCCGCCTCGCCCGCCTCCCTCCCACGGCACACCAGGCAACGTCTCACGGCACACTAGTGTGCCGCGGAACACCGGTTGGGAAACACTGCTCTAGAGGAAAGGAAAAGGGATATAGCTTGCCTTGAGACCTTGGCTATCTTGATTTTTAATTATTTCTAGGATACTTTTAACCTTGATGTTTTAAGTATTCAGTCTGTAGTTCCCGGCTACTGTAATGTTTCTTACTAGACTAGACAGGACTGTATCCATTAGCTGTTTAAATGGAGGTCCGCTCACACAACTGGACTTCCCCTTCCTCTGCTCTCCCCGTGCCCTCAAAATCTACATGAGGAGGGGGCATGGGGTGGGCTGCAGAGAAGAGAAGGGGAAATTCCATTGTACAGGTGGAAGTCTTAAGTGTGGAATGGCAGCTTTGGATACAGACTTCATTGTGAGTCATGAGGATATTTCTCTTACCCATGAAGTCAAGCATCATTATAATTAATATTCTTATTTTTAATTCAGCTCATTGGACTGAAGTTAGTCAAGTTTGGTCCCACTTCAAGCAAACAAAAGTTCGGTGTCTTCTTTGGGAGACAGTTCAGGTTCATGTGCAAACATTTAAAAATTCACCCCATGCAGGATTGCCCCTGCGTTTAGACCAGGAAATGCTTTCGGATGCTGGGTCTCAGCCTCAGGGTGTGGGGATTATTATTATTTTTTTTAAAACCCTCTTTTTCGTGGTCATTTGTCAGGTCATTTGTGGTTCCTGCATTGCAAGGGGTTGGTTACCTCCCAACTCTACAATTCTGTGATGTGGATTTTTATACAGTGGTGCCTCGCAAGACGAAAAGAATTCATTCTGTGAGTCTTTTCGTCTTGCGATGTTTTTCGTCTTGCGAAGCACGGTCCGTCGCAACTGCGCCTCTTCAAGCGGCTTTAAAAAAAAAGCGCAAGACGTTTTCGTCTTGCGAAGCAAGCCCATAGGGAAATTCGTCTAGCGAAGCAATGCAAAAACGGAAAACCCTTTCGTCTAGTGAGTTTTTCGTCTTGCGAGGCATTCGTCTTGCGGGGCACCACTGTAGTTATAAAATGATTAAAATCTTTATACAGTATCCTGATCTTAATGATGGATAGTAAGCATGTTACACAGCAGGAATGGGGAATCTTTTTGCCTCCATGGGCCAGATCCACATTGGGATTGACCTTGTGTGCTAAATTTAACAAGTGGATGGGCCTACCCACCGGTCAATCTCCTGACACCACAGTGACATCAGCTGATTTGGTGCTGTCGAGCTCCAAAGCTGGGACTTCAAAGCAGGTTGCAGGCAGCAAGGCGCTGGAAAATTGAAAAAACAACAACAGTAAAACTTTTTTATAGCAGCTGTATCAAAGCAGGTCTCTTGTTTCAGAGGGGTTTTCAATGCAAAACCCCTTCCTGGTCCAGTTTGCATTAAAACTGCTCCTAAAACAAAGGCAAAAAGCTCTGTGCAAGGTGCTCTGAAGTCCTGACTTAGGGACTTCAAAGCATAGCCAAACTGAGCAACCAAGCTGCATTGCGTTAAATAGCCCTGTTTGTATCAGTTAACTGGAGCAATGAGACATTGAAAAACCCACTAGGACAGTAATTGAGAACAAGCACAAAATGGCAGTCTTCTCTAGAGAAGAAGAATAAATAACATTAAAATGCAGGCCTTCCTCTTTGTTTCTTTGATTAACAAAACAGGTGAATGCTGTTGACTTCAGCTGGATTACTGAGAGTGGCCATGGGCAGGTGAAGAGAGAGTTAGACTTTGATCCAGGAGATTGGAGTTAAATTTCCACCTCAGCCGTGGACTTGCTGTGTGGCATTAGAAAAATAACAACTTCAGTTTTCCATCTCAGAACTTTAGTTTTCCATTTGAATTCTCCTCCACCCCAGCAAATACAGGCTGACCTCTATAAAGGTAGCAAATAATAAAAAGTTGCATGGAAGCATATAAGAAGCTGTTTTATATTGAGACAGACCAGCAGTCAACGTTCAGTAGAGTCAACTAGCTGCTGCCTAGAGCCTCAAGCAGAGGTCTTAATGCAGTTTTGCTTCCTGAGTCATCAGAGTGTGTGCCTGGTACCTTGTGCATGCTAATCATGTATCCTCTGCCCCATGTAAATGTTAAATAGGCATGGATTACACCAGTTTAAACTTTCTGAACACAGCAACCTGGCTGTATCTGCAATTGAGTTGGTGCTGCTACATGATGTGGCTCTATCTAGACTTGCAAAGTTTGGCTGTGATTCCCAGTGTGTTTCGGTAATTAAGTTAGAAGGGCTAGAGACAAACTTGGCAGCTTTCTTTTCAAACTTCTGCAGTTGTAGTGTTTCAGGATAAAGCTGACCTTGTATGTAATAAGTAAATTGGTTTTAGAGGTTTCCTGCCTCCCTTATGACACAAATTGTGATAATTATTTATTTGGAGCCTTTGTGAATGTTTCGTTTCTTTCATGCTTCTCAGGAACAGGCATTGACAGTCATCCGTTTTTTGGAGTTGTTCTCTTATGCTCAGTTCACATTACAAGCTTTACCTGAATTTGCTTTACAGCTATTTCAGAAACCTGGAGGCAATGAGTCCTACCACTCCAAATCTTAAACTTCCATTGAATATTTGTTGGCTTGAGTAATTAAGAGAGAGAGTAAAAGAAATTCAAAACATGCTCATTTTCCAATTCATCCTTGTCTGTGTAGTGAAAAGAAGGGAGAAACTAAATTCTGGCAGACCATTAGCAAGAATGGTTGTTTTTGATTATACATCTCTGTTGTATTAGCAAGTATAATCTTTTTTAACAACAGGAAGAAATGGAGGCACAGAGAGATGACCAACTTGCCGTTAGAGAACAGAACTCAGTTCTAAAACTCTTGACACCCACTTACTACGCTTCCTTTTCCTATGTACTGAGATTAAATTTGCACTGAAAAATGTAATGTGGGGCAGTTCTTGGAAATTATGGTTTTACTGATAGGATATCAGCTGCTTAATCTGTGATCCTTTGGTGGAAAAGACATTAGCACTGCCCTTCATAATGTTCCAGAATGCATGTTTTTCCTACACAGAGATTAATCTTGCACTTAAACTCATGATTCATTAAGCCAGAATCTCACAGCTGCTTAGTGTAAACTTTTTAAAACACAAAGATTAGGAAGTGGGCAGGGCTATTTATGGTAAGAACCTTAAACAAGAGTGGTTGAAAGAATGCTAAAGCCAATATTTCTAAATTTTATATATTAGTTGGAAAGGACTTACACTGCCTACAAAGCTAGATGAAAACCAAATGTTACTTTACCCAGTTATAACTTACCAGGTGCCATCATGCAACCTGAATGCTCACTCCTACCACTGACTAATGCCTGCCCCTGACTGTGTAACAAAAAACCCAGGAATACAATTCCTTAAACTGCACAGGCCTTTTTGATCTTTGCTTTTGCTCCTACGTGTTGAGCTTCTCACAACCCAGCTACATATCTAAGTACCACTCAGAGCATTTCCAGACTTCCTCTGTCTCTCTTTTTAAAATAACCTTCTGGCTTTCATCCTTGTATATGTAATGGCAAACATTTTGGAGACAGTTTCTTATTCCTGCCACCACATCACACAAACTCATTCTGATAGATATGTATTGTGGTAAACCTGCCATACCAGACAAACTGCATACTAGACAAAAACAAAACAAATAACCAAGAAATAGTGCCCATTATATTTGAGAGCAACTGAGGCCCTTTCTGCATTCCCAGGAAGATAATGTAAAGAAAAGCCCTTAAGCTGTGTTTTATGTTGTCTGCATTTTCTTTTGTACAATTTTGCAAAAACATTCTCGGTATAAAATGAGACATTGCATTAGATGGAGTTTATTGTTCTTGTTCCTCAGACCCCCACTTTCTTAACCATAAACATTTCCCCTTAATCTCTGAAGACATGTTGTCTTCAGAAACTGTGTGAATGAACTTCCTAAAATGTCCTATGCTTCTTAGTTATCATACCCTGGACTTTTGAACTGTCACAGTTTCCACTAATTCTCAATTTTGTTGTAATCTCTGAAGACAAGAGTCTAGGCAAGAGCTGAATTTGTAGTGAAAAATTGGAGTGGGAAAAGGAGGAGGAAGTATGTTCTGGCTTCTTGTCATATCATAAATAAGCAAAGGTTGAGCGACTCTAGATCAAATTGGTGGCAATTACCGTATTTTTCGCCCCATAGGACGCACCGGCCCATAGGACGTATCAAGTTTTTTTGGGGGGAAATAAAGGGGGGAAAATTATTTTCCCCCCCAGGCGCTTGCGGGACTGGCAGCGGGAAGAAGCGCTCTTCTCCCCACAGCCCGCCTTCAGATCAGGTCCGGGGACAACGGGGAGACGCGCTGCGCCTCCCAACTGTCCCCGGAGCTTGCGGGGCAGGCAGCGGGGAGAAGCGCTCTTCTCCCCGCTGCCCGCCTTCAGACCAGGTCCGGGGACAGCAGGGAGACGCGCTGCGCCTCCCCGCTGTCCCCGGAGCTTGCGAGGCCGGCAGCGCGGAGAAGCGCTCTTCTCCCTGCCGCCTGCCTTCAGATCAGGTCCGGGGACAGCGGGGAGACGCGCTGCGCCTCCCAGCTGTCCCCGGAGCTTGCGGGGCCGGCAGCGGGGAGAAGTGCTCTTCTCCCCACTGCCCGCCTTCAGATCAGGTCCGGGGACAGTGGGAAGACGCGCTGCGCCTCCCCACTGTCCCCAGAGCTTGCGGGGCTGGCAGCGGGCTCTCCCCGCCGTCAGTCTCCAAACCACTTTGAGAGACAGCGGGATGGCGGCGTTCCGCCTCCTTCTGTCCCCCGACCTTGTGGGGCTGGCGCTGGGGCTCTCCTGAAGCCTGGAGAGCGAGAGGGGTCTGTGCGCACCGACCCCTCTCGCTCTCCAGGCTTCAGCGAAAGCCTGCATTTGCCCCATAGGACACACACACATTTCCCCTTCATTTTTGGAGGGGAAAAAGTGCGTCCTATAGGGCGAAAAATACGGTACTTGTCACTGATGTGTAATAGCTATTAAATGTTTCAGTGCAAAGTTTGTGCTTTGTGGACAGTGCTTTGTTTGGTTCTTGGGCTTCTGAGGTTTTGAAAGTATACCTACATTGGCCATTTATTGGGACTGATGCAGATATACGAATGTTTAACTCAGCTTTACATGCTTGTCAATTTTTATTTTTTTTTAAAGGGGGGGACAGATGTTTGGGGGGGAGATACTTTGGCAATCCCATCTGCTATTGCACCCAATGTGTTCTGACTATACGCTATTTTGGCTTTAGGAGCTTACTGTAAAACTTCCAGCGGGAAACAGGATAATCATTTCTCTAATGTACATTCCCAAGCTCTTTTCCTGTTCTCCCTAATAATAGCCAGTGCTAACCAGAATGTATAAACCAGCTTCAAATTCTGTATTCAGGGTCTGGTTAAGACTGAGAACATTAGCATTAACTTTCATTGAAGCTTAAGGGTGGGAGGAATTAGTGTGGCTATCTGAAGTGATCAGCAGACTCCCTCTTACTATTCCAACTTTAATTTACAGTGGTGCCTCGCAAGACGAAATTAATTCGTTCTGCGAGTTTTTTCGTCTTGCGAATTTTTCATCTTGCGAAGCACGGTCAAGTCGCAACTGCACCTCTTCAAGTAGTTTTAAGAAAAAGGAAACAAACTTGCAAGACGTTTTCGTCTTGCGAAGCAAGCCCATCGGGAAATACATCTTGCGAAGCAACTCAAAAAACGAAAAACTCTTTCGTCTTGCGAGTTTTTCGTCTTCCGAGGCATTTGTTGTGCGAGGTACCACTGTATAGGGGAAAACTCATGGTGATGAAAATAAAGGCTGAAGATATGAGAGTAGTGTATTTGAGAGGTTCAGTAACCAGAAGAAAGGCAGTAGTATTAACCATGTTTTGTTTTTACATTCTGTGATTTTGAGAGGGACTGGGAATGCCAGCTGCCTTGAACTGCTGCATCTAACGGAAAAACGCTCATTCTGCTAAAGTAGAACTTGTCTGCCTTGAAAAGCCTTTTCACCTACCACATTTATGCATTTGTTACCTGTGTGTGTGACTTACCTGTGGGTCAAGATACATTTCTAATGTACATCTTGGAGCTGCATTAAATGTGATAATCCAGAACAGATGTATAATGCTGGAGAAGCACCACTGTTTTGCGAAGATTTCCTCTCACTGGCAGAATATGAGGCGCAGCACTGAGTATGTCTGTTTTGGTTTCAGGAAGCCGAGCGTATGTTCTCTTGTCCCTGAGCCAGCAGGATGGCATTGAGCAGCATATGGATTTTGACAGCCGCTATACTCTCTTGGAGCTGTTTGCAGAAACGACATCATCCGAAGAGCACTGCATGTCCTTTGAAGGCATCCATCTCCCTCAGGTACCTGCTGATCTGACTGATTCCGGAAGGGTTCCCTTGTGAAGACAGATGGCTGAGAATGCAAGGATTTGAGTGCATGTCTGAGAAGCAGATGAGATAAGAGTGGCAGGACCCAAAGACCGAGATCAAGGATGTTAGTTGGCTGGGATAATCCAGGGACTTGCCTAGTGTGGTGGTGGAGGGCCGCGGGTTTGGAGAAAGCCGGAACTCACAGGGGCAGAAAATTCATTGGAAATGGAGATATAATACAGGATGATCTAGGAGGGTCTAGCTCAACAGCGAGCTAGGGGAGAAGATAATTTTCAAGCTGTTGGCCTGATACATTGCATCTCTTTCAGATTCCAGGGAAGCTGCTGTTTTCTCTGGTGAAGCGCTATTTGTGCGTCACCTCCCTCATGGACAAGCTTAACAGCACCACAGAACTGGGAGGGGAACGCCAAGACTGCGCAGCCCCCAGCGCAAACTTTGGGGAAAAGAGTCGGGTGCAACGGGAGTTTGACTTCAGCATGGCCATGGCGAACCTCATTTCGGAGCTGGTGCGGGTCATGGGGTGGGACCGCAGCCAGGAAAGGGAGCTTTCCCTCAGGGAGACGCAGCCTCGAGTCGTCCGCTCCATCTTCCAGCCGAAGGGTTCCACTTGTACTGCTGTCCAGGTCCCTCTGGTCACCCCAAAGCCGTCGCCACGGAAAAAGCAAGGGCAGGGATTTTTGACTTTGTCAGATTTCTCCAACCGTAGCAGCTATGTAGAGTATGTGCAGGAGAACCTGAAGCCGGGGATGACCGTGCGCATGCTGGAAGACTACGAGGAGATCAATATCGGAGACGAGGGCGAATTTCGCCAAAGCAATAGTGGGATGCCCCCTGTACAGGTATGTGGTTTGGAGAAAGAAGCAAGGATGGAGCAGAGGAGGGGAAAGAATTGGGGGGTGGAGAGGTGGAACTTGCAGTGTTGTTCCTCACAGGATTCAGGGGTTGTTCCTTTTGGTGGACTGGTTAAGTGGCATTTAGAACTGCTGCATCTTTCATAGGTTTAATCATGGAATTGGGGGGGGATGTACTACCTTAGTACCTTGTTTTATGTTCATTTTCTCTTCATGGCAGGATGGCTGCAGGTCAGAAACTTCAGGCCAACTGTTTTGCAGCCCCCTACCTGTGTGAAATATGCCCTTCCCATTATCAAAGTTATAATGTTGATTCGTGGGGTTTGTTGCTCTGCTTGCTAAGTGCTATTCTGCTATTCTGCTATGCTTATTCTGTATCCGATTTTTGCCGGTTTGTACAAGTCAGATTGTATTTTATTGTTTGTGTGTCTGGCCAAATTACCCTTTTTTATGTGCCTGGCTATGTATCTCTGAAGTTATAGTTAAATATTGGTCACCCTTTCCCTGATTTCAGTAGTATAGCTTCTTATTATCCTCATTGTTTGTTCAGTCTAGCCTATGTCCTCAGATGGCCTTTAGGAATGATTTCTTGTCTGGTTAATGTATACTGGTTTAAATTCCAGCTTATGGCTGGAATACGCATAGTGTAGGGTTGAAGCCACTTACCCTGCAAGACTGAAATACTAAATCATATTCATGAAGCCAGTTTCAGTATGCTTCATCCTCTTGGATTTAGCCATCTGAGCTTCAGGGGGTTGGATCAAAATTTCAGAAACCTAGTATGAGTAGCACTGGGGATTTTTCCAGCCCTGAGACCACTTTAAAAGAGAGAGAGATAGAAGGGGAGAGAGCAAGAAAGAAGAAAAGCTTAGGCTAGGTAAAGGGTTATGTATTACATACTTAAGAGCCTTAGTAACCATGAAATCACCTGATGAAGATATCTGAATATCATGTACTTTACACTTAATTAGTGACGGTGCATGAAATTCCGAGCATTGACCACAGGAATAAACAATTATAAATCTTCCAGAGTTGGGTACAAATGACAGCAAGGGGAGTAGTATAAGAAACTGTTGTTCAGTCTGATATCCAGTGGGTTAAATGGACCCGTTAGCTGTCTTACCTTTTCCTAAGTTTTATTATTAAAGGAGTTGAAAAACAGCCAGGGAAGAGCTTTTTTGCTCATAGCGCAGTATAGAAGAAATGTGAAGGTTCTTGTTTAAAATGTAGCAAGTGATGAATAGATGGAAAGAGATTATTCTGTAACTGCCTTCTAGAAATTGAAAATATGTTTACATTATAGGGATATGGTGGAGGTAGGCTGGAGCACGGAGCCAAGGAAATAATTCTTTCAGTAGCAGTTTGCTTTGCAGCGTGAACTTTGCCAAGGCCAGAAAATAATGATGTTGCAATAATATTGGATAGTTTGAACAAGTATTCATTAAAGAGTTTATGCACAGACACAAAAATTGTAGATATTGCCTCAGTGTTGAGTATCCAGAGGGAGAATGAGAGCTGAAAGTACACCCTCCACTCTTAAGATCATCTAGAGTAGTGGGAAAGATTTAGAACTGAGTTTTGCTCATGTTGAGGATGTTTTCCCTATAAGGCAGCATTTCTCAACCTGGTGCCCTCCAAGAATGCCATTTAGAGATTCTCATCTGTAGAGAGTGCCAGTGAACTGCAGTGGAAAGAAATTTGAACTTCAGAGGAACTTTCAACACAGTTCTGAATTTTTCCTAAAAAACCTATGTTTGTCACAACTTCTTCTTCTTCTTCTTCTTCTTCTTCTTCTTCTTCTTCTTCTTCTTCTTCTCCCATTTATTTATTACCAATATTCACCCCAAGGTCCCAGAGTCTGCCGCAGCATTAAAACACAACAATAAAACAGTTCAAAGCAATTTATATTCATAAAGGTAAAGGACCCCTGACAGTTAAGTCCAGTCACGGACAACTCTAGGGTTGTGGCGCTCATCTCACTTTACTGACTGAGGGAGCCGACATTTGTCCGCAGACAGTTTTTCCGGATCATGTGGCCAGCATGGCTAAGTCGCTTCAGGCAAAACCAGAGCAGCGCAAGGAAATGGTGTTTACCTTCCCGCTGGAGCGGTACCTATTTATCTACTTGCACTTTGACGTGCTTTCGAACTGCTAGGTTGGCAGGAGCAGGGACCGAGCAATGGGAGCTCACCCTGTTGCGGGGATTCGAACCGCTGATCGGCAAGCCCTAGGCTCTGTGGTTTAGACCACAGTGCCACCTGCGTCCCTCATGAAAAGAAGGTTGGTCCTAAAAATATACACCTTAAGTGTCAAAAGCCATGGCAAAGAGGTACATCATCAGCATCCTCCAGAAGCTGTATAATGTAGGTCAAGAGGGTGTCCCACAGCTTAGGGGGCACCCAAGAGGCTCTGTAAGGAACGAGGCAGTGCTGTTGATATTTGAGGCCTGAATCTAGTATATATGGCAGATTCAGGCCTCAGATACCTGCAACCCAGCCTCTAACACTGGAACAATGCCGATACCTCTTGCACAGTTGTTTTGATGGTGATTGGAATAAAAATTATAGAGCTGTTTGCTTGTGTAATAGTCTACATTTAGGTATAACCAAGGATACTCTGTCCTTCACCCAAACACTGGATATTTTCTGATTTTGAAGTTTTGTGCTATTTTATTAGATAATACACCCACACAACGGCCGCATCCAGGCTGATGTCAAATCTGAAATGTTGCTGGTATATTCATAAGAATAAAGACCCCAAGTTTAAGAATCTCATGCTCTACCAACTGAGCTAAAAGCGTTTCTGACTGGCTGCATGTGCATAATAGGGAAAAGGAGGTTGGGGAGTGGAAGGGGTGTTGGCCAGTGAATTCCATGTGCAGAATACTGTATGTGGGCGGCGAGGATACAGCAGAGGAGTGAATTGTCCGCATGATGTTCCTTCAGTTATGTTGCTCATTATTTTGCTACAGAAGCAAGATGATACATTCCGTATTAACTCAACATGTCTGGTGAGAAAGTTTGCCAGATGATATGCAAAACAAGTCACCACTTTTAGCAGAAAATCATGGGCTAAGCATCTAGGCAATTTAGGCTGTGGCAGCTGAGAGGCCTGGTATTTGTAAGATGCTAAGGTCACAGCTTGAATGAAGAAGGAGTTGGCTGTAGCTGGCAGTTGCCCAAGACTTTTGCAAAAAAAAGGGGGGGGGCTTCTGTGGTTGGATCTAAGGCAAGCTTGTTGAGCTTTGGTCTTCAGCTCATCCATCTCTTCTACTGATCTTAATCACTATACTGTGCTTGGTGCTTCTAAGACTTAACATAGTGTTGTTCTGTGTTCAGGCTATATTTTTTCTTCATATGTTTGTGTCTTCAGTCCAGTTGTGATAGTTGTCTCCTCTCCTCCCCAATCTATTTCTGCAGTAATATTCTGCAAATAATTCTTCAAGGGGTAAAGGTAAAGGTAAAGGGACCCCTGACCATTAGGTCCAGTCGTGGCCGACTCTGGGGTTGTGGCGCTCATCTCGCTTTATTGGCCGAGGGAGCTGGTGTACAGCTTCCAGGTCATGTGGCCAGCATGACTAAGCCGCTTCTGGCGAACCAGAGCAGCGCACGGAAACGCCGTTTACCTTCCTGCCGGAGCAGTACCTATTTATCTACTTGTGCTTTGCTCCCCTCTTTATGTTTGAGTCACTTCTTCTCCCCATCCTCTCTTTCCTGGACTTTAATGTGCAAGGAGGGTGTCGGGAGAGGGAATTGGTATTAGTTTTGAACCATGTAGCTCAAGCACAAGGTTAAGGAGCCTGCTCTTGAGTCTCCCTTGTAGCCTCCATGCCCTCAGTGTACTCTTTTTGGATGTCTCTGTGGGAAATAGAATGCCGAACTTGATGGGCCTTTGGTCTGCCTTGCAGATTCTGTTAAGCTTAGCTCCACTACTGTACTGGGTTTTCTGCAGGACTAGGGGGAAGCAACCCTCACTCCTGCCCTAGCTAAACAGACAAGAGCTTAATTAAATAAGGAAGGTGTTCTACCACCTAAACAATGAAATTCTTGGAACATTTGACTGCAGAGAATTGTCTGGCCAGTTGACAGTATTTGACCAGCCAGTTAACTGGTGTGCCAGCCCTGGAATGGTCCAATTCTGCCAAACGAAATTATATACGATGCAAAAAAATGGGTCACAACTTGATTCCTATAACATGATCAAGGATTGTGTTGATCATTGAGATTACTACGAAATAATAACTACCCCCTGTTCCCTACATCTTTATTTTTTTTTATAATCATATTTATTAAAATTTCCAATAATAACAGAATAGGAAAATAAGAAAGATAAAGGAAAGAAAGAAAAAGAGAAACTAATTTAGACCCTTCTTTTCATAACCTTCTTTCTGGGACTTCCTCCTTCCCCTCCCGATTGTATTCCCCTTTATCTAAGTTGGTTCCACAAGTTCTCATCCCCAATTAAACCTAATATATTATACTCATAAACCAATTTAAATTTACACCATCTTAGCATCACTCCTCGTCTTATAATAGAACAAAATTTTCCCCAAGATCCGCTCTCATTCCTTCCACGAGTTCCTCCTTTCTAAAAAAAAGAAAAAACAGAAACGTAAAATATCAAAGTTATAAAGAATATAAGATAGAAAGTATAGAGAAATTCAAAAAGTTGGTTACAAAGCCTTTGGATTCTAATGTTCCCCCTCCCTTCCCCGGTTTTGATTCCCCATGTCCATTTGTCTGTATGTTGTCGGCCTGGAGATCTTAAGTCCACAGCCAAATTTATCTCAGTCCATCATGCTGTTTTCTTCGGATTTGGTTGTCTTAATGATGTTTAACTTCGAAAATCCAATCTAATAGAGGCCTTTAATTTTCTTTAATCTTTTGTTGCTCCTCCCATTATTCTTTCCGTGTCGTATTCAGTCATCTGCTCTTTTATTTCTTGGTTTCTCAGGTTTCTGTCTTGTTCAGCTGTCAAAACATTCTTGTTCCAAAATTTAACGTCTCTACAGAGGTTTGTTATTCAGGGACACAGACTTACGTCCAGTTCCTTTCTTGCTTCAATAGAAGATTCTATTGTGTTATAGTCACCTCTGTTGACAAAATAATATTTCAGTTCTGCAGCTTTCCCAGGAGATAAGACCTTTGCACATCCCAGAGTAGTTTTCCACATACGACACTTGTAATGTCCCGAGTCCCCTCTAGAGGGATTACAATAACTTTGTATCCTCTAATCCAAAAGTCAGTTTGTTGTTTCTTTTTCCCAACTGTTTATATCCATATTTATATCAAATTGTAACAAAATTAACCAGCAAAGAACTTGTAGCAAAGTCCTCTTTATAATTTCCAGTTTTGACAGCTCCTTTGACAGCTGTCAAAATCTCCATCTCTCTTCGCCAGGCTGTCCGAATCGCCCCGGTTCCCGGGGGGGGGGGGTTGCTTTTTCCTCACCCTCGACTCCTCTCCTCCAGCACAGTTCTTATAATTCACATCGTGGAATTGGTAATTTTTATCATCAATAAGCTTCTGAATAGATCTTGGTTTCTCAGTCCTTGTTTTAGCATGTTTACAATCAGGGAGGGGACTGACTTCCTTTTTTGGATCCCCTCCCGCTCGTGCCAAATCCGGAAAAAATTTTCTTTTTTCCTCCTTTTAAACCCGGTTGCCCAATTACTCACGGGTTGTTGATCAATTGTCCGAATTTCCTTTGGAAGAAGCCAGCGCTCTCCGCCGAATGGCATGCGGCTGCGCCCGGCAGGGGAAGCGGAGGACTCAAAGCACCACGCTACTCCCCGGCGCCCGATCCGTAGCCTTTAAAAAGGCTCTTTCACAAGCCGGGAGAGCGATAACGGTGCCAGCCGAGTCACCATGTCCACGGGATCCGTTCCCGTGGTTTCTAAGGGTCCCCGCGTCGCCGGCGCGGTAGGACCCAGCCCCTGCCGAGCAGACTCCCTCCGGAGCTCGGAGGGAGTCCGCCATTCGGCGATGGCGCCAACCCGGAAGTCCCCTGTTCCCTACATCTTTAAACTTGCTGCATAATGTATGCACCTTTTTTGTTCTGCATCTCGGAGCTCCCATTACGCAGCACAGAAGATTTGGGCCGGAAGTTAGTTCTAACCCTGAAGTTCTGTTCATCCTCACAGGTTTTGTGGCAGTCCACGGGCCGCACCTACTGGGTGCACTGGCATATGATAGAGATCACAGGCTCTGGGGAACAGCCTGAAGAGGAGGCTGCCCAAGAAAAAGTCTCCAGTATAACAGAGAACCTGCAGCTACACACAGGTGAGGTTAGATGCACTGTGTGCATTTGTAAACATATATGCATTATTGTGGGTGTCACCTTTAGTCCTGGTTTTGCTTTCTTTCTACTTTTTAGATATATTCCTTTTAGTAACGATCACTAGAGAGGAAGAATTGTGTTTCATGCTTTGCTTTCTTATGTCTGGCCGCAAAAATGATTTATCACTGAATAATTCAGAATATTTTCTTGACTAAATTTACATATCTCCTCCTCCTCTTCCAGGAGCGCTACAGTTTTGTTTTCCTGTCTAGCTTAGCAGACATCCCTTGTCTCTCCTCTGCCCTGTCCTGTAGCCATTTATGAGGTTTTTTTCTTCAGGTTGTTCTTGTTCTTGCCCTGCTGTCTCCAATTCTCTCCCTGTCTCTCTAAGACTTTTTCTTTCCTCCTTGCCTCCTGCTCCCCCTCCCCTTTTCACGGTAAGAACCCAATCAACCGTTCCTTGTTGTACATTTTAAAGGTGACATTAGCATGGGTAACCTTAAAGCATAGCTGCCAACTTTTCCCTTTTCTTGCGAGGAATCCTATTCGGAATAAGGGAATTTCCCTTTAAAAAAGGGAAACGTTGACATTTATGCCTTAAAGTCAGGTTTCCTCAGCTGTGTCACAACACATAGCCCATTAGCCATCGAGGTAAGAATTGTTGGGCAGAGCTATAACATTTAACCAAGCTTGGCATCTGGGTAGTACCTTATGGCAATTCCTGCTTGCACATTTGTATAAAACTAAATAGCGACACTGGCTGCTATACCTGATAAGTTTGGATGAAAATCTCCAGTTTATTACTTCTCCACCCTTCTTTATGTAACTGTGGCCTGGTCAATGGAAACAACAGATCACTTCATAAAGCTATTCCTCCAATGTATCATTGAGACTTCTTGCATACAGAAAACTTGCACACCTGGTTCTAGGCCACCATGTATTCTGTCACGCTAGGTTTTTATGCATATGGAGTTTTCCCCCCATAAGAAAGAAGCATTCATATATGTGACCCCTCTTGTGTGGTCTGAAGCGATGCAGCACAAAAATACTTTTATTGTGTGATCCACATTGCATGTAGACTCGCCATATACTTAAACCTCCCTTTCCTCTCTTTAGCTTTACATCTGCTATTGCCCTTTTCACCATCAACTCTCTTCATCCACTGCTGTACCTTATTCCCTGCCTTGGGAACAACATTAGATGGAGCTGTGGGCACAAGCAGTAGCCAAGCCGCTTGTTTAACTTGGACCTGAGTTTTCATGTATATCAGGAGAGGGCCTAGGAGAGTTTGCTTTCTTTCTCTACATACAGTTACTAAGACCTTCTACTGCAAGCCACTCGGAGGACTGTACTCTCTACCATACCTGACGGATCGGATGAATGAGAACTCTGGGACTCTGAGCCGGGCTGAATGGTGGGAGCTCCTCTTCTTCATTAAGAAGCTAGAACAGCAGGAGCAGCAGGAAGTGGTCCAGTTCATCCAGCAAAATCACGAAGAGGTGGTAAGCAGAATGAATCAGGCATGAGAAGAAAGAGGAGAAGCATGCAATGCTCCTGGGAGGAGGACACTGGAACGTCCCCTTCCTACTTACCAGATCATTGTATCAGAAGTGTGGCCTGCCAGCCCACAAGCTATGTCCTCGCAGTTCTTCTGTGGCTGGGTCTCTTGGAGGGGTGGCCCCTGGACCTTCTGCTTCCAGTGGCTGTGGCTGGACTTGAGAAGCCCAGTATTTACATGGGAGTCGGCATACAGTCATACCTCGGGTTACAGACGCTTCAGGTTGTGTTTTTTCATGTTACGGACCGCCGAAACCCAGAACGGGTTACTTCCAGGTTTCGGTGGTCATGCATGCGCAGAAGCGCTAAGTTGCACTTTGCGCATGCACAGAGGTGCCGAATCACAACCTGTGCGTGCGCAGACACGCCGCTGCGGGTTGCGGATGCTGCGGGTTGCGAACGTGCATCCCGCATGGGCACATTCACAACCCGAGCGTCCACTGTACTTGTAACGGTCTCTTTTTATTTCAAGGTGACTGAGCTAGATGAAGAGGGCCTGATCCAGCTGTCGGTGTCGGTAGAGTTGGCTAAAAAGGTGCTGCAGCTGCTGAGCAAGTACTGCCAGGGCTGCACCTGCAGTGACCTGCATAGCTCTCACGTCTATCTCAAGTATTCCTTCAGCAAAGGAGGGACAGAGCAGAACTGCCAAAACGCGGACGTTACGCCCCTGGATTGTGGTGGCCTTTCTGAAGGCATGGCGTCCAAAAAGCCAAAGAAGGAGTCGCTCTCGGCTGAAGTGCCTTCTCCAGCTCCATCGGCGGCAGAGAAGACTGACACACAGCTGATTAACGAGCTCCTCAAAGTTGAAGGCCTTTCATTTCCGGACACATTGGATGAAAAAGCCAAGAGTAAGTGTGCCAGACAGCATCCCCACCTCCGTTCATTTGGGGTGAAGTAACTGAGGGGGGCGGTTTTGGGGGGTTTTTAAATCCCAGGGAGACTGGTTGTGGGCTGAGGGAAACTAGAATCGAAAGTAAAGGGGCGTCATGGTGTTTCTAGACAAGAGAGCGTTTGAAATGGCATGGTGGCTTGTACTGATCGGTGTTTTGATCCTGGTCAGCATTTTGCAGCCTCAAGGTGACAGGGAAGAGGAACTCACTGGAGAAGCTAGCAGATGTTGTGGATATAATCCAGAAATCTAGTTCTGAGGTTGCGCTGCAGATGGCTGGACTCAGATTCATCACCAAGATCTTGGAGGATGAACCTGGTCAAGAGAGACAAGTCATCAAAGTGGACAGTGGCCCTTCAGTCAGGTCAGTTCCCTTCCCACCCCAGGCAATAGCAGTAGGAGGAGAAGGTGCCTCGGGGGAAAATATGAGCAGGATGTTAGCTGACTGATCTTTGGTAAAATCGGTCTTTCTTTTTTCTTTTAATAAGTAGATTATGGGTTATTGCTCCTTGGGGCTACAGGGGGGCACGCTAATAATTAATTTTAATTTTTTATATTTAAATCCTTGTTATATTCAAATTGCCCTCTGTATTTCTGATTTTTTTTCTTGTGATCTGTGATATTGTGTGTGTTGATGCTGGTTTGTGACCGTATTAATAAAATTCATTCATTCATTCATTCATTCATTCATTCATTCATTCTCCCTGGGGCTGAGTCACATGTTAAATGGGTGAGCCTTGGGCACACACACCCTCCATTCCTTCTCTTCTCCCTTCATGTACACTGATTCTCAACTTCATGGTTTATAGCAAACCAGTGTGCTATTCTATCTGAGCACACTGCATTTTGTTATATATATATATATATATATATATATATATATATATATATATATATATGCAGGTTTTGGTGTCTTCGGGTGTCTTCCCGTGTAAGAGTCGGGGTGTCTGTGCGACGTTTCGACGAGGTCTCACTCGTCATCTTCAGGCTGGTGCTTTCGGCTTCTTGTTACTGGAACAGAGCAGAGTCTGGTGTTTGAGTTCCTATAAATACTGTTGAGGGGTGTGGTGTATAGCCTCCAACGTTCTGGGCAGAGAGGAAGTTCCTAGATTAGTGTGCCTTTTCTTCTTTTGTTCCTTAATTACTTGAGGGATATCTTGGGTGATTTCATGAGTGATATTCTGAATATCACTGGGTGGGTCATTAAGTGTAGATTAGTTGCTAAAGCTTTCGTGTCTTGACCTCTTGAGCTTGTGAAGAGTTTTTCTGAGAAGATGGCTGTGCTGCATTTAGTTGTGCTCTGGCTTGGCTTCGTGTATAGGGGCGAGCTATGGTTTTGTGCCTTGTGCCAGCCAGATCTGTGTAGGGATTGCAGGGGGGTGCAGCATCCGGAGGTGCCACTATAGTTTGGCTACTGGATGGAGTCTGTAATATGTCTGTGGAGAGGGTCTGGGTTTGGGTCTGGTGTGGTTGATTGGTGACGGCGTTCTGTATGCCTCTGGTTCTGGTGTCGGTTTTTGTGGGGAGGGCTAATTTCCAGATGTCTGGCAGGCGGGACGTGTCGTCACGCTTGTTCATGTTGTGAGGGTGTTTCTCTATCTCGATGGCTTCCATGATTATTCTCTTGTGGTGATGTTCCATGTTAAAGAGCAATTTGGAATCTGCAAAATTAATTTCATGTCCTGTTTCTTTCATGTGTTGGAAGAGAGAGGAAGTTTTTTCTTCTTTTTTGACGGCATTCTTGTGTTCTGCGATACGTGCATTTATTCGTCTGTTTGTTTGTCCAATGTACGTGGCTGGGCAGACTTTGCAGGGTATTTCATAGACCCCTTGGTTTTCCAGCTGGATTTTGTCTTTTGGGTTTCTGAGGATATTGGCTATTTTTTGGTTGGTGCAGAAGGCTGTTTTGATATTGTGTTTATGGAGGATTTTGCTGATTTTGTCTGTAGTGCCCTGCATTCCTGTACCCGTGAAAATCTACGAAAGCATATATATATATATATATATATATATATATGCTTTCGTAGATTTTCACGGGTACAGGAATGCAGGTTTTGGTGTCTTCGGGTGTCTTCCCGTGTAAGAGTCGGGAGCCTCTGTTCCAGTAACAAGAAGCCGAAAGCACCAGCCTGAAGATGACGAGTGAGACCTCGTCGAAACGTCGCACAGACACCCCGACTCTTACACGGGAAGACACCCGAAGACACCAAAACCTGCATATATATATATATATAAAATTTTGTGCTTTACAATTTAAAATACTCATTTTACCCCCTTAAGATATCGTTGATTTCCCTTCTTCGCTTTCCATGGTTCATTTTACATATCATAAATCCCTGCATATTTTATAAAAACTATATCATTCAGTATTCCCTTATTGCATCCATCAAAACTTATTTGCACTGCTGAATTTATCTTAATGCTGCCAGCGTTTTCAGCTGTACACGATTATTTCCCACATATTCAATAAACGTTTTCCAATCTTCTTTAAATGTATGTTCTTCTTGTTCTCTTATTCTACATGTTAAGTCTGCAAGATGTGCATACTCTGTCAGCTTAAGTTGCCATTCTTCGGTTGGGACCTCGCTCGTTTTCCATTTTGGGGCTAACAATGGGGGGGGGGTGTGGAACACTGCATTTTGAGTATACAACACTTTGCCCAGCTTCGATAGAACAGCAAGCAATGGTTTGTTGCACACCAAGAAATCAGAAAGGCAGGGAGAGGGGTGGGAGCATGACACACGCGTAACACTAAACCATGGTTTCACATGATGTACGTTCTTTAAAGAAGAAAAAACAACAAGAGCATGTTTTAGTTATCCCAGGCCTTAGATAATGTGGCTTATAAATCCGAATAAAGTGCAAAATGAATTGGGTTGTCCTGTTCCAAAACAAGCTTTGTTTTTTATATGTGCATTCTTCTGAATTTGGGGCAGCTCTTTCCCCTGGACCCCAGCTTCTCCTCGGGAGAGACTCATGCCAGAGCGTAGGCTGGCCCAACTGTGAGTGACCAGATACCTGTAGGGTATAACAGGGGCCCTCTTGTTGTCCTCAGAGAGAAAATGGTGAAGATGCTGGTGGAGCTGCTGAGCAACCAAGTGAAGGAGAAGCTGCTGGTGGTGATGGCACTGCGTCTGCTTTATGTATTCATGGCAAAGTACGATTGGAGAGTTCTCTTTGCCACGGAAGGCGGTGTGCGTGCCGTGTTGGGCTGCATGCAGGAATATCCCGCATCAGCCTTGGTCCAGCAGGCTGGCTTAGCAGTAAGTAGAATGTGGGGGGGGGGTTGCCTGATGGGGTATGGAATTGGGGGAAGTTGGCATCTTATCCTATAAGCAAATGGAATGAGGGATTGGCATGATGGATTTTAAAAAACAACACATTTCCAGTGCAGCAATAGTGTTAGTCTATTGCAGCAAAAGCAGCCGGCAGTTTTGTGGCACATTAGAAGCCTAACATGAGAGCTTATGCCCTAGTTTTTTTGCTTTTGTTTGCCTTTTTAAGGTACTGTGAGACACTTGAAAAATGTATTAGCCTCTTCCTCATGTTCAGAGCGATGGACTCTGAATAGTGCATAACTGATAATAATTAATAATAGGATAACTAATGTGCTTTTGGGAGTTAATGGCGCATAATAAATTGCATGGATAGCGCACCTGCTTCAGAAAAGGTGGATTTTTACACAGATACCACTTTTGCCTAGAAGTTTACATGTACTCCATCATATTTGGTGACTGCATAGGTCTGTTTCATCTGTTTATAGAAAGTGTAACATGTGTGAACAGGAGGGCCAGGAAGAATGAAAAGCCTATCCCCTAGCATGTGGCAAATGGGTCAGGGAAGCATATTGACCAGTGACAAGAAAATGCCAAGCAAGGTTTTCTAGAATTGTTCAGGAGTCTTTGCACTTATGAGAATTGGCCACTATTCAAAAAACTGAATTACAATGGAAAGGGTGGGGGTTGCTATTGTTGGGAAGGGCTTTTAACGTTTGCAATCTTGATTCCGTTCCTGCTTTTTGCCCTTCTAGGCCCTGAAAGTCCTGGTGGGTGCTGGGAATTGTGAGCTTCTGGGCAGCAGTGGGAAGGCAAACCCTCTGAACCACTCAGATGCCCAGATGATGCGGGAGATCTTTGCTAGCATTGGTTCTGCTTCCGGGAAAGATTCGGATAACTTGCTCTGTGTCATCTGTACAGCTATTGAGAAGATGTTGGGCACACCTGGGTAAGCTGAAAGGGGATCCTTGGCAAGATACTGATAGGTTAACCGGTTAAACTTAATTGAGGCTAAGGATAGCCCAGTGTGTGGAGATAATATTCAGAGTCCCCTTGATCAGTAACAGCTGGTGGGGCAGAAGGCAGGGAGACCAATCAGAGCCACCCTCACCTTGGTTGGCTGTTACGTAGGATGGCAGGAGGTGAGGCTGGCTGAGGTTGCTGCCCTTGTTTCTATAGAGCAGAGTTTCCCAAACTTGGGTCTCCAGCTGCTTTTGGATTACAGTTCCCATCATTCCTGACCACCAGTCCTGCTAGCTAGGGATGATGGGAGCTGTAGTCCAAAAACAAATGGAAACTCTGCTATAGAGCTTCTGAAGTGAAGGAATTCTTTTGGAGGAGTTGGATTAGAATGTCATGTTCTTAATATATGGTTGACATACGTCTGGAATTTCCTGGACATTGCCAGGATTCAGCCATTGGTAACAGTGTCTGGGCGCAAATCACTGAAATGTCCGGGAAAATCAGGACATATCTCAATCTCCTTTCCTCCATCTTGCACCCAGCTTATTGTTGTTGTTGTTGTTTTATTTGTATACCACCCTTCATCAGGGCAGAGGAAGGGGGTGAGGGGCACCCTGGGTGTCACAACTGAGGGGGGGTGACAAAATGCCAGGCGGCACTCACTGTGGGGCCTGCAGCACGTCCGCAGGCTCCACACTGCCTCAAACGGTCCGCCCGCCCCCTCCCCCTCCGCTGTAGGGCAGCTGAGTGGGAGGAGATAGGCAGACTCCTTGGAGGCCCCGTGGAGCGTCCTACCCTGGCTGGCCCTGCCCCTGGGCGCAGAGCACACGTGCTGCCCCAGGCGCCCGATCGGCTTGCTCCGTCGCTGCCCTTCATCTACAGATCTCATGGTGGTCCACAGCATAAAAGCCACAAAATATATAGTAAAAATAAGAAAAACCAATAACCTCCCCTCCCACACCACATTTAAAAGGACATTGGATGTCGATCAACCAGTCTGACACGCCTTATTTGCTGTTGTTTGAATTACTAGCTTCTCTGGGGCCGATCATTGCTGCTCTTGTATAGTCCTGTTCATTTGTTCTTGAATATAGTCTTGTAAGGTAATGCCAGTTGGGTCAGGCAGTCACCCTCTGCTTGTTTCTCCTTTCCCCAGAGCTTCATCAGCAGTGCAGAATGGACTCTTGGTGCTGAACATGCTGATCAACCATCACAAGGGCCTGGCGGAGCAGCTAGGGAACTCTGACCTCCACGCCATCCTGCAGAGCTGCTGCCGAGCTGGCCAGAGCTCCAACGAGATCCTGGCTCGGATAGTGCTGAAGAGTCTGGCTGAACATAAGTTGCCGCTGAGCCAGGAGAATGCAGGTACGCATGGCACTAGACCTGCAGTTTCTGATCCTTAGTCCCCCTCTGCAATTTAAGTATTGAACTGCTAAAGCCTTAGTTTCACTGAATGATGTGGGACAGAAATCTTCCCAGTGCTTTATTTTTCCACAAAGAAGAATCCATTTCTAAAAATGTGTCGTTTCATAAAATTTGTTAGTAACAATATATGAATGCCAGTACAGTATTAGACAAGCTTGGCTCAAAGTTGTAATTAGTTTTTTTCTCTCTCCAACTGATCGTCACTATGAAGTGTCTGAGGGAGTAGACAGGGAAGAATTCAATGTTATGTTGAGACAATCATCAGGGGTCAGCAAACTTTTTCAGCAGGGGGCCGGTCCACTGTCCCTCAACCTTGTGGGGGGCCGGACTATATTTTTTGTGGGGCAGGGAATGAACCAATTCCTATGCCCCACAAATAACCCAGAGATGCATTTTAAATAAAAGGACACATTCTACTCATGTAAAAACACGCTGATTCCCAGACCGTACATGGGCCGGATTCAGAAGGCGATTGGGCCGGATCCAGCCCCCAGGCCTTAGTTTGCCTACCCATGGACAATCATGCTATTTCAGCTTGCCAGACGGAACAATCCACCATCTGTCATGCCTCATGTGCTGTTGTGGGAGATCTCACACACACCCTGAGCCAATTCAGGGGCTGCACAGTGGAAGGAATGAGGGGGAAACACCATAATGCAAGCACAGGGCTTCTACTGAGAAGGGGACCCATAGACAGGGTAAACCACAAATGCATATAGGCTGATATCCAAAGTCGGTCATAATCAGAGCAGAACTATTGAAATCAGTGGACTTGGGTTGCTAATTTCCATGTGTCTCCTCTGTGTATGACTAACATTTAATACCATTCAGTAATCCCAAACCAAAAGTTACAGAAAGTGATCGCTTCATCAGGTCGATTAATAATCAAAGCCAACATTCTTACTTCATCTCAACCTGCAGCTGAAAGCAAAACCAATGCTGCGATTAATTCTCATTTAGTTTTCAACCAACACACAGTGCCAGTATCTCATATTTCTTTTATGGAGCCAGGAAAGTTGTTTATGTATAGACTCATTTTGGGGGACGACGACGACACCTTATCGAAAGAGGAAACTGGTTCAAGTAATTCTGAATAAGATCTGCCTCCCTCTAATGGGCGGGGTTCATAATGGTAGTTCAATTGTCACTCTGCGCCCCCCCCCCCAGCTGCTGATATCACTGGACGGGATTCACCTAATGAGCCCCATCAGTGAAAGCTCTTCAGAAGGATTTATGGTTGCTCAACTGGGCTTCCCGCCCCTCCCTGTGCCCCAAATTGGCTTGGGGAAGGACTGCAAGACCAGTGTATGGTGTGGGAGGAGGGATCACTCCATCCAGCAAGCTGAAATGCTTGCAGAGAGTGTGATACTCTTTTCTCTCTCTAGGAGAGTGAAAGACGTGAGGCTTAAAACCACCTTGGCCCCAGCAATTCCTCATGTGGCTTTTCTAATCGTACTCAACAAGGCACGATCACCAACTAAGATTCTTCCACGACTCATTTTGGGAGAGTGCCATTTTAACTCACAGGGATCCTATCCTCATCTCTCCTTTTCTCCCTCCCCAGAGTCTGAGACCTCCTTTGAGCTGAAGGACATGGATGTCCCCACCCTGCTGAAAAACCTCCAGGAGACCAACTTCTCCAAGGAGGTGGTGCTAGCCCTGGAACGCTGCCTTTGTGATGAGGGTGTCTGCCCCGAGGGCAATGGAACCGAGCTTTTGCCAGACCGTGAGCACTTCTTGATGTTGATGAAAACCCTTGAACAGCTGGGAGCTGAGAAGACTGTGCAGATGGGCATGCTGAGGTGAGCTGGAAAAGACGGAAGCGCGGCTGTGCCTGGGTCAGAGGCTGCAAAAATGGTGGGGGGACTCGTGCATGTCATTGTCATTGGGTGGAGAGGGATGCTTCAGAAGAGTGTTAAGGCAAATTGGATGCAGGGAGACCAATGTCCCTTGAGTAAAGGTAAAGGGACCCCTGACCATTAGGTCCAGTTGTGGCCGACTCTAGGGTTGTGGTGCTCGTCTTGCTTTATTGGCCGAGGGAGACGGCGTACAGCTGCTTCTGGCGAACCAGAGCTGCACACGGAAACACCGTTTACCCTCCCGCCAGAGCAGTACCTATTTATCTACTTGCACTTTGACATGCTTTCGAACTGCTAGGTTGACAGGAGCAGGGACCGAGCAGCGGGAGCTCACCCTGTTGCGGGGATTCAAACCGCTGACCTTCTGATCGGCAAGTCCTAGGCTCTGTGGTTTAAAGCACAACGCCACCCGCGTCCCTGCCCCTTGAGTAGTGGTTACCTAAATTGGGGCATCTTACCTTTCTGGGAACAGACCAACAAGCGTCTTAAACTTGGCATAATGCATGGGAGGTTGTCAGACTTGGGGAGTTGTTGGCTAAGCAGCCTACGTTTATAGATTTTCATCTTCTGTTAGATGTGGAAACCTGTAGAACTTCTTAAAACTTGGAATCCGGGGATTTAGGACTCCACGAACAGGTAGGTTCTCCAGCAGAGACAATGTAGGGAAGCTGTAGTCCTTCAGATCGCATGTGAAGGAACTAAGCAGAGGATACTGGTGTTGAGAGGTGGCTTTTATGACCAGAATCATGAGGGGGAAAGCTTGGTGGTTTGCTGTAGCTGTTACCAAACATTTTCGGGGAATTCTCAAGGCAATCATGTGCTATGACGGGGGTGGCATTTCTTGTAAGAGTTGTAGTGAGCTTGACTTGTGGAGGAGTCTCTGTTCTATAAGGTTCCTGAGCATCTTAAAAGCAAAGGGAAAAGAAGACTTGTCCTGCTTTAGAAAGAGAGACATTATTAGAATGGACTCTTGAGCTGCAGGGGCAGCCCTGTTGCACTTGGGTCCAAGACAAGGCAGAACTTGCTGTTTTCCCTCTTAACCGTTTTTTGTTTGTTGCAGGATTTTGAATAAGTTTTTGGACAGTACCCAAGAGGATGCACTGCCCTGGCATGAGTGCATTGAGCCCTGCCTGTCCTCTCTGAGCGCCAACAGCAATGACCGGGAGGTGAGGGACTCAATTGGTATATGGCTTGAAAGCAAGAGGGGCTGGTGCGGTGGAAGTCATTTGAAGATCGTCCAAGATGAAGAATAATATTGAGCATCTGTATTGCATACCGAGTTGCAAATCCCTAACCAAATTTAGTCGACGAAAAGCAATTTTTTTGTCCTGCTAGAACCTCACATTTAAAATTTAGAAGTGTGTTGGCGAAACTCATGGTTTCAACTCTGCAGCCAGGGCAACTGAGTCACCAGGGATGGGTGTTCTGGGACTGGCAAATGTGCATATGGATAAATAAACCAATCCAGTTGCACGTCAATTGTCAATCATTATTTCAGTCCATCCTTTTAAACAGTTGCTCTCCAGGTCACTTTAAGCAACCATATTGGGGAGCTTTACAACAGGTTGGGCTTCCTTTGCCTTTCTTTGCTAGGCATGTGTGGTCGGAATGGACTTAAAATAATAAATATCTGTTTTGTGGCTTGAAACCTATCTGAGTTTGTGTGTAAGTAAGGCTGCTAGACTGTCAACTTGCCATGGCAAATTCAAGGAATATAAAAACTTAGCTAAATGAAAGCGAGTAGCTGATTTGGTGGGGCTAACCCAAAAGACCAGACATGCCTGTTGAACAAAAATACAAGGAAACCCCCACAAGGAAGGTCCTAGAGCAGGAATGAGGAACCTGTGACCTCCCAAAGGACTACAACTACAGTCATGCTGGCTTGGGGCTGATGGGAGTCCAACAACATCTGGAGGCTACAACTCTCCATCACTTTTCTAGGGAGCTTAGAATCCATTCTTGTAATCACCTCACACCTCCCTTCCAGAAGCAGGAAACAATGCTCCAGGTGAGTCTTAGTGTGCTTCTGTGTGGTCTTGCACACAGATCAAAGTCTGTCCATAGATTGAATAGGACTAACTGGGGCGCCATCTTCCTTCATTAAACTGAAAGCCAGAGTTTACAGAATTGGAACTGTGCCAGAGTGCAGCAGAGCCAGAAAGCCACAAGCATGTAGATGCATTTGATGCTGTCCATTGACTTCTGGTCTGACAGCATTTTCCCACTGGGGGAAATTTGGAGACGAAGCCTTAGGCCACCTGGGGAATATATCAGGCGACAGCTTAAAGAAGGGAATGGAGATGCAGAGGATGGCTGTGGCTTCCCCAGAGCTGTCCAGAACGTTGTTGAAGAAGCCGGTTGCAGAACCCAGCCCTGTGCTCCACCATCTTGCCATTGCTGTCTTCTCGTCTGTAGGTTGTGCAGGAGTTCATTCGCTTCCTGCATCGCCTGGCCACCACAAACAAAGACTGTGCCGTGGTGATGAGTCGCGTGGGCACAAAGGAGGCACTCACCAAAGCGATGGACAGGTACAACTCCAATCTGCTGCTAGTGACGGAGCTGCGTGACCTGGTGACTGACTGTGAGAAATATGCCAGCCTTTACAAGAAGATGACCACCAGCATCCTGGCTGGCTGCATCCAGGTGACTCTTGAGACCAGGGTGGGGTAATGAGGCTTGGGGTGGCTGGCCAGGTAACTGGAGGGAGGGCATGGGGTGTCAGCAACCTGGCCAGTTATGTCTGGTAAACCAGAGGAGGTCAGCCTGAGATTGGTGGTCCTCTTTTGAAGCTCTGGGGATCTGTTCTCTTCTCCATCCCCCATAATACATTTGACTTGCTGCAAATGGTGGAGCTCCCCTAAAAAGATGCTTGGTGAATTTCAAGGCTCTCTTCAGCAGTTTGGGCTACTGAAATTGAAGGGATCAAAAGCCAGATACTTTGTTCTGATCATGCCTTGAGCTCTACTAAGAATGCCTCTGTTTGTTCCTCTGCCCCCCTTGCTCTGACAGATGGTTCTGGGTCAGATAGAGGAGCACAGGAGGAGCCACCAGCCTATCAACATCCCTTTCTTTGACGTGTTCCTGCGCAACCTTTGCCAGGGTGAGCAACTCATTTGGGCAAGGAAGCAAGCGGCGGCTGCATCGGTGTGATGCCTGATCCAATTCAACTTTGCTTTTTGGTCTAGGTTCCAATGTGGAAGTGAAGGAAGACAAGTGTTGGGAGAGGGTGGAAGTCTCCTCAAACCCCCACCGAGCCAGCAAGCTGACGGATAGGAACCCAAAGACATACTGGGAATCCAATGGCAGCACTGGCTCCCACTACATCAATGTTTACATGCATCGTGGAGTGGTGGTCAGGTGGGTCCTGGTGGGGTTCACTGAGGAATCTCTTTGCACAGGTTGGGTTGGGGGATTTCCTAGGCAGCAAAGTAAGGGTGGGCTTGACTGCGTTGGTGCAGTTGGCACCTCTAAGGTTTTAGGGAGAAGCTCACCTGGCTGCTTGGTTTTCTTTACGAGCAATTCTCGGAGAACAGAGGTGAAAACTGTGGATATTTTTCATGCCAGGTATATTGTGAAACGCTTTTGGCTTTCAGGGTAGATGACCCCACCAGCTTTGTGGAGGGCACTGGGATTCCTCCAGGGGTTTAGCTTGAACGCTTGTTTCTTTTCTCTCCTGGTGTAGGCAGATGACTCTGTTAGTGGCCAGTGAGGACTCCAGCTACATGCCAGCCCGGATCGTGGTCATGGGAGGAGAGAACTCTTCCAATATCACTACCGAGCTAATTACTGTGAGTGCTGCAATCTTTCTGTAAATCTGTACTGCTCTGGCCATGAAGGGCTCACCATATTGCTGCACCATATTGCTGCAGTCTGGGCCCAAATTATCAATATTTGACATACAGCATGCATCTGTGTTGAATTGCCTAACACTGGAGTGATTACCTATTGGAGATTTCCTATTTCTACTGGACCTGCCTCTTGCCTACCTGCCTTTCCTTATTTCCTACTGGCTATTCTACCCTTCTTCCCATCCCCAGCTATTTTTAATGGTAAATTAGAAATTACATCAATGAGCAGGGAAAGATTTAGCTTGCCTTATTGATAATGCAGAAAAATGAATGATGTTTTCTCCATCACAGAAGACTTAACATCTATTGAGAGGATAGTCTCTTTAAATTTCTCTTCCCATTTCTGTCCTATGGAGCAGCTTCCTGATTTCCCTAAAAGCTGCCTATGTACCTTTGCTGTGGTGTGAGTTGTTTGGTTTTACATTCTCTACAGTTGTAGTGAGAAGGCCTCTGGTTCTTTACATCAACGGGGGGAACACAGAGAAGAAGGGTGTGCACAGGGGCAGGGGGGTGGATTGTTAACTGCATTAGCACTTCTAGCTCAAGGTGAGACTCTGGCTCTTTTCCTTACAGCTGAATGTCCTGCCATCAGCCAGCAGGGTGGTTCTTCTGGAGAACATGGCCCGCTTCTGGCCCATCATACAAATCAAAATCAAGCGTTGTCAGCAGGTAGGGATGTACAGTGGAATGGAGAGGAGCTTTGATATAAGACATCCTGCACAATTAGTTTCCGCACATTAATAGGGCATTTATTTTGAATTCCCAAGCTCACCCATCCGCACACCTTCTCTCAAAATAGCATTAGTGTTTCTGGAATATTGCATTTTCCAAGCATTTGAAGGATTGAGATCCGTACCTGAGAAAATGCAGCGCTTCTCAAGGAGGAATAGATTTGCCGTAATGACATTGTGGAATGTTGTTAATGTGAGTGCAGAGGGTATAGAATGTGAGACGACAAGTGACAAATAAACAGCTTAACTCTTTGTAGCTTGGTCACATTCTGATAGTTTTTCATGGATGCTGCACGGTTTTTTGGAACTTTTTTGGTTCGCACAAACATTTTGCAGCTCCTTTACAGCACATCTCATATGCAGAAGAGCACGGCTATCTTTCAAAAGACAAAGAGCAGCTACTACATAAAAGAGTGTAAAACACAGTACTCTTCTGTGTTAAGTGGGTGGAATATGGCTCTCTTATTGTTATACCATAACTTGGAGAAATATGTTCATGAGTGTGGGTGGGGCAAATTTTGATCATATGGAAATAGCGAGTTCCTTCTTTATACACATTGCCTTATTGGAGAAGTCCATGTCGTTCTCAGGGGGGCATTGACACTCGCGTGCGTGGCATCGAGGTGCTGGGCCCCAAGCCCACCTTCTGGCCCATCTTCAAGGAGCAGCTGTGCCGGCGCACGTACCTCTTCTACACCACCAAGGCCCACACCTGGTGCCAGGAAATCGCGGAAGACCGGATGCAGCTGCTGCAGCTCTTCAACAGGTCTTGCCCTTTCCCTGGGGCCGCAGGGGGGGAGGGGCAGGGGTGTCCTGCGGGGCAGGGAGGGGTCTCCCTCTTGCGCTGGGAGGGGGTCCACATTCCCAGCCCTTCCCACGCTTACCCCAAGACAGGGTTTCCCAAACTTGGGTCTCCAACTGTTGATGGACTATTCCCATCGGCCCTGCTCATACGTCCTGCTAGCTAGGGATGATGGGAGTTGTAGTCCAAAAACAGCTGGAGACCCAAGTTTGGGAAACCCTGTCGGAAGATATCCATCCTGCTCTTCCCCACTTTCATCTCAGTAATAATAATAATAATTTTATTATTCATACCCCACCCATCTGGCTGGGTTTCATGTTGTTCAGGCTCCTGCCCTGCTTTGTCCCGCACCCTGTGCAGGCATTGCTTTTCAGCCCATTTGCCCCTGACCTCCATAGGCCTCCAAGCGTCGCCCAAGTCAGCAGCTGACCCTCCACCCCTTTGCCCTTTCAGGTTGAACAGTGCCTTGCGCCATGAGCAGGTCTTTGCCGACCGCTTCCTTCCCGACGACGAAGCTGCCCAGGCCCTGGGCAAGACCTGCTGGGAGGCACTGATCAGCCCTTTGGTGCAGAGCATCACCACTCCAGGTATGGCATCTCCTTCCTGGCACAAGTCCTCAGGAGCCACACCCTCCCTCCCCTCCCCTCTCCCAGCAGCCCTCCGTGTTGACTCTTTCCTGCCTTTCCAGATCCCAGCGGCATCAGCCCCCTTTCCTGGCTCCTGAGCCAATACCTGGAGAACCTGGAGGCTTCCCGGAGCGCCCAAAGCCGGGCGGCCATCTTCAACTCTCGCGTCCGGCGCCTGAGCCACCTGCTGGTGCACGTGGACTCCAGCAGCCCTGAGGCCGAGGAGCTCAAGCCCCCCGTGAAATCCAGTGAGTGTCTCCCCATTCCCTGCTTGGGCAGATGGGCAGCCCAGGAGGGGCAGGTCCCCTTTCCGAACTGAAGGTGGGAAGGTCACCGCAGGGGAGCCTCTGGGGGCCAGGCAGACCTTGGCAGGAGCAAGAGTGTCTTTCGCGTCCGGGGCTGCAAGGGGGGTGGCGTTGGAGGGAGAACTGGGGAGGGAGGAGAGCCCTCAAGGTCCCGTATAGTCAGAAGTGGGTGCCTGGGTGCTCCGGTCCCCGTGGATAACGCCGCACAACCCCCACTTTGCAGACGGGAAGAACGGGAAGAACAAAGAGTCGAGCTCTGGGACTGTCAAGGCAGCTGTGAAGAAGCCCAGCAGCACCACTGGAATCACCCAGTGCTGGAAAGGGGTGGTCCAGCAGCAGGTAGGGGGAGCAGAGGACCAGGCGCGAAGGGGGGCGCCAAGCAGGGTGAGATGCGGCGTAGCGACTCTCCATTGCTGCAAACAGATGTCTTCCTGGCCACGTCTTCCATGGCAGACCATTCACTAGTCCTGCTGCGTTGTTCTCACTGTGTCTGCATGCAGCTGCTTTCCTGCCTATTAAGGAGTTACTGGGAAGGCAGCCTTGGGGAGAGCTAAGGCTTGGGGAGAGCTGAGGCTGCAGGACAGGACTGGGTGTGGACCAGACTCTCCCAGGAAAGGGGGTTTCCTGGCTCCAAGCTCTACGTGGTGCTGCTAAATTAGGTGGGAGCCTCGTTCTGATTTTGACACTTCTGCCCCAGTTCCAGTCACATGCCCAGACTTTCCTGACGACTGACAGCCAATCCAAAGATGAGCTAAAGGGTGTTTAGCGCTACCCAGGACAGGCAACCAGCCAGGCATCCCTGCCCGCTGGAAGACTTCCAGGCAGGCCCCAGGGAGCCAGAGAAGGGCGTGTGGGTTGCTCTGACCCTGTTGTGCTCCTGCCGTCCCTCTGCCCAGGTGAAGCTGTTCCTGGAGTCCTCCTGGCAGGCCCCGGACTTTGTGGAGCGCTACTGCAACACCTACCTGCGCCTCCGCACCGCCATGGAGGAGCTCTTTGGGCAGCAGATGTCCTTCATGCTGGCCCTGTGCCACGGCTTCTCGGGGGGTCTGCTGCAGCTCTCCTTCCTGACAGCCATGCATGTGAGTAAGGGCGGAAGGGTGGGGGGCACGGCCTAGTCACGGGGGAGCTCATTTGCAAGAACTGTCCCTCTGACACCCCCCCCCCCGGATCTGCAGGCAGCCTGGCCTTGCCCCTTGCACTTCCAGGGATGTCAAACGTGGCCTCATCTCAGAGCCTGCTTGGCTCCCCTGGCCTGATCACAGAGCAGCCAGCCTCCCCCTCTGGGATCTTCCCCAGATGCCTTGTCCATCCCCTTCCCTGGAGGCGTTGCTGCTGGTTTGGAGGGAGGAATCCCCCTCGCCCCCCCTCTCCCTTCATGGAAACTCCACCTGCTGCCTCTCCCGGCTTCAACTGGTGCCTCTTGCTCTGTGGCCAACAGGTGAGTGAGCAGTTTGCCCGCTACATCGACCGGTGGATCCAGGAGAGCTGGGCGGACTCTGGCAACGTGGAGACTTTGCGGCGCCTGCAGCAGAGCCTGGAGCCCGTCCTCTTCCTGGCAGGCCTGGAGTTGGCCAACACCTTCGAGCACTTCTACCGGTGAGGAGGCCTTCGTGGGGCAGACATGTGGAATTGTACTGGGGAGGGCCAGAGCTCGGGGGGGGGGGGGGAGAGCAGCTGCCGTACAGGCAGAAGGTCTTGGGTTCAGTCTCCAGGAAGGAGGGAGATATTCCTGCCCGAAGCCCTGGAGCCACTGCCAGTCAGTGGAGGGACCAAGGGACCTGGCTCAGTCCAAGGCAGCTTCCCATATTCCCAAGGAGCTGCTTATCACTTTGTTCTGGGAGACGGCGCAGGAGTTGGGCAGGAAGTGGTGCAGCCTGTTCCTGGCACTTCCATAAGGAAGAATGACTTGAGAGCACCAGTTCAGCTGCTGGGTTCCTTCCTTCCTTCCTTCCTTCCTTCCTTCCTGGGTCTCTTGTACGTGAGGCTGGCCTGCCCTGCAGGAGGGGCGAGGGGGTCTGGGCTGACGGGTCTGCCCTCTCTGCTTGCGCAGGTACTACCTGGGAGACCGGCTCCTGTCTCAGGGCAAGACGTGGCTGGAGTGTGCGGTGGTGGAGCACATTGGGCTCTGCTTCCCCAACCGCTTCCCCCAGCAGATGCTGAAGAACCTGAGTGAGCTGGAGGAGCAGCAGCAGCAGTTCCACCTCTTCCAGCTGGAGCAGCTCGACAAGCACCTGCTGGAACTCGACCAGGACGGGAACTGGGAGGCGGAGGAGGAGATGGAGGAAGGAGGAGAGGTGAGAGGCGAAGGAGGGGCCAGCAGGGCAAAGCCCCATCCCTGTGGACCACGCAGGAGGTCCTCTGCCCCCAAGGCCTTTGCTTCCTCCGCTGACACTGCCTGGGCAGCCCCCACTGTCCGCCAAAGCCACAGACCTTCTGTATTTCCCCAGATGGTGGAGGCGCAGCAGCTGTTCTCTCGGGAGGAAGAGGCCGAGGTGAAGGTGCTGGCGCTGTCTCCACGCTGTTGGACCATCTCCTCGTTCTGCTACCTGGAGGATCCTGCAAGGTTCTTCCCAGAATCCCTCAGTCAGCACCTGAGCAAGTTTGCTGACTTCTACACCCAGAGTGAGTGCCAGGCTGTTCCTGAGCCCAGCCCTGCCTCTCTCAGGCTGAGTTTTGGGGGGCAGGTGGACCCCACTTTTACCCAAGACTCTGAACTTGGAAATGAGAACCATCAAATTTTCTATAAAGAAATGATGCAAACCTTCGCAGGGAGCTGTGAGTCTTTAAACCATGCTTTGAGAGAGGCAGCGTTAAGAGGTTCATAATCTTTGGAAAATCTGGCTAATCTACGGAACGTGGGATGAGACAATTAAAAAAAGAAGATTTGTGTTTTGTTCATGCTTCTCCAACCGCAGTATTGTGATATCCTGTCCTTGAGTAGAGAGGCAGAGAGAGTGTTGCCCGTCTTGCTGCAGTATTTCTCCCTGACCGTGGCCTTTGTCTTTCTCAGGTCAGAGCCGCTTTGGGCTGGAGCACACCAAGCCGCGGCGTTTGCAGTGGACGTGGCTGGGCCACGCGGAGCTGGAGTACCAGGGCTGCCTCCTGCATGTCTCCACCCTGCAGATGTACATCCTGCTCTGCTTCAACACTGCCGAGGTCTGAGACTCCCTTCATCCCCACTTGCTTGCCATCAGCAGGGCATATTCTGTGACTTAGAAGCAGTCACCCTCTGAATTTTGCACAGCAGAGTTGAAAGTCCTGCAGGATGGGAACTGATCCTTGCAGATCCTAAGGATCCTCCCTGGGACCCAGCCCCTGTTAAGCAAATGCTGGATGTGCTCTTTCGGGAGCTTACTCTGCAGATCCGTTTAGCCTGCCTTTTGTCATAGAGCCAGGATCTTTTGTGCATGACTAGAGTGGGGATGGTGGGAAGTTTGGGGTGGAATTAGATCAATGGCACTAGATTATAGAATTGTAGAGCTGGAAGAACCTCAAGGGTCATCTAGTCCAACCCCCTGCAATGCAGGAATCTTTTGCCCAGCATGGGACTCGAACTCACAACCCTGAGATTAAGTGTCTCTCCCAACTGAGCTACCAAGGTGGAGGGTGTTCACCAGCCTGTGTTTAGCCAGATAGCTTATCTGATTGAGGCTGTAGGTGGCTTCTGGATCCTGTTGCTGAGAATTGAGCGGCTGCAGGCAGTTGTTGCCCGAATTCAGTGAAAATGTTAAGACCTACAGAATTGGTGAGAGCTTAAGGTTACATATTCTGAGACAGACAGCCAAGAATCCTTCACCCCAGAGCCTCAGCACTGGAGTTTGGGACTTGGAAACATTACTCCATGCTTTGCAATGGTGCTGCAGTCCTGGTGCGACCTGGGCTGAGTCTTCCTTCATTGTACTGGGCATCTCTTTGCCTGTGAGCTCTTCTTCCTTGGGAGCACTGTAAACAGACCAGCATGATGGCCTAAGGCGCAGGACCCTGAAACCCGGGGGCCAAATACAGCTGTCTAGTCCTCAGAACGTTTCCCGAGGCCACACACCCCTCAGTGGTCCCAAATGTGTGTGTGGCTGGAATCCATTCTTCTTCTTTTACGTATAAGTTTTATTTTTGCATTTTCTATTTTACATAAACAAATGAATTAAATGTATAAGCATATCATCCCTTTCGACTCCCCCCCCCCCCCGTTGTGGTTTTTAATGTAATAATTTTCCTCTCTGCATTTCTTTCATTACTTCATTTTTATAAATCCTTTGTCAATCCATAGTTCAAATTTTTACTACAAGTTTTCTGTCAATCCTACCAATGTATGTAATTGTTTACAATAGCTTTTCAAATAAGTTACAAACTTTCCCCATTCTTTATTTAAAGACCTCCTCTTCCTGGTTTCTAATTCTTCCCATAAGTTTTGCCATCTCAGCATAGTTCATCAATTTTGCCTGCCACTCATCTTTGGTCGGCGTTGTACCATCTTTCCATTTTTGGGCTAGCAGAATACGCGCAGCCGTGGTCGTGTACATAAATAGTTTCGTCTGATCCTTTGGGATCTCTGGTCCTATAATACCTAAAAGAAAAGCTTCTGGTTTCTTAGGAAATGATATTTTCAACATTTTTTCCCAGTTCATTGTACAGTGGTACCTTAGTTCTCAAACTTAATCTGTTTTGGAAGTCCATTCCAAAACCAAAGTGTTCCAAAACCAAGGCACGCATTCCCATGGAAAGTAATGCAAAATGAATTAATCCGTTCCAGACGTTTAAAAACAACCCCTAAAACAGCAATTTAACATGAATTTTACTATCTAATGAGAACATTGATCCATAAAATGAAAGCAATAATCAATGTACTGTACTATAAAATAAATAAGACATGTAGATGATAAAAATTAAAATTAATTATTTTTCTTACCTGCACTGATGATAGTTGTTGTTTGGATGGGGGGCTTTTATCCATTTCCACTGTCACACAGTCAATCAATCAGTAGCTGAACTGGGTTTCACACAGTCACAAACACAAATTAACCGAAAAAGCCTCAAAAACAAAAACGCAAAATAAATAGCAAAAGCAAAAGCACCAAACTTAATCCGTTTGACTCCTGAAATGTTCAAAAACCAAGGTGCAGCTTCTGATGGTGCAAGTGCCTCAGAAACTATAGCCGACAGCTGCATTGGATGTTTGGCTTCTGAAAAACGTTCGAAAACTGGAACACTTCCAGGTTTTCAGAGTTTGAGAACCAAAGCGTTTGAGAACCAAGGTACCACTGTATATCATTTCCCAGAAGTATAATGTGTAGAAAGTAGCTTACTGTTCAAAGGTAAAATGTACACTCATTGTTCTGCCTACTTTTGCCTCTAGACCCACCTTCATTAGCATGTGGGCCTTGGAAGCTTCTCCGCTGACATAAGGGTTCCACCCTAAAAAGTCGGTTTTCTTTTATTGCATTTGCAGTATTCCTTGCAAGAACTCTGGGGCGAAAGTCTAGATGCCCCAGTATATCTTTGCTTCTTCCTTTTCCTCTGTGTACTCACCTTCATTTCCATAAACCCCCCCCTTAATTTTCCTAGGAGGTTTCAGTGGACACACTGTTACAAGCCACGGATCTTTCCCCTGTCCTCCTGCATCATGCGCTGAAACCTCTAACAAATGAGAATGGGATCCTGACCCAGAGTCAGAGTAAGTGTGGGGTTCAGAGGAGGAGGAAACAGGGTGGATAAAAATTAAAAAATCAGATTTTTTTATTTAAAGCAGATTTTTCAAATAAAATGCTTTTGGAGGAAAAATATTTCTAAAGATAGTTTTCTATTTAAGTTACATTGTAGTCCAAAGGCTATTCATCAGGAAATAAGGATTTGTTTTAAGTTTTTCACGTGTGCTAAAACTCAGTCTAAGGTGGTGGTGTTTTTTTTAAAACCATTTAACCACATCAGTTAACAAACATGGATCCATATGCTACAATGTTATTGTTTTAGTTAAATAAATTGTTTAAATTGTTATTAAGGAAATGATTATTTTTCTCCTTCTGATAAAGTACAGCAGAAAAGTAGTTGTCCAAATATAAACAGTTAACTTACTAAACCTCACAATAATCTCATAATTATCTGTCAGTGTATTTCTAATAGTACTGTGGTGCCTCGCAAGACGAAAAACTCGCTAGATGAAAGGGTTTTTTGGTTTTGCGTTGCTTCGCTAGACGAATTTCCCTATGGGCTTGCTTCGCAAGACGAAAACGTCTTGCGCTTTTTTTAAAGCCGCTTGAAGAGGCGCAGTTGCGACGGACCGTGCTTCGCGAAACGAAAAACATCGCAAGACGAAAAGACTCGCAGAACGAATTCTTTTCATCTTGCGAGGCACCACTGTATAACTAAATCAGTAAATTTTGATATAACTGTAAAAAGTACTCTGAAAATTTATTCTTCCAAAAATGAAACCTTCCTCTGGTTGTAAATATTAAGATTATACCAGCAAGAATGAGTCTTTCTGTAAAAAAAAGAGATTTAAATTGATTTGATTTAAATCAAATCCACCCTGGGAGGAAAGGACCTTGATTCCCTTGGGAAGCTATCCCAGCAATGTGGGTGGGATTTTGACTTCCGCCGCCTGCCCTGCAGCAGTTAAGTTTGCCATGCCGGATGGTGCAGATGAGGAGAACTCTTTTGGTTAAGCATTGCAAGAGGGGGAACCTGTGTCGTGAATTGAAGCCCCGTATTCTTTTATTGTACCTTTAATATTTTGTTGGAAGCCGCCCAGAGTGGCTGGGGAAACCCAGCCAGATAGGCGGGATATAAATAATAAATTATTATTATAATTATATAGATGTCTTGAGGCTGAACGAAGGGACATTGAGCCAAATGTCCGGCCAGCGCCTGTGGCTGTTGCCTAAGCAGACCTACTTGAATGTGGAAGAGAACGAGGGCAGCGCTCTGGAGAGGAAGAGGAACATCATCTGCTGCCTCCTTATCCAGATCTTGAAAGAAGAGAAAGAGATACACATTGACAACCTGGTGTTCAAGGTATGGAACGCAGGGGCGGGGCCTTACAGCGCAGTCCGACTGGTAGGTGAAGCGCAGGGACTAACTCATTCCTCTTGCCTCTCCCAGGTGATCGATGCCTGCCAGAAATGGGAGTCTGGCTCAGCTCTGAAATTCTTGAGCTTCTGCTGCAGCAGCACGGATGTCCTGTCCTGCATCCTGCACTTGCTGAGCCAGGGCTACATCCTGCGCCAGGAAGAGAACCCGCAGCTGCTGGAGTACATCTGCGCTGAGCCCACCACACCTCACCGGGGCCAAGCTCAGCTCATCTTCCAGAGCACCGATTGCCAAAAGGCCAAGGCTTCTTCTGGGACAGACCCTGGCAACAAATTGCCTTTCAGGTAATGAGCTGTTTCGTTTTTAAATTAATACTTTTTTCAGTGATGATGATGATGATGATGATGATGATGATGATGATGATGATAATAATAATAATAATAATAATAATAATAATAATAATAATAATAATAGTTTTTAATTATTTATACCCTGCCCATCTGGCTGAGTTTCCCCAGCCACTCTGGGCTGCTTCCAATTGAGTGTTAAAAACAACATAGCGTTAAATATTAAAAACGTCCCTAAACAAGGCTGCCTTCAGATGTCTTTTAAAGATAAGATAGCTGCTTATTCCCTTCACATCTGAAGGGAGGGCGTTCCACAGGACGGGCGCCACTACCGAGAAGGCCCTCTGCCTGGTTCCCTGTAACCTCACGTCTCGCAATGAGGGAACCGCCTGAAGGCCCTCGGTGCTGGACCTCAGTGTCCGGGGCTGAACGATGGGGGTGGAGACGCTCCTTCAGGTACACAGGACCAAGGCCGTTTAGGGCTTTAAAGGTCAGCACCAACACTTTGAATTGTGCTCGGAAACGTACTGGGAGCCAATTCATTTTCCATATTCCATTCAATTTACTGATACAGTCATGATCATCGACTTCCCTTCCCCATCCTTTCGTGGTTCTATAGAGTTACCCATTATATGACTGCATATTCTGATTTCTCCATAAGTTTTGTTCTTCTCCCTCCTCATCATATCTTTATATACTTTAAACTGTTGGATTTACTCCAACCCTGCTAACGTTTTAACCTGTTTAACATTATTCTTCATAATAATATCAGTGCTTTTTTTCTTTAAAAAAATGTTTAGGGGTACTCTCATTTTGACTCAAGAAAATCACCATTTTACAGTTCATATCGGGGGAAATAAATACAGTAAATGGTCAAAAGTACAGAGATTCACAAAATGTTTAGGGGTATGCGTACTCCTGCGTCCCCCCAGGAAAAAAGCACTGAATAACATAATAATAATAATTTATTATTTATACCCCGCCCATCTGGCTGGGCTTCCCAAGCCACTCTGGGCATCTCCCAACAGAATATTAAAAACACGATAAAACATCAAACCTTAAAAACTTCCCTACACATACTCTGCAAACATTTCCCACTCTTCCTTAAATACTCTTACTTCATTAGTTAAATTTGCTGATTCGACATATTCCCATCAATTTCATCTACCATTCCTCCTTTGTTGGTGTTAATTCCCTCTCTCCATATGTTTCATTTTAACATGTCACATAGCAGGGATGTAGGAGCCTGCCTGCCTGCTTGTTGTTTGTTGGTATCTTCATGAACTTACCTAAAAAGATAAAGAAAACAAAAGACTGAGTTAAGCATTTGAAAAATCTATTGAAATCAGACATTATAAGTTCACCTTAGGTTGGGTAGTTTGCAAGTCTCTGTGGCTTTGCATAAGGTTTTGTATTTGTCTCAGAAGATTGATAAAGAATGTGTAATTATTTTGGTAATTATTGTGTGTGTATTAGTCGCCAATGTGTTGCATGAGTCGTACTAAAGGTAAAGGTAAGGGGACCCCTGGCCATTAGGTCCAGTTGTGGCCGACTTTGGGGTTGCGGCACTCATCTCGCTTTATTGGCCGAGGGAGCTGGTGTACAGCTTCCGGGTCATGTCGCCAGCATGACTAATCCGCTTCTGGCGAACCAGAGCAGCACACAGAAATGCCGTTTACCTTCCCGCCGGAGCGGTACCTATTAATCTACTTGCACTTTGATGTGCTTTCGAACTGCTAGGTTGGCAGGAGCAGGGACCAAGCAACAGGAGGTCACCCCGTTGCGGGGATTCGAACTGCCGACCTTCTGATCGGCAAGTCCTAGGCTTTGTGGTTTAACCCACAGCGCCACTGTGTGTCCCTATGAGTCGTACTACTTGTTGTGATAAAGCTATTCTTGCCTTCAGGTTGGATGCCTTTGGCCTCGGCACAGAACAGGTTCTTATGGAGACGGTGCTGCTGCCCATGGGGCGCACCATGAGCCAAGATGAAGTTGGGGTGCTGATGAACCAGACAGTGCAGAGGGTCTCAGATACCCTGAGTGTGACGGCAGATGTAGCCCAGCATCTGCTTATACACTGTAAATGGAACGTGGATGTTCTGATTCAGCGCTACACAGAGGATCCAGAGGTGCTCCTGTTCTCCTCAGGGATGCAAGTGCGAAACCCCCAGGAGCCCTCGAGCCCTGTCACTCACTGTCCAGTCTGCGTGAATCTGCTGAGTCAAGATGACAACCCACCTGTTCTCTGCTGCATGCACTACTGCTGCAAGGTGAGGTCCGGCTTCCCTTACTGTCCTGACGGCAGGTATCTGCTTTCATTCTTGCCATTCTGGTCTTAGAATATAGAATATTGTTGCTTTTTGACATTGGGTGTCCCATCCTTGTTCCATTACAGTGGTACCTTGGTTCTCAAACTTAATCCGTTCCGGAGGTCCGTTCCAAAACCAAAGCGTTCCAAAACCAAGACAGGTTTTCCCATAGAAAGTAATGCAAAACAGATTAATCCGCTCCAGTCTTTTAAAAATAACTCCTAAAACAGCAATTTAACATGAATTTTACTATCTGACGAGACCATTGATCCATAGAATGAAAGCAATAATCAATGTACTGCACTATAAAATAAATAATAGTATTGTAGATGATCAAAATTAAAATATGTTTTTCTCTTACCTGCACTGATGATAGTCATTATTTGAATGGGGGGCTTTTATCCATTTCCGCAGGCACACAATCAGTCAATCAGCAGCTGAACTGGGTTCCGCACAGTCACAAAAACAAATTAACTGAAAAAGCCACAAAAACGCAAAATAAATAGCAAAAACAAAAGCACCAAACTTAATCCGTTCCGGAAGTCCGTTTGACTTCCGAAATGTTCAAAAACCAAGGTGCAGCTTCTGATTTGGTGCACGTACCCCGGAAAAAATAGCCGACAGCCGCATCGAATGCTTGGCTTCTGAAAAACGTTCTAAAACTGGAACACTTAATTCCGGGTTTTTGGCGTTTGAGAACCAAGGCATTTGAGAACCAAGGTACCACTGTAGTCCTATTGGTTTTGGTGTAAATCTCCAAAACTCTCCCCCTTGTGGGCGACTTGTAGCATTGCTGCCTGTGTTGTTAATACTGCAGATCCCTAGATCCCATGTTTTCTTCCCTCTCATTTTTTCTTCTTCAATTAGTCCTGCTGGAATGAATACTTGACAACACGGATTGAACAGAACCTGATTCTGAATTGTACATGTCCCATCTCTGACTGCCCTGCGCAGCCGACTACTGCCTTTATCCGCTCTATTATTTCCTCCAAGGAGGTCATTGCCAAGGTAGGCACAGGGGTTCTGATGCGCAAGCTCAATCTATCAAAACCTTCTACACACTAGGCAAGAGCTTCATCTTTTCCTTATGAGAGAACACCTGTTGTGTCCTATAGCCTGGGATCTGAGTAATAGGTCAAGCCGTTAATCCTTTTAATTTTAGCTATGCTAACTCTCCCATTACTCAGCATATTGCTTGCTAAGATTTCTCTGTTGCTAAGTACTTAATTCGTTCTGGAGGTCCGTTCTTAATCTGAAACTGTTCTTAACCTGAAGCACCACTTTAGCTAATGGGGCCTCTTGCTGCTGCCGCACCACTGGAGCACGATTTCTGTTCTTATCCTGAAGCAAAGTTCTTAACCCGAGGTACTATTTCTGGGTTAGCGGAGTCTGTAACCTGAAGCGTCTGTAACCCGAGGTACCACTATATCTCATTTGCTTGAGACGTTTTGAGCTGTCTGCCCTGCAGGCACCTGTTTGTTAGATCCTGTGTACAGTCAGACCTCATGTTGCATCCGCTTCAGGTTACGTCTTTTCTGGAAGTACCAGAATGGGTTACTTCCGGGTTCGCCGCTCACACATGCGCAGAAGCGCTAAGTTGTGCTGCGCACGTGTGCAGACGCAGCACTTCTGAATGCGAATGCTTCAAGTTGCGGACGTGCCTCCGGAACAGATTACGTCTGCAACTTGAGGTTCTACTGTACAGGACTCATGGACTGACTTAGTGAATGCCTTTTTCCACTTTAGTAGGGAACTGGGATAAGTTGTGTTTCACTTCCTTCAGGTTCATGAATAGGATTGCATCCGACTTCTGCATCATTAATTTTGTGTGTGTGTGCTCTAAGAATACCCGAATCTGATTTTTTAAAAAACAAATTCTGCAGATTGCCATATTTGCTTGTACTGTACTATTCTGATTGTGCTCATCAGGAGGGATGTTTGGAAACCCCACCTCCTGATCACTGGAAATTGTGCTGAGCACACTTCCTTTTTTCAGTTCTGCCAGGTCACTAGGCATTGCGGAGCCCACCGCACTCTCAAGCCCTTTAAGTGCTTGAAACATTTTGAAAAAAAACTAAAGTGAGATTTTCAGCATACCCAGTCTGGTATCTGTTTTTGGACTTGCATTATGTGATCATGGAGTTTTAGAATACACATAATCCTATGATACGTCAAGGAGATCACATTTAAGTTTTTGTACTCATATACCTGATTAACTCAGGTTGATAGAACATCTTGCATCTTCAGCATTTATTGGCTAATACACATCTCAAACTAAAACCTTGGAATTATGTTAGACAGAAGCTATCTTCTGAAGGAAGTCTTTGGTGGTCTTCACCTCAGCTATCCTTCGGGGTATAGAATATTTTTGTTGAAACTGGAGATACAGTTCAAGAAATCCTAAGAGTGACACCTTCCTGCTCTTCAATAATGAGTTGAAGCCTATGATCACGTTAGGATAATGTCAATTACATTAACTGAATCAAAAATTCTTCTGCTCAGTTTTTAACTTCTTCAGAAGACGACCAAGCTTCTTACAGTGTTTAGCTGAGAAGCATAATAGTACATTGCAAAATTCAGAAGGGTTAGCCTTTCCTTAAAACCATAGTAGATATTCTGGGCGGCTTATTGTTCTGTCTAATATTAATTAATATTTTTGCCATGACACTAACGCCTCCTGTAGCAATTGGACTATTATGATTAAACTGAGAAACCTAGGTAACACATTCTTTTTAAAGGTGGCGATTATCCCTTATCCTTTGAAAGTCTGAGGAAAAACTATTGTTGAAGATCACTTTGTATTTTTTTGGTCAGCAGTTCATAGTCCCAGAAAGTTGCTCTAAATCTGGCACGAGATTAATCACCGTGGCGCTGTGGGTTAAACCACAGAGCCTAGGACTTGCCGATTAGAATCCATTGCGGTTTGAATCCCTTTGACGGGATGAGCTCCCGTTGCTTGGTCCCTGCTCCTGCCAACCTAGCAGTTCAAAAGCCCATCAAAGTGCAAGTAGATAAATAGGTACCGCTCCGGCGGGAAGGTAAACGGTGTTTCTGTGTGCTGCTCTGGCTCGCCAGAAGTGGCTTAGTCATGCTGGCCACATGACCCGGAAGCTGTACTCCAGCTCCCTCGGACAATAAAGCGAGATGAGCGCCGCAACCCCAGAGTCGCCCATGACTGGACCTAATAGTCAGGGGCCCTTTACCTTTTTTTAACTGCTAATTGCACAAGATCTCCAGAACTGCCACTTGTGTGTTTCTTTTCTGCAGTATGAGAAAGCGCTCCTGAGGGGTTATGTTGAATGCTGCTCAAACCTGACCTGGTGCACCAACCCCCAAGGTTGCGATCAGATCCTCTGCAAGGAAGGCCTTGGCTGTGGAGAAGCCTGCTCAAAGTGCTCTTGGATCTCCTGCTTCAACTGCAATTTCCCAGAGGTAAGGCTGAGATGAACCATGGAGGAAGTGCACCTGCCTCCTCACAGGACTTTTATCCTGGTTTTTTTGCCCTCCCAAGTCAGCTTGGGCTCTGTAATTCCTTGCAGGCTCACTATCCCGCCAGCTGCAGCCATATGTCCCAGTGGATGGATGACGGTGGGTTTTATGAAGGGATGACCGTGGAAGCCCAAAGCAAGCACCTAGCCAAACTCATCTCCAAGCGCTGCCCGAGCTGCCAAGCTCAAATAGAGAAAAATGAGGGCTGTCTGCAGTGAGTGCCTTTTTGTTTATTAGCTTATTTAGTTAGAGGGCAGAAGAATGATACAAACTTGGATTGCATGGGAGGTGCCCCCAAACTTTCTTTGGCTTCTTGTCTGATGCCGCCTTAGTTGTACATAACATGCATACTTTTATTTGTATGCTACCTTTCCATAGCTGTAAGCTGCCTTGAGCGTGATTTTAACATGACAAAAGCCCCCACATAATTGCGAGAACAAAAATAGTCACAAAGAATAAATAAAACATCAAAAAATACACAACCAAACAGAACAATTTCCACATAAATCGTATGGGGAAGGTATAAATGAAATAAAGATACAGAAATTTAATATCAGTAACAGCAGCAACCCCGCACGCACCAAAATGCCCTAAACAATAACCCAGCCCAAGAGTCTGTTCAGCAGCCTCAACTTTTGTAGCTGGAGTCAGTCATGGGCCTGCCTCCCAGGCCATGTGGGAAAGCTCTGCAAGGCTGGGTCTTCCAGGATTCACAGCCAAGCTTGCTTACCCCTGCACAGCGATCCCAGTGCAGCTAAGGAAGAGAAGGCAGGCCAAGAAGAAGGCCTGATCTGGCCATCAGGAATTAATTTTCTGGCCATTCCTTATGCTTGAACTAACCAGAATTATTTCTGTTCTACGCAGTATGACTTGTGCCAAATGTAACCATGGGTTTTGCTGGCGCTGCCTGAAGCCTTGGAAACCAACCCACAAGGACTATTACAATTGTTCCGCTATGGTGAGTTTAGTACAGGGCATACTTTGTGTCTGGTGCTGTGTTATTTATTTGTTTAAATTCATCACTTGCCCTTAAACCTAAGGTTACAACAATTTAAAATCCAACATTAAGAACCGCCTTGTCTCCTTTCAAACCGACCCGGACCCTGTGATCATCACGTGAGGCCCTTCTTTGTGGGCCTCCTCCATGAGAAGTCCGGAGGGCAGCAACACAAGAACGGGGCCTTTTCATTGGTGGCTCCCTCTTTGTGGAAGGCTCCCCACAGGGAGGCTCACCTGGCGCCTTCATTACAATTATTGAGGTGTCAGGCAGAAATATTCCTCCCAGGCCTTTGGCTAATCAAACAATCTGCCTTTATTTGGGTCTTGTTTTGTTACTACATTGTGTATTTGTGTTATATTGTAAACAGCCCTATGATCCTCTTGATGAAGGGTGATTTAGAAATTTAATAAATAACAATAACTCCAGGTAACTTATTATTTCCTGCTTCTCTCCCTCAGGTGAGCAAAGCAGCTCGACAGGAGAAGCGTTTCCAAGACTATAATGAAAGGTGCACCTTCCATCATCAAGCAAGGGTGAGGATCGCTCCCCTGTACTTCGGGGACAAGGAACATAATCCAGCCCCGGTGTCTGCTCTTCATCAAGTTTTACCATCCAAGAATACTTCATAGGCAGCTGGTCCTAGTATTAGTGGTAGAAATTGTCCATGAAAACCACTTGGGCTTCTGTCACACAGAATTTGTGTCTGCCTGTCTGGAATAGTAACACTTGGCCAGCTTGCCAAATCTAACATCTCTAGTCCAAAAGATTGCTTCCTGTGAAGAAATAGGATTGGTGGCCGTAATAGTTTGGTTGTAAATCAGTGCCTTGAGAGGAAGATTGGGCTCATGTCTGCAGATAAGAAGGGTTCTTCCTGAATAGACAGGATTGCCGAGACTCTTCCTTTTCATTGCAGGAATTTGCCATGAACTTGCGAAATAGGGTTTCCACTGTCAGTGATGTGCCACAGATTCGGTCCTTGACGTTTGTCGTTGACACCTGCAAAATGCTGGAACAAGCGCGGAAAGTAAGTGCATTAATCTGAAAAAGAGGAGGAGGGACACACATGGATGCATGTCTGCCGCTCTTCTTTCTGACTTTCTTCTGCTGCAGTTCCTTCGTCCTCTTTCTGCAATACAGTTTAAACTCATTAAGAAAATACAACCCCTAAGAGGATCCACAACATTCAGATCAATGGAAGGACTGTATTTTGGAGGAATAGGAGAGGCGAGTGCCTGAGCGCAGCAGAGTCTTAGAAGATTTATTATTCAGGGTGGTGGGTGGAAATAAGGGCTGCTGTCCAAAGGTGCTGGCAGCCCAACACCGCATGCTATCCCCACTCTTCCTTTGGGAAATTCTGGTGGCATCTGGTGACTCTAGTTTTTGGCTTGGCCAGCAAGGCTAGTAAAAATGATGAAGCCCTGGTTTGTGCGTCCATTTGAGACAAATATTTTCTTCTTGAAGCCATGCAGTATTTAATATGCTAAAACTATACCTGCACTGATTCTTACAGTGCAGAAGGCGTATTTCAGATGTCTCCCAGAGGCTCTTGGAATCTGTCCTGGCTTACAACAAAGGTCCTTGTGCAAATAAAGGTTTAGTTCTTGCTTTGATTTACGATCTTGCTAGCTCCAGATTGTTTTCTCTTCTGAGTTGCCTATGCTGTTCTAGACATGTGCCCAGAAATGGAGGCTCCATTCTAGCCATAACTATGCCAGAAATAGCACAGAGCAGGAAAAGCGGCTCTCCATTAGGAAGCTGTGCCTGGAAAGTGGAGGGAGAAAACCAGCTGCCTGTAATATGTATGTAAATGTGGTGTTTTGTGCTCTCTCTCAGGTGCTGGCTTACTCCTGTGTGTACAGCTACTATAACCAGGACACTGAAAAGATTGACATCATGGAGCAACAATCAGAGAACCTGGAGCTGCACACCAATGCTCTGCAAATCCTTTTGGGTGAGTAGAAGTGAATGAGACCATGTTTGCAAGATGATGGCTGCTATAGACTTTAAATACAGGTTCAAAGAATGCTAGATTAGAGGCTAGATTATCAGGAAAGGCAAGAGAGCATTTCCTCATTGCAACCACTTGGGTAGCTCTCATCCAGTTGCCTGACTTTCACTCCATGATTCTTCTAAATATGACTAAAAGCTTATGTAATTTTAAAAAATAAAATCAAAGCTATAATTCTCTTGCAATAACACACAGTCCATGCTGTTAGTTCTGTCATGACACTTGGGCCTGCGCAGACTTTTGCCCTGTGTTTAATTCACCCCCCCCCACCAGTCTGATAAGCAATAATTAAGTAATGTATCAATGAAAAGTAGTTAAAAGAAGTGCTTGGGGCCAGAACAATATGTGTCTCTTCCTCCTTTCCTCTGTGTTCAGAGGTGCCAGCTGTGGCCTTGTGCCCCAGTGCACAGTATTCAAGTAGGTGTGTCATATCCTTGTCTGGATGTGGGGCTAGGTTGTAACCATAGTGACTCCTGCTCCATTCCTTCATCAGTCCCATTCCCCACTAAACCCCCCTCTAGTTTTACCCTATAACAGTCAAAATGAGAGGAGTGGACAAATACAGTGGTGCCCCGCAAGACGAATGCCTCGCAAGACGGAAAACTCGCTAGACGAAAGAGTTTTCCGTTTTGGAGGTGCTTCGCAAAACGAATCTCCTATGGGCTTGCTTCACAAGACGAAAATGTCTTGCGAGTTCCTGCGGGTTTCCCCCCCTTTTTTCTAAGCCGCTAAGCCGCTTATCAGCTGATCCGATAAGCCGCTAAAAGGCGCTAATCCGCTAATCCGTCAATGGGCTTGCTTCGCAAGACGAAAAAAACGCTAGACGAAGAGAATCACAGAATGGATTCTTTTTGTCTTGCGAGGCACCACTGTACTGTTAAAAAAACAACACAGTTTGAGTGCCTTTCTGTACGCGTATGGATAAGCGCTCAGTATCCAAACCAGAAAAACTGGAAAGAAAAGGAATCTCCACCTATATTTTTCCCATTCCTCTTCTGATCTGAAAATTGTTTCAAGTGAGGCAGAATGAAAGTTCTCTAGCTGCCTGCAACTTTGTAGGATGGATTAGCTGAGTCGGCTCTGCCCTTTCGGTTGCTACTACTCAGCCTGCAGCCTGAAGGCTCACGTTGTTTTGATCCTTGTATTTCAGAAGAGATGTTGCTGCAGTGCCAGGATCTTGCCTCTTCGATTCGGCTGCTCAAAGCCGAGCATTTTAATACAGGTCTAGAGCTGGTGCGCAGGATCCAAGAACGACTCCTAGCAATTCTGCAGCATGCCACACAGGTAACAACCATTAACTTGACTAGGAATGTGTTCTGTCCAGCAGTGTAGCAGAATGGAAAATGCTGCGGTGCAGTTTGTTTCGGAGGGGCTGCCAGTGACATTTTCTGACCTTTCATTATATCCTGACAGGACTTCCGTGTGGGATTCCAAACCCGACAAGGCTCTGAACAGAGGGAGATGAAGTTATCCAATGTGCCTAATGCCACGCCTACTTATAAAGAGTGAGTTTTCTTGCAGGGGTGACATGGGCAGTAGGACTAGATGGTGGGTTTTGCATTCTCTCCCTCCCTCTTTCTCTCACTCTCAATTTTATTAAATTTCCTGTTTTATAATTTCAGATAAACATTTTACATACTTTAACGTATCCAATGACTTCCCTTCTTCTCCTTCCATGGTTCATTTTGCATATCTTACATCCCTGCATATTTTACAGTAACTGTTCCAATCGGTTTTCCACTATTACATCCATCAAAAATTATTTAGTCTGTTGAATTCATCTTAATGCTGTCAGCATTTTCAACTTAAGTTGCCCATCTTCTTTAGTTGGAACCTCACCTTCCATTTTTTGGGTGAAAATAACACAGGCCGCAGTTGTTACATACATAAATCACCTTTTCTGACACCTGGGGATTTTAGTCTGAGTTATCCCCAGCAGAAAGGACTCTGGTTTTGGGGGGAAGGTAATTTTAAACATCCCCCCGAGTTCATTATAAATCATTTCCCAATACTCTTTTACCTTTTTACATGTCCACCACATATGAAAGAACATTCCCTCCCCCTCTTTACACTTCCAGCACTTATCTGATTCTGTCTTGTAATTCTTAGCAAGCCTGCTCGGAGTTAGATACCATCTTTGGATCATTTTCAGATAATTCTCTTTCAAAGAATCACATGCTGTCAATTTCAAGTCGCTTTTCCATAGTTTCTCCCAGAGGTTAAAATCTATGTTGTGTCCTGTATTTATTGCCCAGTGTGTCACTGAAGCTTTAACTAGCTCGTCTTTTGTTTCCCATTCTAATAACAGGTTATACATTTTAGACAAAATGTGAATTTTTCATTCTTAGTGAGGTACAACATATCTAGAGTTACTGCCTAATCTGAGCATACAGCAGACTGAACAATTTAACACATGTCACCATCCAGCAACCCAGACACCGAGCTGCTCTCCCTCTTGGAAGCGCCCTTTTCTTCCTGCACACTTTAATTTTCTTTTTGCACAGTGAGCTAGACAGGTCATTTGGGCTACTCTTAACCTGTGGCCTGATGGACCAGGTGAGGGGCTCTTGTGAGCAAGTTAAGGCTCTAAATATGCCATCCTCTGAGGTATTAGCAGTTGTAATATTGTATGTATTTTTTAAAAATTACAATACTTTAAACCCACGCTCCTTCAAAGTACGATACCAGGGTGGGGTACAAGAATGTAAATTAAAACCAAGAAATACAGTTGTGAACAAAGAATACAAGGTGCAGATAAAAACAAAGCAGAAGCAGCATTTACAGTGATATAAATACACAATTTATCCAGTTCTTGCTGGAACGGTGGTAGCAGTCCAAACCCAGGATTGCCAGATGTTCAGAAGTCCAATCACGTTTCCCTGAAACTCCTAACAGTAGATGAGTTCTGTTCGGTCTTAGCCAATCTTTTGTTGTGTTTATAGCGTTTCTCGTGGTGTTGGCTAAAAATGTGCAAGGTGCACTGACTACAAGGGTTTGTTTCCGCCTAGGCTTGTTTTCGATGAGGCATCCGATTCAGCCGACACAGATGATGGTGGCAAAGAGGAAGAGGAGGATGACGAGGATGAAGACGAAGAATACGTCCCCGAGTGGCAGGAGGAGTATGATGACGAAGATCTCGATGATGACAATATTTCTTACGATGATGAATCGGAGAATCTGGAGAGGGATTCTTTCTTTTTTGACGACGCTTATTAGTAGAGTTGGCCTCCTGGCACCCCAAATTCACACCAGAGAATCCTGGAGTAAAACATTGCCTGACACTCAGACAGCCTTGTCCCGGCTGCACTCTCTGCTCTGCTTCTGTCATAGTCCAAGGACAGCAAGGAGAACTAGATTTCGGTCAGGCGGGAGTTTGTATGGTAGTTTACAACAAAAGGGTGCTTTCCTCTTTGAGACGGCTGGTTGTGACTCTCTTGGTACAACTTGCAGGGCTGCTGTGCCCGGTTACATAGGAACTTCATCAGCTCTTGGCACAAGCGGTGGCGGGGAGGGTGTGTTCTTTGTCATCTGTGAGCTTTTTCCCCATGCTCTTCCTTGGGGAATGAAACCAAGTACCAATCTAGCAACAGGTCCAGCCATTATCTCGTCCCATTACAGGCTTCAACCTTGAGAGATTCAGGGCACACCACATGCCATTTATGTCCGTGTGAAAAGTTACACACCACTCTTGCCTGTATTTCCTATATCTTATTTCCACACCTGCTGCTATCACCCAGGAATCCAGCCTTGGCAAAACCTACTTGATTTCATAATCTAGCCTGACAATGGCGAATGGCCCAGGAATCGTAGTGACACAGCCTTGAGTGCCAGCTTTTTAGCCCAGTGGCTTTTGGTTCTCAGTAGTGATGTTCCCTGTGGGGTAAAGACATGGAATGTGCACCCACCACCCAGGCACGCACAAAGTATTTCTTTAAGGGCCTCTGTCTGCCAAGGCGATTCTCATTTCTGTTCTAGCACACGTCTAAAAACTAGGGCCTGAGTTTTTCACTCCTTTGCAGCGAAAAGCTCTCTGCTGGATTGAGTGACCAGGGAGGAATGTTCTAACTAGAGAGAAGGTAATTTAGGTCATTGGGTGTGTTTGGAGATGAGAGCTGGTGAAATAGTTAAAGAATTTTTTTGAAATAGAGCTCAAGTGCCCTACTCTGAGTCTGACAGGTAGTTCTGTGGGTTGCCAGCACTCTTGAATGGACATGGTTTTGAGTGTACCTCTTTCGTTGAGAGGTCAGTTTTCTGTGGGGTTGTGTTTGTTTTTTTTTTTTTGTTTTGTTCCTTTGTCATTGGAATCGTCTTCTCTTCCTTCAGATAGGAATTCTGCAGGATGTAGAGGTTCAGAGGGTTCATATATATATAATAAATATATATATATACACACATATATATATATGAAGAAGCTGAAATTGTTCAGATTATTATGCTTTATCTTTTCTTGAAAATCAAAAAGAATCCTGAAACAACAAGATTATACACCACCTGTTTATGTAATAAACAGTTTTTTTCTTTTATTACCATCTTTTTAGTGTGGTTCTCTATCCTGCTTCCCACACTTTCCCAATTCCTGTTGCTTATGGCTAAAATAGAGGCTAGGAGAAATGCAGTGCTGCTGCAGGAGAATCCCTATGTCTTATTGGTAACACCAAGGGTGTTTTTTATTTTATTTTTTAAATCAAAACTCCAAACGTTTGTCAATTAGTCTCAGTCATGTAACTACAAAAGCTGTGCATAACATTTGTGCAGTAGTCTCAGTCACGTGAGTGGGCTTTTTAGTACAAGGTTTTTGGGTTTTTTAATGCAGTGTTTCTTGCTTTTCCATGCCCCATAGTTCCAGAATTAATTAACCTTGCCACCAGCCTCACTCATCACCCTATCTATTCCCCCGTCTCTATGACTGGTGTACTAATGTTCAGTTCCTAAGCGCCTGTCCACAGCAAAGCACTGCAGGGGTACAGATATCTGCCTCCATGAAATTTAGCTCTATGTGGATTTGAAGTATGAATGAAGGGAGAAACAAGCTTTCAAAATAAATCAGAAAAGTTGTATGTACAGGGTGCTGAATATAAAGGAATACCAATAAATGCTGGGCTGGAGAGGGATGAGTGTCAAAGTGTGAAGTTGATAGTGTTTTGATATCACACCTATACTAATGTGACCAGTAGAAGGGTCCAGCAAAGCATCATAGTCTTCTCCTTTTCCAATTGTCTGCCTTTCCAGAGTTGAATGTGAAGAAAGCACCTTGCCCACACTCCCGTGTAAAGTATTTTATTGCCTCAAGATCACAAGATGACCCAGATGCACTATATACACAAAGTTAAGAGGTGCTGGTGCATCATAAACTATTACTACAGTGGTACCTTGGGTTAAGTACTTAATTCGTTCCAGAGGTCCGTTCTCAACCTGAAACTGTTCTTAACCTGAAGCACCACTTTAGCTAATGGCGCCTCCTGCTGCCGCGTCGCTGGAGCACGATTTCTGTTCTCATCCTGAAGCAAAGTTCTTAACCCGAGGTACTATTTCTGGGTTAGCGAGGTCTGTAACCTGAAGCATATGTAACCTGAAGCGTATGTAACCCGAGGTACCACTGTACTAAGTACAGTAACTGATCTTAGAGGTTAAGAGAGATCAAAATGTGCAGAGAAATCCAAGTTTGGGGAGAGATCCACCGCCACCACAATTCACTACTGCTCTATTGCCTTGCTCCTGAATGCAGCCTTAGCTTTCTACCTGCCAATGCACATACACACGTTCTTTGGAGAAATGGAGAGTGGATGAGTCATGTCGGAGGCTATGGCTTTGGACTGTTTCCAAAGGCCCACCACAACTGGCATCCTAACCCTGAACAAAAATTAGACATTGCAGGGGGTGGGGGGGAGAGAGACTTGAGACACAGACCTTGCAAGCAGTTGGTGCAATTTCACACATATTCCCAAATTACAGCAACAGAAGTGACTGATAGATCCCATCCTGAGAAGATAGCAGCCAAGTTTGAAACATAATTCAAGCATAGTTACTTTGTGGTCGAAACTAATCTGGAAAGGCTTGAACAAAATAGAAGACAGTGGAGAGTTGCTGGAGAGCACTATACAGATTGGAGCAAAAGAGCAACATAGTAGTTCTCCTTTTTGCTAGTCCACCTGACCGGTTTTTGAAGAGGTCCCTGCTTCAGTTGCTTCCGAACCTTTTAAGTTACAGATTTGGGATTCATGATTATATTGGATAACCAAATTCCCAATTGAGAGTTGCTATGAAATGAAAATTGAACCACTTGGAACATTTAACTCGTACGTCATCTCTATCTCAATAAAAGGAGACAATGCATCTTCGAATTAGTTTAAAAACTGAACATACTTGTAAATTTCAGATGAGTGAATGGATGGCTACACACAGAATTTTGATTATGTGCTCTGCAAGGGATGTGGGGAGAGGCTCTGATGAAGGGAGAATACATCTTTCTCTAAGGGCTTATCCACGCTTCTGTTTGCCCTGCTGCTTTCACCTGGGAAAACCCAGAGTTTAGTGCTGAATTGGAGAAAACTGGAATTGGGTTTTCTGCTGATTGCTGTTTGTTCCGATTTAACCCTAAAGAGTGGGTTTTCCAGGGAAAGCAGTTGGTCAAATGCAAGCACTGCTTGGGTCCGTGCTTTCCTGGCATGGGACAAGTGGAAGAGTAGACAAGCCCTAAGTGTTTCACACCTGCACTGATTTCAGGAGGTAAGGATCATCTCTCATTTTCATGCTAAGGGTGCTGTTTGGGGAGGCATGATATTATGAAGTGCTGGGGAAGGGTGATCGGCAAAGTCCAAAGGCTCCTACTACCTCTCGGAGCTTAAAATTGTTTCTAACAGCCAGCATAATGCTATTTTGCTGGTTTCAGCATTTTTAAATTGTTGGCATCCATCTGTCTCGGGGGAGGGGTGAAGTCAAATTGTTGAGAGTTGCAGCACCTGCTGGTATTATGTAGTAATCTAACTGAGTTCCAACTTGAGTGGATGGAGAGACAAGCAAAGGGAAGCCTCAAGTTAGCAAGCAGACCAAGGCAAGTAGAAAAGGGGAGGATGATAAGAAATGTCTTGGGGTTTGTGAAATAAGTGAAGAGAGCAAACAGGACAGCCACAATACGTCGTTTGCAATTATTATTATTATTATTATTATTATTATTATTATTATTATTATTGCAGTTAGCACTTTCTAATTAGCATAAGCCAAGAGAAAATGTACCCTGCTACATTAGTTGTAAAAAAATATTGAGAAGTTTGTAAAGCCATATGTCGTACCTCATAGTTCTGGAACATATTTCTCATTAGTACATGCTCAGGGGCACTTTGCTTTCTTCATATAATTTAAGACTTTGTTTCCTCTACAGGAAACAAAACTTATTTTTCCTGATATGGCAGTTTCTCACGGGTCCCAGGGTGGGAGATGAATATGATTCATTTTTATTAATACACAGTAACATAGCTCCCTCCCTTCCATGGTCGCCTCCCTATGAACCTCGCTTTAAGATTTGTCAGAGTGCAGTGCACTCCCTATAGAAGTGAAATCCCTTGAAGAACCCAAATTAGGTCATTCTCCATAGTGGCAATGCAGCTTTGGAATCAACTTCCCAGGGAGGTCCATCATGCCCTTCATTATTTACATGCAGGCACAAACCATAAAACTAGTTTCCTGTACTTTTCAAATGCTTTTAATTTGTTCTGCTTCTTCGGTATTTATTGCTATTTCATAGTACATTTTAATGTTTTTCCACATTGCTTTGACTGCATTTAGCAAAAAGGCAATCTAAATATCACATACATGACATACGTGCAGCACCAAATAGCTCAATCAGGGTTGTGGGTTCGAGCCCCACGTTGGACAAAAGATTCCTGCGTTGCAGGGAGTTGGACTAGATGACCCTCATAGTCCGTTCCAGCTTTACAGTTCTATGATTCTAACGGTACAGTACTGCACAACAGAAATTTCACTTTCAGCTACGGACATGCCTGGGGAACCAGGGATCACCTTATCTTCCTCAGCATTCAAGCCAAAATGGAATAATTTTTCCATTTCCTATGATCTTCTTCTACGTTGTTTGCTTAATTAATTAATTTTATATACCACCCTTCAATGAGCAGACAGCACAGGACTCGTGTGCTCCGAAGCTTCCTCCGGCAGCAAAACGTCTAGGGTCAGGCTGGCGAAGTGCTGCGAGGTGCCCGGCGATGTCACGCCACCCCATGTCAGCGCCACCGGGCTATTGCAGCATTATCTCTACGAGAACTTGGAAGCGCAGGGAGGAGACTCCCGCTGCAAGGAGAACAAGGCTGAGGCACGGCCGGCCTTCTGCACTAAGGCTGGCAGAGGGAGCTTGCAGCCTCATCTGTGGCGGCGGCCAGGACAGCAAGGCGGAGGGGTGGGTGGGTGGGGTGGCGGCGGCATGCCCCCTCTCCCCTCCGCCGCCTCCAGCACCTGAAGTCCCGGTGCAAGCCGGCAGGGCGGGGCGGGGCGGCGCTGCGGAGGCTGGAGCTGATGTCAGGCTGATGCTGATGCTGAGGCGCGCGGTGCATTGTGGGCGAATCCCCGCCACCAGCGCCGCCGCCGCCGCCGCGGACCCATCCCGAGGCCGGTGCGGGAGGGGGGACGACGATGCTCCCCGGGCGACCCCCTCCCACAGGAACAGGAGCAGCCTCAGGCGGTCCCGCGCAGGGCAGGGAGCCGCGCGCAGACGGCGCTGCCGCACTGACTGACTGACGGAGAGCAGCGGGCGGGGAGGGGGGGATGCGCCGCCCTCACCAACGGCTGCGGCAGGGACCAGGTGAGCGCGCGAGGGAGGGGCGGGCTGAGGCGAGGGAGGGCGCCCCCGCTCCGCCCTATAACCGGACCACTTTGCGGGGGGGGGCAAGAAGGTGGGGTGTCTATGTGTGTGTGGGGGGGTGACACGGCCCAGCCCGAACCCCCTCACAAGCTCAAGTGTGGCCCGGCGGTGCATTGTGGGAGTTGTAGTTCTTCCTCTGAGGGGGGAGAGAGGGGGACACACACACACCGCCTTTCGAGCTCCCAGGATGCCCTCGAGGCGAAGGGGGCCGGTGGGGATTGACGGGGCGTTCGGCCAGTGGCGAGCAGGAGGAGCCCACCCCTGTGGGCGTTGGGCAACGGGCGGCCGAGTTTGAACGAGCTGCAGTGCAGGCAGAGGGGTGAGGAGGGGGCGGGGCTTCGAGGGCCTCACGCGCCTACCTTGCGAGGCGCGCGGGGGCGGGGCGGAGTGTGAGGCGGGGTTGGGGGTTGGCGTCGAGCTGCCTCGTGGGAGCGGCTGCTCTGGGCTGAGGGTCTGTCCTTGGGGGGTGCAGTTGGACATTTTATTTTTATTTTTTTGAGATGCCGGTTAATATGGGCGTGGAGGGAGCTGGCCACGGCGAGCTTCGGTTTCCTGTGGGCCCATGGGAGCAGGGTACATGTTCCACTACAGCGGGTGGCGGGGCCGTCAGGGCAGGACTTGCCAGGCCAAAGCCCAGGCCCACCTCAGGAGGACTGACTTGAAATCCTCAGACACGCATAACTGTCAAAACAGGGGGCGTGTACCCCCATAAGACCATTAAGTCTTGAGGGCGCAGTCCTGAGCCTACATAGTTGGAAGTAAGGCCCATTTACTTCAGGAAGACATACTCTGAGCAGGCATGGTTAGCATGGTTGTGTTAGGCATGGTTGTGTTCAAAAAACCAACTGCACTATGACTGAGGTAAAGAGGTGCATATTAAAGAGGGTCGTGAGCTGGTAACCTTTGACTTGTGCAAGAAGACAGGAATGAGCTGCTTTCTAAGCCTACCCAGGTGATTTGAAAGTTGATGAGAATTTTAATCTGTTTTAGTGTTGTAATTTTTTGTATGTTTTAAAGTATCGTTGTGATTTTTTTCTTGATTTTCTTGTTCTATCTTTTTGCAAACTTTTTTTTTTTTACAGTGAAGCATATAAATTTTATGAAAAAATAGTTTGGAGGGTTACATTAGGCAGGCAGGGCTTGATAAAAGGTTGAGGTTTGATGGTAAAAATGGAGGTGAGAGTGTTAAATGGCAATGCAAGGGCAGAAAAGTCCAAACGTAAGAAAGAAAGGGTATGGCAAAAGATGCACAGACTGGTTTGAGAGAAGGTGACAAAATTGGCTGAGCTTGAGCAGAATGGAGAAGCTCAGTTTGAATGATTCCCTATGGTATGCTAACAGCACAAAAGCTCTGTGAAAGTCAGGCAGTAATCTCAGGTGACCAGGTAGTTGGCTGGGGTGACAGTGCTTTGAAGACTAAGTGGGAGAAGGTGTGTAGCCTGTAACACTAGGCAATAAGAGTAGCATGGGGAATGAATTTTCCCAAGTTATAATATTTTTGGTTATTCTTACTATTGCATGTCAAACTTGCATAGTCACGAAGAAAACAAACATTTGTTTTTTTGGGAACAAAATCTTAAGGATGGAGAATTAACAGCTTCTTCATCCTTTTGGATTGATCTCTTGCTCTTGAAAATGTGAAGGTTCCCCCCCCCCCCCCCATTCTGGATCAGTTTTGTACTTTAAACCATTACACTTCTTGTCCTCCAGTAGATCAAATGCCTCACTTCTTTCATATGATAATCTAGTTTGTTATATAATGGCAAGCTTTCTAAGGTTGTTATTCTTATAGCTCTCATTTCAGTGCTTTCTCATTTGTCACATCTTCCAAATAGGACACCACATGGTATGCCAAATGAGATTATATCAGTACATATTGTAGCTACTTCCTGAGCTTTGAAGTTCATACTTTCCCACTAGACATTTTGGGTTAAATGTTGGCCTTTGTTGTTGGATCCAGATATCTCATGACATAACCTAGTTATCTGGTGGCTAAGAATATCACTTGTCATACCCATGGTCCATCTAGCCCTGTATTTTTTAATGTCAGACCTGATTGATCAAGGAAATTTTAGCAACCTAGGATACTGTATTTTCTTGCCATTCTGATCACTTCTAGCCACTGACAGTCTTAAGACATTGGGGCATTTGAATTCTTATTTTAGGTATCACAAATCACCAGGTCTGGACCTGAGAGTTATTAAAGAACTCAAATGTGAAATTGCTGATCTTCTAATAAAAATATGTAACTTGTTCCTAAGAGCAGCCTATATCTAAGGACTGAAAAGTGGCTAATGTAACAACAGTTTTAAAAAATGGATTGTAGGCCAGCTAGCCTAATGCCTGTTTTGGGAAAACTACTGGAAAGCATTATTAACAAAAGAATTACCAAGCGTATAGAAGAACAAGTCTTACTGAAGCAGAACCAGCATAACGTCTGCAAGGACAAGTTCTGTCTCAATTACCCTTTTAAAGTTCTTTGAGAGTGTCAATAAGCTTATAGAGATGACCAGTCAACTTTGTGTACTTGGACTTTCAAAAGCTTTTGATAAAGCACTTTGCCAACGACTCTTGAACAAGCTTAGCAGGCACTGGTTTAGGAACATGAAGCAGAGAGTAGGGATAAATGAAGGGATGTAAGAAGTGGTAATCCCCAAGGATTGGTACTGAATCCTGTACTTTATAGCTGTTTCATAAAAGATTGGGTGAGCAGTGAGATAGGCAAGTTTGCTGATGATACCAAATTGTTCAGAGTGGTTAAAAAGAAGAGGAATTGCAAAGAGTTCAAAAAGGATCTCTTCAATCTGGGTGACTTAACATTAAAATGTGATTCAATGTAAGCAAGCGTAAAGTGATGCACATTGGGGCAAAACATCCTAATTTCACATATGCTGAAGAGGTCTGAACTGGCATTGACTGGGAAGGAGACCTTGGGGGTCGTGGTGGATATCTCACTAAGAATGTTGAGCCGGTGGGCAGCAGCTGTGAAAAGCATGAATTCCATGTTTGGAAAATCAGGAAAGGAATTGAAAATAAAGCTACCAATATCATAGTACATTCTACAACTCTGGTGCATCCATACTTTGAATATTTTGTACAATTCTGGTCACCACCCATCAAAAGAATATTGTAGAGCTTGAAAAAGGGGCAATCAAGAGGGTGGACCAGCTCTCCTATGAGGAAAGGTAACCACATTTAGAGGGACTATGACAGAGGTGCATAAGATTATACATGGTGTAAAGGCTAGAGAAATGTTTCTCTCTCTGATTGTGCTAGAACCCAGACCAGCCCAGTAAGCTGAATGCCGGAAGATTTAGGATAGACATAAGGAAGTACTTCTTCAGACAGCACATAGTTAAACAGCAGAATTAGCTCTCACAAGATCTGATTGCCATCAGTTGGATGGTTTTAAAAGAGGATTAGACAACTTCATGCAGGATAAGGCCATGTTCTATCTCCACTGTTGGAGGAAGTATGTCTTTGAATACCAGTTGCTGAGAATCTCTAGTGGAGAGATTGCTGTTGTGCTCGTGTTCTGCTTGCAAGCTTCTCATAGACAATTGATTGGCTACTGTGATAACAGGATGTGGAAGTAGATTAGACTTTAGTCTAACCCCAGTTTTGCTGAGTGATTACCCTAGTGATCAGTCTGCAGGGAAGACATACTGTGACGTCACTTTGGATACTATATTGTTCCCAGTGCTTTTTAACATCTATTTGAAGCCAGTGGGAGTGGTCATTAGCAGATTTGGACCTAGGTGTCACCAGTATGCTGATGACACTTGACTCTACTTTTCTGTAACATTTGACTTAGGAGAAAGTGCGCAAATCCTGGACTAATGTCTGGAGTTGGTAAGGGCTACATGAGGGCCAGTAAATTGAAGCTAAATCCTAGTAACACAAGCTCTGTGTGTGAGTGGTTTCCAAATTCAGGAGATTAACAGGTTGCACTCTACCTGAAGGTGCAGATGAATAGCTTGGGAGTACTCTTGGATCCATCATGATCACTTGAGGGAGAGGTATTCTCAGTGACTAAGAGTGCTCCCCCCCCCCCAGTTGCAGCCGATATGCCAGCTGTGGCTATTCGTAGGCAGTAGTTGTGAAATACTTTTAAAATGCTATTTTAAGTGTTCATACATTTTGTGGCCACTGCAGTCAGTGTGCTTGTACTTCTTCCTGTATTTCTGATGCTGCTGATTGATGGTGGCTTTTCGGTGAGTCACTTGTCCAAAGCTTTTAAATGCCTTTTTTATATTTTTAAATAGTATTCACTTGGGAAACCAGAATAGAGATATACTCTTTTCAGGGATGTGTATAATTTCATCGCATGTACTAGGTGGGAGTTATGCATCAGACCTTCTAGCGTTGAAGACTGAGATATTTCAGGAAGTTTTATACTTTTTTGAGGTGTAAGTAAAACATTTTTTTCTGCACATGGGTAAGGAAATTTTTAATTTTATTTTTTACAGACATTTGGAGGTGAAGAAAATTAATTCCAAAAAGTGAAAATGTTGGTGGTTCCTAATATGCCAAAAGTGTCAGCGTTTTTGTTGTATTTCAGATGACTCTTATACTCAAATATTTTGCACTGCTTTAAAGTCAGGTGATCCACAGCACTATTGCAATCAAGTATGTTAAAAATAGTTAGATAATCTTATATTGAACCATAAGAAAATTCCTTGCGCTACTATTGATATCTTCCCAAAAGCACTGTTTTTGTTATTTCAGGGGTGGCGGGAATGAAAAATGGTACCCAATTAATGTGAATATAAGTCCTATTTTAAAGATGACAGTGCTGTATTTCAGTTGCTTCTCTGTTTGAAGGGTTGTTTGGTCAAAGTCTGGTTAAAAGATAAAGAACCGTATGAAGGGAGAGGAGGTTCCTTGAAGTTCCCCATCAAGGGATAGCACCTGGCTGAGCAGGCAAACAGGCCACCTGGTTGGTCTTCTTTGAACTTCCTATAAGGCAGGATTTTGAAGTAGTCTAATTTGTTCCTATTACAAATTCTTGGCTCTCTCTTTATTTCCTGAGATGCAAGGCTTGAAATCTGCATTATTGTTAGGGGAGAGAAAAGTGTTTACTTTTCCACCACCCAATTTAGCTCAGTTTGTTAAAATTTTCACTTTTTTAGTTAAACTTTTGCTGTTGTCTTCTGAGGGTTTGTCCTGGTCCTCACTGCCAGACAAAGCACTCAAACTCTCAGCTCTTGTTTTGCCAAAGGCTTTAATGCTCAATCAGATAGGCACACTACAGGTTACAAGGTTCAGCCGGTTCATAAGAGGTTCAGATACATGCCTGAATGCAAGCTAAGATGTTGCTTCAACAAGCACCTTCCTTTTGAAGTGTGGGGTAGGCACAGCTATTTGTGTGGCAAGTGGCTGGGGTCCAAGACTGGGCAAGCAAATGAACCCTCTTGAGTGAGTTAGGCTCCGTGAGATTTGTTTGCTCTGGTGACTTAGAAGTGGGAGGCTCCTCACTGACAAGAGGATGTGTTAAAGTTGCAGTGTGCAATGTCATAGGAGTATTACGTTTTTCTAACAACTTGCTTGGTCCCTACCCTGGTTCCAGATTCCCTAAGCTTCTAGGTCCCTTCCTGGGATCAGACACTTCTTGAGGTCCTGGTTCTACTTCCCTCCTTCCACTATGAAGTTCTCCAGGGTCCTTCAGCTCCAATTCTCTGAGGTCCTCCTATTCCCCCTCCGTGTCTGACTATTCCCTCCAGGGACTCATGACAAGGTAGAATTCAGCATAGATTTTAGAAGATTGTTCTGTCAGCACAAACATTTCTACTTGCTTGATGGAATAATCTCGCCTATGTCCTGTTCTGGGGGTTCTTCTGACCCTTCAGAGTAAGTTTGGGGGACGCACAGGTTAGCAGAGGGGGAGAAAACCCTGTTGCGCTAGTAGGAGTCCTTATCCTGGCTTTCACTACAGGTTAGTTGAACTGGACTGGCCCTAAATCTGCAGCAATAGTGCTTCGTGGAATTTTCTTCTTTTACATTAAAAAAATCACCATTGATTTTCATGCTAAATAAAAAAGAGTGTGTTTAAAACATTAACAGGTTATCTACAAATGAATGTCCTGTGTTGGATGAGAATTCCTCCTTACTTTACAGATAAAGAGTGGAAATAATATATCATAGTAGTTTCTTCCTGTGGTTACAGTATTTTTAACACAGCCCAGAAATTTATCTGTTTGGAAGGTGCACTGCTAAACTGTTACATCTTTTTGTGCTTCTGGCCTCAACGCCTGGCTTTTTGTACCAATCATATGAACTTGATATTTTGAAGAAGAGGAGAATTGTTTTCAACTGTCTACCACATCCTGATCTTACCCACCAAAACCCTCCAGGCTCTATTCCCGACCACTGAACTTGTCCTGGTCTGTCTATGGACCTCCCCCTCCAGCATGCATTAAAAAAAAAAATCCAGATTGACAGCTCTAGGCACAGATTGAAAATAAACTCTAAAAGTGGCCATTTGAATCTGCTGCAGTTCATGAATACTAGGTCATTCATTCCTTGTTAGTACTGGTTTATTTAGTTTCAGCTGGCATTTCCATGGTGCAATCGCTATACTACTTTTGTCTCATAATGCGGTGTCTAACTGAAGGTGTTCTGGTTTGGTATGCAGAGCAAGCAGAGGGAGATCGATCAACAACCCAATAGACAAAGATACACTGGATAAATGTTGAATGATGCCTGCTTTAAGGCAGTACCATGTGCAAGGACATTACTAGATAACATTTAGGTTGCCCTTTGAGTTTTTGCTTCTTTTGATTATACGGACAACTCAGCTTCCAAATTATTGTGGGCAGAGCTCTCAAAATACAAGCAATCCATTAAAATTTTGAACAGGTAGTAGCCCTGTGTCCTGACAATAGAATAGACAGTCAAATGAGTTTTGGGGGAACTGCAGCTGAAATCATCCCAGACTGCATCCTATAAATGTCTGGTAGATGAGTACAACCTGGGGGTAGCAAGCATGTAAAAAGCCCCAACTAGACAGTGTTTCTGAGATAGACCTGGAATTCATCCACGCACCAAAGGAATATACTGAGATGGAAAGATAGCAAAAAAGAAAAAAAGAAAAAGATATTTCGCATCTCACAGTCAATGGTGGTGGTTAGTCTGAACTGAATGGCATGCAAATTTCCAGCTTACTAGGGACTGAATATTCCTTAGATGTGTCATCCTTACATTTGATTTTTCCAGATCCTGTGAAGTATCAGTAAAGAATTTCTAAGGGGGATTCTTTCCTGGGCAGTCCGATGAGAAGCAGACATTCCAGAGGAGAGGAGGCCACAGCAGAGGTGGGGACTCTAGCTGTCACCTAACCCAGGATCTTGCCACATGAAAATAAATATTTGAAGATAAAAATAGAAATAAGGATCATTCTTAGCTTGCTGCTGTCCCTCTGCTTCAGTGACATAAAATTAATCAATCTGTGGTTTCTGCAGAACCTGACAACTTTTAAAACACCATGTCATTATTAAATGTTTTGCTGTCTGCTTTACTCTTGCATCATGCTCATTACTTTTGTCTTTGAGGCTTTTTAAAAATACCGCACAAGTCTGCTAATTGCTTTTGTACAGAAAAAAATAGCATAGGTTGAGAATGGGAATTTCTAAATGTGCTTTGCCTGTAATATTCTGACCAGGTCCACATATCAAAAGTCATGGCTTATGGTGAATGCATGCAGGTTCTGGAAGAAGGGTTTGCGGTAGTTTCACTCTCATTGTTTTGCTGTTGCATCACTCTGAGCTAAACTGTGGTTTGGTTGGCTTAGCATGTCATCTGGTCTTATGGTTTAGCTCCTTGGACAAGCAACAAGCTGATCATTAGTCTAGAGAGAGTTGAACCATGAGCTAGGTTCAGATGCCATGCTAAGGCAAACTATGACTTTACTCAGCATGATACAGCAGCAAAACTAGAGAGGAGCAAAGTGGCCATGATCTCTCTGGGAACCCACATGCTTGCATGTTCACACTAAACCTTGCCACTGAGATCCAGTGTGGTGGAGTAAGAAGTGTGTTGGTCTTGCACTCAGGAGACCTAGCCTCAAATCTCTGCTTGGCCATAAGGCTTAGTGGGTGACCCTGATCTAGTCATATTCTTGGCCTAAACTACTATGCAGGGGACTTGAGTAAGATTTGTGTGGCAGAGGACTACTAAAATTTTGTATAGCGTAGTGTCAGGATATACGTGTAATAATAAAACGCTATTCCTCATTTGCAAAAACACTACTCGGGTCGTTACAGTTGTTCCCTCTATTGCCATTTCTCTCTGTACTCCTTTCCAAGAAAAGAAAGCATCTCTCTGCATTTTGGAATTTCACAAAAGCAAGAATCTTGGCTTAAAATCTGTATACAATTTTCTGCTCTTTCTACTCTTCTTGCTTTGTGAAGGGACCAATACTCTTTTAAAATCAACTCATATTGTTTGGAATTCTCATCCTACTCTCCAGATAGCTGGATCAGGTATGTTCCCCTCCCCCACCCCCATAGCTCCTTAACAACCTTTCCTTGGCTCACATAAACCAGTTTAAGTAAAAGTAAGTTATTTATTTTGGGTGGGCAAATACTGGTGATGAATCTGTGGGGTGGTTATGATTTCCAACAATTTGAATAAACATTGATTGTTCTAATTCTTAGGCTTCCTGAGGTGAGGATGTATCCTGAAATAAACTGGGATATTGCAGTTCTTCAGAATTGTGCATAAAACACTTAAGTGTTTTCCAGGACCTTTAGTAAGATGGTGAGAGCCAGACTTCCATAGCTTTGTTCTGCTGATTGGAGGCAATAGAGCATTCTGAAGAGATTTTGGATATAATTTTTTTATATTTTGGCTGTGTTTGGGCAAATGCTGCAGCAGACTCAAAGTGAGAGATTTAACATAGGAAAGGCATGTTGAACACCACAGATTCCGTATTTAAAGCTTTTTATTCTAACAGACGTTCCAAAATTGCTAAAGCTATAATAGGGAAAATAAAAGACCCTTCTTAATTGCATTATGATCTATAATGTTCCAAAACTGCATCTCCATTCTACTGTTCCTTGAGAGAACCCTGCTAATTATTTAATACAGGGTTGTAACCTGCATTTGTTTAGCTGTCTCCCATGTAGGGATAAATCAGCTGATTTCAGTACTGTTCTGAAAACAATTCTCTCCTAGAGGCTTTTTAGAACCCCAGCTTCTTCCCTGCTGCCTGTTCTAGCCAGTTGCTTATTTTAAAGCTAATTACTTCTATTATGTATGGTTTTTCAACTTTGTTCAGAAAGAGGCAACTGCTATTGATAGATAGCAATTGCATGAGCTTTCTTGCAAGGCTAACTTCAAAGCAAGGTATTCCACACTAACACTTAAGTGCTCTTGTCTACATCTGGCTGGATATAATCTATGAGTTGATGCTTTGTAGATAAATTATTTTAGGCATTATTTCAGTTCAGAAAGGCACACCAGCAAAAGAAGCAGAAGTCCAGTTCTTAGTGCACACTACACACACAAAATGTGTATCGCTGCTTGGAGTATCTCCCAGGCAACTGGTATTTAGTAAGGGTGACAAGGAGGCAGCAAAAGGGGACCCATTATCCAAGTTCTCTTGCCAATGTTTGCTTGCTTAATTCCCTGAATGAAATTGAATGAAGAGAGAATATTTTGCAAGCTTAGCACTTGAAATGTCAGACAGGTGCTGGAATTCTTGAAATGGTAAGTTAGGCGAATAAACACCCAAGCCTTTGACATGGCTGGGATATTTACAAGAATGCAGAAAAATCAGTATAGGGAAGGAGAACAAGGAGGGGGAAATTATAAAGAACGTGGGGTTTATCTTGACTTCACACTTAGACTATACTGGCGTCAATATTTGCCATTATGCGTTACAAATATAAAATAAACTGAGCAATGGCTGATGCTGTCAGAGACAGTATGCCGCTGAATACCAGCTGCTAGGAACCACAGGCAAGCAGAGTGCTGTTTTTTTCAGGTCCTGTTTGCGTGTTCCCCACAGGCATCTGGTTGGCCACTGTGAGAACAGCATGCTGGACTAGATGGGGCATTGATCTGATCTAGCAGAGTTCTTGTTACGCTGTGCCATATAGTAGCAGCTGCTGGCAAGTCAGCATCTTTACCTTGAAGGGCATTGGCTTCCTGCCCTGAAAATGATTAAATTGTGTGAAATTCAGTTAGATTGGCAGAAGCTGTGCTGTAGACTCCAGAGGACTCAATAAGTTCCCAGGAACTTTTACTGACAGTCCCATATCCCTGTGCCCTCCAGTTGTTTTGGACCACAACTCCCATCATCCTTGATTATTGGCTGTGCTAGCTTGGGTCTTGGAAGAATTGTACTCCAAAATACCTCAAGCTGGGTTAGGGAAGGCTGTCCTAGAAGATGTGAGATACTGTTCAAAGCTTGCTAAATAGCTTCCTGTATGTTGTTGTTTCTCGAGTTTGAATGATCCAAAGAAAAAGGACAGTTTATTTCATTTTAAAAAGTTATTATTTTAAAATCAAACATAACTGTCAATATACTTAATAATGAATAAATCGGAGTAAAAATAAGATATACATATATACACACAAAATAAGTTTATAATAAACAACTTAAAACCTCAGCAACTTAAGTCCAGGGTCCTTTAGGGACCACCTGAACTCTTCTAGCCCACATCATCTGTAGGAGTGATGCTACAGGAATGATCACCTTTAGGAATATCACAGGTTGTCCCCTTAGTTGTTGAGGCTTATTGACATCAACCCAAAGCCGAACCCTTTAGAGTTATTGGCCCAGCCCTGTGGAGTTGTCCTTTGATAGAGATCCAGCAGGCATCTTCTTTATTGACCTTTAAATGTTTGCTGAAAACTTTTCGGTACTGCTAAGCTTACGCAGACTGTTAAGAAAAGCATTGTAACAGCTGATGAACCGTTATTTTAATTCTTTATGTTGTTTTTACTTTTTATTTATGTGTTTGTATATTCCATAGAATTGGTGCCACTACTCGAGAAATCTATGTGCCTAGTGGCTGTTGAACCAAATACAGTGGTACCCCGCAAGACAAACGCCTCGGAAGACGAAAAACTCGCTAGACGAAGGAGTTTTTCGTTTTCTTAGCCGCTTCGCAAGACGCATTTCCCTATGGGCTTGCTTCGCAAAACGAAGCTTGCCCTGCAAGCTCCGGGGATAGCGGGGAAGCGCAGTGCGTCTTCCCCACTGTCCCCGGACCCCTTTTGAACCAAGGGGCGGCAACGGGGAGAAGCGATCTTCTCCCCTCCACCCCTTGCTTCAAAAGAGGGGACAGAGGGGAAGGCGCGCGGCGCTTCCCCTCTGTCCCCGGACCCCTTTTGAACCAAGGGGCGGCAACGGGGAGAAGCGATTCTCCCCGCTGCCCCTTCCCTTGCTTTAAAACAGGTCCAGGGACAGAGGGGAAGGCGCGCGCACCTTCCCCTCTGTCCCCGGAGATTGTGGGGCAGGCAACGGGGAGAAGCAATCTTCTCCCCGCTGCCCCTTGCTTTAAACAGGTCCGGGGACAGAGGGGAAGGCACGTGGCGCTTCCCCTCTGTCCCCGGACGGTCTCCATAGGAACGCATTGATTGAGTTTCAATGCATTCCTATGGGAAACCGTGCTTCGCAAGACGAAAAACTTGCAAGAAGAAAAAACTTGCGTAACGAATTAATTTCGTCTTGCGAGGCACCACTGTAAACAGCCAGTGTAGATTAACAGAACCAGAGTAATATGATCTGAACCATAACTCTGCCAACAGTCTGATGGCAGCAAAATGCCTCCTTTTATAGGCCAAAAATTTGTGCAGTGGGGGATTTCTGCTTATCGTTGAAGGTGGAGCATGTGACTCTAATGGGGAAATTTACTGTAGCTCCCTTGCTGCAATCGACTGGCAACCACTATCTTCTCTGCCCACCCCACTCCCAATCTGTGGGGGAACTATGGTGACCACTAGCTAGAGCTAAAGTACTCCATTAAGTTTTATTAACACTCACTCATAAAATACAAAAAGGGAGAAGCACTTCCCCCCCCCAAAAAAAAAACCAAGAACCCTCCAAAACTTGGGCTAAACTTTTGGCACTCCAGACGTTTGGCCTAGCTTTAATTTTACACCAGCTAATTTTCTGAACTCTTTTTAAATTAGACCCATGTCAAGCATGTTACAGTAGTCTGAAATGGAGGTTACTAAAACATGAATACCTATGGCCAGGTCTCACTTTAATAAAGCCAGCTTTATTAATGGAATCTGACCTCTACCTATTACAACTGCTGCACAAATCTCCATGCCTTTCAAGGAAAATCTGTGTGGGAAGCTGCACAGTTGTAGGGCTAGTTGGATTGCTTTTTCAGGATTAATGTCTTTCTTCCCATCCAATTTAGAAAATTATCAAAGAACCAATACTAGAGAAGTAGAATTTTTGAAGGCTTTAGAAAGACTTAAATGGAGCACAGAGCTGCTGTGCTCTACTTACAGAAAAATAAAAAATAATTTCTCTCTAATTGCTCACTAGCTCCCTTGAGGATTCAGAAAATGTTTTTGTAATGAGGAACCTTCACTTCTTGAGGGTTAGTTTGCTTACATAACGTTTTGTAGGGAGATTGTGTTATTTTATATAAGTAGTGTAATGTATTTCATCATTGATTTATAGCTGTAAACTGCTTAGAAGCTGGGCATATGTGTCTGTGCGTATACACACACACATATATATGTATGCGTATGTGTATATATATATATGTATATATGTATGTATACGTATATGCGCACATGTCAAGAGTGCTGCGTGAAAAGTGTATACCACCCTTCATAATATTTATCACAGACGAATTGCACAGGTATGTAATTTAAAACAAAAGAATAATAAAAACAATAAACCAATACATAAATTAAAATAACAGTTAAAACTGTGCATTAAAAAATAGCATCCTCCAAATGCTATTTCAAAATGTAACCCATTAAAATGCCTGCAAGTATTAACAATGATTAGCCTGATGCCTAAAAAACAATAAAGTGGGTGCCAGATAAACCTCCATGAGGAGTGAGTTCCACAGTTGAGGTACCATAGATGAGAAGGCACTGCCTGCTTAATTTCTGATGTGGAGCCATTCTGAGAAGGGCCTCAAAGTGGAAGGTGTTGGTGCTTGGACAGTTGATATGCAACTGACCCTTAAGAATTGGGTTTCCAAGCTGTGAAGCTCTTTAAAGATACAAACTGGCTCCTTGAGTGTATATTTATTAGAACTGGTGGAAGATGTTCCCAGCAAGTTCTAGTCAAAATCCCGGCTGCTTTTTTAAAACTAATTGCAGCTTCTGAACTGTCTTCAAGGGAAGCCCTACATACAACACATTACAGTAGTCTACACAAATGTTACCATTTATTGATAAATGCTGCCAGACTTTTCCTGTCCAGAAGAGGATTCCAACTGACATACCAGCTTAAGCTGGTAGAAACGCCCGAAGCTGAAAACTCGCACTGTTCAAGCAACAGAGTTGGATCAAGGTGTGAACCAGATCTTTCAAAGGGAGTGCAACCCTGATGAAAGCAGGTTGAATCTCCCCTTCCGAGTCTGAGGAAGCAACCATGCACAGGGCTTTCATTTTATCAGGTATAAGTTTCAGTTTATTGCCCCCCAGCCAGTGTTTTAAAAGAGCAGTTTAAAAATCATGTACAGTATAGCATAGCAAATAAAACCTTTAAATATGTGTTACACGTGATCAAGCCCAGTTGCGGGGAATAGACAAGGATAAACGAGTACAAACTGTCCATAGCCAACAACAGGAAAGGCAACAGAAACAAGGACGAACCCTAAGTTTGCATTCTTTGAAGCAAATCAATAGCACTTCTGAGTAAGCATGGTGAGGACCAGGGTTGAAATCTTCTGTATTTTACATAACTGTTGATAGGGCCTCTTAGTCAAAAGACGACTGATATAGCGAGGGCTGAAGCAGTTCTGAACACATTCTTTTCTCTGCTTGGCTGTCTTATGGAGGTAGCCGTTCTTAAAGCTCGCACTCTAAAGAGCACACCTTGGATCTTGCTGTGTGAGGTACCTGGCAATCCTTGGTCAGCTGAGTGCTAAAGGCGGCTGTTTCAAGAGAAAGTCATCTGTTTAGTTCAGTGAGATCATTTATGTTCTTGGAACAGATTTAGCTCTTACGGTGTTGCTGTCACCGTTGTGGTACTCAGACAATATCCAAGAAGTTGGCTTCGGCCCGTCTTTGAGTTGCTGGCTTTCAATTCCCCACCCTCTCCCCCAAAGCACCCTGCATGGTGTAAGCCAGTAACTTTTCACTACTCACTACTTTTAAGTTTGTGCTGCTGACTCACAGCATGGTCGCTTCTGCTAATTTTGTGCATGAAGACCGCTGAGGATTTTGTAAAGAGGGCAATTGCTTGCGCCAGCAAGGCTTGTTGCAAGCTGCGCTCTGACCCCGAGGTGAGTTTGCCACCTTTCCTAGTGCTACTTCCTCTCACTGGGTCTAAACTGGGGTTGTTTCACCAGCACGATCTGCCTGTGATGACCTGCATTAATTCTGTTATGTTTCTCCTCTCTCCCCTTTCATGTGTATGTGTTTTCCCTCTTCTTCCTCAGATAAATGGCTCGTTTAAATTGGGAGCTGCTACTAAAATATTCTCTGGCTGGCAAATGCAGTGCCTAGCAGCTGCTATCAAGGACGAACCAAACATGAGTGGGGGAGGGGAGCAGGTCGACATTCTGCCGGCCAACTACGTGGTGAAGGACCGTTGGAAAGTGGTGAGTATTTTCCTCTCTCTGCATCTCTTCTAGCCATGATGGAATGTCGTCTTCTCAAACTACCCTTTTACATGGGTCTCTTCCAGTTATCTGAATCCTGCTCTTTTTGATTAGCTGCTCTGATGCCTCTAGGAGCTTGTGAATACAGTGGTACCTCTGTTTGCGAATGGGATCCATTACGGAGGCCCATTCGCAACATGAAAAGCCCTCAACCTGAAGCGCCGTATCTGCACAGGTGCGTGGCGCGGTTTAGCGCTACTGCGCATGGGTGAGCAGTGAAACCCAGAAGTAACCCTTTCAGGTACTTCCGGGTCGCCGCGGGATGCAACCTGAAAAAACGTAACATGAAGCAAACATAACATGAGGGATGACTGTACTTGGTTTTAGTGGGGGGTTTTATAAGAAAGAAAGAAAGATCTAAATTGTAATGAACTTACCATTCACCCAGTGGCTCATTGTAATGAATTCACCAGGCACTCTTCAAATGATGTTGGGACTACAACTCCCCACATCCCTGATGATTGGCCATGATGGCTGGGGCTGATGGGACTTGCAGTCCAACAACATCCAGAGGACAGAAGGTTCTGCATGCCTGATTTAAGGAAGCTGCAGCTGGGGCAGAACATGGTGACTTCTCTTGTGCTGAGAGAGGTGTGGGAGGCAGGTCAACTGGAGAGTATTGCATCACTGCTCCTGCCACCAGTACTAGTTCCCTGTTGTCTTTTAGGCAGATTTCACAGTGTTGATTTTTAACATATAAAGGCCCATATAAACATTTCTCTTTATCCAGGCCTTAAGTCATTAAATAATCGATGGCCTGTTAAAGCTGGCTGGGATCATTATGATTATTTCATTATTATGCTATATGTCATTATGCTTTTTATTACATTTTAATTATTGATGCTCAGTAAAATGTGTTCTTAATGTTGTACACCGCCCTGGGATCTTTTGCTAAAGGGCAGTATATAAGTTGAATAAACAGTAGTAGTGGTAGTATATATAATAGTGGTAGTAGAATAAATAATAATAATTGCCTAGACCTGGCATATCTTAAGAAACAGTGAATTCCATTTTCTACCATCATGTTTCCTCAGACCGATTATACTGTATTGGCCCAAATATAAGCTGACCTTTCCCCCAAATTCTGATCATGAAAAGTTAAAGTGTGGCTTATATTTGTGACCTTACGCCGCCAACAAAGCAGCACAGCTCCCCCCCATCCCCAGGAAGCCGCACGGGGCAACGGCGTCCAGTCTGCCCACTGCTCCCAAGCCTCCCCTAAGCCACCAAATTTTTTAAAGTGTGGCATATTTGCGGGTGCGGCTTATATTCAGGCCAATACGGTATGTACTTCTTTAATAATGCCATCAGAATGAGAAACGAAGACAGTGAGCCCATGCAGAGATTGATTCTAGGTGGCTGCTCAGCAACCCGATAGCTCCTTTCTATTTAATCTCTACCTGTGGGGCCGTAATTACTATAACAGCAGCTGGATAATCGTAAGTGCTGTCAAAGTTTTTAAAATGTATTGTTTGTTTTACTTATTTTACAAGCGGGTCCTGCAATAAAATGTTGCAGTGCAGAGTACTCCTGTTCAGGAGGCCAGCTAGGCCCTTTCCCAGGATACTCCATTCCACTCCCCCACCCTCAGTTTTCCAATCTGTTCCCCCACCCCAGCTATCATGTCGTAGCCACTGAATATGCTTGATCTTCTTTGGGATGATTCCAAGTCTTCCTTGCTTGGTTCCGCCCCCCACTCAAAGTTTTTTCGTGGTTCTGTAAACCTTGGAGCTGTCCTCAGCCTGTTGATATTCCCTCTTGTGTTGGAATGCCATTTTAGCTACATAACAATTGGCACTTGGGAAATTGAGTTTGTTATTAGTACAGTATGGAATAACAGCAGTTATTACTTTCTCTAATTTGATGATGATGTAATTATTCAAATTGGCCCTTCTTTATAAGCTTTTGCATCTAGGGCCTTCCTAATGTTCCTTGTGGAACAGTGGGTGACTACCTTAGGTCTGTGTGTTCAAGCTGAATTTCCCTGTGTCTGCCCTTCTTATTGTTTTTTTTTTTTTATAAAATTTTTATTAGTTTTACAAAAGTTTTTATAACAAACAAACATAAAAAAAAACAGACAAACAAAGAAATATAATTTCAAAATATCCTTTCATAAACTTCTTTCCTCGGACTTCCCCATACCTCCCCTTTCTGCATCCTCATGTCCAAATTTTATAGCAACTTATAAATGTTTTTTCCCATCCTAGTTCCTCATAGTCCTTTCTTGATCTATTCTTATATTACTGCAACCCTTTCTTTCTGTAAAATCTCGACAATCTAAACTTCATCAAGTTTATAATAGTTCTTAAGATAGATCTTAAATTTCTTCCAGTCTTCTTCCGCAGCCTCCTTTCCCTGGTCACGAATTCTGCTCGTCATTTCCGCCAATGTCATATAGTCAATCACTTTCATCTGCCATTCCTCCAAGGTGGGTAGATCTTGTGTCTTCCAATACTTTGCAATCAATATTCTTGCTGCTGTTGTTGCATACATGAAAAAAGTTCTATCCTTTTTTGGCACCAATTGGCCGACAATGCCCAAGAGAAAGGCCTCTGGTTTCTTAAGGAAGGTATATTTAAATACCTTTTTCATTTCATTATATATCATCTCCCAGAAAGCCTTAATCTTCGGGCATGTCCACCAAAGGTGATAAAAAGTACCTTCAGTTTCCTTACATTTCCAACATTTGTTATCAGGCAAATGGTAAATTTTTGCTAGCTTAACTGGGGTCATGTACCACCTGTAGACCATTTTCATCACATTTTCCTTTAAGGCACTACATGCCGTAAATTTAATACCGGTGTTCCACAACCTTTCCCAGTCAGCAGACATAATATTATGACCAATGTCCTGTGCCCACTTAATCATAGCTGATTTAACTGTTTCATCTTGTGTATTCCATTTCAACAGCAAGTTATACATTCTTGACAAATTCTTAGTATTGGGTTCTAACAATTCTGTCTCAAGTTTTGATTTTTCCACCTGGAAGCCAATTTTCCTGTCTTGTTTGAAAACCTCCATTATTTGATAATAGTGAAGCCAATCTTGTACTTTGGGTTTTAGTTTTTCATGGCTCTTTAATTTCAGTTTCTCTCCATCCTGTTCTAAGATCTCACAATACTTTGGCCATCCGACCTCCATATTAACTTTCTTATGGGCCTTAGCCTCTAAGGGTGACAACCATCTAGGGGTTTTGTTTTCCAACAGATCTTTATATCTCATCCAAACATTAAACAATGCTTTCCTTACAATATGATTTTTAAAGGCACTATGCACTTTGATTTTGTCATACCATAGATATGCATGCCAGCCAAATGCATTATTGAAACCTTCTAAGTCCAAGATATCTGTATTCTCGAGGAGCATCCACTCTTTCAGCCAGCAGAATGCTGCTGCTTCATAATACAATTTTAAGTCCGGCAGGGCAAATCCCCCTCTTTCTTTTGCATCTGTTAATATTTTATATTTTATTCTGGGCTTTTTGCCCTGCCAGACAAATTTCGCAATGTCTTTCTGCCACCTCTTGAAACAGTCCATCTTGTCAATAATCTGCAAAGTTTGAAATAAAAATAACATTCTAGGCAATACATTCATCTTAATCACTGCAATTCGGCCTAACATTGACAATCTCAAATTTGACCATATTTCTAGATCTTTTTTAATTTCTGACCAACATTTTTCATAATTGTCCTTATACAAATTCAAGTTTTTAGATGTTAAATTAACCCCTAGGTATTTCACCTTCTTAACCACCGTCAGACCTGTCTCTTCTTGAAACTTATTCTTTTCCATATCTGTTAGGTTTTTCCCTAAGACTTTAGTTTTTTGTTTATTCAATTTAAATCCAGCTACCTGTCCAAATTGTTGGATTATTTCCAACACTCTTTTTGTACTAGTGTTTGGCTCCTGCAAGGTCAATACAAGGTCATCTGCGAATGCTCTTAACTTATAGTGTTTGGTTCCGACCATTACACCTTTAACTTGCTGGTCATCTCTAATCATGTTCAGCAACACCTCCAGGACCGAAATAAAAAGCAATGGGGAAATTGGGCACCCCTGTCGTGTTCCTTTTTCTATCTTAAGTTCCTCAGTTATTACATTGTTTACAATCAGCTTAGCTTTTTGTTCGGAATATATTGCACCCATACCATTCTCAAATCCTTGTCCTACCCCCATCCCATGAAGATTCTTTTTCATAAAACTCCACGAAATATTGTCAAAGGCTTTCTCCGCATCCACAAATATCAAAACTGCTTTAGTATTTATGTTCACCTCTAACTTTTCCAAAATATCTATTATGTTCCTAACATTGTCTGAGAGGTGTCTTTTTGGGAGAAAGCCTGCTTGGTCTCTGTGAATCTTCTCCATCAATACTCTTTTAAATCTTTTTGCCAAAATGTCTGCAAAAATTTTGTAATCCACATTCAATAACGAAATTGGGCGGTAGTTCTTCAGTTGAGTCTTTTCAGTCTCTGTCTTTGGTATGAGTGAAATATATGCTTCTTTCCACGATTCGGGTGCCTTTTTTCCCTCTAAGATCTCGTTACACACCTCCTTTAACGGTTGTATCAACCATTCCTTTAAAGATTTGTAATATCTGGAAGTCAGTCCGTCTGGCCCTGGAGATTTGCCCAATTGCATGTCCTGAATGGCCCCCTCTATCTCTTGTTCTGTTATTCTCTGGTTTAGATCCACCTTGCTATGATGAGAGATCTTTTGTAATCCATATTTATTAAGGAATTTATCTATGTCCTCTTCATTTTGTAATCCTTGGGAATAAAGTTTTTTAAAATAACTCACAAAACAATTTCTTATCTCGTTGGGTTTAGATATATTTTTTCCATCCACTTCTAGGCTTGTGACTGTATTTAATTTCTGTCTTTTCTTAAGTTGCCATGCCAGAAGTTTACCACATTTGTCTGCCGACTCAAATGTCTTTTGCTTCATTTGCTTTATTTTCCATTCTATCTCTTGGTTCATCAATTCCATATATTGCGTTTGATACAACTTAATCTCTCTCAAAATCTCCTGGGACTTTGGTTTTGATCTTAATTTTTTCTCTCCTTCTTTTATCTTTTCCAAAAATTTTTCCTTTTTCTCAATCTGTTTTCTCTTCTTTATTGAATTTTGTTGAATCAAAAATCCTCGCATCACAGCTTTACTTGCGTCCCAGATCACTCTTTTCTCCACATCGCCCTTTAGATTAATTTCAAAATAGTCCTTTAGAGTTTTTTGGGCCTTCATGTGGATCTCTCTATCTCGAAACAGGGTGTCATTCATTCTCCATCTAAACTGACCAGTTGTTGTAAATTTCATTTCCATCTTCACGGCGTTATGGTCGGAACAGGTTTTTGGGCAGATTTCTACCTTCTTAATCTTCGGAGCCATTCCACTAGTAACCCATATTTGGTCGATTCTGGTCCAGGTCATCTTTGCATGGGAGAAAAAGGTTCCCTCTCTTTCAAGAGGGTTCCTTGTTCTCCAAATGTCTATTAAGTCCATATTGTCAGTCATTTCGAAAAAAGTCTTGGGGAGTCTCCCTTCTTTAGTAAGTGTCAGTCTTTGTGTCTTGTCCATATTTGTAGAAACTACACCATTCATATCTCCCATGATTATCATATTGTATTCCAAATAATCCGTCAAAGTTTCATGAAGTTTTTTGAAGAATTCTGTTTTACCTTCATTTGGTGCATAGATCCCAATTATCAAAAATTTTTCTCCTTGTACCTGGATCTCCACCGCCAAATATCTTCCTTGTTCATCTTTGAACATCATTTTTGGGGCCCACTTCTCTTTTACATAAATCACAACTCCTCTTTTTTTCACTTTGTCCGACGAAATAAATTCTTGTCCCAATTTTTTATTCATAAGCAGTCTCCTATGTGCTCTGGTTATATGGGTTTCCTGTAAACAAATCAAGTCCAGTTGTTCTCTATACAAAATATGGAATACTTGTCGTCTCTTCAAAGGACTGTTCATCCCATTACAATTCCAGCTAAGGAATTGCAGGGCCATCTTGTTATTTTTCTGGTATTCCTCCAACAGCTCCCAGTTGTTGTTCCTCCTCTGTTGGTGGTGGAAGGTTCTGTCCAAACGAAAGATTCAGGATGTCTATTGCACTCTTTTGCTCAGCAATTGGGTCTACAGTTCCTTTCTGTAGATCTTCTTGATTTCTTTGCAGGAACCTGTCTTTATCCTGTACCGTCTTTATTTTCACCTTCTTCCCCCTATAGTCAAAAGACAGTCCCTGTGGAAATTCCCACCTGAAGAGAATGGTGTTCTTCTTCAACAAGTAAACCAAATCTTTATAAAAAGCTCTCAAGTCCAAAATATGTTTAGGAATGTCTTTGAAGATCTGTATCGGTGAGTTCCCAATTTGTAGGCCTTTTCAAAATGCAGTCTTAAAATTCTGTCTCTTTCCTCCTTCGATCTCAAGGTAATCAGACAGTCTCTCGGCGCCTTTCTGTTCTGTCTTCTGCCCAGTCTAAATGCTGTTGTAATTTTAAATTCGTCTTCCTCTAGATCTTCCCAGGAATCAGCAAACTCTTTCGTTAAATAGTCCGTGAGATTGTCTCCTTCGTCCTCTGGAATTGATCGTAATTTCAAATTCCTTTCTTTTCTTTGTAGTTCCCACAATGCCAGAGTTGTGTCGTGATCATAGACCTTCCTAGCAATCGGTTCTAATTTTTCCTGGGTCTCTCCAGCAATAGTTCTGGCTTCCTCCGCAATTTGACGTGTGGCAGAATTTTCTTGCGTAAGCCTGTTTATAGATTCTGTATTCAGGTCAAGTCTTGTTGTTAAGTCTGTCAATTTCTGTGAATTCTCCGTCAATTTCTTGGTATTTTCTGCCGTCTGTTTTGTTAGATTCTCCAAAGACTGGTTTATCTTAAGAAGGGCTTGCGACACTGCATCCATGGAGACTGCTGTACCTTTTTCTTGTCCTGTTGTCACTGTAGAGGTTATGCCTGAGATCGAGCCTCTTTTCTTGTGTTGCTGTAGCTGTTGTTGATATTGCCTTGTCTTGGCTCTCGTGCTTATCTCGTCTGCTGGGCCACTCATATCCCAAGGTCGTTTCCCACGAGAGCCTTCTCCTAAAGGAAAATTCCACTGTCCCAAAGCGTAGCAACTTTTAATTTACCCTCTAGAGGGAGCAAATCAAGATGTCCGCAAACAAAGGCAAAGAGTATTTAAAAAGCAAATTTATCGGGAGGCTTCTATATGTATATTGCAACACCTTCCCAATAGATAGAGTCCCAGCCTTCCCTGATAAATTGTATCCACAAAGTCCCAAAACTTTGTAACCAATAAGCAATAAGGCTTCCACTTTGTTACTTTCACAGGAATTTAAAGTCAGTTCAGTGCTCCTTTGTTTTAGTAGCAGTTTGTGCCAGGTTGAAGGCTGCAGAGAGTTCCCTTTCCTTTAAATTAGGCATGCAGCTTTTAAAGTCCCTTATTCCTCCCCTCTGCCCTGCAAGCTAGAGGGGATAATCAAAGTCCAAATGTCGGATTCAAACAGTTAAAGAGGATTTCCCATACGGATGCAGCTCAGTAACTTTCATTGCTTTAGTTGTCATGCAGTCGGGGGAAGGCAGACTTCCTTAATTTTTGCCTTTCCCGTTTTCAGCCTAATTTCAGGTAGTTTTGACACGAATAAAGGTTCAGTCTTACTCACGGGTCTTTTTCATCCAAATTATTCAGGAAGGGAATCGGCGCTCTCCACTAATGGCGACGCGGCTTCACCCTGCGGGCTGGGTAGCGATTCTCAGCACCGCGCTCCCCGTTGTCGTTCCGGAGCCTTTAAAAAGGCTCTTTCTGCGGTAAAGGGGGGCGCTTCAGGTGCCCACCGAATCTCCTTGTTCACAGGCTCCGTTCCTGTGATTTTAGGGGTCCCCCGCTTGCCGTAGCGGGTCAGACCCGAACTCGCAGAGCCGTCCTCTCTCCGGAACTCGGAGAGGGAGCAGCCATTAGCGCTGGCGCCGAACCGGAAGTCTCCTGCCCTTCTTATTGTTAGGGGAAATTGGACTCTGAGGAAAAGTGTCTTGTTACTATGGCTGTGAAGTGGGTTGTCTTTTTCCTCTGAATTGCTTCATGTAAGGAGGCCCTTTCCGGATACTGCTAAGACAAGTTCAAACTGCTAGACTGGATGCTGTGTGAGGTAAAGGTAAAGGGACCCCTGACCATTAGGTCCAGTCGTGGCCGACTCTGGGGTTGCGGTGCTCATCTCACTTTATTGGCCGAGGGAACCGGCGTACAGTCATGTGGCCAGCATGACTAAGCCGCTTCTGGCGAACCAGAGCAGCACATAGAAAGGGTGTTTACCTTCCCGCTGGAGTGGTACCTATTTATCTACTTACATTTTGATGTGCTTTTGAACTGCTAGGTTGGCAGGAGCAGAGACCGAGCAACGGGAGCTCACCCCGTCATGGGGATTCGAACCGCCAACTTTCTGATCGGCAAGCCCTAGGCTCTGTGGTTTAACTCATGTAAGGAGGCCCTTTCCAGATACTGCTAAGACAAGTTCAAACTGCTAGAGTGGATGCTGTGTGAGGTACAGGGCTGTAAACAGCAACAGCAGAAAGAAATGACATGAACTGCCTTCAAGGAAGAAGGAATGGGTGATTCCTTGTTTGCCCTCCCCTCATCCCTTTGCCATTCATATCCATTAGGGCTGCATTCATCCATTCACTTAATATTCATCCAGTTAAGAGATTTGCTGTACCACCCATCTTGTGAGCTGTCAGGCCCTTTTCTCCCAGTCAACACCATATAAGAGAGCATGTTCGCAACTGGTTTATCTTGAGAAAATAGTAGAGCTAGCTGTTACCTTTGAAACAGGAAGCAACAACACCTTACCATGCATTCATTATGCTTTTCACCAAATCTTACAGGAGAGCTGACAGAGTGATAGATGGTGCGGGTAGTGACTTCACCATGTCCCAAATGTAATGTTTCTGCCAGGTTTCTGCTTCGTGCACTGCTTCTTGTCCTATTTCTGTCTAGCAACTAATGCAGCAAGCCTCTGCTCTCTCAGCTAATAAATGTGCAGCATCTCAGTGAGGTGCAGGTATTTTGTACTTTTTTGGATTTGTCTGCAACAGGGTAATTGGGAGCTTTTTTTTGCTTTCCTTCCACACTGTTTGTGTTCCTTCAGAATACGTGAACTGCAGCTGAGGAGGTCAACTGCTAATGTGGCTTTCATGCTTGCTGGGTTCTGAAGTGTCTGGCACGCTGCCAGCAATATCAGCTTCTGTTGTATTCAACTGTTCAGTGGCACACTGAATTAAGCATATTATTTTTGTAGGTAAATGCTGAATATGCCAAAATTAAGATTCTTGCTGTTTCTTGCACTCAAAGGATGCTAGCTTTTCAAAATGCTTAAATGAAAAATTCTTAAATGAAGGTTTTATCAATCTTTGCACATCCTGATCTCTCTTTCTCTTCCCTTTCCCTTATCATGTTGTCTCAGGGGACTTGTCCTTCAAAAAAATCTATATAATCTGCATAGTTCTGAGTTAAGTTAAAATACTATGCTTTTCCATTAAAATCTTTTGAGCTTGTATGCAAACATGAATTGGGTTTGGGGTGTAGGTTTTAGCTTAATTACAGGGACATTTATTGCAAAGCTGATTTGTTGTGTCAAAGGGATCCTGGATTTCACTGTATGTTTTATATTTACTCTGTGTCAGTGTGATAGATTTCTATTTCTTCGGTTACATGTGAAAGCTATCTAAAGTGCCATATACCAGTTTATGTTAAGGAGGAATTCTTCAAATTGCTTTAATAGACCCTTGTTTAATTTCCTTGTTTGCCCATTACAGCAAAAATTCTAGCAGAATAGGTATGAATGAGACTCTTTGGGTACCTGCAGTACAAACCTAAGCCACCCTTCCCTCTCCCATTTGTGAATTTTGTTTGAAGTGAGGGAAGTTGTGGTTTATTAGGCCGCCACAAACTAGAAAAAAATGAGGATTTCAGAATTGACTCATTTCAGCTTGCTAGACTCCTATTTCCCCACATACTCTGTCCAAACCTGGTTTTAGTGTGCCAGTGTACAGTAGGTGTGTTTTTCATATTCAGTCTGGCCAGTGAATCTGATCTGATTTTGCTTTGGAGATGTTCAGCCATGGATGGTTCTGAATGTCCTGAAGCAGTTTTTTTTCAACTCCAGCCTACTGATGTAAGATTGTATTTCATAAATAAAATCATTTTCTCTTAACACTAATCCCAGTCCAGCATTTGTATAGCTGGATAGATAAGTGTATAATGATGAATAATTTTATGTATTTTTATTAGCAATTTATATTTTTTTCTGGAGGGAAATTAAGATAAGCATCGTATCACAGTACAGTGTACCAATGGTGATGTTGCTTCTCCACCTGCGGCAGATGTCGCAAGGTATGTGGTGGTTGTAGATTGGGTGACGACAGGAACAGGTATGGTGGCAGCAGCAGGAGGAAGGCTGCATTTCCCGTTTCTCCTCAAATAGCAAAATGGGACATGCCACCCTGGCTGCCAATATCTTTTGAAATGGAACGTAGAATCATAGAGTTGGAAGGGATCCCCCAAAGGTCATCTAGTCCAACCCCCAGCAATGCAGGAGTCTCAGCTAAAGCATCCATGACAGATGGCCAGCCAACCTCTGCTTAAAAACCTCCAAGGAAGGAGAGTCCGCAACCTCCTGAGGGAGTCTGTTCCACTGCTGAACAGCTTGTATTGTCAGAATTCTTTTCCTGATGTTTCGTTGGAATCTCCTTTTTTGTATCTTGAAGCCATTGGTTCGAGTCCTACCCTCCAGAGCAGGAGAAAACAAGCTTGCTCCGTCTTCCATGTGACAGCCCTTGAGATATCTCCTCTCAGCCTCCTCTTTCCCAAGTTAAACATACCCAGCTCCTTCAATCATTCCTCATAAGGCTTGGCCTCTAGACTCTTAATCGTCTTAGTTGCCCTCCTCTGCACACATTCCAGCTTGTCAACATCTTTCCTAAATTGTACTGCCCAGAATTGGACACAGCATTGCAGGTGCGGTCTGACCAAGGCAGAATAGAGCGGTACTATTACCTCCTTTGATCTGGACACTATACTTCAGTTGATGCAGCCTAGAATAGTATTAGCTTTTTTTGCTGCTGCTTCACACTGTTATTCCTGTTTAAGTCTTATCTCCATCTCTCCCTGGTCAAATCCCTGTTCAGTGTGAGTAGTTGATAAAAAATCAATGAGTAAGTTGATACTCCTGATTTCGACCCAAACTGTGTCTGCAAGCCAGTGAAATGAAGACTGGTGTTATGTCTTAATTGTTGTTTAATTCAGTGTCAAGGAGATGTATTTGGCTTTAGAGCCAGCTCATATAGCTGCCTTAAGAACATAACATTCCTGCTAGATCACACCAAAGGTCTGAATTTGGGAATGGTCATTTTTATGAAAACTGATTACACAATTACTAAGGAGTTGATGGCATTTAGGATAGAGGAAAGGATATCCGTATTCCTCACTCTCTTTCTCTCTCCCACCTGAGTGTGATTTCTGCTCAGCAGTAAACTTAGATCAGCCCTTTTTAAATTGTGCTGACCAAAAATTGGAAGCCTTTTGAGATCTTTAGTTATAAGGTAATCCAGTTGCCTTGAACTGGGCTTCCCTTGACTTTCCTGATGAAAAGGGTGAGAGGGAAGCCATTGGGAATTAACATTTTGAGCAGTACCTGAATGGGAAGGTAGACAGAGCACTGCAGCCATCAGAAGAGATCAGGTTTCCAATGTCCTTTGAAGCTTGCAATGCTCCAGGCACTTGCCAAAGGCTTCACAGGGAAGATGAGTTTTGATCAGTGTATTGAAGTGGGAGGGATATATGACATTATACATGTACTGCTCTGTGAGGGAGTTCCAGGTCACCTACTAATTACTGTTGTTCCAAACAACTTGTTTATTTGCCCAGTTATTCTAGTTAACGTCATCAAATGAGAGGAAAGCCCAAATCTGCAGGAATGTCGTAGAATTCCTGCAGATGACTTGGGAGCAGGGGTGTTGATCCCAAACTAATGTAACTGTAACAAGATGGCATTTTAAAAGATGAAAAGTATACTTCTGGAGGGGACAATATGAATTGGTTTGCTCTTAAGGAGGAAGGCAGTGGTTGGCAGTTTGTTTCCTAACAATAGCAGGCAGGGGAAAGGTTAGTGAGCATTGCTTCCACATTTTTAGGAGTTATCCGTCTATAGGTTCACATATCTGCACACAATATCTGCAATTTGGGCCTTTTGTTAATGGCTGTTTCAGCTGAACTCCAGATGACATTAGTTAACATGACAATAATAAGAAGTTTGCCCGAAGTCACCCAGCTTCACTTTTGGACAAATGTGTTCTGAGGCAGGCCCATTTATGTTCAGCGTATGAATCCCTAGGGCAGCCAGGAAGAAATAATTAAAATGAAGCAGCAGCAACTGTACCAGATGGTTGCTGAGCAGGTGCTTTTGCTTGAACTGATGATTGATAGTCCAGAAGAGAAGGATAGCCTGAGGGAAGGAAGGATGTCACCAAAAATATTTCAAAAGTACCCTAATGATGTACAGTTGGGGAATAAAAGAATAACGTGTGCCCAAACGGGATATGTTAAGCACACCACACAATAAAGAATTAAAGACTAAAAGAGTTTTGAATTAGTACTGTTGTTTATACCTATGAGCGTTGCATTTGCCAAACATTTTTGTTAATAAACTGAATTACACTGGACACTGCACTGGGTTTAAGTAGAGAACAATTCTCACAGGGATTGATTGATTGATTGATTATATTTGTTAGTCGCGTTCCTTACATTGTAACTCAAAGCAGCATACATTAAGTAGGCCCAGCCCTCCTTCACTAAGCATGCCAATCTAGAACCACCACCTTCCAACTGGGGCCATGCCCATACTTTAAATAAATGGCTATGAATTAATATACAGTAAAAGCAGCCTTTCGCTACCCACTTGGCATGAAGGAGTAGAACTTACACACAGACCTGAGCCCTTGCTTCTTTCTCTGTCCCCCAGAAATTAAGCAGTGCTCCCACCATTCTTCTGAGAAGGAAGTCCACAGGGTTTTTTGGTGAAATGTTTAAAGCTGATAAAAGCACTGCTAAAACTTACAATGGTACTTCATACTTTGCTATACGTGCACACTCATTCACTACTGTGGCAAGAGACCGTCAGTGGAGAGCACCTCACTCATTCCTTTTTGGGATCATTAATTCCTCCTTCCTCTGGGAGAGTAGCATGAAGACTGCATAAGGAATCTTTCCTGGCCCCATTTTTATCCTGCCTTTCTTCCAAGAATCTCAGGGCAATGACCTCCCCCTGCCACTCTTTTATCCTCACACTAGCCATTTGAGAGACCATTTTTTGTGGTGACTGCCACACATAACCCCGAAATAGAATGGTGCTAGGTTCAAGGCATTGTGGAGAACAAAAATATGGCCAGGCTGCCAATATAATTGCTGTTGCTGCTACTTGCAAGACAGAAACTCCAACCACCAGCAGCACACAGAGTATTTGCTGCTGCTAATGGTGAGCCTAATCCCTGAAAAACTGCTGGAGAAATTTGGTGAAATCATAGAATTGTAGAATTGGAAAGGACCCCAAGGGTCATCTAGTCCAACCCCCTGCAATGTAGGCATCTCAGCTAAAGCATCTATGGCAATTGGCCATCCAACCTCTGCTTTTAAAAACCTCCAAGGAAGGAGAATCCACAACCTCCTGAGGGAGACCATTCCACTGTCAAACACTTCTCAATTTCTCTGCAAATGGATAGGGTGGAAAAAAATGAGAATTGATTTGTGAACAGCTCTAGTTTCTAAGAGATTTTCCAACAAGCACCTTGCTGCATGAGTGCTGTGATGCTTTTCCAGAAGCACAGGAACTTCACTTGAGAAGTCATGTCATTTTTCCTCATCAATACATTTTTCTTCGATAATTTTCCATATTTACTGTTGGAAGCGAGCCATGTGGACCACACCAGTATTTGCCAACATGGCCTTGCAGAGACTAGCATGGGTTAAATAGTTTCATGCATTATCAGAAGACTTAAACAGGATGCTTGGACCCCAAATCAGTAGTTTTGCAGACATGGCCCCAAACACTTTGCTGATTGTGCCATTTTCATAATAATGGGCTCTGGCTGGGACCTTTCCTTATACTTTTCAGTGCTTGGATTTGGCACCGTTCCAGCAGTGAAACAGTCACAATTTTTATATCAGTTTAATATATCTATCACGCTTTCCCCTAGATATTGCATGCTGTCAGTACTTTTGATAAATGGAGATGTTAGTTCTTCTCATTTAACAGGGTGACAGTTCAATTTCTAGTCACTTTCTAAGCATTTGATGTTCAGATTGCTGACAGTAGAGACTGGTAATTTCAAAAAAGAAGGATGGAGAATAGCACACATTTTTGTTTTTTTTAAAATAAAGACAAAACATTTTTTGCTACTGAATTTAAAGAGAGAGGACCCTCAGCAATTATTAGAAAATACTTTGTTCTGATGTATTTAATTTTCCCTCTAGAAAATACTTTCAGACTTCAAGTCTAGTAGCCTCCCCCCCCCCAGCAAGTGGTTCTTGTGCTGCCACAAATTCAGATTATTCCATTATAAAATATTAGAAAACATGATTATTTACTAACTTTCAGATTTGACAATCCCTTGTTTGATCTTAGATGCACTTCTCTAATTGTCTATCATATCCCCTGTAAACAAGACATACAGCAGCCCTTCACAGCCTTTCTTAGGTCACACATCACACAGCCACAAAGCTGGGTTTTTACACACAGCAGCAACCAGAGATCAATCCCAGTTCTGTGGCAGATAGACCTGCCTCAGACATGTGCTTTCAAATGTCTCTGCGTTATATTCACAGCTTCCATCAAATGTGGCTTACCTCTGGTCCTCCAGATGTTGGACTTCAACCCCTATCAGCCCCAGCTGCCAGTGTCAACTGCCGGGATGATGGGAGGTATAGTCTAATGTCATTGGGAGGGTCACAGGTTAGCCTGGTTCACTTGTTGCGTGTATGTCTAAAGTTTTATTTTTGTGTGCACACAGAAAATGTAATGTGTGAAGCAGACTTGTACTCCTAACACCCAGAAGAAATACTGGAGGTGAGCAGTGGCGTAGCGTGGGTTGTCAGCACCCGGGGCAAGGCAAGTAATTTGCGCCCCCTAACCCGTGGATTTGCGCCCCCTAACCCTAACCCCCAGATGTTGCGGCCAGCCCACCCTGCACCCCCCACGCTACGCCACTGGAGGTGAGCTCATTCTGTTTCAGCTTGGTGTATGCCACCAATTGCTGGTTCAAAATTCAGAGCAGGTGCCCCAATTCCTCTCTGAATATGTTGGTGGCAACTGAAAAAATAATCTGTGTAATAATTAGGAATCATACATTACATCCCATCATGATGTGACACGTGTCTTATTTTGAAATTGATACTTAGTTAAGGGGCCATCTGATGCCACCTTCCATGGGTTTGCTGAAGTTATAACTTTTAGCTACCTTATATACCATGCAGGGATCCTGAAGTTTATCCTGTCAACTTTTTCTGCTGTCCTCTTTTCTGCTTTCATTGATTTCTCTGCATGATGGGTCTATGGCAATATTCCCTGAATTTTCATCCACTTAATGTTTTGCAGTGTTTTCATTGATCTTTTTATATCATAGTTGTGCTTGAGCCTATTTTTAGAAAGCAAAGCAATCCATCCTTTGTTTTTAAAATTAAAACTGTGGTCATTAAGATGCGTACTAAACATCTACGCCACCTTGCTTGTTTGAAATTGACATTGTTTTGAAATTGAACTCAGGCCTTGCTGCACTTGTTTAATTCTACTGCAGTTCTGCCATTGTGGCTGAGAATGCAATTGTTTTACGTGGTCTGCTATACTGAGATTGACTAGGCTTTTCTTTTTCCATTGTATTGTAGCACCCTGCTTGTGGTTAACGCTTAGCTGGAATGAAATATTCAATGCAACAATAGAGAAATTAAAATAATAATTTATTTGTCAGACAAATAAATGAGAGACACAGCGGTATATGGTTACCAAAGCTCTGCCCACTCCAGCCCTGATGGCCAGCACTTATATTTCCTCAGCCCAGCCCCTTTGCTCCTCCTTTGGCTGCCTCTGTCCAATCAGCCTGGTTGAAATTCCTATTGGCTGTTTGCTAGAACCAATCATAAAAGATACACCCATTTCCTATTACCTTTTATGGGAGACAAAGAGCTATATTTCCTTCTATCCATAAATGGCAGACAAGTAGCCATATATCTTACATTTGCCTCGACAAGGCACCTTAATTATCAGATCATCTTTGCCCTATTGCCCTATTCACTCCAAAACAGATGGCTCATGGTAACAGAGATCTTGGGTTCACCTTCTCACATACCATCAATGAAATAAGAATCTAACATTTCTTACTTTCTAAATCCTTTGCATAATTACATTTAAGCCAACAAATCTCATACATTAGCTTTTTAGAAGAAAAGGCTTCAAAAGCAACCTCTTCAATTTACAACTGCCTTTCCCAGCCAGCTGCTTTCCTATTAGCTCTTGCCCTTTAACCTTAGGAAAATGTGGCTCGAGTCTAATGGGAGGCACATGGGATTATTTTCTGTTAAACAATAAAACTTACTATTTACCAACTCTTAATTAGTGTTTTTGCAGCTTGATTGTATTCTGTAATATGTAGGGTCACTGTAACCTTTGCTCCCAGCCTGTAATTTCCTTTTACAACTTTGAGAAACTCGTCTCCTGCTAATACTATAAATCAGAGGGGCCCTGTTTAGGAAGATAAACAGCTGCCAGAGTACTCAGCCAGCTGCTTTTCTGCCTGGCATGAAAGATACAAACATTTACAAATATATTTTTTAAGCTCATTTTAAAATACAGGCCTTGATCAGATGCCTCAGTATCCCCCTGCCTCCGTGCCAATACCAGTTAACTGGACTACCCCATGATTGCCTGGGCATGGTTTGCATTTCTGCTACTCATTCTAGCATATAATTTCTTTAAAACTTCTCTTCAGAGAGCATACAGTCAAAAGTATGCTATACCAAAGTGTAGTGTAGTTCTGCATCAGATTCTGTTGAAATGAAGAGTCAGATTATGTAACCTTGCATACATTTTGTATAATTTCAGTTAGCTAGAGCAGAAGGGTGAAGAGTCATAAAAACTACGGAAGTCTGATCCCTGGCTTTTCAATGCCTTCCTTTGTTTTGAGATGTTATTAGAGTTGGTCCCTACACTTTCATGTTATGTGCTTTTAAAAAACGAAAGTTGAGATTATTGGAACTCTGAAATATGGTCTTTTATTTATCAGTGGGGTAATCTGTGACCCTTCAGATATTGTTTGACTACAGCTCCCACCAGTCTTCACCAGTATGGCCAGTGTTCAAGGATAATGGGAGCTATGATCAGTAGGAATGTAGGAAGCTATGAATACCTTGGATGATGGGTTCTGGCCAAGCCCAGTGTTTCCAAGACATTCAAGATTTCCAGAGTGAATCCTGCACCAGTAATGTGCTGTGAGCTATTTTTGTAAAACATTATACTTCCTATGAACAGACCCAGACATTAAGATCTTCCCCAGAAATCCCCCCTTGCTGTTTTTGAAGTGTTTTAGAGGAGGTGTTTAGGGATTGGGCCTTTTCTACCATGGCTTTGAAACTGCCTCCTGGAGAGAGTTCATTCTGCTCCCTCTCTTTGTTTTCATTGCAGAGTGAAAGCTACATTGTTCATGGAGGGTGACATTTAGAGCTCTCTTGAGTGGGTTTCCTTCTCTGGCTGTTCTACTGGGGTTTTTCTTTCTTTCTTTCTGCTAGTCTTTGATTTCTGTTTACTGCTGCTTAATTGATTTGATATCTGATTCTTGGTTGATTTGTGTATATGCTTTGTTTTTAATATGTGCTTCATTTTAAAACGTTATTAGCTGTCTTGTGGATCTTTTAGCTCAAAAAAGTGAGAGATAAATATGTAATGTAAAGATGTAATTCAGAGCACAGGAAGAACAGTTTTTCTTGCCTCAAAGATTAGTGCAGAAATACAATGGAGTAATTGCGGAAGTAACTGCCATTGAATTCAATGGGAATTATTTTTGAGTGAACTTGTATGGCATTGGGCTATATGCCATCCGACTGGGAATTTCCCTAGTCAACAAGAGTAAGACATGAAATGCACTGTGGAACATTTGCTATCATGTAGTTTGAATTGATGTCCTGATACCCAGCTAGGTCATCCAGTGCAAATATGAGGATGAACATGTTGCTAGCAGTTTCTCCATATTGTGCCAATAGCAGTCTTGGTACTTTGTCAACAGACATGGTGCGTTCACATCAGCATTAACCGCCTCAGCTGGGATTACCTCACTGCTGACATAAGTCGTACCACTAAACTAAATGCTGTTTCTTTGGAAGCAGAAACCATGTCCAGACACGTTGTCCTCTCCATTGCTTAGTCTTGTGATATCCCACATGTTTTTGTCCTACAGTGAGGGAGTGTTAATATATGCTGTGAATTGCTTTGCAGCACCTCTCTGCATCCTAAGAGATATTTTAATATTCATACACTATCTGTATAGTGCAGTAGAATATTCAGAGTGCTTCATTTACATTCACATATCTCAATAATTATTAGAACAATTCTGCAAGGTAGGCCAGCAAGATTGTCTCTGTGTTGCAGATGCTGTGTTGTTAGTGGCTTCCTGAAGGCTACCCAATGAGTTCAAGGCAAAGGCGATATTTGAACCCGAGACTGCAAGTCTTGTAGCTACTATGTTACACAGCTCCCAGTCTTGAGTTTTATGATAGTAGCCTTTCTATGTATGGCACACAAGGTGACCTTGTTCATCACAAAGGTCTGATGAACCCTCTGTGGTGGGACCTATTAGGATAATCCACCCCGGTGACTTAAAATAGTCAAGGAATACCTGAAAGCTTTGAAGGATTTTCCAGAAGCCAGAGCAATCCTGTCAAGGCATTGGTCTTGCTACGGAATGGTGAGATGTGCTGGGCTGTCAACATGATTGCTTCCAAGTGCTCTTTCTGACACTGTCTGGAGAGCTCCTCAGTTCTTCAGGGAGCTCCAAGCTATAAAACAAGTTGGACGAAGGCTAGAGCACAAGTGGTGTAAGACTCAATTTGAAACTGATCGGACACAATAGTTATGCCTATTGCAATATGGTAAAGGTGACAAAGAAAACTTACTTTGCTACCTCCATCTGGAGTAGCCTGCCAGCAAATCTATTCTGTGTGGTTGTCCTCAGGAATAGAGTTTTGGGACAACTTAGAGGCCTGTTGTGACATGTTTCCCAGGTATTCTGAGGATAAAATCATCTATCTCTATCATTAGTTGAATGCTACTATTATTGCAGAGCCAAGTGAAGTGTTTGACAGAACATCTCGTGGGATTGGTTTCAGTTGATGAAGCTTGAGGACATGGACAAGATGATTGTAGTGGTTTGGCCCACAGCATGCTCCTTTGACACCTGCCAAACATAGTTAATTTGAACTAGCCAAGAGGAGTTGGCTGGGTGAGTCCAGGGAGTAAACCCATCTTTGCGTGGAGGGGTTGGTGCCTTCCTCCTTGAAGGAGGCAGTAGTAATATATGACATTTTCCTGTATAGTTCTCCAGTTTCAGGATTCAGGCGAGTTGAAATGCAGTTTGTAAATCCACAAATAGTAATTGTGATTAACGATCTGCTAGTCTGCTTCTGTTGGTGGCAGCTATGAATTCCTTGTAATGTGAAGTTTGAGCCTCAGTGGTTATATCAGCAAGCTGCAGGTAGCTTACAACATTTGTCATTTGTGTCACTATTTTTGTAATTCAGAAGACTTCCGGCTCAGGAAACAGAGACAATGCTTTAGTGGGGCATTGTTCTGGCCTATAAAACACCATACATCTATCTCTGAGACTGCAAAGTGACACCATCACTGATTGTAGTCTTTAATTGTCTAAATGGTTTATGTCATGTCTTGTAATTAAGTACAATGTTGGCTATGCTGGTTTGATTAGAGTTGGCTGAAAGGCTTTTCTTCCACAATTTAGAGTTGACACACCCTGTGGAAACCTCTATCCTTGCATATCTTCCCAGCCATGGAACTGGTTAAGTATTTGGTCAGTATAAATTGCCTTACAAGACAGAATACTTGGCAGAAATCCTGCCACAGAGTTGTGCAGATTTTTGTTGTGGGGGGAGGTGGTTCAGTGATCAATAGTTCTTCAAGTCTGCTTGGTCACTTCTTTTTGCCAGCCAGATTCACTGTGATTGACACCATTCAGATCCACACTCCTTTTATTTATATTTGCCCTTGCTGAACAGGGTTGTCAGCAGTTCATAGTACACTGGCTTTGGTATTCATGAAGTTACACTAACAGATGCTTTGTGATGGAGCCCTAGATAAAAGGTGAAATAAGGTTAAGCAAAACACTGTTCATGAGCCAAAAGGCAGTCTCAAGGAAGTCTAGGATAGCTAATGGAGGATTGTGAATGGAAACCTGCCAGTGCTATAGGAGCAGTGTGTGGAAGGGTGTGGGGTGAAGGGAGAGTGTCAGTAAAAAGGTGCTTACTTCTACTCAGGCATAATCTGAGATTCCTGGCAGTTGGAAGTCACCAAAGAGCCTTGTTCCTCTCCTTTCCCCACCTCATTATATGTGGCTTTCTAGCAGGGCCTCTTTCAAAGCCCCTTGGCTTCAGTTACAAGGAAGCCTTTACATTGAGCAGGTTATTAGTCATAAGGGTCTTGCTATAGGACATGATAATTGTTTTGTGCCACAATACAGTACTGGGAATCTCCCCCCCCCTACATTTGCCATTTCTGGGCCAGCTAATGGGGTGGGACCTCTATGGCAAAATTACTGCTTCCCCTGACTCTCCTCTCTGCTTAACCAGACAGGAATGGGGGAAATAGGATTTGGCTGGCTCCCAAGTGCCTCTACCTCCCACCATGGGCTGCTTTGACAGGTGGATGGGTGACCTATTATGTCAGGTTACTCAACTTCAAAGGAAATAATCAGGACAGCACTTTAAAGTGTGCTCCAGTTATTTCCTTTCTTCTTTGCAGCCCACCTTAAGTTCAACTGCAAATAAAAAATGTTCCTAACTTTTAGGAGTTGATGAATATACCTACATAGCGTGGATTAAGAAGGCAATGTAGTACATTGTGATGTGCAATGAGCATATAAGGATTCCAAGTCATCTTTGATGCTTAGCTGCCCAGTGGTGAATGCAAACCATTGCCTTTCAAACTGTTCAGTGTTGCTCATTCATAGTGGATAGCTTTATTTAAGTTTCCTAAACTATGGACAGAAGAGAATAAGAAGAATAGTTTTGAATTTCTGGCTTTTAATTATAAGCTTGTAGAGTTTGTCTTTGAACTCCTTTGGACTTCAAAACAAACAACTCCCTTAGATAAAATGTACCGTAGCCACTTGTTGTTGTTTAGTTGTTTAGTCGTGTCCAACTCTTCGTGACCCCATGGACCAGAGTACGCCAGGCACTCCTGTCTTCCATTGCCTTCTGCAGTTTGGTCAAACTCATGCTGGTAGCTTCAAGAACACTGTCCAACCATCTCATCCTCTGTCATCCCCTTCTTCTTGTGCCCTCAATCTTTCCCAACATCAGGGTCTTAATCCAGTTAATATTATGGGCTGCAATTGGCAGCCCACAGGTAACGAGTAGCCCAGGATTGGGGAACTTTTTCTGTGGTGTGTCACATTTCCTTGGTGCTAATCTGACAGAGAGTGCATGCTGAGAGTGGGGAAGATCCTTTTCTCCCTCTTGGCTCCCCACACTTGCGTAAAGTTAGGCCTGTGGATTACTCACCCAAGGTCTAAGCACTTTGGCCACATAGTTTCCAACCCAATGGAGAAAGGAAGAGTCTGGAGGGAGAAGCTGCGAGCAGGTCATACTGAGTAGTTAGCTTTGCTCCCCTCCCACCCCCGCCATGATCACTTCTCAAAGTTTCCCCCTGGTAAAACGTAACTACTGAGCAGGATCTTTGATCAGTTCCACAGTGTTAAGATAGGTGCTTGTTTCCATAAATACATTTGTTCAAATTTATGAGTTTATGATATCCTCTCAATCGGTTGATGTCAAGATTATCCTGGTAATAAGAAGTGATTGTAATTGGAAGAAGACCCCCCACCCCACCCCAGTAGAAAACTGAATCATACAAAGAGCCTCAAAGTAGACCTTGCTTTTCCCTAAAAGATTTTACAGAGTAAAGCAGAGTTTCAGGTGGGTTCAGCCACTGCCCATAAAACACCTTTCCTCTGTGTCCTTCTGTTATTTATCCCCCCATCCCCTTTTGTGCGGGTTGAAAAGAGCTTGAGGGTGCTGCAGAAGTAGGCACATATTTTATTTTGAGGCGGCAATAACCAGTGTAAGGCTGTTGGGGAGACACGGTGTATATTTCATTTTTACCTTACTGAAAAGAGTTGAGCTCAGCACTTTATCCTGAATTGCAATTGACCTGCATATAGGAAAGTGGCCCCTGTGTTATCCATCTCTTCACTGGGATTTGACACCACACTTTCAGGTGGTGGTTGTATGAAATGCACTTCTAGTTTGAGGTGGTGGACAGCTCCTTTATGAAAATCTCCCTTTTTTATATGAACTAGTTTTAAATGAAACAGGATAAAAATAATATTATATGGAAGAATAATTCAGGGATACTATACAGAAGAGAAATCATGGGATATATAAGAAAAACAGAGAATGAAATACTTGGTTTGACAGACCAAGATTAGAGTCCAGTCCTATTTACGTTTACTCAGAATTAAGTCCCACTTTATTCAGTGGAACCTACTCTCAGGTAAAGGTGCACAGGATTGTAGCCCCAAGTGCTATCTTTCCCTTTTTTTAGTAGGATCCAGTCAAAAGCGAACATATCCAAGCCCCATTGACTTTTGTGAGAAGAGACCTGAGCAAGGGTTAAATTTTCCTATTGAAATCGGCTGGGCTTAAAAGTGCTTGGCTGTATTCATTGATCAAGTAAAAACCAATTTTAATTATTGAGGACAATTTTTAATCTGTGTGGTTGGGAGTTAAAGGCATGCTTATTTGTTTTCAAAAGCTTTTTGGTTCTCCTATATTGCTGTAATAGGGAAGAGGGGGCATTTTCATATCAGACATTAATTGGTGTGAAATAATGGCTTGTTAATTGGTGCTATTGTTATCCAGTTCCAGTTTGAAAGTCTATAGTGAAGAGTTCAATTGTCATATGAGCTTGTGGCTGAAAGTAATTGCTATCTGGTGCCCATGGGCTGTGGGTTGGTGGCTATCATGTATTTTTTGACAACTGAAGGGGAGTGAGTGAAGCAGCAATAACTGTACTCTCTCTAATTTTGTGTTCTGCCATACCCCATCACCGCTGATCTGAAAAGGTTTGTGGCTCTTGTTTTAACTCATTAAACCATTTCTGATTATGAATTCAAGATTGTTCCTATTTTAAATAAAAATTAAAAAACAGACCAGAGCATGTTTCCCCAGCCTTTTTAGTCCTGGGGACAATATTTGGAAATGGGCATCACAACATATCCATTTCACAGTAAAAACCCCCACAAAACTATAATAGATTCGCCAGCAGGCAAAGCATCACATCCCTAAACAAAAGGAAAATAAAAATAAAAATCCACCGACAAAAGAAAGAAAGCAGGCAACACCTTCCACCCGCCACAACAGACAACCCCCTTGCCAAATAACCAATTTTTTTGTTTAATTGAATGGGTGTGTGTTGGTGCCAAGGGCGTGTCTGAGGGTGCTGTGGTGCCCACAGGCACCTGAGGTCCAGAAAAAACACACCTTAGGATTGGTTGCTATGATATAATTCAGCCTCCTGAATTCCGCTCATTCCCTAAGAGAAAAATTGTGCAATCATGCCATGAACGATTTTCTTTGCAGTGCCCTTTCTTAAGGATTGTCAGACTAAGCTAGCAATAGAGAAACATTCTGTCCTGAACTAGGATTAATTTGCATTCAGCTCAGATGATGCAATGATGCAAGGATCTACGAACTGTTGGGAGTATTTCGGTATTTTACTTATTTTTACCACAGCTACCCAAGAGCTCAGAATGACATATAATAAATGGTAGAACAGTAAAATGCAACATTAAAACAACCCATGGATGCTTCAAAAGCCCATACATGAAATCCACCAGATAAATGTTTCCAGAAGCTGTTTCAGGGCTTATCCACTCTTAACGTTTGCCCTACTCTTTCCAGGCAAGGTCTGCTCTTTCAAGTTCCGTGTCCAATTGCTCTTTTTCCCCCCTCGGAGTTTCCCCCATGAAAACTCACTCTTTAAAGCTGAAGTGTAACAAATTGCTATTCTGGTTGCTGATTGCTATTTGCTCTGATTCAGCTCTAAAGATCAGGTTTTCACTGGGAAAGCTTCGGAGGAAAAGAAAAAAAAGGCGCGCTTGCACACAGAGCTTTAAAGAGCAGACCTTGCCTGAAAAGCATGGAGAAAAAGTAAATGTGTTCATAAGAATGTTCATAACAGACCTTTGAGAAAAGGATTGGTTTACAGCAGCCTTCACTAGCCAGGTGCCCAGCTGTGCTGGCTGGGATTGTTGGGAGTTGAGGTCCAAAAACTCTGTGGGGCCATTTAACTGGCAAAGGCTGGTTTATAACACTTCTGAAGACTGGCAGTGTTGGGCTTATTGGGCTTATCCTCATCAACCCTATAGAGCTGGGAACAGCTGCTGAGAAATCCTGCATTATGTTTTAGTAACAGAGCTGGAATATTAATCAGGACCGCCTTGCCTCATCTAATTAGGAGCAAAGGTGTGCAGGGCATGCATTTCCTAAGGTACTTTGAGAATATGGGTTGTGTGGTTCAGCATCAGATGTTGAACTGAGGTTGGATACTAGCGGTCAGAATACTTGTTCTCAGTCATCAAGCAGTGTGTTCTATAATATTAATCATATTGCACACAGTATCATGCCATTGCATATTTGTAGAAGCTCCAAATCTTATTTCCAAGAATGTTATATCTCTTTGTTAGAAATCAGTGCAGTGCCACATTTGTAATTCTGTTCTATATTAATTTGTCAGTTCCTTGTAAAAAGCCTGTGGTTAGTTGGAAGGTATAGCCATCTAGAGCAGTAGTTTCCAAACATTTTACTCCCAGGACCCACTTGAGATGGCTAAAATTACAGAGACCAATGTAGGCCACAAAATAGCTGGAGAGGAAGGGTTTGGTGTAACAAGCTGACAGTTACTGGCACTTTCTACTGATAGCTAACCTATGCTTGGATATTGCTAAATTGTTTGCCATGACATTTTCCTTGCGGCAAGGAGTTCCATAGCTCAGCTTTCCTCACGTTGCATATACCGTATTTTTCGCCCTATAGGACACACTTTTTCCCATCCAAAAATGAAGGGGAAATGTGTGTGCGTCCTATGGGGTGAATGCAGGCTTTCGCTGAAGCCTGGAGAGCGAGGGGGGTCGGTGTGCACTGACCCCTCTCACTCTCCAGGCTTCAGGAAGCTATCTGCTAGCCGTGGGAGACGCAGCTTGTAGCAAGTGGGGAAAAGTAGGAAATAAACCATATTTTGGAGCCAGTGCATACTACTACTACTATTACTACTACTACTACTAATAATAATAATAATAGAATTTATATACCACCCTGTATCCGCAAGTCTCAGGGCAGTTCAGAATTTACCTTCATGCATTTTTGATATGGCAAAGTCAGCCCACGTTTGCTTTTGGGAGGTTTGCAAATACATTCTGATTCAAATTTATGAGATGCATTGCAACAATAAGAGAGGTGTTGCTCAGCCTCTCCTTGTCAAACAAAACCAGGCTGTCTATCCTAGGCAGACTTCTCCCATGAACTAAGGTAACTTTCACCTTGCTCAAACAAGGACATGATTCAGATATCTGTTGGGTAGGAATATATATGTTGTGTCCTATTTTTACCTCGCTTTATTTTTCAGAGCAGAACCATTTTGGCTGCTTTCTTGCATTTGTGAAGTCATTTAGTTGTGTGGTTTGGCTTTCAGTATTATGACCAAATCAAATTTTATTCTTCTCAGTCAGGGGAAAACCCACTCTGCCAAGCATGATAATGTTTCTCCTCCCGTTTAGCTGAAGAAGATTGGTGGTGGTGGCTTTGGAGAGATTTATGAGGCAATGGATCTTTTGACCCGTGAGAATGTGGCCCTGAAGGTGGAGTCAGCGCAGCAGCCAAAGCAAGTTCTCAAGATGGAGGTGGCTGTCCTAAAAAAGCTACAAGGTAAGTTGTTCTGGAAATGTAAGTTTCTAGAGCTTGTGTTTTCATATCTTGTCCACTTTCTCCATTATTTTGTTGTGCTTACTGGCAAAACCACCACCACCACCCAAGAACCCCTAAACACATAATATTAGTGCATAGCACTTTGTGTTTCTCTTTAAAGTCATTTCAACCTTTCACTAGTTTAATGCCACTTGAGCTGTCATGACTCCCCACTGTCCCAAATAAGAATTCTGTAAGTTGTAGTTTGGTGAGAATACTAAGAATCCTCTGTTTCAAGATTCCTAGCTTCACCTCCAAATCTTATTTCCCTGGGTTTCCTGGGGAGAGGGGTTGACCATTTAAACCAGTTTAAGTGTAAATATCTCCTTCCCCACCCTCCAAAAGAATTGTACATACTTCCTGTTTAATCTGCCGTCTTAGGTTGCAGCAGCAGACTTGGTGTCAACCAGAACATGATGTTGCCATTTCAGAGTCCTAAGTGTACCTTACATGCTATAGAATTAGTGCAAAGTTGGCAGTAGCACAAGAATTAAAGGCTACTCTGACAGTCCTAAAGACTTGGGCAGTGAACTTTGCCACTATGTAAAATATAACCAGCGTTACTGTGCTAGGAATATTCACAGAAGTAGAGGAGCAGCTGATAGCACCAAGGACAGCTCTAATGATCTGAGAGGAGAACTGAACTTTCTGAGTAGCTCATATTTCTTTTACTGTGTGGATTGTGATTTCTTTTTAAATATTTCCTGTTGCTGCAGCCCTCATAGAAAGAGTGTTTCAAGTCTCACAGATATACAGATTGCTCTGCTGGGTTAGACAATGATCCAACATTTTGCTTCTGAGAGCAACCAGAAAAGAAGCTTGCAAGCAGGGCATAATGAAGATAGCCGTTCCTTGTGTGTGTCCTAAGCATCTAGTTCTCTGAGATAAACACCCATGCAAGATTAAACTTCCAAATATGGATGCTCAATTTTGTGGTGATGGTAATAGCCATTAATAGGCAATGGATTTGGCTAAACCTTTTTTTAAAAGCTATCAAAGACACTGGCTATCATTACGGGGTGTGCTAATGAATTTCGTGAGTTAGTCAGGTGTTGTGCATAGGGGAACTTGATATATCTTTTTTCCTCTGCCCTGACCTTACAGCTAGCCAGTTTCAGTGGGTGATCTGGTATAGTTCCTCATTTACCCCTTCAACATGTTGGGATGTAAATTATTTGGTGATGCAGCTGCATGTTTGAAATAATTTTTTCAAACATATAAAGCAAGTTTAAAAGTGCAAGTTAAAAATGAGTTCTTAGTTATAATTCATTTTAAAGGGGAGGTCTTTAAGCAGAGGCTTGACAACCATATGTCAGGAGTGCTCTGATGGTGTTTCCTGCTTGGCAGGGGGTTGGACTCGATGGCCCTTGTGGTGTATTCCAACTCTATGATTCTATTCTATACTCCTATATGGTTAGTTTTTAATGTTATTCTTGGGGGACCCCCCCATGACCATCACAGAGAAGATCACAACTGTTTCTTTTCTACAATGCATTTTATAGCAGTTGCTTTTAACAAGTGGAGGAAATGTGATTCTTGAGTGTTTGCATTAAATTAGATAAGCAATACACAACATTTCTACATGCAGCCCATACTTCTCAGAAATGTGTTCCACTATGTTTATGGGGACTTATTGCCAACTAAGTCTATGTAGTAGTACAGTCTTAGTTTTACTGCACTTGGAATGTACAGTCGACTGCAAAGAGGGCATGAGCAAAATTTTATGCAAGTATGACTTGCTTATAGAAATATCTTGTACTCCTTGCTTTTCCTCATGTAAATACACTGGTACAAATTTACTTTCTTTACTCTTTGCAGGGAAAGATCACGTTTGCAGATTTATTGGCTGTGGAAGGAATGAGAAGTTCAACTATGTTGTCATGCAGCTTCAGGTGAGTTGTTTGGTACAGTGGTACCTCGGGATGTGAACGGGATCCGTTCCGGAGCCCTGTTTGCATCCTGAACATAACGTAGGATGCGACAGTACGTCTGTGCATGCGCGGGTCGCATTTCGCTGCTTCTGTGCATGCACGTGATGTCATTTTGACTGTCTGCGCATGCGTGAGCGGCGCAACCCGAACGCGCTAAATCTGAAGCATATTTATCCCGAGGTATGACTGTATTCTGTTACCCCAGTGTTCCACAGATGTAGTTAGTAGGTCACCACACTGTTGACTAGGTATTTTGTGCACAAATGTGGTCATTAGGAAAAGCACAAAGTGAGAAATCTCTCCCTTTTCTAGAGCACATTCCAGGGAATTCAGAGGGGGCGGTTATTTTGTGCTGGGTAAGAAAGAGAAATATCTCCCTACTCTGACATACTTGGGGGAGGAGTCAGCATTTCACTTTGTCCCAGTCTTGGAGACACTGAGAAGTGTTCAGTCTCTCATACTGCTTCCAAGTGCCTCCCCAGAGGACATGAGGGAGAGGAGAGATTGGTTTTTTTTAAAAAAATCACACTGATATCTGCCAATAGTCTGAAGTGGCAGGACTCTTACACTTGTCTCTTACACTTGATTGTAAGTAAACCCCACCCCATCCCCAAAGTCCTCTAAAATTTGGGGGAAGTGCACACTTGCACTCACTTTGGGAGGGCCTTTGTAGTGATGAAAATGAATCACAGTTTGGTGCAAAAGGAAGAGTTGGGTCCCTTTCCTGGTCTTTTATATGTGCCAGGTGGGTTATGGGTTCAGGAGCAACCACAGATACAGTGGTACCTCGGATTACATACGCTTTAGGTTACATACGCTTCAGGTTAGAGACTCCACTAACCCAGAAATAGTACCTCGGGTTAAGAACGTTGCTTCAGGATGAGAACAGAAATCGTTCTCTAGTGGCGCATCGGCAGCAGGAGGCCCCATTAGCTAAAGTGGTGCTTCAGGTTCAGAACAGTTTCAGGTTAAGAACGGACCTCCGGAACGAATTAAGTACTTAACCCGAGGTACCACTGTAATAGCTTTCTACCGTTATTTGGATCCGTTTGTTTTTTGAATTAGGGATGGAGAGAGGACTGCACTCTTCCCCCTCCCACCCCACCTAAATAAATAAATAATACAACATACCATAAAACCTTTGTGACAGAGCAGAGGTTTTATGTTGCACTTCTAAAGATGTTTTGTGGTTGTGACTTGAAAATGAGAGTTTCAGTGGTATATGAAAGGTGACGATGTACGAATGCTGGCTCATTTTGGAATTTTGATTCTGCTCCCTTAATCTTCTTTTGATTACAGTGCTTTAGCAAGCTAATAGCATGTTTCAGAGACTGGTTTTAAATTTTCTGTGATATGAGGAAGGTGTTTTGAGAAAGATGGGATGAAGCCTGAGGCCATCTCTTAATATGATGAAAAGCTCTGCTGGGTTTTTGTAATAAGAACTCCTGAGTAAAAAAGACTTTATTTTTAGATCTGACTGGTGACATCTTCATTCCTTTTTCACTTCTATTATCTTTTACTCAAATGGCTTTATTTCTACACGTTTTAGCTTGATTGTTGCTCTCCTCCAAATCCCTTCTGAGCTGAAGTATCAGCCAGAACTGAACACAGGGCTCTCACAACATCATGGCCACAGCTGGCCTAAAATACATTGGCGCCTGAGGCAGGAAATCCACATGGCATTTTACTCCTGGCTAAGGAGTGGGAGAGAATGGGAGAGTGAAGAATTACTGAAAACATCCTGATTTTTAAAGGACACATACCGTATTTTTCGCCCTATAGGACGCACTTTTTCCCCTCCAAAAATGAAGGGGAAATCTGGGTGCGTCCTATGGGGCGAATGCAGGCTTTCGCTGAAGCTTGGAGAGCGAGAGGGGTCTGTGTGCACCGACCCCTCTTGCTCTCCAGGCTTCAGGAAGACATCCGCAGCCTAGAGTGCCCGGCGCTTCGGGAACACACCCACAGCCTAGGCAACCCTGCGGGAGGTCCCGCAGGGCTGTCTAGGCTGCGGATAGCAGCCTGCTTCCCGGAGCGCCGGGCGCGCTGAAGCAGAGTGCCCCTCGCGCCGGGCAGACATCTGCAGCGTGGGGAGCCCTGCAGGATAGCAGCCTGCCACCCGGTGCGTGAGGCGCAGAGCGCCCCACGCACCGGGCAGACATCGGCCAGCCCCACAAGCTTGGGGGACAGCAGGGAAGCGCAGCGCCGCCATCCCACTGTTCCTCAACCTGTTTCGGTTTCCCCGACCTGGTTTTGGGGGGGAAATAAAGGGAATTTCCCCCCCTTTATTTCCCCCCAAAAAAACTAGGTGCGTCCTATGGGACGGAGCGTCCTATGGGACAAAAAATACGGTAGATTCTTTTGTCTGAGATGATTGCCTCAGCTGGCTAACTCATGGTCTGGTCGGTCTGGGCTATGGCTGTTCCTAATGGGAGCTAATGCTTTAAGAGCATAAGAAGAGCACTGCTGGATCAGGCCAAAGGTCCATCTAGCCCAGCATCCTGTTCTCACAGTGGCCAACCAGATGCCTGGAGGAAGCCTGCAAACTGGACCTGAGTGCCACAGTGCTCTGCACACTTTTGATTCCCAGCACTTGTGATTCCAGCAGTGAATGTAGAACATAGATATTGCAGCTGGTAGTTGATAGCCACAAATGTATCTAATCATTTAAAGCCTTCCAAGTTGTTGGCCACCACTGCAAATTGTGCGACCAATTTCCATAGTTTCACTAAGCCACTGTGTGAAGAAGTACTTAATTTTGTCTGTCCTGAATCTTCATATTGGAATCATCCAATGAAGATTCAGATGGTGGATTTACTCTGCTTGATTAGTTGTTCTGTGATGCTTCCCCAGTACTACCATATTATTGTTGTGTTGTGGGGCTATAGCATAACAACAGCAGGACTAAGAACCCCAGAACATTTGCGGTATGAAAAGTTACAGGGTTTTAGCAGGAATTGCAAGATATAAACTGATTGGAAATGGAGCAGTATGACTACCTCAAAACATTTCCTGGTGCAGATAGTATGGAAAAAGGGATCATGTATGATCGCTGCCTTCATGAGCACAAATCATCATAAATGCACAATAAAAGGGATGTTTAAAGGGGCCCTTTAGTGCCCATTCACCCAGTTTGGAGATATCCATAATAATAATAATTATGAGAGCACTGATAAAACCATCCTATTGATTTTCAGTGCAAGAAATTCCTGAGCACATGTGTGGGGTTTTTTTTAGAGTTCATTTGCTTTTCCCTATTCAGTATGACAATACAGGTCTCCACCAATCCTTCAGCATGGTAAATAATGCTCCAAGCCTTTTCAAATTACCCCTAACAGACCCTGCTGAACAATGCAGTGAGATGGAGATATATACAAAAATTACAAGCTTCACAAGGCTAGTAAACTGCAAAAGAATGAGAGGAATGTTGGTTTATGATTACAAGAATCATAAGAGTTACTCAAGTAGAGCAGGAAAGGAGTTATTAAGGAGATGGTATGATTCATTCTTTCTGTAAATGTAACTCTGTTCCATTACAGGTTTACATTAATAGGTAGCTAGCCCATTTCCAGGATGATGTGAAAATAGCATATTGATATTCTAATTTCACACGATTGTCTTTTGGGAACTTGCAGAGTATATCCCTACTTATTTCAGCTATGGAAAAAATTGAATTGCCTTTGTAACAGTCAAGGCAACAGCAGCAACCCTTAAATAAGACTGAAACTCTTGCAGGCAAGGGGTAATGGTGTCAGCATCGCCCTTGAGCCAGTGCCACCAACTGGACTCATACATTTCAGCCCCGACTGGGCTAGGCGAGCTGGGTAGCACTTCCAGAGACCACCTTCTGCACAGGAACAGGTCAAAGTGCTGTGGACTCACAGCTTAGAGTTGTGAGCACCGGATTCACTCCCACAAGAAGACAGTCGTCGCACAGCAGAGTACAGCAGACTCTAGCAGAGTATATAAACAACTCGGAGAGCAGCTCTGTAGAATATCTTCTTTATTCTATCTACAACTATACAAACTATATACAGAGCTTGATAGGTCTAAGCATAAATGAATGCTGCACTGCACTGAGTGTCTGCAGCTGCTCTTAGCAGCAACCTTATCTCTACACACGATCTCTAACACTCAGTCTCTCTCTCTCCGACACTGACTGACTGACTGACTTGGTGCTGGAGCAGAATAAGTAGAGAGCAGAACACGCCCTCTCTGGAGAATCAGCAGACTCCTCAGGAGATTCTTGGATATGGGAGGGGTGAAATCTCCTCATATGGGTCAGGCAGAGAACCAGGGAATCAGGTCGTAAATGACTCTCTCAGATGGATCTCCAACTGTTTTCTTCAGCAACTGCTGCTGGATCCTTGTGAGCCAGATGGAATGGGCCTTACCATTCAGATATCAAGATATACGGTCAGATAATATTCAGTCTTCTTCTGCAGCCAGACCAAAGTTTCATATCCTTTCAAACTCAAGTGCTCTTCAATAGATACAGTTCATGGATTTATGAAGTTTTCAGTGGTTAAGTGATTTAGTAAAGTACCTACGTGTGTGAACTAGTGCAGAGGTGTTCAAGCTAGTGGTGACACTATTTAATTTAAAAAGATAAGTCTTTAAGACAAAAAAATTAAATTAATTCATAGAGAGCAAAGAAGAATATACGAAGAACCCAACTGGATCAAATCAATAGCCTATCTGAGCTAGTAGCTTATTTCATCATCACCACCATCTGTTTATTTGTATGCCACTTTTCCACAAAATTGTGCCCAAAGTAGCTCACAACATCTCAGGCAAACAATTAAGTACAGCGGGAAAACCACTAGCAGGATAAGAGCTCAACAGCACAATAGCACTGATGCTCCCTTGTGACTGAGATTCAGAGGCATTGTACCCTTGATTCTGGCAGAAGTAGACTGCCAGCATGACTAGTAGTTATTCAGAACTTTATCCTCCAGGGATTTGTCTAATCCCTTTTTAAACTTGTTTAGGTTGGAGGACATTCCCACTGAATTGCATAATGTAACTCTGCCCCGTTGAAGTGGCACTTCTTTTTGTCTGTTCTTCAGCTTTATAAGATGACCCCGGGTTCTAGCATGAAGGAAGATGGAGAAAGACCTGTTAACTTTATCTGCACCATCCATAATTTTATACACTTCTGTCATACCTTTCTTATCTTTTCTTCTAAACTACCCCCCCCCCGGCAATTGTAACTTTTCCTCATATGGGAAATACTTTTTCTCTTTCCCCACGTTGTATGTATGTTTGCAGAAAGATTCTCAACTGTTTTTCTGCCTGCTGAGGCTTTATGAGGAATGAGTATCAGTAATTTTAAGCATGAATATGGATGCAGAGTATCTCTTTACAGTCAGACTTCTTATGCTAAGTATTGAAATTTTAAGAAGAGCTTTTACAACTGAGTCTGTTCCAAGTATGAGAAGTATCAAATCGGAAAGATGATTCTGTTTCTGGGATTAGTTTTGATTGTAGAGTGCATCCAGACATTTTTATGGAGAGTTCAAGTGAGGAGAAATCACTGTTGCCAGATTCTGTGTGTTTGGAAGATTCATTATGAATTGCCTTATTTGTTTAATGTTATGACTTCTGGAAAAAAAAGTGTGTTGCGTTTTTTCCAATTTAAGATTCCAGCTTGAAACATGTGATCAGTTAGTGACTAGGCGGTGCATGGTTATGTAGATAAAAAGTAATAGCTAAGTAAGGAGATATCTGGATGGAAAACTTTGCTGCTGGTAAGCAGAATCATTTTCGATGGCCAAAAAGGAGGGACTTCAGTTGAAAGGTCATTGGTTAGATTCTGTCCATATTTGAGCATGAAAGACAGTGATTGGGAGAGACCCATCATGGGAAGATATGAGTCAAATATGTGCTTGTTAGAATCTCGATTACTAAGGAAAGGGTAACTGACAGCACAAATATGGTACTGATTAAAGATGAATGGAAGGGGGGGAAGTTGCCTATAATTCCAGAAGTGACAGTATTCATGTCAGGAAACTGACATCAGAGCAGAAGGAGAAGGAGAGTTTCTCTGACTCTGCAGGAGAAGGTACTAGCACCAGGGGGAGGCGCAGCTTAGTGGAGGGGGAAGGAAATCAGCGTAACACCAAGGATCCAGGAGAGCCAATGGAGAAGGAGGGGGAAGGGCTCTAGGATTCTTCCCTGGACATCAGTGAGGAGAGCACTGGTCCTCCACTATCCACGCCCTCCCTGCGCAGAAGGCTTCCGCGCAATGAGAGACGGAGAAGACTGGGTGTCAAACAGCTTTTATGCTGGAAAAGGTTTAAGAAACGCCCACAGACAGATTCTGCTAGCGACTGAGGCAGCCACGCTGAGATGGGCTGTCCAGTCAAGACGGTTTAACCCAGGCAGTTAAGCTCCTCAATGGGGACAGTTTACGCACGAGTAACTCCAATCCACTGCAATTCAGAAAGGAGATGGAAGAAGTGGGGGCAAAGAGAGTTAGGGTAGAGTAAAATCAAGAGACTTTGAAAGCTGGGTTGTGGAGTTCCATTCCACCAGATACCTGGTACCTGATTCCCCACACCCTGAACAGGATTTTGAAATCCTGCAGCCCATGTGTTGGTCAGAATGTAGGGTAACAGGCAATGGTTTTCATATGTGGGGGACTTGTGCTGCAATTAAAAAGGGGTTGGGAACTAGTTTTGCATGAAATGGGATTATGAACTGGTCAAATACATCAACCCAATCCAACACACTCTCTCCTGTCCCTCTTTGAAAGGAACAGGGCAATATGTTTTGTATAAGGAACTCTTGGTCATCTTGTTTCTTGCAGCCACATTAACAATTGCTAAAAGGTGGGGAAGAACAGGTGAAGTAGTACCAACAAATACGGTTGCTTGCCATACTGGAAAACCTATCAAAATAGGTTGAAGCACAGTGAAATCTAATGATAGGCAAAGATAGTTTTTGTTGAAGCTGGCATTGCTTTATTACTTATGCTCCACATAAAGAACATGATTGATTGACTCACTCAACCAACCAACACATGGGCTCCTCTGGAGAGATGTTTTGGGTTGGACTTCATTGTGTGGTGGTAGGACTGTTGCTCAGTTTGATGTAACAAAGCTTTTCTTTTTGGGCTGCTGATTATTTGGAAATAGTGCTGCTTGCTCAGTTTCATTTGTTACTATTAGCTAAAGTAAAATCAAATAAAAATACTAAAAAGAAAGAAGAGCCCTGCTGAATCAAGCCAAAGTCCCATCTAGTCCAGCATTCTGTTTGCACAATGGCCAGCGAGAATCTCCTGGGAAGCCCACAAACAAGTCATGAGTGCAGCATCACTCTCTAGTTCATGTTCCCTGGCAAGTGGTATTTGGAGGAATTCTGCCTGTGATATTCAGCGTTATATATAGCCACCCTGACTAGTAGCCATTGATGACCTTATCCTCCACTAATTAGTCTAATCCCATTTTCAAGCTCACTTTATTTGCTAGCCTTAGTTTTCATGTGCCCTTGGCAAAGCATTTTGGGGAACTTTCCTAAAGCCAAACTTAGACAGATGTTTGATGTGAGAGAGCTAGGGACAAGATCTCTTGCATTTTTAAAAAAAGCATCTATCTATATATTCTCACTCCCATGAGCAAACAGCAGATTTTTTAGTGTGATTTCAATCACGAAAACAGTGGGGGTAGTGCAGAAGGAGAGGGAGTGTTCACCCAATTCCACCATCCTGATCAGATTCCTCCCCACACCAAGTTTCCATTGAGCTTTGATAGAGAGAAAAAGCAGCAGGACATCTGATCACAGCATGCCTAGTTGTGCCCTCCACTTTTCCAGACTGAATGCACAATAATCTGGGCTGCTAAAAAATGCCAAGCCTGAACAGAGAGGATATTTTTTCCCCATTTTTCCGTGGATTGTATTTAGCTACTGTGTTGTAACTGATGCTGAAAAATTAGTGCTATAAAACCAGTATACACCTCTTTCAGGGCCGGAATCTTGCAGACCTCAGAAGAAGCCAGCCGCGGGGAACTTTTACACTGAGCACAACCCTCCGATTAGGCAAACAGATTCTAGAATCTATAGAAGCCATTCATTCAGTGGGATTTTTGCACCGAGACATCAAGCCTGTGAGTAGTTTGCAATGACCTTGTTTTCCCTACTTACAGAGTTTGCATTTCCTGTTGTTGATGCTGTTACTTTATCCAAGAACTTTACTATTAAGTGAGCATAGTTATCCCTGTAATTGAGAAAAAAAATGGCAGCCATCCAGTTGATACAGTGCTGTTCCTCAGGGGTGTTTGATTCCTTCCTTTTACGATATGAGGCTTGATTTGGGCAGGGTGGCAGCCATCCAGTGCGTACAACTTGTGAATAGCAAGGTCCATGCCTCAGTCACATGCATGGCCAGCTTAATAGACTTTGATAATTTGCACTTTGCAAATAGTGTACAGAAAGATGCAATGTGAGAAGGTTAGGAGTTTCATTACAGATTTCATTAATTGGTTTAAGAATTATTTCTTCCCAAAGAATACCAGGAACAGTAATTGTATGAGGCTGTCCAGGACTCTCTTGCAGATAATTCCCTCCCTAAACTATGGTTCTTAGGATTCTTTTAAACTGGGGGTAAACTGTTGTGGGTTTAATGTATCAGTATGCCAGAGGGTTTCCCAGATAGTAGAGATAAAACCCAAGTGTCAGTTCTACACTGAGACCACGTTGATCCAGTCCTAGCGATACATTACCCTGTCTCAAAGCAGTTGGCATTTATTTAAATTTATATTTAAAACTTGTATCCCTCCTATTTTAAAAAGAAACTGAAGGTGGTCTGGAAACTTCAGCTGGTACAGAATTTGGCAGCCAGCTTGCTCACCATGGCAAGATGGTTTGAGCATATTACACTGAACTTGGCCCAACTGTACTGGCTGCCAATTAGTTTTGACCTATAAAGCCCTAAATGGCTCAGGACCATGATATCCCAAGGACAGTCTCTCCCCATATGAGCCAACCTGTACCCTGCGATCATCCTCTGAGGCCCTTATTTGTGTACCTCCTCCATGAGAGGTCTGGAGGGTAGCAACACAATAACGGGCCTTTTCTATGGTAGCTTCCCATTTGTGGAATGCTTTCCCCAGGCAGGTTTGCCTGGTACGTTCATTACATATCTTTAGCCGCCAGGCAAAAATATTTCTCTTCAACCATCTATTTGGCTGATTAACAACCTATGGCTTTTTAAACATGTTGGGGGTGTGTGTGTCATTGGTTTGTTTATGTTTTTGTTTTATTCTGTATTTTGTTTTCTCATTTTATATTTTTCTGTTGTGGACCACCCTGGGAGCTTTGTATGAAGGGCAGTATACAAATTTAATACAGGACAATAGTAATAGTAGTAGTTGTAATAATAATAATACTAAGAAAGGTGCTGTTTTTGACCTATAAAGCCTTAAATGGCTCAGGTCTGCAATACCTCAATGACCTCCTTTCCCCATATGAACCAACCTGAGTCCTGCAATCATCTGAGGGCCCTTCTTCATGTACCTTTTCCATGAGAGGTACAGAAAGCAGCAACAATTAGTGGTGGAACTTGCCGAAAACCCACCTAAAGTTGTTGAGCACCCACCGCCACGATTGCCATGCCAACACAATTGCCGCAGCAACACGATCATGGCGCTGCACAGCCCGGGGAGTTCCGACTGAGTGTCTAAGTAAATTTCAATTCATGTGGGTTGAGTGGGAGGCCTTGGTCCATCTTGGCTTCATCTTCAAAGCAATTTAGGTCATGTTGTGTTATTTTTTCTTTGTTTTGATAAAGGAAAAACTTTACTAGGCAAGCGTTTAACAATTAGAAGTATTTTTTCGTGCTGAGCATATGGATTACTGCAAACACTGTCTAAAGGTAGGATGAAAATGAAACTGGTTTTCAGAGCATGTAAGCCAGGGAAAGCTACAGCATTTGGGATGAGCTGCAATTATTGAGCTAGAAAACAGGGTTGATTAGTAGCTGGGGCTGCAAATGCCCTTGTAAGCAGGTGGCTGATAACTTTAAGCATAATTATATTAATAACTGGTATGATCTCTCTTATTACATGTGAAAAATACATATTTTCCCCAACTCTTCCTATCCTTCTGTTTTTCTCTAGTCCAACTTTGCCATGGGACGCCTCCCCTCAACCTACAGAAAATGCTATATGTTAGATTTTGGTCTGGCTCGACAGTATACCAATACCAACGGTGAAGTCCGGCCTGTAAGTGATGCTTTTTTCCCATTTCTATGGGGGATTATAAATATTTCAAACAAATCCTGATTATGTTAATTCATTCTCACAATACTGTTGATGCTGGTTGGGCAGGTACACTTGATGGGATAGAAACTGAACTTATCAGGTTCTCCCTGTTGTAACAGAGAGACTGTATTTATTTTGAAAACATGGTTTTTCTATTATTATTATTATTATTATTATTATTATTATTATTATTATTATTATTATCATCATCATTTATTACTCACCCTTCGCTGTAAGGTATACATGTGCCTGTTGCTCAGTGTCTTGGCTCAAAACCAAAGGAAGGAGAAGTGCTGTTTTAAGAAGTTCACATTGTTTTGTTGCAGGGGATAAGGATCAGCCAGACGCAGCAATGGAGAATAAGAAGGTGAAGTTTATTGCCAGGCAATAAGGACCCAGTTGGAATCTCTTCCAAAGAACTGGGACCCCGATTGACAGAAATACAGGGGTCTTTATACCTGAGCAAATCACAGCAAATCATAGATCATAAGACAATCATGAAGGACTCATAACTTGGTCAGCAAATATCAGCCAATCAGCAAGCAGTTGTCACGCTCCTAGCTACTGGTATAGCACTGGTCCTGCACAGGGTTCAAGTTCCGCTTTCCAATGCTCCCCAGTGACGCTCAGTCTAACCTTTCCCCTAGTTATGACAGGACAGGGAGCTTGGACATTTTGTGGTTTTGCTCTTCCTGTTCTGTGGATTAATTTAGCCTGTTCCTGATGGGGAATTTGTACCAGAATCCCTGACTCATGTCTTGTCCGGGGTGCACAGATGTTTCTAGGGGAAAGGTCGGTTCCTAACTTTGCTGTTTCAAGCAGTTTGCATTTTAGCTAAGGCACAGCTTCCCTTTTGATTCAAGTGGATTTATAAAATACTGTAATCCTTGATTCGTGTAAGCATATATTGAATATATTGATTATTGATAACTGGTTATATGAATAATGTAGGGGTAGCCCTTCCTTCCTTGCCTCAGTTTCATTAGTTTACTTTTCCTGAAGCTCCCATTTTTTAAACATGTCTGGTGTGGGAAGTTGGAAAGTTGGGGGGTGTTATTTTGGAACTAATTTTCTCCATCATTTTGAGGTGTTCTCTTTTAAAACAAACAAACAAACAAAAAATTGTTTTCATCCTGTGGCCTTTCCTACCTTCCTTCTTTATGGTTTCAGCATTATCAGCAGGTATGTACAGGCGAATCAGCATCCTCTATCACTGGTGCTCTGAGGCACATAATGATGTTTCTTGCCTGCAAGGTGCTTCCTTGCAGGGGCCTTTTGTGAACATGGAGGAGCTCTGTATGTTCAGAGTTGGGAGTAGGGCAATGTTTTTCTCAGTAAGCTGATCCTCTGCTAAAGGTAATTTGAAGTCTCAGAAGCATGTAAGAAGCAGCACTCTCCTATCTCACTCCATGTGCTCTACAGTTTTCCCGGTGTTTAAGATGTTTTGTTTCTGAGTCTAGGCTGTCTTGTGTCTTCATGCTCTGTGATTACCTCAGACAGATTAACATTGCCACCAGATCAGTGGGAAAATGAATAAATATTAAAATAAAGTATGGAGACTGATATCCATTGATTGCATCATACTTCATAATACTAAGGTATTAATAAAAGGATGCCATGTATGAAATGTGGATTATAATAAGGCAAATAAGTGCAGCCTGCAACAAAAGTTGCAGCGCATCCCCAATACCTAACCAGGAGTGCTGCTCTTCTGCGCTCCAAGCAGCCTGGAAAAGAAGCGTCATAGAGCTATTTCGAGGCTTGCTTGCACAGAACTTGTTTCTTTCTCATCCTTCTCCCACTATGCAATACAGGGTTAAAGGGTTATTTTTAAAAAACGGCATTGCATGAATCTCCCACCCACCCAGTTCTCTCCTCCTGGATCCTATAAGGCCTTAAGGACTCAAGCAGTCTAATTCCTGTTCTCCTCCGCCCTTGTCCTTTTTAAAAACCTGACATCTTCATTTCATGACTCAGCTGCTATCAGCCATAGATTTATGCAAGCTGCCCAACTTCTGATGGCTGCATAAGGAGCTTACAGATGAGCTGAGATTTAAGAAGGGCACATGTAAGAAATGGGTAAAAAGGGAAATCACGAAGGAAGAGTATACAAGAGTATCCAGCAGGAAGAAGGCCAGGCAGGCCAAAGCTCAGAATGAGTTCAGGCTTGAAAAAGAGGTTAAAATTAATAATAAAGGTTTCTTTGGCTGTGTTTGAAGCAGGAAGAAGGACAAACATGTCCTTCTTCATGGAGAAATGCTATTGGATGACAGAGAGAAGGTGGAACTGCTCAACGCTTGCTTTCTATCTCTCTTTACCCAAAAGAGAAGCAGTGCCCAACCTGGTGATAACATCATAAGTGATGCAAGGAGGGAGCTGCAGCCCAAGGTAGGAAATACGTACTTAGAGTAGATTCAAATCTCCAGGGCCTGATGAGCTGCACCCAAGGGTACTAAAGGAGCTTGTGAGTCTTTGTCTGTAATCTTTGAGAATTCCTGGAGAATAGGTAAGGTCCCTGCAGACGAGAGGCAGGCAAATGTTGTCCCCTTCTTCAAAAGGGGTGAAAAGAAGACCTAGGTAATTACTGACTGGTGAGCTTGACATCAATACCAGGAAAGTCCTAGAACAGATAATTCAACAGTTGGTCTATGACCACTTAGAAATGGATGATGTGATTACTAAGACCCAGCATAGGTTTCTCAAAAATGTGTCTTGCCAGATGAATTTCATTTCTTTTTTTGATAGAGCTATAAGCTTGGTGGATCAGGAGAATGGATATAGTGTATTTTGATTTCAGTAAGGCTTCTGACAATGTCCCCCCATGATATTCTTGTAAGGAAGCTGGTAAGATGTGAGTTGAATGAGGTAATTTTTGGATGGATTAGTAGCTGGTTGACTAACTGAACCCAAAGAGTGTTCACTAATGCTTCCTCATCATCCTGGAATAAAGTTACAAGCAGGGTTCTGTCCTGGGCCCGTTGTTGTTCAATGTCTATAAAGTATCCAATTGACTTGGATACTATGGTAACTATGGACATACAACAGATGGATAATGGTAAAAGACGCAGTAAACTTAAAAGGAATTGAGAGGATGATCATCACATTTGCAGATGGCAACAAACTAGGAAGGGTAACTATTGCCGCAGAAGATGGAATTGGGATTGAAAATGTCCGTAACTGATTGGAGAACTGGGTCCAAACTAACAAAATAAATTTCAGTAGGGACAAACGTAAGGTTCTATCCTTAGGCAGAACCAGCTGCACAAATATATGAATCAGGGAGACGGGACAGGACCTGACTTTCTGGTACTGTTTGTGAAAAGGATCTGGGGTCTTAGTAGACCACAGGCTTAGCATGAGGGAACAGTGTGCTGCTGCAGCAAAAAAGGAAAAAAAGGTCACTGCTATTCTAGGCTGCATCAACAGATTCCCAGGTAGTCACTGCTCCTCTGACACAAAGCATGTCATCCTACTTGGTAGATACCAAAGTGCAGAGCAGAACACCCAGTTAGTACTCTTTCTTCTATAGCATCAGTTTGAATAGTTGGCTGCTGAATGGGTGAGTCCCACCCTGACTAATCCAAATAATGGTCAAGCTCTCATTTGCCTTCTTAGTTGTCCTGCTGGAAAGTGGACAGGTAGATTGTGGGTTTGAAAGGAAAGTATAATGGAAGTCCAGCTTCTGTGCAGGGCATTGCTATATATTTATAATGTAATTTGCTAATGGTTTGTCCGCCAAGTGTAGCTCAGCCCACTTGCATGCCACCATTGTAGTCTACTTTGCACATTTGATGAAGGTTGCAGTTAGCAAAATGCCACAGTGTTTCTTCTCCTTTTAAGTAGTTACAGTGAGGGGGGAAAGTATTTGATCCCCTGCTAAATTTGCCCGTTTTCCCTCTGACGAAGAAATGACCAGTTCATAAGGTCCTGGAGTGGCCTAGCCAGTCTCCAGACCTTAATCCCATCGAAAATCTGTGGACGAAGCTGAATGTTCAAGTAGCTACACATCAGCCTCAAAATCTTACTGACTTGGAGAGGATCTGCAAAGAGGAGTGGGACAAAATACCTCCTGAGATGTGTGTAAACCTGGTGGCCACCTACAAGAAACGTCTGACATCTGTAATTGCCAACAAGGGTTTTGCCACCAAGTACTAAGTCATCTTTTGCAAAGGGATCAAATACTTATTTCACTCATTATAATGCACATCAATCTCGGACTTTTGTCTTCTGGGTATCTGGGGGTTTTCCTGTCATTATTCTGTCTCTCACAGCTACAGTAAACCTACCATTAAAATTATGGACTGGTCATTTCTTTGTCAGAGGGCAAGCGGGCAAATTTAGCAGGGGATCAAATAGAGTAGTACCTCTGGATGTGAACGGGATCCGTTCTGGAGCCACGTTCTGGGTCACGATTTGCCACTTCCACGCATGTGCGTGACGTCATTCAACTAGATTAGAGCATGAGTAAATAAAAAGGCTTATTTATCTGTAATAATGGTTCTTTCAGTTGCCTTTAATGGACCGCCTCACAACTATTCTACTTTTTTCCTTTGAAGAAAATGGACAATGAGGTTTCTGGTTCTGTAGCAATGGGTTCAGGGCTGCAATTCCAGATAAACACAAAGAATTAATTCAAAAGAAACAGCCCTCTTATAGTTGTAATGTATTGGTTTGCTGTAATGTTATTCTGCTTATATTTAGGGTAGCATGAAATTGTGGTTCAGCAAAATCTGCCTATTTTATCTGTTTTACAGATGTTATCCATTCAAACAAAGTTTACCATGTTAAGTAGTGATGTGAAAATGCTTCTAAATATTTGCCATCATGCATAAGTTTAGCAATGTGCTCTACCATACTAGGACTAGTCTTTCATTCTGAATTCATGTTGTCAACCAGATGCCTGAGTATAGGAATTAGTTTTACTGTTGCCAGCAGTTCAGTAGCCTTTAATTCATAATGCTTTTCTCACAGTGCAAACCCTGGTTCTCTGTTTGAAAACTGACCCGCACTTCTATTATTAGCGCAACTCTCCCATCCCCTTGAAGCTCTCTGCTGAATACATCTTTGCTGCTTTCTCTTTCATGGAATGGCAAGGGGAAAGCAGCATTTTTGTCATGGCAAGCTTCTCCTGTTTGCATGAATTGGCAATGCGCTGCTGTGTTTTGCATGCTGCTGCTTCTGCTGAGTCAGCCCTAGACCATTGATTAGAGCTCTGTCTCCTCGTGATTCAGACCGCACTGCAGTAGTTTGCAATGCTTGACTGGGGATATTGTATGTATTTGTAAGTGCAGTTTTGTGTCCGTGTGTATCTGTATGGCTGAGGCAGAATATTAGGAAAGAGAATGCTTGATCAGGTTTGAAAGTTGAAAGCAGCAGAAACCAAAACCCTAATTAAAGAAGATTATGTTTTTAATTGTTACATGACCAGGTTCCATCTAAAATTGGCACATCAGTGCAAATACTTAAAAATGTAGTTGCTGATACAGGCATTTTCTAATCTCGGTGCAACTATTGCTACATTTTGAAATATATATTGGAGCAGAACTGTTTTAATAAAATAGCCTCGTGAGTGCTGCATCTGATTGGAACATAGCTGAGTGACTTAGGTTAGACATCAGTGCGTTGTTGCATACTATTAACAATATTGCATGAATAACTCAGGAATATAAATGGCAACAGATTGTGATTTCCATGTTTAAATGCTCATTGTCTGCAACCAGAATGGCCAGTGCTAGTGCATTGTTTCTGATGCCGGCAGCCTGACCAAAGGCTAATAAAGATGTGGCAGAGAAGTTGCCCATACTGTGATACAAATGGAAACAAAAGGTTTCAAGAGTTTAAGATAGATGCTACACGCTGTGTTTACACCTTTCTCTCAGATTTTGTTTGTTATGACCCCATTACGCTTGAGCTCATGAAGTGATGAAAACCGAACTGCAAAATGTCACCAACTTTATTATGGTACTTGACCACTTGTGTGAAAGTCAGTTGTTGTGGGAAATATATTTTCAGTTCCGTGAGGAACAGCATAGTGTTGATGCTTCACAGATGAAAATAGGGACACTTTTATGTACTTGTAATACTGCTAATTATCACATCAAGGGTACCATCCTATTTCACACACTCTATTGTATATTTTAGAAAGCTGTCCTTACTCTCTATATTAGAACTCTGTATGTGTTCATTTACTTTAGCCCACCCTGCACTGGTTTCTGAAGCAGATGTGTTAGTTAACTGGTCCTAAGATATTATGTTTAAAACAAAATGGTACAAATGTTAAGTCTCTCAGTGGAGATAATTGCATTTAATACGGAATAGATACAACTCAAGCATAGTCAGCAACATTTGCTATCTTGAGAGTTTTTTTTAGGAGATAAAGGGGAAGTGGTAAATTGGCATTTTATATTTCTGCAATTGAGAGAGAATCCACTGATCACATTATTTGAAAATCAGAATTGTGCTTCCTCTTCAAACTTTCTGGATGAAGAATGATAAATTTATAAAGTGGTGAGGCTGCTTTTGAAATGGCTCTGGCATCACTGTAGCCAGTTCAAACTTAGTTTCTAATAGCCAGGTTTAAACTCTGGGAACAATAGTTCTGTGAATTTGCAGCATACTTGACTAAGTATGGCATGATTGTATGAATCCTTTATGTCACCAAGTCCCCACCCCCCCAATTTCCCAGATCAGGTTTTTACAAAATAAAGGCCAAATGGGTTAATGTGCCTGTGAGCACATGTAGAAATAAGATAGGTATGGGCACCTGCCTTAAAGCATGGGGGAGGGAAGAACAATTCTGATGGCTAAACCACTGTGTAATTCGCTCATCTATACATCCACCTTGTAAGTTGCAAAGCTGAAAAACTCACACTGCCAGTAAGGATTCCATTGTGACCTCCCTTGAGCTATTGCTGCTGTCTTTGCCTTTTAGATACTGTGGGGTGTGTGGCTGTGTGGGTGTTGAATTCTAAAGAATGGCAACTCTAGTAATGCACTCTTAATTCTTTTTTAAATGGCGCCTCCAGTCTTCCCCAAATACAGATTGGGATGGTGAGTTGACAGGGACAGGTAGCAGGAAATGAGGGCTGTTCTAGATAAATAGGGGCTGTTAAGGGGGTGGAATAGAGTGGTCCCTGAGAATACAGACTTAGCCATACCCAATTCAGACAGAGACATAGGCAGTAATAGTCAAGACAAATGGTGAAAATCAACAGGGCAGAAATAAGAAATGATGCCAGTAAATTCAGGCTGAGAAAGTGTCAATGAGCATGTGAGTCGGGGAGATTATGTGGCTTTTACTGCAGCTCTTTCTGCCTGAAGACAGAAGGTTCTGTACTACCTCACACAGATCAAGCTCCAAAGTCTAAGCCCCTGTGTACCACCCAGGCATAAAGTATCTGCAAAGTGACCAGCTTTAGATAATTTAAGCAGTAAAGCCAAGGCATGTGCTGCAAGAGAAGGGAAATAATAATAATTTAATAATAATAATAATAATAATAATAATAATAATAATGGTTAAATTGTTGACCTGATTTCAATTCATTTCTGTTTTTATTTCTCTCCATTTTGCATTTTTATTGTCATGGTTTTCTTTGGGTTTCTCTTTGTTTTACAGTTCTTTTGGGCTCCTTTTTTGAGACTGTGTTTGATGCGTTGGCTTCCCATCCGCTGCTTGTAACCATCTCAGCCATGAGTTGTGAGTGAGCCATCATGATGCTTCTTGGTTTCCCCCCACCCCCCTTTATTTTGTGCTTGCTTGTTTTAATTATTATTAGAGTTCTGAGTTCTCCTTTTGTTTTTGCTTTGGCTTTTGATGGTATATACTCTTTTGCTTTTCAGGACTGGGACATGTCTCAACTCTTGATGTACAGGCCAAGAGTCTTCTGCATTCTGAGTTCAAAAAAAGTCCTATTCAGGTGTTCTGATCTCCCACACAAGGAGAATTGTATGTCTCTGTGTGGGCCACATGTGCTAACTCCACCACCACCATTGCCGTCTTTGTCACCCTCCATAAGTTAACCACCAAACACATGCAGCAGGGAGCCTGTTCTGTTCTTGTAGGCTCCCTGAAAATATTCAGAATCCTGGAACAAACACGGGTTCTAACTTGCACGAGGAACCTACTATGGCAGAAAAGCCTCCCTGCTTCCTTTCAGCTCACAGAGGGTGAGAGGGTGGTGGCAGAACTGTCACCCCCATTTTTCCGAATTACATATGGGATGAGAACACCTCAATAGGGCTGAAGTGCTGGGTCTTTCTGAGATTGCAGTGGCTCAGGACTGTCCTGGATGGGGATTACTTGGAACTTAACGGCAGCCTCCCCCATTGTTGTACTTGACTCTTACTATTTATGGGAGAACAGAATATGACAACTCCTGTTTATAGCCATTAAGATTAATTCATTCTGAAGCAGACAGCATGAAATCCAAGCTTTTTTAGTGGTGGAATCCTAACCATAACAGCAAGGGATGGTTCAACTGTTATGACAAAATAGCTGTATTGTTCTTTCCTTAGCACATGCTTCTTTGTTTTCAACCCCAATGGGGACAAAATACTTCCTTTTTTGCTTAGTTTGCTTAGTAGTTGAGCCTGAATTATGAAATTTATTTATCTAGAAAAGACTTTTTGTGATAGTGCTTAATGATGGGAAGGGGAAGGTTACTATTTCAAATAGGCTATTCAGAACCCCTAATCTCCTAGTTTGGTGAGGAATTACAATGGAGTTTATAACAACTGGGATATGAGTCAATGCAGTGGGGAATCAGTGCTTATGGGCAACCAGCAGGATCCTGACAATGACCTGGTTCAAATGTAACTATAAGCCAAGGTTTGTTTAACAAACTAAGTTAACTATGAATTATCCCACAGATGATCAAACAAACCAAGGCTTTTTTCTCCATAGCTTTACCATGTTTTATAGTTGCCCTTGCCTCATGTTTTATTTTTAGTTGAGGGTATGGGGTGAGATGGCCAAACAAACCATGGTTCTGTGCCAACTTTTTAAATGCCTGCTTAAAACTTTTCTATTCTGCCAGGCCAATCAGGTAATGAAGACTGCATCCTTCCACAATTGGTTAATAGATGTATATTTTAAACTTTTATATGGTTTGATATATTTTTATGACATGGCGATATATAAATATTTTTATAACTCAATAAGGATGTCTTGTTTGCACATTATGCCAAGCCACAGTTAGAATAAACCAAGGTTTATTATTATTTAAATAAGCCAACAAGCCATTGCTTCAGATCTGCTGGGTACAGTTGATGATGAAACAAACCATTGTTTAATAAGTAATAGTTTACTAAACCATGGCTTATTGTTATGTGTGAACCAAGCCAGTGTGAATTAAGGTAATTAATTGGAACAGTTGACAGAAGCATCCTGTGTTATGCAACTATAATAATGGGTTTTTTTAAAGGGAAGATGAGGCTGACATGATCATTTTCTGTAGTCACTTAAAGGATTACAGAAACCATTTTGGACTTCTCACTTGCTCTGAAGTTTAATTGACTTCAAACCGTTGGTTTTTGGTTTTCTTCAAAGATGAAGCTGGGCTCTGTCCACTCAAGGTGGAAGTATTCTCTTTTAGGGAGGGCTTATCCTTAGCAGAATTTTTTTCAAACAAACAAACAAACAAACAAACAAACAAACAAACAAACTGTAATTAGATCTCTTGTAAGCACTGTGAAGTACAAGTGGCTTTTCCACTGTCATGTTTTAACTGCTCCTGAGGGGTTTATTCAAGGAGCAATTTTTAATGCCTAACCAAAATGCCTACCTAGGGCATCAGTTCAAGTTAACAAATGTAATTAAAGTGGTTTATGGCCCTGAGTGATAAATAAAACATTAACAGCTCTGCTAATTCTTAAGTTTGATGTTTAAGTTTAATTTTTCATTATCTTTCCCATTAGCCTCGTAATGTTGCTGGTTTCCGGGGAACGGTCCGCTATGCTTCAGTGAACGCTCATAAAAACAGAGTGAGTATGTCTTTTTGGGGAGGTGGGAGAATGCCCTGTTCAGTATTCTGCCAGGTAGTGCAAAAGCTGGAGCCATTTTGGAAGACAAGGTGTCTGCAAATTCCTAGCACTACTATGTGTGCTATATCTCAGTGGCTGTTGATACCATCAAGTATAACATCCTTCTGGACTGCCTAGAGGGGCTGGGAGCTGGGGGCACTGTTATACAGTAGTTCCACTCCTTCCTCCTGGGCCGTGTTCAGAAAGTGGTGGTGGGGGGATGAGTGTTCAGACCCTTGGGCTCTCACTTGTGGGGTGCCTCAGGGTTCTGTCCTCTCCCCCATACATTTCAACATCTACATGCTGCTGCTGAGACAGATCATCAGGGGGTTTAGGCTGGGTGTTCATCAATATGCGGATGATACCCAGCTCTACCTCACTTTCAAATCAGAACCAGTGAAGGCGGTGAAGGTCCTGTGTGAGTGTCTGGAGGCAGTTGGAGGATGGATGGTGGCTAACAGATTGAGGTTGAATCCTGACAAGACAGAAGTACTGTTTTGGGGGGACAGGAGGCAGGCAGGTGTGGAGGACTCCCTGGTCCTGAATGGGGTAACTGTGCCCCTGAAGGACCAGGTGCGCAGTCTGGGAGTCATTTTGGACTCGCAGCTGTCCATGGAGGCGCAGGTCAATTCTGTGTCCAGGGCAGCTGTTTACCAGCTCCATCTGGTACGCAGGCTGAGACCCTATCTGCCTGCAGACTGTCTCGCCAGAGTGGTGCATGCCCTGGTTATCTCTCACTTGGACTACTGCAATGTGCTCTATGTGGGGCTACCTTTGAAGGTGACCTAGAAACTACAACTAATCCAGAATGCGGCAGCTAGACTGGTGACAGGGAGTGGCTGCCAAGACCACATAACACTGGTCTTGAAAGACCTACATTGTCTCCCAGTACGTTTCCGAGCACAATTCAGTGTTGGTGCTGACCTTTAAAGCCCTAAACGGCCTCGGTCCAGTATACCTGAAGGAGCATCTCCATCAACATTGTTCTGCCCGGACACTGAGGTCCAGTTCTGAGGGCCTTCTGGCAGTTCCCTCACTGTGAGAAGCCAAGTTACAGGGAACCAGGCAGAGGGCCTTCTTGGTAGTGGCACCCGCCCTGTAGAACGCCCTCCCACCAGATGTCCAAGAGAACAACAACTATCAGACTTTTAGAAGGCATCTGAAGGCAGTCCTGTTTAGAGAAGCTTTTAATATTTGACAGACTAATGCATTTTAATATTTTGTTGTAAGCTGCCCAGAGTGGCTGGGGAAACCCAGCCAGATGGGCAGGGTATAAATAATAAATTATTATTATTATATTATTATTATTAATGGATAAACCTTTTTTAACTGAGTACACACAAGCAAAGGGTTTTATGAATATAGCATGGTCTTATGTAGGAGCACCACAAACTGTTTTTCAGACTTGGTGGGCAAAATACAGTGTCTAATGTTGAAATTCCAAGAAAGTATACCCTTATGAAACCTCTGCTCTTGTCCATGCAAATTGCCTGCTTGTGATTTCCTAGCATAAACACTGGCCTGCTAGATCACACCAAAAGTCCATCTAAGCCAGAACTCTGTTTTCATCAGTAGCCAGCTAGATGCCTCTAGATGCTCACAGGAAGGGCAGGAGGGCCTCAGCTTTCCCCTGGCATTTGTTCCCAGCACTTGGTTCTCGGATGTTTGGAACATAGCAGCACTTACAGCTATCCTTGCCGGGTGTTGTAATGATAAAACAGTGCTTCGCTGTGATCGGTATTTAAAAGTCATCTGAGCTATTAGCGATCACTGTCTTATGGCTGTGCATAGATTTATCATACATAGTTTGAAATAGTAGTAGTATTGCTGATTCCTCTGTGGAATATAGTTAAATACCAGGTCAGTATCATTTGTTAGCTGTTGTAGCTGAGACAGAATAGCAAATGGTACCCTGCCCACAGGGAATTGACGCTTTTGAATTATGGTGTTGGAGGAGACTCTTGAGAGTCCCATGGACTGCAAGAAGATCAAACCTATCCATTCTGAAGGAAATCATCCCTGAGTGCTCACTGGAAGGACAGATTGTGAAGCTTGAGGCTCCAATACTTTGGCCATCTCATGAGAAGACAAGATTCCCTGGAAAAGACCCTGATGTTGGGAAAGATGGAGGGCACAAGGAGAAGGGGACGACAGAGGACGAGATGGTTGGATAGTGTTCTCGAAGCTACCAGCATGAGTTTGACCAAACTGCGGGAGGCAGTGGAAGACAGGAGTGCCTGGTGTGCTCTGGTCCATGGGGACACAAAGAGTCGGACACAACTAAACAACAACAACCCTGCCCTCCCCCCAAATCAACGTGCATGGTACCCAAGGCCAGCCAAGTTAGTTTAGCACTTGTGGCAGAATATATCACCGGCACCTCCCCCTAGCAGTAAAAAAACAGTAGTATACAATACTATAAAAATGCTGCTCTTTCATACCACCCAAAATTGGTTGCCCGAGCCATCCAGTTCACACTTCCTAATTTTTTAATGACTCTTTGTCTGAAAGAAAATCCTTCTTACTCTAAGTTTCTATCTACAATAGCATTATCTAGTTTGTTAAGCTCTGCCAAGAATTGTCAACATTTTATAGTGCTTTTTGAATGTTCGGGGTATTTCAGATTATCCCCACATTGCAGAAGGGGAGAATGCAGACTGAGATAGAATAGCTTGCCCTGGGGTCACCTAGTGAATTCATGGCTGTAGCAAGCTTTTAGTCACTGTGCTACATTTGCACTCAATAAGCTACCCACTGAAAGATGTAAAAGAGATGATATTTCGTACTAAAGACCGTACTTCTGCACAGAGTGAAATGATGTTCACATCTCTGCTCAGCAATTTCATCTTCCCTTTTGCTCAGAGCAATAATATCTTATTTGCTCTGCAGTGCCCCCAATTTATACTTTATCTTTTGATGGGCATGAGGAGAGGAAGGCATCCTTCATCTATGAAGTGGAAAATCCTGAAGGAAGACAATTGTTTCAAGCAATATATCTGAATCTATGTTGTGAGAAGTAGTTCTGACATTGTGACATCACCTGTTTGTGGAACAGGGGAAGAGAGATTCAGAAATACAGAACATTGTTATTGTTAGTGGTGCTTTAGTCTGCATTATATTTCTAAAATGCCTTTTAACTCTAAGGTTCACAGGGTAATATACAGTACGGCACTAAAGATAGTATAGAGTTCAGCTTCATAGCGATTGCTTCTCAGAACGGAAAGTTAGCCCATAGACTGTATCCAACCTTGCAAGATCTTTTCTATGTGGCCAAAGACTTCCAAAATTTGTCGTTGAACAAGATTAAATTGCTTTTAGTTTATTTTTGAAATGACGGCTACTATAGTCCAGGGATGAATGGACTTATTCAGCCTGAGGGCTTCAGTCCTTTCTATGCAGCCTTCTAGGGGCCACATGCCAGTGATGGATTAGACCGCAGACAATAGTGGGCAGTTCAATAAATGTAAAAGTTAACTTTGTATTCTGGGTTGGTTTCTACACACTCATATACTCTGTTCTATAAAAGTCATTATTGGAGTTTTAGGACATTTCTGAGCCATCTGTGTGTGACGCAAGAGGTGTGGCCTGGGGGAAAGCCCCCTGGGCCAGATAGAGAGGACGGAGGGCCAGATTTGGGTACAGGACCTGGTATTCCCACCCCCATTGTAAGCATTCCATACACACCATGTTTAAAAACACTTACCATGGTTGTTGGCCTCTTTGCATGTGACATTAGCATGCTAGGATCATGCTAAGGCATGCACCTAGCATGCTAATGGCATGCTAATACATAGTAAGTGTCAAAAATATTAGAGCACATGGGAGATGCATACCTAGAAAAATATTTTACTGGTCAATCCACCTCCACAATTTCTGGCAGTTTGTCATCTATTAATCATTTCCTGTAGCATACAGCTTTTGGTGTCGTTTAGGGCAAACGATTGGGTCCAGCCTGCAGGTAGACCACATGCTAAACTACAAGGCAATGTGGAAATAGGTAGAGAGGACTTAATGAAATCCATAAATCTCACTCTTCAACTCTTCCCAATTTTAGTCATATCATGTGGCCTTCAAAAAAAAAAAAAAAAAAAAAGCTCTTTGACCTCAACCTCTTTGGGCCTCTGTAATTCAAATTTTGCTGAAGCCTCTTGTAAAGAGGTTCCATGATTGATATACAGGAATTCCTCACCAGACAACGCAATGTAGAAAAAGTTCCCCAGAGACAGAAGGTTTGAAAACCATTACTCTAGATCTTTAACCTTGTGAGAGCCTGCTCTTTTTTAATATTATTTTTTATTCATTTCTTTTTTAACACAATATTTCAGCATACCAATAACAAAACAAGTAAATTCTTTGCTCTACTGAGCTCGTGACTTCCCTCCATCCCTTCAACCAGTTTTTAATTTTCAAATCTTTGTGTTGTACTTTATATCCTCTACTTCAGACCTTTATATCCTTATGATCAACTCTGTCTCAATGGTCTATAAAGTTTTGAGAGTTACAGTTTCTTCGTTGCAGAATTTATATCAATCCCACTAGTGTCTTCACATTTTTACAATAATTATTCATATATCCAATAAATTTACTCCAATATCTTTGAAACTTTTGGTCGTCTTGGTTCTGGAGCCTGCCTGTCAGCTTGGCCAGTTCCGCAAAGTCCATAATCTTTGTCTGCCACGCCTCAATCATTGGTAGTTCCTGCAATTTCCATCTTTGGGCTAATAAAGTTCTTGCCGCTGTTCTGGCATACATAAATAGTCTTTGGTCTATAGTTGCAATTTCTTCTCCCATCAAACCCAGCAAAAAAGCCTCAGGTTTTTTGGGGAAGGTATATCTAAACATCTTTTTTAGTTCATTGTAGACCAATTCCCAAAATACTTTTACTTTATCACATTCCCACCACACACTGTATGATAAAAATCTCCATCTTTCTCTCCACATTTCCAACATAGTTTGTTCCTCATCCTATACATATTGGCCAGTTTCACCAGTGTTAAATACCACCTATACATCATTTTCATTACATTCTGTGAGCCTGCTCTTAATTGTATGTTCAGTGGATTTGTCATCAACTGGATTATAGGGCAGCAGTCACCTGCTCTGCTGAAGACACTATCAGCAGCTTGATTTTTGTACTTTCATTTTTCTACAGGAGATGGGTCGACATGATGACCTGTGGTCCCTTTTTTACATGCTGGTGGAGTTTGCAGTTGGTCAGCTTCCGTGGCGCAAGATAAAAGATAAGGTAGAGAACTCAGTCAGTGACTGAATAAGACCCTCAATTTTCTTGGTCATTTTATCTGCCTGATGTTTCATGTTATGTGTAGTGTAATGTTGTGTGATGGTATTTTTTCTTTGCAGGAGCAAGTTGGTATGATTAAAGAGAAATACGAACATCGAATGCTGCTAAAACATATGCCTTCTGAGTTCCACCTTTTTCTGGATCACATTGCAAATCTGGATTACTTTACTAAACCAGATTATCAGGTAAAAACCTCTGAGACCTATAATAACAGAGAGGTGTGTCCTTTTCATCTTCAAACCAATAAAATGGTATTTCCCAAATGTGTTGGGAATGTTGTTTGTGTGGGAAGAGCTAGCTGGAATGCTTTGGAGATCCCTAATTGTCCATTGACAATTTCCCATGCCTTCAAAATATGATCAAAATGGAAGCAGCATATTTGTCCCTTCCCAAGATTGCAGTTATTCCGAAACTGTAGATTATATCCATTTGTTTTGTTTCAAAGGAGTATTAAGTCCTACGACAATACTTTTTGAGATGGTATCCAGCCATCCCCACAAACAGCTAATTAGGATGATTCAAATCCAGTTCGTTTGCTAAAACATGATTTGAGGAATGTACAAATGGATTAATAGAATGATTTACGGTATATTTTATGAGTTGTGTGTGCAACACCTTTGATGGTAACAAATGAATTCTTACACTGATATATCTAGACTGTTTTTCACTATCATAGGTGTGGGGAACTTTTGGCCCTCCAGAAGTTGATCAACTATAGCTCAGCATTGTAACCATTGCCCCGTGCTTTCTGGGACTGACCGGAGCTGTAGTTCAGCGACATCTGGAGGGCCAAATGTCCCATCCACCCCCGTCTATGATGTATAGAAAAGAAAATGCTTGCGCACATTAGCCAATGGCTTAAAGGGCTTTCTCCCAGGATATTCAAATGCTGAAATGGATTGAGTTCCCTGCTATAGCTGGTCCCTGTGATCTGAAATCAGATTCTGAAATTACTCTAAGATTATTTTTCATACTCATGACTAAGGCAATATTATATGGATTAGTGAACTGACCTCCCATTGTGCAGCGACTGTGCAGCAGCTAGATAACAGAATACACGGGTCATTTGCAAGTTGTTGTAGATTTTATTATAAGCAGCAAATAATACCTTTTGTACCACAGATTATGCCCAATTGTATATTTACCAAGTATACAATTAGGCTTTGCTGTTGTTGTCACTTGGGGATTCTTTGTGACTGGGAGCACGCCTCCCTTCCTCTCTTGTTGATTTCCCCCATTCAGAGCACCCTGCAATCCAAGCTTAAGATAAGAATCTTAGGGAGGTCGGTGCAAGCTGCATTGTCTGCTTGGCTCACAGTAGTACTTCAGGTTGGTGCACAAATGCTGAACCTTTAAGCAGGAGATGTTTCCTTTCAGACGTGCCCTGAGATGGCTTGCTTTAACCAGGGTTGACAGTATTTGGTGAAAGTTACATAAGATGGTTACCCCTGACAGTTGTTATATATTGTTCTACACCAGATGAAAATCGGAAAACGCATAGGGAAATTCTTTTAAAAGATTATTTGAGGAGAGGCCATAGCTCAGTGGTAGAACACCTGTTCTACGTACAGAATGCTCCATCTCAAGTTCAGTCCCTGACAACGTCAGGTGAAAGGATCCGAACCCCTAGATTTCTGCTGCCCGTCAGAGTAGACAGTACTGGACTAGTTGAAGAAAAAGTCTAGTATGAGGTGGCTTTCTGTGTCCCTGTTCTTTCTGACTGTGGATGAACATATGAACCTTATTATAATTTGCTTTTCTTCTAGCTCATCATGACCGTGTTTGAAAACAGCATGAAAGAAAGAGGTATTACTGAGAACGAGGCCTTTGACTGGGAAAAAGCCGGTACGGATATTTTATTATCTACAAGCACCTCTACTCCACCTCAGCAGAACACAAGGCAGACAGCAGCTATGTTTGGGTGAGTGACACATTCACAGCCTTTGGTGTTGTCAATATTTGCAGAATCTTACAAGAGGAATAAGTCATTCTTCAGGGACATTATTTTTTATTATATAGGGACGCGGGTGGCGCTGTGGGTTAAAGCCTCAGCGCCTAGGGCTTGCCGATCGAAAGGTCGGCGGTTCGAATCCCCGCGGCGGGGTGCGCTCCCGCTGCTCGGTCCCAGCGCCTGCCAACCTAGCAGTTCGAAAGCACCCCCGGGTGCAAGTAGATAAATAGGGACCGCTTACCAGCGGGAAGGTAAACGGCGTTCCGTGTGCTGCGCTGGTTCGCCAGATGCAGCTTGTCACGCTGGCCACGTGACCCGGAAGTGTCTTCGGACAGCGCTGGCCCCCGGCCAATAGATGTGAGATGGGCGCACAAACCCCAGAGTCTGTCAAGACTGGCCCGTACGGGCAGGGGTACCTTTACCTTTACCTTTACCTATATACTGTTCGTTTTACAATGGCAAGAATTCCCAGAAGATAGTTTTTGGTTACAGTTCTGATAATGTCATGAATGTACATGAATATGATGTAATCCATTCATTTAAACAGTGTGATCTTGGACTGTCTCCTCCCACATCACAATATAGCCACTAGATGAGGAGATTCCGAGTACATGCACTCCTGTGGCATTTGGTGACATCATGTTCTGCCTGGGTTGCTGTATCCCATAAAGGCAGACTGTTGCAACATGCTCAGTGTGATAGTACATTATCCAGGATAGTGGTTGCTCTCTGGTGGGGTCTTTGTGGCACTGCCTTAGTACCATACTGTTTCTGAAGCAGAGTAAAATAAGGAAGATGGAGAAAGCCTAGCTAGGGAAAACCCCACCTGTCCTCCAGGCCAAACCTTGGCTCTTGCCACCTCCATTCTTCAGCACTGTTCATGCCCTTCTGTAAGAAGAAAGCACTTTTTCAAATGGGCTGTAGAAGGCACGTTCAGGCCTACACAATTTGGGAGCTTGTGTGACATTACAAGGCTTAGGACCTTGATACCTTAAGGACCACTGCTCCCCATACGAACTGGCCTAGACCCTGTGCTTGACATCGAAGCCCTTCTCTATGTTCCCCCTCCCCGAGAGGTTTGGCGGGTGCCAACATGAGAACGGGCCTTTTTTGTGATAGCTCCCCATCTGTGAAGTGCTCTCCCCAGAGATGCTCATCTGGCACCATCATTACATGACTTTAGGCACCAGGCAAAAACATTCCTCTTTACCCAGGCCTTCATCCATTAAATAATCTATGGCCTGTTAAAGGGGGGGGGCTGTTATTATGATTATTTATTCTTATTATTATATTTATTACTAATGCTTTGTTTTATGTTTTTATTATGCTCTGTAAAATATGTTTTTAATGTTGTATTCTGAGATCTTTTGATAAAGGACAGTATATAAATCAAAGTGATGGTGATGATGATGATGATGATGATGATGATAATAATAATAATAATAAAAAACAGAAAGCTGACTGCGGTATCAGGACCTTTTCAGCTGATGCTGTTGCTTGTCTCCCCTCTAGTGTGGTTAATGTCACTCCAGTTCCTGGAGATTTACTTCGTGAGAACACGGAGGATGTTTTGCAAGGCGAGCACCTGAGCGACCAGGAAAATGCTCCCCCAATCTTGCCTGGCCGGCCAGCAGAAAGCTTAGGCCAGGCTCCAAACACTGCCTTCAATGAAGGAGAGGTTTGGGAAGAGACGGATGTGAACCGCAACAAGCTCAGGATCAGCATCAGCAAAGTAAAGTCCTTTGATCCTTTTGAATGGGCACTGTTTCTTTTTCCTGCTGGTTTCTGTTAAGAATTGAGAACTTCACGTTATTCACAGTCACAAATATAGCATTACAAATGAAAAGAGAATGATAAAAGAGCCTTACAGAAACTGACTGAGTACGAGGAGTATCGGGCTTCAAGTTAAATAAAGAAAAATCTAAATTATTAACGAAAAATATGGGGGTAAAGGAACAGGAAGAATTGGAAAGGGTAACAGGCCTTAAAATCACCATGAAATCTAAGTATTTGGGGATCTGGATTACAAATAAAAATACCAATTTGTACGAAGATAATTATGTGAAGAACTGGAACGAAATAAAAGGATATTTAAATAAATGGAGAAAAGTTGAAGTTGTTTTTATGGGGTAGGATATCCTTGATAAAAATGTCAATTCTCCCCAAAATGCTCTTTCTTTAAAGGCTGGCAAAGGGATATTTCCAATTTTATTTGGCAGAGTAAGAAGCCAAGAATAAGGTTCAAAGTATTGATGGAGCCTAGAGAAAGGGGCGGGTTCGCAGTCCCAGACCTCAGGCTGTATTTTGAGGCCGCATGCATGACGTGGCTGAAAGATCAGATGTTACGGACATCCTAGACCTGGAGGGCTGGGACAAAGTTTTTGGGTGGCATGGCTACCTGGATCATGATAAAATAAAAGCACATAGAGGCTTTACTAATCATTTGGTGAGAAAGGCTCTATTTGAAGTTTGGGAAAGAAAGAAAACAACAGTAACAGCCAAAACTCACTGGTGGCTGTCGTCTATAGAGTCATCAGCCATGCATAGAAATAATATGAAAGGCAGTTGGCTAACATATAGGGAACTCGTAGAAGAGATAAAGGATTGCCTGACAGTAAAGAAGTTTGAAGAATTAAAAGAGAGGGGGGTGAATTGGTTAGAATATTTCCAATTAAAAACAATATTTGAGAAGGATAATAAACTTAAGGGGTTTAATAAATAAATCTCGGTATGGGAGAAGGAAATCTTATACAACAACCAACAGACTCTCTCAAAAATATATAAATTGTTACAAAATGGGAAAATAGAAAAGGAGGAAAAAGGTGACACAATTAAAAAATAGGAACAAGATCTGGGCCACTCAATTGAATGTAATGAATGGGAAAGACTATGGACAAAAAATATAAATTTCACGGCATGTTACCTAATAAGAGAGAACTATATGAAAATGCGTCATAGGTGGTACCTGGCGCCAAAATCGCTGGCAAAAATGAATAAAACCTATAATAATAAGTGCTGGAGATGTAAGAAACAAAAAGGAACCTTCTACCATATGTGGTGGACATGCCCCGAAATTGGGAAATTTTGGAGCATGGTCAACGAAGAAATAAAGAAAATACTAAGAATATCATATAGTAAAAGGCCAGAGGCATTCCTGTTAGGAATTTTAAATGACGATATTCCAAAAGACAAAACTAGATTTTTCTTATACGCGATGTCTGCAGCAAGAATCCTGGTGGCTAAGTATTGGAAAAGGAATCAGTTACCCACTAGGGGAGAATGGTTATGTAAGCTTTCAGAATATTTAGAATTAGCCAAATTGACAGATATAATAAGGCAAAAACAAAAAAGTGAAGTGAAAAAGGAATGGGAGTGCCTAAATGAATACCTTAAAAGCCAAGGTTCGAAGACAGAAATCTGGCTGAGTCTGGAATAACCTTGTGAAGTGAAAGGATAAGAAAGAGTGATATATATCTAGATGTTAGGATAGAGATGATAAGGAAAACATAAAGATACAATGAGAGGTAAAGGAGGTGCTATGGGATTGGTGGAAGTCAATGTTTGTTTTCCTTTTTAGTGTTCATATTATTAAATTGTAAGATTTGAATTTGTTTTTTATATGCTTGTTTTTGTGTTTTGTGTATTGTTATTTTTGGGGGGTTTTTTGTTGTGTGGAAAATACTAATAAAATTTACTATTTAAAAAGAAAAGAAAAGTGAATGTTAGAATTGTTGTATTGTAGAGGCCTTTTAAAGGCTTTTTGCAAGAAACAGAGCACCACATTTTGAATTTGTAGATTCATCCAAAGGAAGTGGTTCTTCTTGCCTGACATGTGTAATAATAATAATAGGGGTTGCTCGTGCGTAAGTTGCCGCCACCCCTGGCAAGGTTGCCTGGTTAAACCTTTTCTGTCCGGACAGCCCTTCACTTCGTGGCTGTTTCAGTCGCTAGCAGAATCTGTCAGTGGGCGTTTCTTAAACCTTTTCCAGCATAAAAGCTGTTTGACCCCAAGTCTCCTCCTACTCTCCCTGCGCAGAAGTCTTCTGCGCTGGGAGGGTGTGGGTAGCGGAGGACCCGTGCTCTCCCCGCTAGTCTCCGGCGAGGAGTCCTGGAGCCCCCTCGCCGATTCCCCCATCTGCCCCCCCTTTATCCCTGGTGTTACGCTGATTTCCTTCCCCAGCTGATGAGCTGCCTCTCTCCCTGCTGGGCCCTTCTCCAGCATCACTTGGGAGCCTTGCCTCCGCCTCTGGCTCCGATGTCAGTTCCCTGACAACATGTAAACATCACATTTCTTGGCATTTCTTTGAGGTATTTCCATATCAAAAATAGGTACATAGACCAGATTTATACCTATTCTTTCAACCATGATTAAGGACACCATGTTACACAAATATTTATTTACATTGTCATCCCTGTCCATTAGCCTTCCAGTTTCACTTAGATTCCTTTCATTTATCTATTTATTGCCTTCATGAGTTTTGCAGCTGTGAAAAGATTTGAAATTAATGAGTGAAGTGCTTTGGGTTTTGGTAAAAATCAATGATACAGGAGCTTGAGAGACACTGGTTTTTTATCTAATAAAGCTCTAATTATAAATACTGCTCTACCTACTTGGAATCCAGCTTTCTGGGTGCTGCTTTTCTTCCTATAAATCAAAAGATGGCGGCCCACAGAAGAGATACCATCAACAAAATGCTGAACTAAAGTTGCCACTTAATTTTGCTGTATGTACTCACACGGGGATCATAATGTCAAAGGAGATACTCCTGGTAGATCACAGTTATTACCGCTGAGCAGCCTGCATTGGAAAGTGGAAGTAACTGCTGCAATCCTTCATGACCGCCTTCTCTTATGCCGTTTACTTGAATAGACAACGCAAGAGGAACCTAAGGAAAATAACATATGAACCAGCTCTGAGACATGTGAGAGCATGTGCCCTCTAATCTAGTCATTCTCTGCATTGTGCACAAAGGGGGCGCTGGCGATTGTCATGTTCCTGTTCCACCCCCATGAATATTTTGTGAATATTTGAACAGGGCTAAGGTTAGGAAGAATCCATCATAAACTTCCAATTCTGCCTTGGTGCTCAGTGTCAGCTTCATAATTCCTTTGAATTGTGACTACTCTTCGTAAAAAAAAAAGGGCAGTCAAGACAGTATAAACATGATTGTATTGCCCTGAGTCTTCCAAATGATGCTTCTGAGATTGGCATCATGTTCACTACAGTGCCTTAGCTGGATCTGTAATGTTGTTTTGGGGGTTTGCTATCTTTTGCAGACACAATGTTTGGCAGAAGAAGATCAGAAAAGTGGTGTGTGCCCAAGCTCCCCAGTGCGAGCTGCACCAGACTCCCCTACTACTCAAGGGCGTTCTCTGAGATACCGCCGTGTGAACAGCCCTGAGTCTGAGCGCCTCTCCACTGCTGATGGGAAAGGAGATCAGCACGAGCGAAGGTTTGTTTATGGTCCACATGGACTTTTTATTATTTACTTATTTAGAAAATTTATATACCACTTGTCAGAGCTGCCTCCAGATCCGAGCTCACAGAGGATCACGCTAGCCAGCATTCACTGTATAAAAGTCTTTATTGATTTACAGTTTCCATTTTCAAGCTGTAGCGCGCAACTCTACGTCTTATAAGCTAGACCGGCGAAGCTCTGTCTGAGTCTCCGCCTCCTGTACACCAACTTAATACCCTAGCCTTACTCCACCTTTTCCTCCTGACCGTTCTTCTCTGGGTCCCTCTGCCCCCCGTGGTCTCTTCCTTCCGGGTCTCTTCTGACGCTGACCCCCCGGACCCTTCTGTCTCCTTGCGGCGGGCTTTAGGACCTGGCTCCCTTTCCAGGCTGCTTACTGTGCCGCCTTCCTGTGCATTTGAACTTGGCGCGCGCGCCCAACCTCCCACTTTCCGTTTGACCATTTCTTCTCTCTCCGATGGAGGTGTGGCCACTCCTGACTCATGTCCTCCCCCCTGCGGCGAGCCGCCTGATCCCGATGCCTGGCGTCCTTCTCCCCCACTGCGCTCTGTTGGGGATGTTGGCCCCGATTTCCAACTGCTGCTCTCTGAACCCCCTTTTGTCCCTTCTTCCTGGGGTGTCCCCCTAAGCTCCCCCCTTGCTCTGGTCACTGGCGCTCCTTTCTGTGAATCTTCCGATTCACTGGAAAGACTCGGAGATCTTGGGTCGTCGTCATCGCTCATCTTTCCTTCGGACTCCTCCCCTTCACTCTCTGTTTCCTCCCTTGCCCTCGCCTCTGCTCCTGAACCCCTGACACCACTGAACATTTTTTACAGAAATTTATAAAATCAAAATACAAGTAAAATACAAATAAGTACATTAAATGTCAGTTTTCATTTCTTAGTACAGAAAGTATTGATCTGACGTGTAGAGATCTTTCCTATTCCTGATTAGTTCAAGAGGGTTCTAGAAAGTTTCTTCTCTGTGTGAAAGAATGTTTATTTCTATGTGAGAGAAACTGGAAGAATCCTTTCCTTTCACAAGAAATAAATCCTAGCCTTTTGTTGCTAGTCCTGAAAATCACTAGCAGAAAAACACAGTCACCAGATGCTTTTCTTCCAGTGCAGAAGTTGGCGTTGCCAAAAACCTCTCTGGAGATTTGCTGTTACACATTATATAGTGTCTTTATTACACAGAACATCATTAAAAACCTATCATTTAAAACATCAAGTCAGCAACTGAACAGGATAAAGCTTTCAAGGATCCAGATAGGCCTGGGTAGAAAACTGAGGTTTTAGGAGATGTCTGAAGCCTTTACAGTTTAAGCTTAATAGGGTTTTATTTAAAATAACGGAAAGTTTGTTTGTGAAAGACAATGAGTTCCCATTTCCAAGCACCATTTTGGATCCCTTTCATCCAAAATGAATGAATGTTTGGATGTACAGAGCTTACCCATTGTGGGTAGTATCCGCTGTAATACTTTCCTAAAAGAATTGTTTATTGCATGCTAAAGATTATTCTGCTGTTTTATGGTGAAGGTGACTTATGATGGCACAACATCTCAGGAACACTCTGCTGTATTCAGATACTAATGGAAAAGGGCAGCACAATTCATTTTTATTCAAGAAAAATAACCATATTATTGGTGTTTAAATATGTTCTGCCTTAAGAGTAATGAGAGCTTTCCCAATATCAGAGAGGTCTAGAAATCCAGTTCGGATGAGGATTCTAGAAACCAAGAGGACAAGTAATATGGTTACAATCAGTTAATAAGAGGATAGGGGATTTTTCCATTATTTTATTTAGGCTCTGGGGTTACTTTTAGTTTTATCACTAGCATGCCATCTATTTCCCCTGTTGGTGGATCTGTTTTGGGCAACTCTTTCTCCTGGAAAGGCTTGATAATTACTGATAAAATACAGCATAATATTTACTGCACGGTATGCAGTCACAGCAGGGATAACTCAAATCCAGATTGTAGATTTATAAAAAGGTTATGAACTCATCATTTTGCACTTACTTTTTTCACTTTCAAAATATTAATACAATTGGTTCTGAGTGAAGTTTGAGAACTTTCAATGATAGGTTTTAACAGAATGAAAAAGTAGTTCATGAGATTAACACAAGATTATTAAATTTTAAAACAATCTTTATTGGTTTTTAAATAAATACAAATACGATAGCCATTAAACACTTATCCAGCTGTACATCTAAGGGTGCTCGTTTTATCCATTGTCTTTAGATATACACTTACACAATCAATGTTCAAACATCACACAAGGTTTCTTTTGGTTGTCTGAAAGTTCTGCTTTTAAGCGATTATATGAAAACATGGACAAGAAAAGCAAGTAGCTGCCTTGTTGTGCAAAGCTGTTTGTAGGGATGGGAAGCAATATGTTCACATACCTTAAACTTCCGGATATGTATGTTCAGAATGAACCACTCACTTTTTTAAAAATTCAGGACCGTGATCTGGAACAACAAGTAGTTTCTGGAACTAAGCTCAGGTGAGCCTCTTGTTCAATTTCAGTCCTGCAGTGTGTATGCCCCTTTACTGGGGAGTATCTGTAGCAGGACAGGGGCAGTTGTATTTGGGTACTAGCAGCTAAAATCCTCCCAGGTCTGTAACAAGACCCAGGAGTGAAAGTTTTGCGCAGAGCATTCTGCAGATATTTCAGAAGGAGAGGAACATGTGGAAATATGCAAAGCAATGGGACTTCAGTTTTTAGGAGACCTTAAGTACTTAGTAAATAGCAAGTCTTGCCATGTGACTCGTGAAAGGTGCATTCAGATGATTTGCTATTAAAAATTATATAGTGCCTTTATTGCACAAGAACTTGTGCGTATCAGTATTACACTTCAGTAAACCTTTAGTCTTAAATCTTGAGCTGAATTCTAGCGGAATTCAGAGTGTTGGTGCTGACCTTTAAAGCCCTAAACGGCCTCAGCCCACAATATCTGAAGGAGGTCTCTACCTCCATTGCTCACCCCGGAACTGAGGTCCTCCTCTGAGGGCCTTCAGGTGGTTCCCTCACTGCGAGAAGTGAAGTTACAGGGAACCAGGCAGAGGGCCTTCTGGGCAGTGACACCCTCCCTGTGGAACGCCCTCCCATCAGATGTAAAAGAGATAAAGAACTACACAACTTTTAGAAGACACCTGAAGGCAGCCCTGAATTGGGAAGTTTTTAATGTTTGATGTTTTACTATGTTTTTATTTGTACTGTAAGCTGCCCAGATGGGTGGGTATTATTATTATTATTATTATTGCTGCCCCTTAGGCTTTTTGTCTTATTTTCAGGTCACGAGTGGATTTGCCCTGTTCTCCTTCACGGCTAGTATGCTCTTCCCAGCCAGCACAGATGCTGTCCATTGACACCGGACAGGTAGACAGGCAGGCAAGTGGCAGGATGGATGTGTCTGCTTCTGTGGAGCATGAAGCCCTCAGCAATGCTTTCCGATCGGTACCCCTGGCTGAGGAGGAGGACTTTGACAGCAAAGAGTGGGTTATAATTGATAAGGAAACGGAACTGAAGGACTTCCACCCTGGTGCTGAACCAAGCACATCTGGAACAACAGATGAAGAGCCCGAGGAGCTGAGGCCTATTGAAGAGGGTGACGAGAGAAGGCGACTGGGGGCAGAAGCGGCAGTGAGGCCGAAAATTCATGATGGGAGAACCCGGGGTATGCAGCCTGTGGCTGAGGAGGACACTTCCCACAGACATGAAGGGCATTGTCAGTCAGTCTCTGACAGCAAACATGAACAGCAACCAGGAAGCCCCACACAGTCCCCCTTATATTCAGCACCAGCTATCCGACAGCGGAGACGAGAATCTGAGCCTACTGGTCCTGAGAGACAGGTAAGACATTCAAAATAAGCACCGTTCATCCTTTTTTTGCTTTAGTTCCCATTTCGATTGTATAAAGTTGTTGCCTCTAGGAAAACGTCCCCACCCCCAATCTGTCGCAGAGAATTCTTACTCTGCTGTACCAGATTCCAGAGGTATGTTTTCAATATGAGTATTATTATGGCACCAGCATCAAGAATATTTAATTAAGGCCATTAAGCTGGTCTCCGACCGTAATAAATTATCATCATCATCATCAGTTAAGACCACCGTTGAAAGTGGGATGACATGAACTCTCCTCGATGCAAAAAAGTGTCAAAACATAGATGTTCAGTGGATTTCCCCATTAGGTTCCTGTATGCCCTTTCTGCCCCTCTGAAATCCCCCACTTCCACCCCTGTGCTCCTCGTTCTGTGTTTCCATTCCTTTCTATGCTGCGAAGAGAAGAGACATAGGTAGGCAGGCAGACATGTGCACATGTGAATTTGAAGTCCAAACCACAGTGTGTAGTGCCTAGAGTGTCATTCCAGAGGAAGCAACACTACTCTAGTAACTGCACTCTGTGGTTGGTGGTCCAAGCTCACATGTGCTCCATACTGATTGCTTACCTGTGTCTTTTCACTTCCACCTCTTGGTGGCAGCTTGAACAAAGTGAAAACATAGGAGGTTCCTAGGGACAGGGTGAAGATATGAGAAGTGCTGGGGGGGGGGGTATGAGAGTACAGAGGGTGCTGTATGTTGGAGGCCACATTGAGTGAAGCTGCGGGATGCTCTTAGCCCATGGACACAGCTTGTTCAGCTCTGCTGTAGGATGAGGCAGATTTGTAAGGATTTTGCTGGGCCACAGCAGAGCTCACTGAAAACAGTTTCAGCTAAGTGGCTAAGATATATGGGTGGGAATTCTTTCCATCATTTCATGGTATTAGAATGGGGGGTGCACTTTAATGCTTTTCTGGGCAGGTAGTACTATAGTTGAAAACAAATGGTAAGTGGGGCTCTGTAAATATGATCCCTGGGGCAGATCTTCAGCAGCCTCTTGCTGGCAGCTTGGGTGTGGGGAAGGTTGCTGGCTGTGAGTCTGGAGGCTTGGTTTCTCCTCTAGCTGTTTCCTCCCCAGAGATTGGGCATCTAGTCTTACTGGAGCATGCCAGTCCTTCCTGGCTGTCCCTTCCTCAGCTAGGTCAGTGCCCATGTCCAGCAACTGTGTCTTCTTCTATTCATGATCCATGTCCAGGTTCATCAGGGGAAGAAACAGTAGGTTATCATAATAACTTTTGTTAGGTTAAATGTGGGGGAGAAATAGCAATTCAGTTTTCTTTCAGTGCTGGAGTTTCCCCCAAATATTACTGCCATTCAGAACGTTTATGCTATAAAGTGATAGAAAGTTAAAGGAACTTCCTATAGCACCTTTGGGTAAACTAAAGAAAATGAGTTATTACTAAAATAATGTACGCAAAGCACTTTTAGCACTCTAAAGTGCTATATAAATGCTAAGCGTTATAGGGAAAATGTTATCTAGTAGACACCAGGGAGACGAACATGGTAAATGACTCCCAGGTATCCTGCTGAAATGAACTAAAATGCCATACTTCTTCACCAGGCTCCCAAATATACCTGCTTGTGTTTCCTTTGTTCCCAATTACACCTTTCTAGCTGTTTCCTTAAAAAAATTATTTATCCAGTAGCTAGGTTGTTCCATGAATCAAGCCATTTCTGCATTTGGTTGAATAATCTATGTTTTCTAACTCATTGCTTAAGTTCGTAGCTGTGTAAAAAAAACAAAAAGCAAAACAAAACCAGAGCTCTAAACATTAATAATTGAATTAATGTGTTGTGAAGTTACACAAATAACTCTTAATACATAGATCTTGAGGGGAACAAATGTGTGGATATTGGGGCAGTGGTTGAACGGAGAAAAGAAAAGGCTGCTTGTATTCTGATAGTGTCCAAAGGAAAGAAATCCTGCACTTGAATCTTCATTATGGTGCAGGACAAAGGAAGCCAATAATAGGCAGGATTAAAGTTGAGAAGATGCTATTTGTGCAACATTTTTACTATCCTGGGTGTACACACACACACACACACACACACACACACACACAGGCATTTTGAGACTTGAATCTTGCTCACTGTAGATCTCACTAAAGAAAGTTCTAGCTGCTTCAGGCTTGTGATTTTGAGAGATGTTCCTCTGTAATTTGATACCAATAACATGAACTAGACCGGTTACATAGGATTCTTGTGAGTTCCTAAAATCCTTTAATCCCGTCATATAGATGATGAGCAAAGGCTTATCCTCTGTGAGAAAATAGTGTCTCTAAATATGTCATGAGGCATTCCTATGTTGCTTTTTAAAGTCAATTCTGTCCCTTTAATTAATTAAACTGCCCAGGGATCAATTTTGTTAAAGAGTGGTCTACAGATCTTTTAATTAACAAATACAATGAAGACTTGTTTGCTAGTTCCAGCCACTGGATCACAAGAACACAATGCTTTTAAGCTACTGGCCAGATTTCCCTTTTCAGTGGTTTCAATTATTCTTTGAAAAATGCTGAAATACTGATTTTGTGGCAGCCAAACATTCCCTATTTTTCCCTTTCATCTTCCTAGTATTATTATTAATGTCACCAAATTTGCAAGTACTTTTCAATGACTTTTTAAAAGGTAGGATTTTAAGGGGGAGAGACCATGAGAGGGAAATATTCAGCTTTGGTAAGGAATATCAGAACTTTTTTTTTTTTAATAATGTCTTTTTTGTGGCAAATATCCCCTTTGGGGGCAAGGTGTTCGAGAAGATGACGGCAGCCTAGTTTCAGGCAAGCTTGAAGGAAGCTGATTATTTGGTCACATTTCAGTCCGGTTCCAGGTCTCGTCATGGCACTGAAACTGCTTTGGTTGCCCTGCTTGGTTGCATTTGTTGGGAGACAAATGGGGTGAATGTCACTCTGCTCATTCTCCTTGACCTCCCTATGGCTTTTAAAATCTTTGGCCATGATATCCTTGTAGAGAGCTCTCCAGACTGGGGTTGGGAAACACTGCATTACAGTGGAGCCATTTTGAGAAAGTAGCTATGGCACCATGGGAGTTCTCTGGCATCCTGCAGGGTTACATCTTGCCCCCCCATGCTATTTAATACCTTTTGAAGCTGCTGTGAGATGTCTTCAGGAGATTTGGAGAAAGGTGCCATCAACGTGCAGGTGATGCATAGCTCCATCTCTCCATTCCCTCCGAATCAGACGATGCGGTTCAAGTGTTAGACCAGTGTTTGGAAGCAGTAATGGATTTGATGTAGGCCAATAAATTGAAGCTGAATCCTGGTAAGACAGAGGTGTTAACAGGGTTCTGAGTCGTGTTGAGAAGGTGGGGAGGTGGCCTGTTCTGGATGGGGTTGCAGTTCTGTAACTTGTGGGTACTCCTGGATCCAAACCTTGGCACTGAAGTGGCTAGGACTGCCTGTTTCCAGCTGTGACCCCTTTTGGACAGAAATGACTTGGCCACTGTACTCTATGTTCCGGTAACTTCCAGATTGGATTATTGTAGCACACTCTTTGTGGGGTGCTCTTAAAGACACACTGGCAATTTCAACTGGTCCAAAGTGCAGCAGTCAGATTATTGGCTTGGGTTCCCATTTAGAATTAACTCCTGTTCTAAAGCAGCTGTACTGATTGCCAGTTCACTTGTAGGCACAAGGCAAGGTGCTTAAATTAGTGTCCAAATCCCTAAATGACTTCGGTCCCAAATATCTGAAAGAGAGCTCCTTTCCTACAGAGTGCCTTGGGTGTTAAGATCAGCAGAGGAGGCCCTCTTGTTATTTGCATCGCCACCCTTGGGTGTGGTGGCCTGGAGGTGAGGACACAATTCCCTAAACTCTGGGATTCCCTCCCCACAGAACTGCACCCAGCACCTTCACTGTATTGCTTTTGTCATATGCTGAAGAAATGCCTCTTTTACCTGGCCTTTGAAGCCTGAGTTACTTATTTTTAGGAGCACCATAAATTGTTTTAGCTGATTTTAATATTGTATTTTTATATTTTTGTAACACACCTCTGGACCATATGGTGAAGGGTAGGTATGAAATTCTGTACATAAATAGTTTCACATATGTTGGCTAGAAACTAATTGCTGTAGGAGGTCATGAAAGCTTCAATCCTTAGGAGTGTACAGCAGATTAAACTTCATTCTACCCATGTGTAGTCAAGTTGATGAATATTCCTGCTTCTGCCAGATATAGTCTCTCTTGGCTCAGTGCAGGACTTGGATCCAGATACTACTGAAAGATGAGACCAGAGGCAATGAACAGTGAACACCCTTCAGGAGATGTTTACTGCAAAGGGAGAAGGGAACTCTACAAATAAATAATTGCAGGCCCACAGCAGCAGTACCAGAAAGTTATGGTGGAGTTAGAGGCACCCCTGTCTTCATGAAGTACCCACATAATCCTGTGATGGCAGTGTGATGTGACAAATCCAGGTTTCAGCACGTTTTTAAATGTTTGGGTGACTGGCTGCCCTTTATCTGGATTTACCCTGGTATAATCCATGGGGGCATTCAGATGCTGGATAAATTTGAATATCTCTATCAGTGCTCAAACTTTTGCAATAGATCAGAGGGGGATGTTTCATCCATGCTTTCATCCAAAGAATCATTGCAAACCCACTGGCTTTCACATGTAAAGCTAAGACATGGTATGTTTTAACCACAGTTTTTGAACAAGCCAGGTTTAGTTTCACAGATGAGCAAATTAACAACAGCTTTTTCTTAACCTAAAGTTGGTTTCATTTTCTAACTGTTCTTCCTTCATGCTCTGTAGTTGGGCAACTGACTGGGGGCAGATGCCAACACAAATCAGAATTAAGCTGGCATACGGATATAACAAGAAGCCACGCTTGAAGCAAGCTGAGATTCTTAAGCCAACTTAGAACCATGGTTTCATACTCTGATTTGTTGGTTGGGGTGGCTTTGGATGTGTAAACAAAATCAATGTTAAGTTAAACAAACCATGCATGGCTTTGTATTACCTGCAAACCATGCCATTGTCTTACGGAGATGGATGTTTGCTAGTGGACTACGGGACTTCCAAGTGCCCTCTAGTACTTTTTATTTATTGTAGACCATTTTAATCACACAGTTAATTGCCTGTGTAAGATGTTGGCACTATGCAGTATGTTTATAGCTAGCTGTGCATCCATATAGACACCCGCATAAGTCTGCCTCTCTTAAAATTTCAGAATTAATCCTGTTTATAGCATAAACAAGCAGCAATACAAGCTTGTGGGATATCTTCAGGAGAAGAAAAGGCTAAGGAATAAACCCATCACATCAGATGGTTGGATGGCGTCTTGTACGCCTCCTTCTAGCAACTCCTGCAGCCAAGCTGGTGCCAAACGTATTGTTCTACTTTTCTTTGGACCACATCAGTGAGGCTGGGAGAGGGTCTTGTTGTCTGGGCAGGTCACTTTGGTGCTGCTAATGCAGTGGTTTGGCTTCACCCTTGGAGGTGCACTCCGTTGTCTCTCAAGTCAGATGGGTGCCAACAACAAGATCCTAAGCATGCTGATTCAAAATGAGTGTTTAGGGTACAGCTTTCCTATAATTCCCAATCTCTACTAAAATTCAGTCATGATAAAAATCAGGTCAAAATGTAGGAAAAGTCAGTGTCTGATTATTAGTCTTTTAGTGATGAACAGTGTACAACTTCTCTATTGAGTTATTGGCCTGAGGATGTTTGTCCTTTTTAGGGTTATAAGTACCCAATGTTCAAAAATCAAAAGGCAGTCTGAACTTAATTTATTTAAGGCATTTATATATTGTGCTTCCCCCCCCCATCCAGAGTATTTTTATTGAAACTTTTTAAAGATAGGTAGACTATATAACATATTCGTGAACTTTTTGTCACATCAAAGGAAAGTACTGGAGAAGCATATATTTTTCTTCCTGAAAATGGGTGTGGTGGGGGGATGGGAAGAAAGTAAATATGAATAGAAGCATGGGTTCAATCAGTTTCTGCAAATTTATGTTAATTTTTTTTCCAGGCAGGCCTCACAAATTACAGTATAGTTACAACAATAAGCACCAGTTTATAAAAATTACAATAAATGGGAAAGAAAGAACAAGTTATAATTGCTTATCCTCTCGCCTCAGGACAATATGGTCCCTCAAAAGCCCCTGTGGTGGCAGTTAGGTTAGGGAGGGACCATCTCATAATAAGATCCTGGAAGGCTACAATCTTCCTATCTTTCATAGTGAAATATAATATGAGGTCTCCTGAGTCAGCTTGCAGTCTACAGAACTCCTTTTCTGTGACTTGCCATCCTGCCTGGCTGTTGCAACATGAAGATTAGTGGCACCCAGTGGTTTGAAGGCAGCTGATGCAATTATTTACTAGATGCCAGAGCCAACAAATTAGCTGCCTGCGTTAGTTCAGGACAATATGTGAAATCCAGCCCTGCCTCTGAGTCCTTGTTGCCTGCCGAGGGTTGCCAAGTCACAATGCTACAGGGACAGCTTAAGCTACGACTGGCAGGATTTCCTTTCTGTGCAGCTCTTTAAAGAAAACTGTGCCAACCCTGCCAGTGAGCAATTCCCAATGATTTATTTGTTGAGCATTTGTCCCGATTCCTTTGCAAGGAGTTAGACAGAGTTGACTCTTTAATGAGCGTTCATTATGATTTGTTTGTTGGGAGGTTAGGTGACATTGCATCAAAGCAAGTGTGGTCCTACACTTTCCAGTTTATCTTCCTTACCACAAAAAAACCAGTGTTTTGGAGAAAGCTGGTTTGATGCGCAAAACCTCCCAGTCAGCTATAATTGTGCAACCCGAATTCACTGGCATGTGACTGAATCCCACCAGGAAAAAGCAACAGTCTGAAAGTGCCGAATGTCTCAGTTCCAGGCAAGTAGCACTGTGTTCCCCTTGCTGCTGGCCCACATTCCTCAACTCTCCAGATCTCTCTTCTTGGGCCAGTTCATTTCTATTATTAGTGCAAACGCAGCCCTTCTTGTAAATTCATAGAGTAGTGGGCTATCAATGGCTACTAGCCTTGATGGCTGTGCTCTACCTCCACAGATGGAGGCAGCAATATTTCCAAATACCAGTTGCTGGAAACTACAGAAGGGGAGAGGCTCTTGTGCTCAAGTTCTGCTTTGCTGATTTCCTAAAGGCACCTGTGAGAACAGAATGCTGGACTAGATTGGCCATCCAGCAGGATGTTCTTATGCCCCATAGGCCCTATGTACATTTTTTACCCCAATGCCCTCCTTTTTCCTTGGCTCTACCGATTGTCTCGTTGGGCACCTTGTTTTGTGCCCGCTAACTATTTTGACCACTTCCTTTAGCCACAATTGCACCCCAGTCCTCTCCGTCATAGCCCACACCCCCTCCAGGTTTTAAACACACCACAAGCTCATTCTGACATTGCGTCAGCCATCTAAGCTGAGAAGTCATTCCCTTTGAAGCGGCTTCTCCTGTGAGACCAAGATGTCTTTGTGTTCATCTTGCCAGGACTTCACCTCTCTTTCTTTCTCTCCTCTCCAAGTCTCAGAAATGTGGCATTCCAAAGTAAATAACAGAACAGCCATATTGGGAAAATATGAAAAGAATGGACAATGTTCTCTTGAACCTATACTGTATGTTGCTCAATATTCTTTCCAAAGCAACGTAGTCAAGTTGTGGCCTCTCTGAGAATATTAATATTAGTCAGTATGACAAGACCCTTGCACTTAAAAGGCATCACTTGTTCCCCCTGCAAGGGGGTGTCTTACTGCTCAAGATTCAAATTTCTTGTAACTTTTTGATGTGATGCATTTTTTTGTTTGAAACCACAGGTGTTCTGAGCAAAGCAATCTATATGGGTAGACACCATTCAATAAAACAGAGACTATTTAGTGATGCAGTGAGGATTAATATTTTGGGGCAAAGTTTTGAGGAAGGTATGATGCTTAATCATAGTCAATTTAGTCATTGACTACCTCAAGGTATAAAGTTTGTATAAAGATTGTATAAAGTTTTTGGTGACAAATGTTGCAGAAAGTAGGGACATTTGCCTTGTGGAAAAGAAGAGTAAGGGGTGGCTTGTAATGCTAAGTAAAGAGGAGCAACAGTTATTTGTTTATTGAGGGTGGAAGGTATTGAATTTAAGTTGGCTTATAGCAAAAATCTACTCTAGGAATAGCAGGGCACTAGTACAAGATTCCTGAAGGGAGGCCGCAAAGTCTTTATAGAGATTTTTTAAAGGGAAAACTGGGCAAACCGTTCCTCCAGAAAGCAGTTAGATCTAGCTAATCTTCCTCCCAAAACAAATTCAGTCTTGTGAATTCTGTACAGCTGTGTGGCTGTGAGCAGATGGGAGAAGAAGAGCACTTGATTCATTGGCCAAAGCAAGGGGATGAGTCTTTGAGCACAGCACACTGCAGAAAACCCATCTAATTGCCTATGCACTATGCAGTTTGCAAGTTTCTTTCCTTCCCATTGATGGAATTGAAGACGAGGGTTATCACAAATAGCTAATTCACAATTGCTGATTTCAAGCAATGCAGTAGCACAACATTATTGTATGTTGTGTTTTTCCTGAATGTTCAGTTTGTCCTCATATTGATCTACTTGGCCCATCTGTAGGTAGGAGATAGGGAAGGGAAATGAGTAAGTCGGGGATTTCTACAATATATGTATGTTTGTGTGAGCATTTGTGTAAAGGAGAGTGAAGAGGAGGAATAAATTGCCTAACAAGTGAGGAAAGAAAGGTATGGTGGGCAGGTCCCTTCAGGGGTGACACCCAACTCCCTTTTCTTGACCTTCCAAGGCACCAGTAAAACTTGCAGCAGGTTTGTTGTGTATGCATGCTAGACAGGGCGCCTTTTAGCCCTTGCTGTGCCCACTGCTGTGAAGCTCACAGCATGTACGCGTGGAGTTGCCAATCAAGATGAATTAGGAAAACTTTGAAGCAGCATATTTGATAGGTTGAAAGACTGCATTTCCCTGTTGCAAGATGTCTGTATTACCCTTCATTAACACTTAATTTAAAAATGCCTAATTAGATCACTCCTTGCTGTAACAAGTGCAATACACTAAAACGTATCCAAACTGCCAATTAACCAATCTCTGAGTTGGCGGGAGGGGACGTTGAGAGAGGGAGTGACAGAAAGGTGAGGAAGGGAGGTTTCGTTTCCTAACCTTAACGGAAGTTCAGGCCTGCTCCCCTTCTGTGAAGGTTTAATGGTAGGGCATAACTGTAACTCCTGCCCCTACATCGTACGATGTTTTGAAGATGTGGCACATTAAAAGCTTTAAATCAGGACTGGTGGCTTGCACGTAAAAGGCCTCTCCAAGTAACAATGTGGTGTTAGCCTAGTAAGGGTGAACCCTGAGGCTGTAATTAAAGCCCTGCAAAGCCAGAGGGTTTGCTGCCCGCCAGTGAAGATTTCTACAGCATGCGCAGCACAAGCCAGGGGCGAGTCAAGTCTTTGCCTGACACCTTTTCCTCCACTCTTCTTGGTCTTTTGCAGTTGGAGGAGGACAGGCATTCTCAGCACTCCCTCCCGAGGTACAGCCCCCTCAGAAGACTGGCGTCCTCCGTTTTCTCCTCCTCAACCCTGGAGACAGAACAGTACCCTCACCTTGGCGGCACTTTCATACAGCGCAGCCGTTCGGCGGAGAGCAGCCCCGTGCGCATGCCCCACCGCAGGCACATGCCCCTCACAGCAGGAAACCACAGACTCATGCCTTCTGTCCTCCGCATTTCCAGATCCCAGCTCCAGCAGGTGTGGGCCCGCTTCACACACAAAACATAGCCTGTACCGGGGGAAGCAGCAGCCTTTGTAATGCAATAATAGAGCCCACCTGCCCAGTGTGTCACCATTTAATGCAATACTGAATCCCAGACAACTTTGGCCTCAAAGGTACTGTAAACTTCCAAGTCCCCTGCGAGAGAAACAAAACACAGAGACTCAGAACACCCACCTCTCTCCTTCTCCAGCTTGCTGGGCCCGAGGCTGCGTCACGACTCAAGATGAGAATACAAATAGTATGGACATGTAACGCATTAAGAGGTTTACATCAGGGCTCTGTGGCGGTGGCCTCCAGCAGTGGGGTGACGAGCGTAGGGCTGTCTCAGCAAACAGACAGGAGACAGGGGAGGGACACTGCAGGTATCAGTGAGAGCTGTCTTCCCAGTCAGATAAAATTTGTACCAAATTCTTGATCTGTGATTTGTGCTTCCCCTCAGATTTCACTCAGCCCTTGATTCAGGTGAACACGCATGAGAGGTTTGGGTCAAGAGCTCAGGAGCTGAGAGGGATGTACACTGACATATTTGCAAATCACCCTGACAGCCAAAATCACAGTACTTTTATTGCAGCTTGTGAGAGGCATACAGACTGCAGCCCTTGCACCCCTGTGGTTTTGTCTTCACTCTGTGACTATTTTTGTCACTTAACTCTGCGTAGATCCGCCTGCACTTATTCTTTTCCAACTCTATCTGCCAGGCATGACAGTATAGCAACAATTTTTATCTTAACCCATCTATTGATTGCTATAAAGGCTTCCTGGCTTCAGAAACAAGGAGGCTAGCTTCTTGCCTCTGGCCTGGCTTTGTGCATTTCTGAGAGAAACAGATTTCAAGCTAGTGTATAAGAAGGAACTGACCAACTTAAACCAATTCTAATTGTTTTTAACTTGAAAAGTGACAAAAATACTCATTTTTATTTCAATCATCCAGCTTCTCTTGGTGGAGAAGACAAAGTCTCATCAGCCAAAATCTATTCGGGCAGTATGAAAAAGCAAGATTTTTGTTGCGAGAGCCACCACTTGCTTTTAGCTGGTTAGGTTAGATTATTCAGAGCCAGAGAAGAGGTGTCTTTAAATCTCAAATGTGACTTAAAATTGTCAGTTAGCCTCCAACCACCCTGCCTACCCCACTGCAAGGTGTGAACCTCTTTGATGTGCACAGTTAGACTTGATAAAATCTCCCTTTGTCCTAAGCGAAAGTTTTGTTTAGTATTAAATGGATATCATCCTGACCTAAACTGAGATACCATGAACCAGCTTGATCCAGGTCTCTTGAACAGTGTAGGAGCTGAGCGATGCTGAGGTGCTTAGAGCAGATTCACCGAAGAACAAAACATAAGACTTAAAGAACCTTAGTCCAAGGTTGAAGAACCAGAATACTGAAGGTTCTGGTGTAGTAGTTGGTTTTGTGCTATAGAGCTTCCTGGGGCTTAATAGCATGGTTTTTTATTATTATGGGGGTGTTTTAAAGATAATTAAGGCTTGCCCCACAGAGATGCCAGCTTGGAATGGTCAACACACTGGAATTGGGCCTCCAAATCCCAACTGGCTTAAACATCATTTTTTAAAAAAAATTTATTTGTTTATTGCTGTGCTTTCTGCTGTGCTCTCCTACTCATCAAAAGAGCAGATTCTGCAAAACTGTCCAGTGTGATGGAACTCTCATCTAGAGTAAAAAAACAACAACAGGAGGCTCAATAGATTGCCTCTATAGCCTGCCTGGGTTTTAATTGCTGCACAGGAGCCTTTCATGTTCCTTGGCCCTGAGGGAATGGACTAAGTGCTTTTGTCAAAGTAACTCAAATGCAAGCCAACCAGGGTCATGATTTTAAGCAAAGGCCAGGTGAAGGGGGGAGCAGATACGAGATTTTCCGCTAGGTTCAAAGGTCTACTCTTCAGTATAGTGATAATTCAGCTGCAAATGAGTGGTGCATTCTAAAAGCATTTATTGCGATTGATAGCAAAGCTTATCAATATGTGAGTTTTCTTTTAAAAGCAGAAAGATTTGTGCTTTTTGACACACTTCCTGCACAGCCCCTTTTAACCATTTAGAACTTGATAATGGTATACCCTTTCAGCTAGAGACTTGGCTGCAGTCTTCCCAGCAGCATTCCTTCCTGCCATTTTCTGCAGTGGTGCTCGCCATAAGTGGTGATGTCAGACTAAGCAAAAATGATGGGACTGTTTTCAAGCTGATTATTTATAGTGTGTGTGTTTTTAAGGGCGGGGGGAGTCCCAGGAGAAAACTGCTGAATCTTTCAGATGTACAGGAGCATTTCTGGGCCACCAGACAAATTCCAAACTACATACCTCTCTCAGATTTTAGAATGGAAAAAAACCGAACAACAAAAACTTAGGACATGATAAGAGATTCAGAGCAGTACATATATCAGACACACTCACTTTCTCAAACACTCCGTTTTCTAAGAGAAGAAAGTCTAAACTTAAGGCTGCCTCAGTATCATTTATATGCATAGCCAAGTACTGGTCTTAACTTGAGATAAATTCTTCTGTTAATTTTACTTCCTCGCCAGCAGAATTTTCTTTGGTTTCCTCCAGATTTTATCTTAATTCCGCACAACAGTTCTCTCTGCTTTCAAGATATCATTATGTATGTTTGTGTGTGTTTTTAGCCATGCTATTCCTACTTAGTTTTCTTTTTTTGAAGCATTTCTTGCCATTCTAAGGGGTTAGATAAGAGCCTATGGAACAGAATAATAAGAGGTTTTGATCCTCCAGTTCTGAGAATTTAGTATCCCTTTGAGTCAGGGGGGTCATTTTCAACCTGATATGTTTGTGTGTGTGCACACATGGAAATTATAGACCTTGCATTTCTAAGCCTGCAGTCCTATGCACACTACCTTTACAATAAAACACATTAAACTTGCTTCTAAGTAAACACAGAGTCATGTTCCAATTCTCCTAATCTCTCATCAGAAATAGCATTCTTTACAGTGGCAATGAAATTTATGTTTTGAGGAAGCTAGTTAATGGAAAGCTTCCTGTACTCATATTTTTAGTACAACATTTTCTCTTCAGGCTGATCCTGCAGGAGAAACCCAGCTCTAGTGATCACAGTTTTGCTTATACAGCATGCATTGCATCAAAGCCTGAGCTGCAAAATAATAGCTTCTTCCTGCCAAGCAGCTTGAAGTTCAAAATACCTCACTGACACAAACTTGATTTGCAATTAATGGGCTTTGCACCAGCAATGTCTCACCAACAGAGTAATGTGTTGAGGACCAGAGACTTGGTGAGTGTTCAGTTTTGTTTCAAAGGTCTCTAGATTATGAGAATATACAGGGCAAAGCTTTTTGGATTGTTTGAGAGCCAGTGTGGTGTAGTGGTTAAGAGTGGTAGACTCCTAATCTGGGGAACCGGGTTCGCGTCTCCACTCCTCCACATGCAGCTGCTGGGTGACCTTGGGCCAGTCACACTTCCTTGAAGTCTCTCAGCCCCACTCACCTCACAGAGTGTTTGTTGTGGGGGAGGAAGGGAAAGGAGAATGTTAGCCGCTTTGAGACTCCTTAAAGGGAGTGAAAGGCGGGATATCAAATCCAAACTCTTCTTCTTCTTCCTCTTCTTTTTGCTCTGTGCTTCATAAAGACCAAAATCTTTTCATCCACACAGATCAGTGGGCACTATTGGATTGTTTATTTCTCAAAAACTCCAAAGAGCAATAAACACAGGAGTTGCTCAAAAAATTTGAGTTATGTTTTGCGTGAAAGTTTCATATGAGAGGGAGACCTCAGCTCTGTTTTGTTTTGATACAATAAATTACCACCAGTACCTTCTTGGTTTTCTTGTCCCTCAGCTCCTTATTTAGTCCCTTGCCCCTCTGTTGTCTTCCCTATAACAACAATTCCATTTGCCAGTAGGCCTTTTACAAGGTTTTCCCCTAGCACACTATTTTACCTCATTTTCCTGCCGTCTCTGCCCTTTCTTCCATCTGCTTCTCAATACCATATGTTTCATTATTGCTGCCCCATCCTCCAACTACCCTATCTCTAGCGGCCCTTGCACTCAGTTTATCAACCCTGTTTGCCTCTTCGTCCCCTTCCTCTCAGTAGCACACAAATCCAGTTTCTTGTTGGCATTCCCTTAGTTTCTATTCCCAGGCAAACCTTTGGTTTCCTTCAGAGCAGTGGCTCTGATAGTCAGCATACTTTGAATGGCACTTTCCTCTTACAAATTGGAATGTTTGTGAACATTCCATGACTCTGCAGCAACTCAGCCTATGGTTTGGGAATGGCTTGCAAGACAACAGGCAGGCAGTTCCTCCATATGATGTATATATGATGAAATATTAGCTTTTTATGGCATCTTTCATCCCAAATGTTCTGAAGTGCTTTACAAAAACATGTACACACTTGTATATATATGCATAGTATTTATTTATTTATTTATATATTTAACATAGCTACTCCATAATAATAATAATAATAATAAAATCCTTGTTCTGCTGTTGAAATTCCTCCACCTCTAATGGAAGGAAAGGACAATTTGATTCAACAGTCCCAATGCTGCTATATTCCAGTTTGTGATAAGCTGTGTAATGAGAGTGAATTTGATGCTCTAGAGAAGATGTAAGAAAGAAGAATGCAATTGGAGTGTATGCAGGACCTGGGGATGCTATTCCGGCTGGACGAGAGAAAAAAAGCATCCAGGGTTCATTAATATCCAAAGAAGGTCGGGATCTCTGTTCTACATGTGTGTTAAACTACACCATAGATCCATTACTGTGAATCCAGTATCAAAGATTCTGTGAAATATCTTTCATTTTTGCTCCTTTAACATGAAATAGTCTGAGCTTCCCAATGATGTATCTTTTTGTGCAGGTGTCTGATGTAGGCACTACAGTCTGTGCTACTTCATTCCTCTCTCATGAGTTTTGATGGTGCTTCCTCCATGTGCCATTATTGCTTGTTCAGCACATTAGTGTGTGAATAATATTTGAATAAGGTGGTTTCAGGGGGAGAGGACAGAATTGCTAATATCCATGCATATGGGTTGGTTGTGAACAGAGACACCAGGTTGCCTCAAGGTGAAGGGGGCCAGGTGTGCGATGCATGTGTGATGTGTGATGCTTCCATGTTTTGTTGCAGCAAAATTCGTACTTCACCAATGTAGTAAGTTTTCTGCATCCCCCACAACCCCACCATCCCAGTTTTTGGATAGATAACACACTGAGCAATGTCCCCTATTCTAAGTCAGGCTTCCTCACCAACCCATGAGTAATGTTACTTGTGAATAGGCTTGCCAACCTGCCATTGGGCTGACTTGTGTTTTTACACACAGGGAGGTTTTACTGGCAAGTAAGTGTCCCAGCTTTTTGTCATTTCAAGCAGCAGATTAGCACATATACCTACGAATAAACTTGGCACCCCAACCTGCTGCTTGAAGTGACGTTTTTGTTCCTCAGTCCATATCTTGCCCACCATGGTTTCTCTCCTGATCTTTGTGGGTATGCAGCAGGAGTGCTCTGGTGCAGTTTCCCTGTGCTTGAGAACAGGGGTGGTTTCCCTTTCCTCTTCCTCTCCAAACTGGCTACCTTCTGTTTAACCAGCTCCTTCTTTATGATGTGAGCTTCAGGTGGACATTGGCAGGTTATGGAAATGAAGGCCATATTAAAAACCAAATAGTGTGTTCCCCTTTCTCATATTTGCCCCATTGCTATTGTTGTTTTAACTACTGGATCTTCTGTTTTTTTGACTGGACGCGGAGGCACTGTGTCAAAGGCCCACAAACAGCAGTTGTCAACCTGATATGTCTTACAATGGTATGTGGCAAGCTTTTTTGGTGCTGGGAAGGCAGTGTCTTAGTATGCAAGCCCCGTTTTTGAATTTAGTATTGCAAAGAAAGTAGTTCAGTCAGATAGATGAAAAATCACTTTGGCAGTTTTCCTGAAGCAGCAAAGTGGTACCATATGTGTAGTCCGTAGATCACAATCACCATCCCTCTGTCCCACTTCTCCTTACTACAAAAGACACACTACCAACAAAATCCACCCCCGTCACCCAACCCTAGAGCTGTGCTAATGACGAAGGGGCTGCTGGGATGTTCACATTTTCTTAGCAGGCAATGTAGAGTGCTGTCTGCTGGCTCTGCCCCTGTGTGCCAGGGGTTAGGCACCTGTGCAGCTGTTGATGCTACCATCATATTCCAGTGCTGGAAGAAGGGCACAAATTGTATACTTCCACTAGGGTTGGAACCCTCAAGCCTGGTCCTCTGAGCTGCTGAGGTTGCAGTGCAGCTTCTCATCTGATTTAGCATCGGGTCAAATGGACTAGACTTTTGAAGACTTAGGCCATCATAGTTTTGTCCCATAGTTTTGCATTATCTTGCACCACTCGCACCCTATGCCCTTTCAGCTATCTTTCTGTACAAGAGCGCTTGGTTGAAGCTGCGTGGCACTGTGAATTGTGATTTATTGGGTGTTGTCTTTCCCCACAACAGTATGAATCTGGTAGGGTGTGTGTTTTGTGTAATGTTGCCTAGTAAGGTAAGCAATCGGTCAATTGTTCTAGCTCCTTTCCTTGTTAGACTCTTACCTTGTTAGACTCTTACCATTTAATCACTTTCTGGGTCACTATAACATTTAGATCTGCATCAGCAGTTCCACGAAACAGCACAAAGATGACATTTATAGGAAATGTTTCTAATTCTCCATTTGATGTATTGAAAGTCCTTCTTTGTACTACTCAAACCATTGAGAAAATGATCTTCTATTGAATGTACTTTTTTTAAAACAAGCTGCTAAACCATGTAACCTGGGGGTTGAAAGTTGACCTCCATTTTGCATTCACCTTGCATGCAACTTAACATTCGGATACAAACTTGCGCTTCGGATTTTTTCCCCATTTTTTATGACGTGATGTGTTTTTCTGTTGGGTCCTGTCACCTCAGTGCACCTGGCTTAATTATATCTTTCTTTATAAGAAATCACAGAGCTTCCTTATCAACACATCATTGCAAGTGCAGACAGGTGATCTGCCAACACGAAATGTACCCACATTGCAAAAGCTGCTCCATGTTACCAATGGAATAAGAAGGATGCTCATGGGATGCTTACTTGCCCCTTCCCTTTGGTCCTTCCTGAGAAAGGCAAGGTCAAGGTCACCTTCAGCATTCTCAATGCACCAGGGAGAAATTAATATTTCCCAGATGATTTTTCTGTGTCCTCTTATTTGTTAGGTAGAGACAAGAACAATTGTTAGTGAAATTTTCTCCCTTCCATATCTGCTTTACTGCCCCCCCCCAATAAAATAGAGCACCAAATGAATGGTATGATCCAATAAGGGCAAACCCAGCTGGGCTTAGTTTCAGCACTTCTGACCCATGCAATCCACATTGTAGCCTTTGCTAGTGCTTCATTGGGCTATATAATGTGAAAGGGATAGCCAGCCTGGGCTTGTGTAATCTGCAGAGCAGTGGGTGTCTTCAGCAGGGAGTAATGGGAAAGTAGGTACCTTCTGGTGGGTTCACATCCTGCTTTCTTGATTTTGCAACACTTGCAGTGCTGAACCAGGACAAGGAGGCACCATCTAGACCTGCCCTCGGCCTACAAAAGCCAGTGAAGGGTTAACTAGCATCTGATAGCAAAGTATTAGAAAGTCATACATCTGCTGTAGCACTTAAGTGTAGACCGCTGAGGTTGTGGGAAGGGAATTACTGTCGCTCCACTGTGCAGTTTCTTCTGGAAGACACTGTGCCTTTCATATTTCAAAAGGCAGGAATCATACAAGGTCCATGGTTCCCAGGAGGTTCAAAACCCAAGTCTTCAAGTCCCATCTAAACATCCTATTCTGCTGGCAAAGGATTATGCTGCTTCCAGGATATGCTAAGGCCCTGACCTAAAAACAAATCTATTCCAGAGAAAGCTGGATTCTTAATTGTTGGTTTGCCAGCTGCATTTCTCAGGGCTAAGGCCTCTTCCAGTTTCAGATGCTTGTTTTCTGTTTCTCAGGCCTTCCAGCTTCCAGATGCGCAGTTATAATAATTAATAATAAAAATCCTCAGGGACCAGCATATCCTTGCTTCGCCTTATCTCCTAAAACTGCAGGCTTGCTGCTACTCTTCAGTTGGTAGTGAGATTTTAATAAAAGGATGCAGAGTCGGATTTATTTTCTGTTCTGTTTATGCAACATGGACACCCAACTTTAGTCAGATGTGAGTGCCGTTAAATTCACTTTGGCTCACTCCCAAGTCAGTGTGCGTAGAATTGCACTCTTCATCACTTTAAAGGGCCAAGCACACAAAGGAGCTGATCTCTTGAGCAACATTTGAGAGATCAGCAACAGGCTGTGGGATTGTGCTCTTCGTCCTTAGAGGAAAATCCCTAGCACTGGAGTTTATGTCAGTGTATACCCTAAACAGAATTAAGTCAGATTGGGGGAAATCACTCTGAAAAGAGTGTGTGTGATCCTACAGCCAACTGCGTTACCTTTGCCTCTTGTCTTAGAGCACAGGTGCATCCTGAATTGTTTTTCCAAAACGTTAGTTTGGATATCTTGAGCATTTTCTTTTGTTTTTTTGCACGGGCAGCAGATTCTTAATGTTTAGAAAGTCCCTTGAAAACCTCAGGTACTAGATTGTCTTGGAGTCACTGCAGAAGGACATACATATATTAAGCAGGAGCGCTTGCCATGGCATCAGCTGAGGAAGGCATGGAGGCCCTTCTCCCTGGGAGAGTGGCATATTTTACCTTTAATTGAGGGAGAGCAGGAATTAGCCTGGAAGGACCAAGCTGCCTGAAGGGGTTCAAAAGTTTTGTTTTCCCTGAGCCTTTTTATTCTTTGCGTGTATTCCCCGCAAGATCCTAAGGTAACACTCCCAAATCCCCACCCCACCCTTCACCCTTTTGTACTGCAATAACATTGTATAATATGCTTGCACTATTCTCCCGGGCGCACCAAGCATGCAAGAAGAATAAAAAATATTGAAGCTTTTTTCACAATAAAAGCACTGTATTATTTGTGTATATAGAGAGGCTAAAGGCGAGAGAGAATTTTAATTCTGTCTCATGTATAAAAGCATGCACTGAATTACTGGTATGTAGAACACGCTGTAAATGCTGCAGAGTACTGTAAGATCCTACACTTGAAATCACAGTTAACAAGCAACTTCATCTAAAAAAAGGAAAAGAAACAAAAAACTAAACCGAAGCTGTGCAATGGATTTTGTGCCTTTTTTAAATCCATGTATCCAGACAATCGGAAAAAAGCTTGTATACTACCAAAACCTTATTAAAGAATCAAAGGCAGAACTTTGTGATGGTTGTTTTTCTTTGAGTTTCACCTTCATTGGGGGAAAAAATACTTTTGTTGTTGTTATGCAACTTTCAGATCCATATTCAAGATCTCTGCCATTGGGCAGTGCCAGTATATGTGCACCCCCCCCATACATAACCAGGGCAAAGTATTTCCCTTCTGGGATATCCCCTCCTCTTGAGGGAAGACAGAGTTAACCTCTGACTTCAACTGCGGGTAGGAAATCCCCTGCTATTCTTGATGAGTCCTGCTGTCTGGACAGCAGAGTAGAGTTTCTCTGGAGTTCCTCTGGACTCTATATTGTGATTCTATCACACACACACATCCCACCCTTTCCTTTCCCTTCCAGACCTCCCTAGTGATCCCTTGGACAGGGAGGAGCATGGAAAATGGTTCATCTCCCCACCCCAGCTGGGACATGGTCAACAACTTGATCTTCCTCATAGCACAGATGGAGAAGAAAACAGCTTCCCCACTCCTGTTCTAGGAACCGAGGAGAGTTCTGTGCAGTGGCTGGAAATTTATTCTCTCTGTGTGTTCAGACAGGAGAGCTCCAGTGGTAGCCCCTACTGCACTGTAGAGAAGATTACAGCCATCTCGGAGCATGCCAGCATGTTGAGACCAATGGTGGTAGCAGGATTTAGTGTGCCTGCTGCCTCAGGTTGACTGGTGATGTCACTCACTTCAGCTGAGGGCACAACTCATATGGCAAAGTTGATACCATGGGGTATAGTTTCTCCCAAGACACTCATCTGCACCCACACCAACTTCCTTGGAGCTACAGTGGTACCTCGGGTTACATACGCTTCAGGTTACATATGCTTCAGGTTACAGACTCTACTAACCCAGAAATAGTACCTCAGGTTAAGAATTTTGCTTCAGGATGAGAACAGAAATGGTGTTCTGGCGGTGTGGCAGCAGCAGGAGGCCCTATTAGCTAAAGTGGTGCTTCTGGTTAAGAACGGTTTCAGGTTAAGAACAGACCTCCAGAACGAATAAAGTACTTAACCTGAGGTACCACTGTATTGGCTCACAAAGTAAAATCCAGTGTTCTGGACTGGCTTAAAAATTTGGCCAGAGGAATAAAAGGGTTTGACTCATAGGGCTAGACAAATAACAAGCGCTGTGCTATTTGAGGCGGGGCGGGGCGGGGCGGGGCGGGGCGGGGCGAGAGATCACCCTTGCTGGACAAATGTACTCCCATGAGTGCAAGAGGAACACCACAAGTGCAGGAGACATTGCTCTCTCTCGGCTGGTCATTCCTTCAGCAGTTCCACTAATCAATCCCCATGCTCATGGTTTCATCTATCTGAGACTGGACAGCTGCTGCAACTCAAAATAGACAATTCTGGGCTCGATCAGCAAAATAGCTGACCCCATATAAGCAGCTTAATCTGACTCTAGATGGAGCACCTTTTTCATCCTAGGGGTTTCATTCCCTTGTGAGCAACCTTTCTGCATACTAATGGTGGGTGGACCCAGAGGCAAAAGCAGAGGCAGATTTAGAGGAGCGCAACTGTTTTGGTCGCACTTGGGGCGGAGCCTTGGGGGTGCTGTGATTTAGAATGGAGCACAAGAGGCAGGGCAGCGGCAGATTTTTGGCATCACACTGAAATTTGAGACCCCAAGATCCGCCACTGGAAAAAGCAGGAAGAGCGATGGATGTGACTCTTAACTTTGTTACAATGCACCGTATTTTTCGCTCTATAAGACACACTTTTTCTCTCCTAAAAAGTAAGGGGAAATGTGTGTGTGTCTTATGGAGCGAATGCAGGCGGGAGGCTCTGCTCAGCGCTCCCTTTAAAGAGCCGCGTGGAGTGTGTGTGTGGCTCTTGGGGCTTTTCCCCAAGGAAGGAGACGGGCTGCCCTTCTCCCTCCTCCGGGAAAAGCCTGCAAGCGCCGCACACATGCTCCACATGGCTCGTGAAAGGGACCGCTGAGGAGAGCCTGGGATGCAGACAGGCTCTGCTCAGCGCTCCCTTTAAAGAATATTTTTTTCCTTGCATTCCCCCTCTAAAAACTAGGCACGTCTTATGGTCAGGTGCATCTTATGGAGCGAAAAATACGGTACATCCCAGCTGCAAAAGAGCCATTCTTACAGCTCAAGGCCACATTCCCGCCAGGTAAAAGCACCTAAGCTATTTTAGGGCAAAGCAGGTCCAGGCTTAAAAACACGGCTGGGAGAAATCCCCGAAGGCTGCATAGAGAGGACTGTCAGGCCACATTTGGGTCTTCTTGCTAGAAGAAAGGCTTTAAAAAGTGAATTCAGTGGTCTTGCAGTTAAGGACACAAGAGCCTGCTGGATCAGGCCAGTGGCCCATCCAGCCCAGCCTCCTGCTCTCACAGTGGCCGACCAGGTGCCTGTGGGAAACCCACAAGCAGGATTCAAGCACAAGGCCATCTCTCCCCTTCCTAAAGTTTGCAGCAACTGGGGTTCAGAAACACGACTGCCTCCAACTGTGGAAGCAGAATATAACCATCCTAGCTAGTAGCGTTAATGAATTTGTCTGATACTCTTTTTGGGACATCTAGGTTGGTGGCCATCACTGGCCCTGTGGGAGTGAGTTCCATAGTTTAACTACTTTATTTATTTCATAAAATTTACACGCCACTTGATTGTAAGGGGGGGGAGGGCTTCAAAGCATTGTACAAAAAGATAAAACAAAGAAATTATTAAGAAAAAAATCACAAGCATCGTTTAAAACATAGAAAAAGTTAGAATACTGAAACACGTTACAATTCACATCCCCTTTCTATTATTATTATTATTATTATTATTATTATTATTATTATTATTTATTAAATTAAATTTGTATACTACCTATACCCACAGATCTCAGGGTACAACATTAAATCACAGTATAAAAACACAAAATGCGTGATAAAAACAAAAAACGACCCAATAAACAACAACCCAATCAGCATTACAAGTTTGTGTAAACACAAATGTTTTTTAGCAGGCACCAAAAAGCACACCCTGAAGGCACCTGCTTGGTATCAATAGGCAGGAAGTTCCAAAGTGCAGATGCTGCCGCACAATATGATGATGCTCTTACAAATGCGGAACAGCTATTATGTGGCACCTGTCGTACCACCAATTCTGCCGATCAAAGTGATTGAATGCAGTAAGGCAATCTCAGTGGTAAACTGGTCCCAAGCTGTTAAGGGCTTTAGACCCTAATCGCCACACCTTGAACTTGGCCCAGTGGCAAATGAGCAACCAGCGCAGTTCTCTCAGCACAGATGTTATCTGCTGGCAAGGCCTCGCTCCTGTCAGCAATCATGCGGCAGCATTCTGCACTGACTGCAGCTTCCGGATCAAGCGTAAGGGAAGCCCCACCCAGAGCACATTGCAGTAACTCAGTCTTGGAGTAACCAATTTATGAACTACCATGGCAAGGCTTTCTCGGCCCACGAATGGCCGTAGCTGTCAAACCATTTGCAGCTGATAAAAGGCACTCCTAGTGTTATGTACTGAAGTTCTCACCCTGGGCCAGCAGGGGGATACTGTAGATAGTTCAGGTCCACATATGCAAATAAGGGATCGAAAGTGACGTTCAGTGATTGGATAGTTACAGAAAATGGTTACTGTTGCGTTCTAGTGGAGCTCTATATAAGCAGGCTGGCTGAACCCTTCAGTTCAGTTCAGTTCTGGCCCGTGAATAAACAAGAGCTGTTTGAAGAATCACTGTGTTGTCTGATATGTTCACCCACAACTTAACACCTAGCCTCTGAACCACCAGCGACAGAGCTCTGTTCTGCTCGTTACAGCTGTTGTCATGCTGGGTTTAAAGGTTTTGGCTGCTGTGCTGTGTACAGTCTAGGACAGAGATTCCCAAACTTACTGCTCCCCCTAAAAATAATAATTACTCAGCCCCCCTCCCCCGAAATCTACCTGCCAGCTCAGTCCGATCTACCCCAGGGGCAGGGCTGGTGCCACAGCTCGCCTGCCATTGGCCAAATAGGCAAGCTGCAACCCATTTCCTGGGTGAAGTTCACCCAAGCCCTGGAAAACCCTTTGCTTCCAGCACAAACGCTGAATCCTGGGGAGGCATTTCTGTCCCGCAATGGCACCCAAACCAGTAGTAAGCGTCATTACACAACAGATTAAATATGAAGGTTTTTCAAAATTTCCTTCTCTTTCTTTATACTTCCACCGCCCCCTTATTTTTACTCAACGCCCCCCCCCCCAATTGCACCCAAGGCTACTACTGCCCCCCTGGATCATTCCAGCTCCCCCCCCCAAGGGGGCGATATTGCCCACTTTGGGAAACACTGTTCTAGGAAGTCTAGGAATGTCTCTTCCCCTGGTTTTAACCCCTTTCTCCCACTGGGGTTGCTAATCCTGAAATGAAAAACTATCCTCTGGCTTTCTCTGACAAGGAGGTGCCATGGTAAGACAACCTCACCCACTCCCCACACTTTTAAAACTCCTCTTGCTCGCTGCTGCCTGGTTAATCCATGGTAGTTTCCCATCTTCTTGGCACAGCTGCTGCCTCTGTGAACCATTAGGAGGGACACAAGGGCCTAGAAAAGAACGTGGTGTCCTTCTTGACTGTTGGGCCCGCTGTTGGTGTCGTCCGCTCAGTCCTCCAGAGCCTGTCTTTGCATGCAGGGAAGTCCCTAACTCGCCAAAGTTTTAAGCTCCATCAGTTTACCTTCACCTGGTTTAGCTGGCCTGTCGAAGCCGTTTCTGCGATGTGGCGGCTGTCACACACTGACAGCTTTTAGGAGCCGCAGGTGAGAGCTGAGAGCAGGGTGGGGACCACAAAATAAATAAATAACAGCAGGTAAATTTAGAAGCAGTGCAAAGTAGATACCCATGGCATAGACCTAAGCGTCTAGTACAGTGGTACCTCTGGATGCGAATGGGATCCGTTCCGGAGCCCCGTTCGTATCCTGAAGTGAACGCAATCTGCACGTGCACAGGTTGTGATTTGCCGCTTCTGCGCATGCACGTGACATCATTTTGAGTGCATGTGCAAGCGGCGAAACCCGGAAGTAATGCATTCTGTTACTTCCGGGTCGCCACGGAACGCAACCCAAAAACGCTCAACCCGAAGCTACTTCAATCCGAGGAATGACTATTACTAATTTCCTGGGACAGGAGGATTATGATCTGTCATGTAGATACACCACCTGGGATTTCTTGTCCTTCTCTCTTCTGGCCAGCAGTCCTGGTGGAGCACGAAGACAGCGAGTGCCTCAGCCACAGCTTCTCCACCCTGGTTGAACCTTCAAGTCCTGGAGTCTTATCTTCACTAATGCTCCCTCTTGTTCTCACAGCACCCGCTCCTCTGCAACACCATCTCTCCCCCCTTTTTTATCTCATCCCACCCCTGCTTTCTTATTTCTATTCCCCATCTCTTTTTGTGGGACTCCATGGTAACAGCGCACAAAGGCATTTCACTCTCCCTTCAGTTCACATCCTTGACGGATTCTCAGGCGCAGGTGGGCCGTGCAGTATGGCTAGGAAATCCAGCATCAACACCACCCTAAGAATTTTCTGATAATTATAAATGAATAAATCCCAGGCTCCTTCCAAATTGTTAGAGAATCTCAGGCGCCCCTGAAAAATATTTAACAATGGCCCTTCCAAAACTTTTATTTATTTTTTTGCCTGCGAGTAAGGTGGCCCAACTGTGGATCTATTATTATTTAATCTTGTTTTAATGTTTTCAAAGGAAAAAATGGGATTAGTCCCTGCTCCTTCCTGTCTTCCTCTCCTGAAGGGCAGCGCACTGCCTAATTAAGCATATCAAGTTCTATACAGTGGTACCTTGGTTATCGAACTTTATCCGTTCCGGGGTTCGTTCAACTCCTGGAACTGTTCAAAAACCAAGGCGCGGCTTCCAATTGGCTGCAGAAGCTTCCTGCACTCAATCGGAAGCCGCATCGGACATTCAGCTTCCAAAAAAAGTTCGTAAACCGGAACACTTACTTCCAGGTTTGCGGCATTTGGGAGCTGATTTATTCAGGAGCCAAGCCATTTGAGAACCAAGGTACCACTGTAGATATAATAATAATACTAACAAAAAAAATATTATTTGTTCCCCGCCCATCTGACTGGGTTGCCCCAACCACTGTGGGTGGCATCTAACGGATATAACAACATAATAAAACATCAAACATTAAACACTTTCCTATACAGGGTTGCCTTCAGATTTATTCTAAAAGTCATAAAGTTTATTATCTCCTTGACAGCTGATGGGAGGGTGTCCCACAGGAACACCTACTGAGAAGGCTGTCTGCCTGGTTACCTGTAACCTCACTTTTCACAATGTGGGAACTGCCAGAAGGCCCTTGGAGCTGGACCTCAGGGTCATGCTGAATGATACGGGTGGAGACACTCCTTCAGGTATATGGATCAGATATATCAAGATCTAGGTACACGCACGCACGCACGCACGCACATGTTTATAGCAACACTCTTTCCATTCTATTGTGAATGGCTGTGAGCCATCGGATGTGTTCCAGTTTACTCTTTTATATCTTCTTCTTTCAAAGTGATATTGCTGGTGTTGATGTTGTACCCCCTCCAGTTTGATAGCTTGGTGGCCCATGAGACTGCCTGATGCATTAACTGTATAATGAGCTTTTGCATTGTTACCTGTCAGGAGTGTTCATCAGACATCACACTAGCAGGAGGTGTAGGGGAGGCCCTCCCTCTTGCTTGCCTTTAGCAGCAGTGACCTGAGATGAGTGGGAAGCAGTGGCCTTTCCTTCCTTTCCTTTCCTACTAGTATCATGCCTGGATATTAACGATGAAGCACTGAAAAAGAATGAAGGGGGAATTCCACGAACTGTTGATCAGACATCCCAGAAGACACTCTCAGGCCCTAAGGACCGAGTTTAATACCATGCGGTAATGTAATGTCTTTGTCCAGAACCTATCCTCAAAGGCAACTTTTAGTATTTTTAGGTTCTGTCTCGAGCCTTCTCCAGTTCTAACCAATTTTTCATGAACCAGACATGGTCTGGGTCCATAATGATACATTTAAAGCACATGACTCCCCCCAAAATAATTCTGGGAACTGTCGCTTGATGTGGGCACTGGGAATTGTAGCTCTGCTGGGTGTGAACCACAAGATTGTTTGGTGGAAGCCATGTACTTTAAATCTACTTTGAATGTCTGGTGCGGATGCCCCAAATACATTTTCCATTTAGTGTTCCCTGGATAACTGTTTTCTCCTTCTTCCTTGTCTTGCTCCAGGTGTTCACACTGAAGCCTTTTGAAATGAATGGTCTCCCCAAGGTGGTGCCTTTAAGTTTGCCTTATCAAGACTTTAAAAGGGATGTGTCAGAAAACAGGGAAAGGTCCAGAATTCTCCAGCATATAAAGAAGGTGGATTTCTCAAATGTTGTCTTAACTGCCCCTTGCAAACCACCGGCAGCCCATCTAGAAATGGCAAATGACAGATATGAGAAGGAGGAGGAGGAGGAAGAGGAGGAAGAAGAAGAGGAGGAGGAGGAAGAGGACGAGGAAGAAGATGGTGATGATGACGAAGCTGGTGACTTAGGAGAAGAGCTTGATCTGCACAGCGACTCAAGCAGTGACGTGAGCCAGAAAAGTACTGAGCACAGCCAGGAAGGTGCCCCATCCACCCTCTTGGCTGATGACCAAAAGGAGTCCAAGGGCCGAGCCTCAGCAGCAGAAGGAGACTTGGAACTTGAAGAAGGCTCCAAAACATTGGTTCTCTTTTCGCCCGGTGACATCAAGAAGTCTCCCGTGAACGCAGACTTGGCTCCTGATGCCGATCTTGGCACTCTTGCTGCATTGACTCCACAGAGCGAGAAACCGCAGCCAATGGGAAGCCAGCTTGATGTGTCGGAACCAGGGACCTTGTCCTCCATCCTTAAGTCAGAACCAAAGCCTCCTGTTACTGTGGCCACCACCTCGTCCCCTTTCACCAAAGTTGAGCGCACGTTTGTTCACATCGCAGAAAAGACCCATCTGAACATCATGTCTTCCGGTAGTCAGCTGATGAGGCACGAGGAATACCCTACTCCAGGGCAGTATGAAGAGATCATCATCGAGGAAGAGATGGAGGAAAATCAGGCACTTGTAGAAAACGGGAGCGTGAACTCGGCTCTGGAAGGGGGAGAGATGGAAAGCTGTGCTCTCTCGGTGAATCACATCGAAACCACCTCTGAAATTGTAGGGGAACAGGCTGCGCTTCTCAATGGTGTTAGTAAAATGGAAGAGGACGACCTGGAACATAAAGGCAAGTTTGCCCCGGAATCAGATTTAGAAGAAGCCGATAAGATGGATACAGAAGAGCCTGGCCTTGAAAATAACACTCTTGCAATGGAATCCTTTAAGAAAATGGAACTCCCTCCAGATGTTCCGAAAGAGAGCCCCAGAAAGCCCCTCAATGTCAGGTACAGGAGCCGGATCCCCGTTTTGCTGTCCGAAGAGGACACTGGCTCAGACCTTTCGGCCTCGCACTCCGGCAAAGAGCGGTTGTACAAGAGGCTGAAGCAGCAGGATTTGGCTCGCCTGGTGATGGAGAGGAGGCAGAACCGTCTGCTCAGGTTAGCTTCAGGTGCGTCATCCTCTGCTTCCTCCAGCGACGAGAGGCGGCGAGCTTCAGAAACACTCTCGGCCACTGGCTCCGAGGAGGACACCCACGACTCAGACGATTTCACCCCGAGGAAGACGGGGAGTCAGGAGAAATATTCCCTGGCTAAGATGGAAGAGAGAGGCTTGAGCACAAAGAGCAGAATCCCTCGCCCCATTGTGCCTGCAAAGCCGCCTGTGATAGAACTGAAATCCGGGAGCCCCTCAACTCTTTTGCCGCCAGCACTGAGTAGCAGCCCAGGTGATAAAGCTGTGACCAACAGGTGAGTCTGTATGAGAGGCCCTAGTTCCTTCTGAAGCCAAGCGCTCACTATTTCAGCCAGCTAACTTCTCTAAGCAGCTCCTCAGCTCCTCCTTTTGTCCACCCACAGGACTGTGATTTGTCTCTTCTCTTTAAGAGGTATCGCTAAGGTATCGCTTCACCTGCTGGATTTCCCCCCATCCCAGTTACGCAGTTATTCTGCCCCCCATCCCACAACATCCCCTGACCTTCAACCTTCTTCCCTCAGTAAGACTTCAGCTTAGACACTGAGATCTAGCTCCAAGGGCCTTCTGATGGTTCCCTCACTGCGAGAAGTGAGGTTACAGGCTCCCTGGATTCTTCAGCTATCTCTAATCCCCCTCCTCTGCTTCAGCCTTGGAGTCTGAACTGCTCCCTGTCACAGGCTCTTTCTGCTCACTAAAGCCTGTTGCCCCTTCAGCATCCAGGCCTTCTTTCCAATCCTCTCCCTCTGACCTCTCCTTGGTGTCCCACCACCAATCCCTGGGCTCTGAGCCTTCCTCCTCTGGAGTTTGTCTTGGAAGGAGGGTTCCTCAGCTGGTGCCTCCACCATTCCTCCTCATCCAGCCAGTCCCTGACAGGTAGGGGGACAGGCTTCGTCTCCTGTTCTGAGAGTGTACTAATCCTGGCAAAATATATGAATCAGGGCTTCTTATATAGCTGTGTGACTATGTATGTGGACTGCCTGGCTGCCCCTCTCCTGCCACCAATTCCATGTAACCAGTAGCATTAGCTTTGTCATTAAATTATCTTTGTTTTCTCCCCACCTCCTCTTCCCCTTTGGTCTCCTCCTGCAGGCTTCAGGGGCAAAGACCATCCGGCGACTCCCGGGCGAAAGCAACGCCGACTCCCGCCGTACCTCCCTTGCGGAGCAGTCCGAGGAAATCCCCCCGCCCCCCACCTTGGAGTCCCAGCCTCCCCCCGCGAAACCTCAGTGCTTCCCCCAAGAGCCAATCACTGTCCAGAAAAGAAAGCTCATCGCCCTCCCGCCAACATAGGTCAGGTACCACGTTCCCTCCGTGGGTGCAACCTTCTTCCAGGGCTGCCTCCAGGGCTCAGGCAGGTGGGCTGCTGGGAGACGCCCCGGCGTCCCCCAGTGCAACCCGGAAAGGACCGAGAGGGAAAGCCCAAACTCAAATTCCAGCAACCAAAGGAAGGCAAGTATCCCAGGAAGGCAAGGCTACTGCTAGATAATGATCTGCTGCTGCCAAACCATTTTTGACCAACCGACCTACCATCTCGCCAGGCTGGAGAAACCTCTGCGTATGCTATACACTCAAGACGCCGCAGCACAGCCTTACACCTTGTCGGAAATACAAGCATATAGCAGCTAGCTCGACTTCAGTGCTTCACTTAACCCACAAGCTCACGCTGTCTCAATCCAGCTCTTTAACCTGGCTGGGGCCTCCCCGGCCAGCTCATGCTTGCTTGCTATTGCCCAGCCACCAAGCAGCGACTCGGGCAGCCTGCCCCTGTGCCTGCCCCTCCTTCCTCTCACGCCGTCTTTTCCTCCCGCACCCCCATTTCTTGGTTAGCAATACCACCGTCTCCTTCGCGGAGCCCTGACACTTGGGTAGGGGGAGGCGGCTTTTTTTATAACGCACCGGCCAAAATCAGAGGAGAGGTGAAATGGCTGCACCTCACCCAGAAGAAGAGTCTTGGTGTGAACTTCTAAATGGTCAGGTCAACCCAATGCCCTTGCCTCCCTCACCGCCCTACTGCCCTGCCCTTCGCCACCCCACCCTGCCACCCCTGGGCTGTCTTCGGGGCAGCTCCGGCCGTGCTGCCTGTCCACTCTCCCATAGTATTTTGACCCCGAGCACTGATGGAACAAAAGTCACAACCAGACTCCTTGGTGGCTTCCTTGCCTGCAGTGTCAAGCAAGGGGAATGTATGACTATAACTGCTAGCCAGAAGGAGAGGGGCTGCGTGTTGCTTCCGGCGTATATAGGGCCTCTCTGTTGGCAGGCCTGAGGAGCTCGTTGCTGGTGAAACGATGAGCATGTTAAGGCAGGGGTAGCTCCTCCCCCCCTACAAGCATGCAGCTGCTCCAGTGTCTTGTGAAGGGGAGGGACCTTAGTCCTGATTTGTTCAAGCGATGCACCTGTAAGTTACCTGTCCACCGGGAGGTTGTATTGTGGACAAAGGCTTCCCAGGGACCCATTAGCTGGTCTCTTTCTTGGCAGAAATGGTAAAGACAAAACAACCTCTTAGCCCCGAAGTATGATCTGTGGCCATCACATGGTTCCAGCCCGCAGGGTTTCCTCCAAATCCAAATGCAAGGAATCTATGAATCAGTCACTGCCTCTTGCTCTGGGACTTTGTCTCTGTGCTGGACATGCAGGCAGCCACAGATATTTTTTATTTTTTGGAAATAGGCTTCTTATCCCCAAATGCCCTATACTGGTGGTATCTGCTTGCTTCTGAAGCACAGCTGTGAGACCTTAACTACAGTACTTACTGTTTGGTCCGTGTGACAGTAGCTGGTTTTTGGGGTTGGTGCTTGCTGAGAAAACAGTATCTTGACAAACAGTATCATTTGGGAAGGTCAGTTTTGCAGCAATCCTTCTCACCATGCTCTCCCACGTGGGAGATGATTTCGTTTGCCAGTGGGGTTAGGGAAAGGGCATTCTCTATAGCGGCTTACCTCTAAGGGCCCAGCTTTTTGGGATGTAGGACAGCAGCACAAAACAACCAGCCAATAACATCCTGCAATTTGCCCAAAAAACCTTGAGAAAGTGAAAGGAGCCTAGCCCTCCAGATGTTGCTGAACTCCAACTCCCATGATCCCCAACCACTGGCCATGCTGGCTGAGGCTGATGGGAGCTGGAGTCCCTACAACATATGGAGGGCCACAGGTTCTTCATCCCTGGCCTTCAGACTGCATGAAATGGAAGGCCTGAGCTGGGGAATTAATCGGGTGTTAGGTCCCAGTTATCTTTTACCTCTGCAACTAATAGGCAAGGGTGTATGAAGAGCAAAGGGAGCCTGGACTCCTCACTTACCTATTTGGGCAGATGCTTGCTGAGCTAAATTTCGTAAGCTGACGTCAGGAGAAGATTATTCCTGGTGCTATACTTTATCTGGGAGATGTGTCCCCATTGTTCCTTTACCCAGTAGGGATCGGGGACTCAGTGGTCAGAGGCAAATCTTTGGTAGCTATTTTGTCAAGATTGCCCATGCATGTCAACACGCCACTGGAGGGTTGGTGGCTGTCTTTTTTAAAAAAGTATATACCTTATTAAGGAGATGGAATTTGTTCACAGATAAAAGCGCTGTCATCCCTTTGCCAGTTTGTCCAGCAGAGGGAAACCAAGGGCATGCAACAGTATGACTGTCATTCAAGGAACGGTGGGATCTGTGGTCCTGGGAGAGACCTCAGGTCTGCATCTGAATTCTAGGAAAAGGACGGGAGCCATAAAGACAAACTTATTTGTTTGGGATGTGGTCTTAGCAAAGATAACCCAACAGCCCCGATTGGGCTTGCACAGCTTGGAGAGTTGCAGCATGTCTCTTGGAGTAATGGGGATTCAGAGGGGTTTTGAGAGCAAACGCCACATTTCCCCGGGATTTATCTCCCATGTTTTCATGCAGTCCCCACTGCTACCACTGAACTACTCATTCTGTGGTTTCGGGACTCTAGTGTGCATGAGATCCCCTCCTTCCTGTTACAGGTTCTCCAGTATCAGTAGCTTTCCATGCATCTTTCAGGTACAATTTTGAAGTTTTCTATTTCAACACTGGCAAAAATAAGCACCCTATCTTTAAAGCATGCATTCTCCCTGCCCTCCTCATCCTATGTTGACCATCCCCCCATCCCTGTGAGAAGGGCAACTCCTTCTCCCACGTGAATAGTTATTTTGGCATGGCAGGCAGATCTGTGGAGGTAGGTTGAGACAGCGGTTCCCTATATATCCCTTTTGGAGCACATGCCAAATGCCAAGAGGTCAGGAGCTGAAGGCTCAGGATGTCTCAGAGAATTCACTACAGAGCTGCAGGTACCATCAAGTGACATTGAATTAATGGTGGCTGTTCCATGTAGCTGCTGTGTTTGAAACAGCCGAGTGAACTGGTCTGCAGTGGACCCCTTCTTGCAAAGGCTTCCTTCTTCCCAGGACTGAGCATTCAGAAAGAAATACAGAAGAAGGGCATGGGGGGGGGGGAGAGAATCAAACTAAGCGCAGGTTCTGTCATTTTAGAATTGTTTTGTTGTCAATGCCAGCCCAAGACTTCTTGCTGCCTGCTGGAGAGCACCAAATGGTGTCCCACAACCACCGCCATGTTGTGGCAAGCACACACACACACACACACACACACACACACACAGTATTGTCACAGCATTCGGACATCAATTTCTTCTAAATCCTCCTGAAATAACCTGGTTCATTTTGCTGCCCTTTAGTAGGACAAGCCCAGTGAGACCTGCAGTGTGCATTGTTTTTGAACAATAACACGGAACGGAGGCATTTGAGTCTCTGTGCCATTCATTTGGGGCAGGTTGTTCATCATGGCTCTCTATTCTGAGTTGGATGCCCTTTGTTTGTTTGTTTATTTGTTTGTTTGTTTGTTTATAATTTATTCACTGAATTTATATACCACCCTTCATCAAGAGATCCCAGGACGATTCACAGAATGAAATACAAGATAAAACACAAGTAAATAATTAAACCAAAATCCCCCCCCCCGCGTTTTTCTGACACCTTTTTTCTCAGCCCTGCCTTGTGCTTTGTTCTGTGCTTGTCCAGACTTCACATCCTCCTCTCTACTCCCTCAATCCACATCATGCATTTCCATTGGGACAAGTTTCTCCCTTGATGAGTTCCCTGAAGTTTCTGTCCTATTTCCACTTGATCCTGCTCTTCCCCAGCATATGTGTCCTCCTGATTCATTTTGTCCATCAGCTTTTCTGGACTACCATCAGCTGACTCGTAGTTTTCCACCTTTCCTCTTTTCCCTTCCATTGCTTAGGAGAGTCTGCTCTTGAACGGTGTTTTTCTTGACTTTTTGACCTGTTTTCACACAACATCTGATGCTCTGGGGTCTTCAGACCAAGGCAAGTTCCAGAGGGCACCCCAGAGACTGTGCCATCATTACTGCTCTCACGTCTGACATGAGGGCAAGCTCTTGGCCAATGTCAGGGCAGAGCTGTGGGCTGACAGTAGTGTCCATCACACTGGAGACCAGTGGTACAGTACATATCTTGCATGCAGAATGCCCCAGCTTAAACCCTTGGCATCTATAGTCGAGAAGATCAGGTAGCAGGAGATAGCAAATACCTATTCCTGAGACCCTGGAGTCCCACTGCCAGTCACAGTGCTAGGCTAGATGGAGAAATAATCTGGCTGTGTCCCTCGTGGTGGAAAGGAAATAGGGTGACAATGAAGAAAGGAATGCAGAGACCAAGAGGGATAGGCATGGAGGCATGGATGTGTGGATACATGAAATGCACACAGTAGTCTATTTCTCTGCAATAGCCAGGCGTGATACCTGGGAACCAATGGCACGGGTTTGCAGAACTTCACATAGCCTGCAGCTTAAGCCTCAGCCTGTAAATGCAAGTCAGAAGCCTTGCAAGGCATCCAGATGCCTAACTGTAATGTGTATGGGTTGCTCGTGCGTAAGTTGTCGCCTCTCCAGGCTTTGTTGCCTTGCTAAACCTTTCAGTCTGGGCAGCCCTTCACTTTGGGGCTGCCTCAGTCGCTAGCAGAATCCGTCAGTGGGCGTTTCTTAAATCTTTTCCAACATAAAAGTTGTTTGACACCCAGTCTCCTCCTACTCTCTCTGCGCGGAAGTCTTCTGCGCAGGGTGGGCGTGGGTAGCGGAGGACCTGTGCTCTCCCTGCTGGTGTCCGGTGAAGAGTCCTTTAGCCCTCTCGCCGATTCCCCCATCTGCCCCCCTTTATCCCTGGTGTTGCGCTGATTGGCTTCCCCATCTGCGGAGCTGCCTCTCTCCCTGCTGGGCCCTTCTCCAGCATCATTTGAGAGCCTTCCCTCCGCCTCTAGCTCCGATGTCAATTCCCTGACACTAACTCATTGCATGCCAGTGTCTGCATAGGTCCATTCAGTCTTTTGATTCTGAAGATCCCAATAACTTGTAGAACAAATCCTTGGAATTTCATCCATGCGGCAAGTTTCCTTTGATATACACATACCCTTGTGATGAAATGAATGCATCTATCTCTTCTGCATCTACACTGAGCAGGGCTGAGTGTCGTCTAAGCTGCCAATAAAAGCCGAATTCTGCGACCTGTATAAATTATGCAACTTAAGCACGTTTGCAAGTTTTGGCTTATTTTGCGTACATCATTCTGCCTCTGCTAACCCTAGGAATGGTTAAGGCACTGAAGCCCTACTTCTTGACCACTGCAAATCCTCCAGAGCTCTCTGGCTTTGAAGATCATATTAGATGTTGCTCACATGCTTGGACCAGAAGCTTTTCAAAAACCATAGGATGCTACATTTGGTGCCCAATACCAGATTCTCTGGATTTTTTGTGTGTTTGTGCAGGATTGTAGAACACACAACCCTGCCTTAAACCATCAGGACCATATCAGTTGAGCAGCACCAATTTGAATCCAAGGTGTCTAGACTGCTCTGTTGCCCTGGGATTATATGGGATGCTTCTGCATAAACTGGGAATCTTATTTGGTCATCTGTTTGGGACGGGGAAAGATTGCCTGTAGCATTATATATGAAGCAGCCCTTAGAACAGGAGTTCCTTTGGCTCTCAACAAATGGTGAAAATTCATCACAATATTTTATTCCTCAGCTGAGATTTGTTTTTAAAGGATCGCGTCCGCAAAGCACTTTAGAGACCTTTGACTGTCCCACAACATGTAACTGTCGTCAGCCAAAGGTTATCTCATGATTCAAATTCTTTTCCAGCCTGTTTTATGGCATTCCTCTTCACACCCGCTGCTTCACATCAAACTCTGCATTTATTTTTCTTAGCCCCCAAAGGGAGTATGCCATTACTGGTATTTCTCAGCCCCCCCCCACTAGCTAGGCAATGCAATTTCCACCCCACCCGCCCCTCACTTTACTTTGTTTCCCTTTTCTGCTTTTGTGTCAAGGGTCAGAGGTGAAATTGGCACCATTTTGGAGGGCCTGGCTGGAACCGAAACAGCGCTTTTGGCTTCCAGGTTTGGGTGGCAAGGAGGCATGTGTATGTGGGCAATGCCCACGCAACTTTTGCTCCTTTTCCAACCCCAGTGAGACTCCTCTGTCTCTCCTTCCCACAAGGCTGATAATCTGATAATCTCTGTCTTCTTTTGTACAAGAGCGTGGTCCCATGTAATTTTATCAGGCAATATGAGATGAGCAGGCCTATTGTTGTACCGCTCTTCACTCTGAAATGCAATATTTCAAATATCAGTATGTATATATTTAGCAAGGTTGGAAAGCAAGACAGCTTTCGTCTGCCATCCAAGGAGCATCAGTATTGGGTAAAGAAATGGGTACACGCCATCAATGCCTACCGTAGCAAAAAAAGAGGACCCTATCAATACCACGAAGGGTTAAGGGATTATTGGTACAAGGGGTTTAGCTGCTTTTCCTTGGGGTTGTGCATCAGTACGCCCTGAATGAACATGCATTAAAGAACAGGGCCCTCATTGAGCCAAATATGGAAATGGAGACACAGTTTGTTTTCTTGAGAAGGAAGCCAAAGGGAGTAGCACTGATAGTCATCTGTTACGGCAGAGGAAGCTGTGGATTGTCCCTGGTCTAATAGGATTTGTTCCAGGGTTCTAAATAGCTTCTCTATGAAAGCTCTCCAAAATGCCGTGGCAAGAATGTCGTCTCTTGGATGCTAGTCAGCGACTGCATACTATGTATATTCATGTTTTATTAAAAGCAAGCCTAAACGCAGGTTCAAAAGAGGACGTCGGTCATTCTTCTTCCTAGGAGTACAGACTGTTTTGATGCATGCGCTTCATTATCCCTCCCTATCATGAAGCCCACTCATTTTGTGTCCTCCCAAAGGCTTTCTTATTACATGGCCCCCATCGCCTTTTTGGCATTTTGACTTTAACTGGTGAACACACCCGATACAGGTCTTTTTGCCCAATCTCATAGCTTGTGTCAATCTCATAGCCTGGTCAATCGGATAAACGGTTCTTTGAGCATCATGGCAGAAAGCACACTCAGTCTTGCCATAGGTTCTGCGCTTCTGGTGCAACGGCACAAGTTAGGGACAGCAATATGTGTTTTATGTCGAACATGAGTGTTGGCCTGCATTTCCGGCCACCTTCCTGATGCTATACTCTTTTATTACTCTTATGATAAACAGCTAATATAAAAACATAACGAGAGACCTGCTCTGATCCTGTTCTCACAGTGGCCAACCTGGGGCCTAGGCAAAGCTCGCAAGCAGGACCTGAGTGTGACAGCAGCACTCTCCTTTCTTGTGATTTATAGTAAATGGTATACAGATTCATACCAGAAAGGAAACCGGAATATTTATTAGGCTTGGTTACTAAATGTGCCTGCCATTGACTCAACACTGCTGTCCTCACAAGTTAGCAGTGCTCTCTTATACATAGTTTTTTTGTTCATTTGTTTGCTGGTTTAATGAATATATGACTACCCCCTACTGGGGGGGGGAGTCCTCACTCACAAGGTGGCGTTTCATTAAAGCGTTAAAAATGAAACAACAAACACAATGGAAGCGAAATCAGATCAACAACATAAAGGGGCTCAGCAGTAAGGTCTAGAAAAGCTCAGCGAAAAAGGAAAGTCCTTTGGGGCCACTCAAAGGTCAGCAGAGTGTGGGGCAATCAGAATTCCCTAGAGGGGGAATTCTGCAAGTATGAGGCCACCACCGAAAAGGCCCTGCCCCAAGGACCCACGGACATGATCAAACCAAGTTCTTCTACAAATTACCCATCTCCCCACTACTCTCTAGCCTCCAAAAAGCACTTCACCCACTCCCACCATTCTTTTTCTTTTCTTTCATCAGCAGTGGCCACAGGAGCAGTGGAGGCACAGAGGCAAGATTGCCGCTGCAGTACCCTTTATAGAACTACATCTCCCCCACTGCCCCATTTTTCCTACATGCTGTTTACCTAGCACATCCGAGTGACCAAGGGGAGGGAGGAGAGCACCTACCTTCTCTCGATACATATCTTCACCGCAGTCACGGCCAATTAGAGGGAAGAAGTGAGTGTATTCTGGTATATAGGAGGGATAGCTTTGGGGAGTGGGGAACGCTTGCACAGATTGCCAGCAGGGCTGGGAGTTGGCAGGAAATCCTTTGGCACAGATTTCGTTTTGAGACATACAAATCTGGGGGCTTCTCTCTCATTTGAGAGAGGGGTGGAATTCTGTTTTCGAGAGTGTCCTCTGGAAGCCTTGGACTACAATTTCCACCAGCTGCAGGACACACTGCTGATGGGAAATGTAGTCCAAAACTCCTGGAGGGCACAGGTTGGCAAAGGCTGCTTTGCATAGGCAACCTCCCTGTCCTATTGCCATCTCAGCAGCGCCAGGAGTGTAGCAGTCTCTTTGGTGGTACCCATATAACTCTGCCCAGTGTTTGTCATCATCATCTCTAATTTGTAAAGCATCCAAAATGACGAAGGGGGTTCACCATTTTAAAATGAATGGACTTCATAGGGTAGGAAAACATAAGGAAGTGGGAAAGAAGCCAAAGAAGGGATGGCAAATGATTACTAACTGATGCACAGCATACATTTGAAGCACATGACTCTATTTCCCACCCACCCCCAAAAAAAATAATATTCTGGGAATTGTGGTCTCCCTCTGGCACAGCTACAGAGTCCCAGAACCCTTAACATACTACAATTCCTATAATTCTTTGGGTGAAGCCGTGTGCTTTAAAAGTGCATTGGATGTGCTTCTAAGTGTATGATGTGGTTCTGAACAGCATAAGCTGGAAGAAACTGCTATACAGAGTTTTAAAAAGACAACAGAGCTTTTAAGGGCCAACCTGCACATGATGCCAGAAGATCTGTGCTGGATTTCCTGCCCCTTGTCCTTTTGAAAACCAACAAAATTTCCAGGCTTGCAATTTGACTGCAGACCTGACGGTGGTGCACAGTTTTTTTCCCCCTGTGCGCAGTTTCTGCCATTAAAACTTCACAGGGCCCTAGGTTTCTCTCCCTTTGGGTTAGAAAACAACTTGTGGGGACTTTGATTGCAAAAAAAATGGCGCACCTGGAAAGTATTAAGCATTTCCCCCACCGGCACTGTGGGTGCAATCAAATGTGTAGCTCCCCCCACCTTTTCATTTATATATATAAAAAACACACCGCACCAGGATGTCTGTGTCACATGTAACTTAGCCTCTAAGAGGAAGTGAGCACCAAGTTCCGAAGCAACCAGAGCAAATTATGGAAAATGGGACGGGATGGGAAGACACCAAGCTTTGTTGCAAGATTAGATTGAGCAAAACAGATTAAGAAGGCGCATGAGGATGAATCTGTGAGAAGGAGCAGGAAATTGCAAGGTGGTGGAGTGACAAAACCAACACCCTCTGCTGGAAGCTGTCATGGGTCTTCTTGCTGGTTTGTGGAGGCAACACAACTGTGCTATCTACCCATTTGTCTCTCCACCCCTTGGGCTGTAGCCCAGTAGCAGAACATCTGTTTGGCAGGCAGAAGGTCGCAGGTTCAATCCCTAGCATCGCCAGGTAGGACTGGGAGAGACTCCCAGTCTGAAACCCCAGAGACCTGCTGCCGGTCAGGATAGACTATCCTGAATGAGATGGACCAGGGGTCAGACTCTGTGTAAGGCAGCTTCCGATGTTTCTAAGCGAGTCCGTGTGGTGCCTCTACTTGAACTAAGGGTAGCCAACATGGTGCCTTTGCAAAGTTGCTGGACTCCCAACTCCCATAATTCCTCATCATTGGCCATGCTGGCTGGGGCAGGTGGGGGTTGCAGTCCCAGCACAATGTTGGCTACCTGGTGGGTGAACCTGGGGTCAAATGTGGGCCTCTGGGCCTCTCTTGGGATCCTGAGACCTTCCCCATGCCGCACATTCTCCAGCCATTCCCCTTCTCTCCAAGACTTGGCCCTCACTGGCCCTGCTGCACACCTTCCTTGAGTATTTTTGCCTAGCTGGAATGTGCCCCTGAACTGGAATCATGCCTCTTGCATACGTGGATGGGGAAATAGGGGTGTGCAAAAACTAGCCTTCCGTATAAAGGTAAAAAATTGTATCTGCTGCTCTGTCTACTTTTGCCTCAGACTCCCATCTGCCTACGAGGTTCTGGATGTGTGCAAGATTTTGGCGCTTCCAGAGTTCTTCCCTTTTGGCAGGAAAAAGTAGTGTAGGACTGAATATGAATTTAAATGCAGATGGTCTAGCATTGTTTCAGGCAGTATAATGCCCCCCCCTCCGATTTTATCCTCCTCCGTTGGCAGGCTATGAACTTGGGGTGTTTCCAAGGCAGAGGATGCAGGCTGAGCAGGATGGTAATCTGGGGAGGTCAAACTTGATTTCACACTAATGTATAACCTCATCTCGTCCCCTGCCCCCCCCCCCCGGTGTGCATTGTGACATCATGTCTCCCTCCCACCAATAGCGTGGTGGGTGGAAGGGGCAACAGAATGGTGTGATGTCATCATGACCCGTGGGAAGGTTGACCAGGAAATTATGGCGGCAGAGCTGGGAGTGGAGCCACCATTTACTGTAACTTCTAAGCTGGGCCCTGGAAACGTATTGAAAAGATTGTTCCTATATAATGCGCAGAGGAAGCTGTAAATATGAGGAAAGGGTTTTTTTTGGATCAACTAATGCGAAGCAAACTCATTCCCGCACTTGCACTAACGTTGCTGTGTTTGTGATTCTACTATGCACTTCGAGACACAAAACCTTCGTCCGAGAGATCACACTCCCCTCAGTCGCCAGGGCTGGGAAGAACTTGCTGATCTAGGTGGCAGATTTCCTGCAAACAGGGGGGGGGAGGTGGGAGGGGAGGGGAGGGATCGACAGGGACCATAAAGTGCTTCCTGGGAGATTCTGTGCTTTTTGAAAATGAGATGTTCTATTGGAGCATGGGTGCACCTTTGCCAATTGACATAGGCGAGGCTCAGCTCTTGAGCGGCTGCAAGACGCTCCACCTTGAATTGTCAGCCAAGAGGCAAAAGATGGCATGAATCATCCCTTCCGAAAGATGCAAGAGCAGGATGTGATATGTATGTAACATGTAAAGGGCACCGTGCTGTGCAATGTAACTTGTGTGGCTATTTCTTTGGACTGAAACTGCAACTGTAATGCAGGTATCTTTGCATTGATAATGGATGCTCAGGCTTGCTTTCTAAATGGCCAGAGTCCTGTCAAGGAGCAGCTGTGTGTTAAGACCGTCTCCCACTCTGCTGAGAAGGCTCTTCTGGTCTGGATAGAGGACTTCCGTCGTCTGGTATCATGTACTTAAAACATGGCCAGGCTCCAAAGTAAAACAAAACAAAACGAAAAAGCCCCTCTCAGCATATCTCCTTCACATTCTTTTAGGAAAGCAGCTCTAGAATGTTTTACACATTGCAACTAGAATGTACAATTGCAAACAAGGAAATAAAAACAAAAACCTGATTTAAACTGCATGGCACATTTCTCAGCCACCAAAGCCTGGCATGCAATCACAGAGAAGCTATAATCTGTGTACAGATCCACCTGGCATTTTCATAACTCCAGATGATGACTTTAAAATAAAACAAACAAACAAATAAGAGGGGATGTCTTGTTTGTATGAGAACCGGCAGTCATAGTGGCTTTGTTATTCCAAGGGAACTCTGGGTCGTGCCATTAAAAAGCTCGCCTACCTTTTTGCTGATGTGTATTTCCCTGTTTGTTTAATGAACAGCCAACAAGCGAAGGCAGTCAAAATGGCAGACGGGAGTCACTTCCGGTACTTTCTCAAGGTTGCACCACAGAAGTGCTGGAAGTGGGGTCAGTGCGATCCCTTGTGCTGTCTATCGGAACAAAGCACATTCAGGCATCAGTTCTGGTAAGGGGTTGTAGAGCTCAGAGAGGGTTGAAGGCCCATGAGATAACAATGAGACCTACCTTCACAGAGTTGTCTGGATGGGAGACCAGCTGTTCAGAGGACAAGGAAGACACAGCAGCTGAAAACATGGGCAAACCCAATCACTGGCTCTAATTGGAGGGGGTGGGTACGATGGGCAAACTCTTGACTCTTCTGGGCCAAAGAGGACATGATGGCGGATGTGTGAGAGCAGCCATCTTGTATCTTTGGGAGGGAGGGACCACATCCTCAGGGAACAAACCCCTCTCCGGCCTCTATTCATACCCTCCTTGAGTATGTTTGTCTGGCTGAAAGTATAATAATAATAATAATAATAATAATAATAATAATAATAATAATTATTATTATTATTTATACCCCGCCCATCTGTCTGGGCTTCCCCAGCCACTCTGGGCAGCTTCCAACAAAATATTAAAATACAGCAATGCATCAAACATTAGAAGCTTCCCTAAACAGGGCTGTCTTCAGATGTCTTCTAAAAGTCTGGTAGTTGTTGTTCTCTTTGACATCTGGTGGCATGTCCACAGGGTGGGTGCCACTACCAAGAAGGCCCTCTGCCTGGTTCCCTGTAACTTGGCTTCTCGCATTGGTCTGCCATAGTCAAAATAAAAAAATTACTTCCAGTAGCACCTTAAAGACCAAATAAGTTAGTTGGTCTTTAAGGTGCTACTGGAAGGAATTTTTTTATTTTGGCTTCTCGCAGTGAGGGAACTGCCAGAAGGCCCTCGGCGCTGGACCTCGGTGTCCGGACAGAACGATGGGGGTGGAGACACTCCTTCAGATATACTGGTACTCTGATCATGCCTGGATATAGGATAGAGAAGGTTGTGTGGGTGTAATAGAAGCTAGCCTACTGTATGTACAAAGGTGATGTTTGCATTCATTGCCCTGCCCACTTTTGCCTCTGGCTTCGCCCAACACAGTCTCCACAAAAGGAAATGTAACCTTCAGTGCTGGAAAATGGTCCTCCAACGTTCTTGCATCTCCTCCTGTCCAGCAGAAGATACCTGGCAGGGCATTGTTTCGCCCAAGAGGCTACACCCTCATGGTGACCAGCAGCCAATGAACTGCTGCAGCGGAATGGGAGTGTGGAAAGATGGCGTCATGGCTGGGGTTCTTGCTACCAGCCATGTGGTCTCTTGCTGCCGCCAGCAGCCACACATTCCTCATGTTCTCTAGTCGGGCTTCAGAAAGAGGAAGAAAATTATACATGGATCTTTATAGCCCACTGTATCCAATGTTCAAGGGAACTGACGCGGCACAAAAATATTCTAAAAACCCAACACAGTGCCCAAATATGTCTAAAACCAAACCCTGCAAAAAAGCATCTAGCTGAAAAGAAAACCCTGAACTATATCATTGCACTTCCAAAATATAATAAGATGCATTTGCATTGCTTAAGTGAGTGTAAAAGGGAGGCTACATTTCCGCACCTATCAAAGAAATTTCTTCCAGAGCCTTGCAACAACTATTAGTGCCTTGCAGTGCAATCATAGAATGTAGAATTGGAAGGGACCCTGAGGATCATCTAGTCCAGCCCCCTGCAATGCAAGAATCATAGAATCATAGAGTTGGAAGAGACCACAAGGGCCATCGAGTCCAACCCCCTGCCAAGAATATGCAGCTGTCCTATATGGGGATCAAACCTGCAACCTTGGCGTTATCAGCACCATGCTCTAGCCAACTGAGCTATCCACTCAGAAGTAAGTCCAATGTAGTCCAATGGAATTTACTCTCAGGTTAACAGTTCGTTTCCAGGCCCAGCTGAAGGTGCCTAAATGACTCAGGCCCCAAATACTTGAAAGACTGCCTCCTTCCCTACAGACCTTCTCCACCCTCAGAAGCTCAGGGGGTTCTGGCCTGGGAGAGAGGGTATCTCCTAAGTGGTCCTAAGAATGCCTTCCCCATAAAGATGCATCTGACACCTTCATTTTACAGGTGTAAATAAAGGTAAAGGTAAAGGACCCCTGGATGGTTAAGTCCAGTCAAAGGCGACTGTGGGGTTGCAGCACTATACAGGTGTATAATGAAGGTGTCAGATCTCTAAGATTCAGGCAGATGTCTAGGACATCTCAGAAGGGCCCTTGCACAAATGCACAAGTGTGCAACGGTCGTGTGCTGGTCCCATGGGCTACCTGAGAGGAGGAGGGGGAGTTTGAGGAGTTTGGATTTGATATCCCGCATTATCACTACCCGAAGGAGTCTCCAAGCGGCTAACATTCTCCTTTCCCTTCCTCCCCCCCAACAAACACTCTGTGAGGTGAGTGGGGCTGAGAGACTTCAGAGAAGTGTGACTGGCCCAAGGTCACCCAGCAGCTGCAGGTGGAGGAGCAGAGCCGCGAACCCGGTTCCCCAGATTACGAGACTACCGCTCTTTACCACGCGAGATCCAAGTCCGGTCGAGGTCCAAGTCTGGTCAGTGGTCAGAAGTGCAACGTGGAGGCAGTCCGTAGTAGCTGAAGCTGGGTGCAGGGCAGGGAGTCAGGTGAAGTCAAGGAACAGGCATGCAAGCACGGAGCCAGGGCGGGTCAGGAGCTCAGGCAGGAAAGCAGGACAGGGTTCAGGCAGGAACTAGCAACCAACAATGTTGTTCCCACAACCTGGGACTGGGGCTGGCTGGCTTTTATCTGCCCCGAGGCATAGGGCGGCCCCGATCCTCCAGTGACTCGCCTCTCCTGGCCTGGAGGTGAGCACTCCTCCTGTGGGAACTTAGTTCCCTCTGCCTCTCTGCCCTGAGCCTCTGCAGCGCAGGAGAGGCTGGAGGGTTACCGGACCCAGCGGCAACCTCAGCTTCATCTGACGGGGCTGAGAATGGAGCACCTGCAGGCAATGGGTCCTCCATCACTTCAGGAGCCAGAGCGGACTCAGCTGGTGCCTGCACCTGAGGATCCAGCACAGGTGAGGACTCTTCAGGCTCAAGCCCCAGCCCCGGCTCAGCTGGTTCTGGAGGCGGGGACTCCTGTGCAGGCTGGGATCCCCCAAGTTCAGCCTCCGAGTCCGAATCCCTGGCCATCACAGGTAGAGGCCTGGCTGGAAGGCTTAAAGCCCACCATGGGAGAGGGTTTGAATAAAAGGAAATACAAATGGGCCCCGCCCCATAGCTTGACCAATCAAGGCTAAGAGCAGCTAGGTGGAGTCATAGATCTAATAAATAAATAAATATGTAGACTTTCACAGGCTGGCCAGCTTCCGTTTTGACTTGAAATGTTCGTTTTGGGCTTCTCAGAAGTACATAAAGCCAAGAAGCAGGCAGGAGGAGGAGCGGCCTGCAATGGCACCCACCCCAGAGGTGCAGGAACTGTGGTCCGGCTGAAAGAAAGAAAAGGAAAAAAAAGCACTGGCTACAGCCCAGAGGTTGGTTTGAAGGTCATTTATCACTAGCCCTGAACAAATAACCATGCAGTCTTAATGGGAAAATGATGTCTCAGTGAGAAAATCCGATTGACTGAATTGTTTCATTCCAGGAATGCATCAAAGCCACACACTAGACTTGCCAACTGCTGCTGCTTCTAGTAGCACATGCGGGAGTCATGCGCCCATCATGCTCGAGTTAGCCATGCTCGTGGCACTGATGTGAAATTTCACATTTCCGCCAATTCTGGACTCCAAGTCGGGGGAAACGCTGCAAGAAATGTTGCTAGGGGGGGAAAAACTTCGCTGAAATTATCTGCAGGTCACATGGCGAGATTCAGGAGGGTGTGCCATTACCGATGTGTGACAGGCCCAGCTGAATGAATAGCTGGTTCTTCACCTGTTGGAATTATGTGCCTGAGATTTAGGTGTTCCAGTTTCAGTTTGAAATAGCTCATATGGGTGAAGTTGTGAGGCACTTGAAGAGGGGAAAAGTTCTGGCCTGGAACGGTGTGTAGTGCCGGTGAACAGCTGGACCTTCTGCATTCACTAGTGCAGAATTTTTGGAGGAACAAATTGCCTCAAGTGTGATTTGCTTTGATTCGTCACTCCTCAAAAGTTTGAATTGCTAGTCCTGGGTTCAAAGTCACTGGAACGTTAGACTCAAGACGCTTCCCTCAGGATAGAAAATCTGCCACCTGTGCCACTTATATACTTATTTCCCCCCATAAAATTTATATATTGCTTGATTGTAGAAAATCTCAAAGCAGTCACTGTAGAGGGGGCTAAGTTACAACAAGTCATTGAGCTGTTGGGCTGTATATCTTCCTTGTGGGGTCTACAACCCCTCAAGACCCCTCAAGTCAGTTTTGATGGATGGTGAGACATTTGGGTTAGTATGTTGTTTCGGAAGGTGTGAAATAGAGAGATTCCGATTGGGTGGTATTCAGGTAAGCTTTACTCAGAGTAGACCCCATTGAAATCAATGGACCTAACTTTGTCATGTTCATTCATTTTGATGGGTCTACTCTGAAAAATACCATCCATTAAATATGAATCAAACTGGATTCCCCCACCATCCCTACAGGCAGTCCCATTTTCGACACCGAAGGTAACTTGAAAGTTATTATTATTAAATGTATTTATATCCTGCTTTTCTCCCAAACTCGGGTCCAAGGTGGCTTACAACATTTAAAAACTTTGTTATAAAATTCAGAATAATAAAACAAACCAGTTAAATAACAAATAGTAATAAATTAATTGATAAATTGATAAATTAATAAATTAATAATTAATACATTAATTATTAATAAATTAATAATTAAAAAATTAAGTATTTGTTAATAAATTTGTTAATAAATTAACAAATAGTTAAAATACATTGAAACACATTTCGAACCAGCATTACCGTTTGCCCTGGCAATAGTCCAGTGCTCAGCTTTGACTATGCCTTAGTTTTCTGAATAAGAAGGTTTTAGCCTGTTGGTGGAAGGATAACTCCCAATGATATGGACGTATGATCATCTATTCTCCAGGCTGATTTATTACATAGTTTACGTTTCTAATACATTCACCAGCTTCTAAAGAGAAGAATGCTTTAAATAAGGTAGACACCTAAATATGGCTGACCTGTTTCGGGAAGCTTTTAATGATTGAGATTTCGTTGTGCTTCTTTATATTTCGTTGGAAGCTGCCCAGAGTGGCTGGGGTACAAGAAATGAATTAAAAATAATAAAAAAAGGTTTGCAAACAGCCACTCTCCTGGTCCCTGGTGGCAAGCATGAATCAATTCTGGGTGATGAGATGCAGAAGGGTCTCTCTAGAGGAAGAGCCTAGAGTTCATTCCCTGCTTTTTCCTGTACAGTACCGGTATTTTAAATAGGCTAAGGATGCTTCATCCGTTCTAGTATATACTAATGCCAGCTCCAAACTTTCCATACATGTCCTTATGTAGCAAAACCCACTAGGGCACAAGCAAGGAAACCTGCCAGACTCTGAGGTATGCCCATGGGGTTTTTTATTTTAAAAAGTGGATGAAAATACCAGTGAGAACATGGGGTGCTGACTGACTATTGGGAGGCGAGGAGGAAAACTGCAGGGATATGATGGAGTGGGTGGAACTCTGGTTGGGGAAAAGAAACAGCAACACTTTGTTGCAGTTCCTTCTTTCACATTAACAATGTTTGTCTCTGAGAGAAGGCTGGCTTTTATTTAATTAGGAAAAACACACACATATAGACTGCTTAATCCACATGATCCAGAAGCTGTCTGCAGACAAAAGCTGGCTCCCTCGGCCTATAGAGCGAGATGAGCGCCACAACCCCAGAGTCAACTGTGACTGGATGTAACCGTCAGGGGTACCTTTACCTTTACGAACTAGTAACAACAACAACAACAACAGCTGCCCATGCCCATGCCGTCTGAACACTTTTGCTCTCTTACTGTTTCTTCTTGGGCAATCACTCACAGCCAAGTAAGATTGTCTTCCATAAACACGATTTTAACAATGAGTCTGTAAGTGACTGTGGAGGCCAATTCTGGATCCACACGACATTGGTTTTCAGGCGGGAGTTGATCACCCTGTGGATTTGCCAAGCGTGCCTTCCTCTTAGCACGTTTCTCCCTTGCGTCCTGAGTTCAAGTGTCTTCAAAGCCCATGTAACCTTTGGTTGGTGTTTATACTACATTTTTTTTTAGATTTGCCTTGAGAAAGTCTTTAAACCTCTTTTATCTCTGATAGGACGGTATCCAGCTGAGAGTAAAATTTTTCTTTAACCTCTTCATCGGCATCCAGTGTTGGTGCGTAAGCACTTAGAATAGTTCTTACTGGTACTACATTAACTCTACAACCAGGAGTATAGGCTGGATCCAGTTATTTCAAGAGCTGCTTATCAGTTCAAGAGGTTAGATTCCTCGCTTCTGTCTGCCTTGGGCTCTATATTTTCCTCCAAGAAGCTGAAAAGAATACAATACTGCTCTTGTGAGCTCGCCATTAAGGGATTGTCTCTCCTGAACCACATGACTTGATAGGGTTCGGTCTTGTCAGGCCACTTGTTTTTCTGTGAAACTGCCATGTTAAACTTGCTTCGCTAAGGTACTTAATTGCTAAATGGCTGGAGCTTCTCCCCAGTTGCTCGGTCTGTTTGTACAGTGCACAGGCGTTTGCTCTGTACCAAACCTCCCTCCCTAGCACGATGATGTTTGAGGATGTCCTCCGGGAGGTGGATGGCTTTGGGAGATACCAGATCCTGGTCTTCTTGATGCTTTGCATTCCCAGACTGATGATCCCCATGCACTTCCTGCTCCACAATTTCATCTCTGCCTCTCCATCTCACCACTGTGCGCTTCCAGCCTTTGCTGGCACTTCCAATCTCAGCCAGGATGAGGTCTTCTCCGTTGGCCTCCCAAGAGAGCCTGACGGGACACTGAGCCCCTGCAAGATGTTTTCTAGGCCACAGCTTCAGTTGCTGGCAAATTCTTCCTGGGAGCTGGACAACGCCTCATCAATCCTGAGCTGCCAACATGGCTGGGTCTACGATGCCTCACAATATGCATCAACCACGGCCACTGAGGTAAGCTTTTGATGTACTTCTATTGCAATGAAAGGATCCGGGTGAGAAAGAGGACGAGCATTAGCTTTTTTTTTGCTGCTGCTGCATCACACTGTTGACTTGTGTTAAGCTTGTGGTTTACTAAGACTCCCTTTTCACATGTCAGCCAGGTGTCCTCCATTTTAAATTTGTGCAGCCAGTAAAACCTGACATTTTGTTAGCTTGGGCCCTGTTCTCCAATCTGTTAAGGTCATCTTGAATCCTGATTCTGCCCTCTGCAGCATTAGCCACCCCTCCCAGTTTGGTGCCACCTGCAAATTGGATGAGCACCCCCCCCCCGAATTTGTTTTGTCATCCAAGTTGTTTATCATCCAAGTTGCCATCCAAGATGTTTATGAGGAACCATTAGAGAGCACTCTTTGGGCTTGGTTGGCTTCTCATGCAAACTACTCCAGCTGAAATCCCCTCTTCTGCCCAGCTATTCCTGTTCTGAATCTGGGTCACCTTAATTACAATCCATGATACTTCCTTCCAGTGGGATCTGGTGTGTGAGAAGAAAGGCATGAACCAGGCAATTGCTACCTTTTTCTTCATTGGTGTTACTTTGGGGTCTGTACTTTTTGGCTACTTGTCTGACAGGTGAGTAGAGTTTACTTTTGGTCTTTGGTGCATGGGCAGACAGACTTCTGGCGTGTGGGATCTACTGTGGTTCTTTTTTATTATTATTATCTCGAGGTCCACCAACAGCCGCCAGGTGGTTTGTTGGGGTGGGTCAGGGTAAAAAGCAGCATAATTATTGGAATCGAGGAATATGTTGCCTCTGGGCACATGCTCAACCCAATATTTTGTTTTCAGTATCAGCCCTGAAGGACCACAGTCCTTTCCCACACAAAAATCAACTTCTGGTTTTCACTCAAAGCTTTCTTCAACTTGCAGCCTAACTTAGATGTGTGGGGTTTTTGCCCGGGGGTGTGTGGAGATTATTTATTGTTGCTATTCTTAAACAAATGAGGATATCTACTGATCTGCTGCAAGTGCTCTGAGAGCTGCCAGTACATCTCTGATCCACTTTTTGCCCATCTCTGCCTCACCTGTCTCACTGCCAAGTCTTAGGTAGATAAATCTTTAATTACAAAGACGTATATGAATTTTCAAACTGTACAACCTTGGGCAACTACTTCCCTCCTCACCCCACCCTCCGAAACAGACAACCTTTTCCTATCAACCCTCCACGGGAATAATCCTAAACCCACCTCAATTGGAAGAAAACTTGGTGGGCACTGGGGTGTATGGCGGGGAAGACATCATGGTGCCCCTGAGTGCTGTTCAGAACTCCACTTCTTTTGATGCAATCAGCCCCTGAACACCTCTGCCATACCTCTAAATAAAATACTGTCTCTTTGCAGATCTATTTCCCACTCAGTTTCTTCCCCCTCCTAATTCATTTCCTACGCCAATCCCACTCAAAATTGACATTTCCTTCACTTAATCCCATTTCTTCCATTACAAACATGCTAACAACTCAGGTTCGCTCCTCCAAAAGAAAGGTTTCCCCTGGTTGTCTCACCTCATGGAGTTAAGCCAGATCTCTCCTTTCGTTTTTTTGAAGTTTGTGCCCAGGGCTATGTTAATGAGCTCTCTCAGTGGGTCGGGGGATGTCCCTTCCCAGGCTGGCTCCAGATACTACCACAATCGCTGGACCAAGGCATGACTCCGGTCCACCTTTCCACCAAGAAGGACTGACTCTGAGAAAGCAAAGTGCCATTTTGGAAAAAAATATGAATGAGCATGCCTCTGCCCTTGCTCCATGAAGAAAGAAGACTATGATCTTCCAGCATAATCTGTGGAGTCAGGCCAGGAGTGGAACTCTGGAAAACTCATTTGCACACTTTCGCTGGTGCTGGATGGAGCCTTAGAACCCCTTGATTAGGTCCTGACCATCGTACTAAAGGGAGACAGGAGGGGGTGGACAGGAAGTAGAAATCAATGCATGTTGGAGATATATATATATTACCGTGCTAAAAATCAATGCACATTGATTGTTGCTGCAGTTCAGTGCGCAGCGTGCACTGAATAAAAGAGCTAAAGCTGACTAGAGGCCGTTAATAACGCTATTTTTTCCAGAGGTGCAGGAACTCTCCATGAACGCCTCCCTCATTCTCTTGTAATTCCAACGGCGCCCACTTGAGAGGCGCCGGAACTGAATTCTAGTGAGTTCTGGCTGAGGAAAAAGCCCTAGTACCATCTCCTATTTCTTCAGAGAATTGAAAGGGGTGTTAATGGCTGCTAGCCATGATCATTTGATCCTGCAGCCAGGATTAAAGTGTAGAAACGATCTGAGAGGACTCCTGTGCTCAGAGCCTGTTTGTGGGATGAGCCCTGTGGGCAACAGGAGTGGGTAAGATAGGCCTCGGACAAGACTCTTCTTATGTAATCATGTACAAAGGAGGCATTGAGGCACCCTCCTCTCGCCATCATCTTTATCTATGGGTTTTGTAGGTTTTTTGTACTATTTCGTAAAGCTCAAATCCTCTCTATCAAGAAACAGCAGCGGGACCAACATGAAAAAGGTAACAAAAACTGTGGCATGCATTACATTGTACATTTGTCTTCCAGCAATAGTTGTTCCCGCTCTTCCCCCAGAGAATCCTGGGAAATGTAGTTTGCTAAGGGTGCCGAGAGGGTTGTTAGGATCCCTCTTCCCCTCACAGAGATATAATTCCCAGAGTCCCTGGGGAGAGGGATTGGTTCTGAAGCCACTCTAGGAATATGTTGTAGCGGCCTCTGCTTCAGAGTATCTGAAGAAGTGTGTATACACACGAAAGCTCATACCTAGAAAGCTTATACTTAGTTGGTCTTTAAGGTGCTACTGGAGTTATTTTTTAAAAAATGGGGGCGGGGAGATTCTTTTGAAGACTTTCTTAAGACAAAAAGACTTGATTCTCTTAAGGGAGTTCTTTTTGGATCATCTTTCAATTATTATTTTTTTGTATTTCATCTTGTTATTTATTATGACTTTTTTAACAAAGTTTACCAGCTACGGCAAACTGGGGGAAATCTTACTGGTTCTTTGTGAGATAAACCATTTCTTTCTTTCTTTCTTTCTTTCTTTCTTTCTTTCTTTCTTTCTTTCTTTCTTTCTTTCTTTCTTTCTTTCTTTCTTTCTTTCTTTCTTCACTTGTCCAAATATATACAAAAATTTATACCCATATGTCAGAACTGCCCTAGGTCCCAGCTCACAAAGGACCAACGCCACTTCGTTGTTATATACAAAAGTCTTTATTGAAGTTCAGTTTGTCTTTCACATCAGCAGCGTGCAGCTCTACGTCTGAAACTCTAGACTGCTGAAGCTCCGTCTGAGTCTCCGCCCCCCATACACCAGTTTAAGACCCTAGCCTTGCTCCACCTCTTCCTTTGCTCTTTCCTCCGCTGGGTCCGCCTGTCAGCTGGGGTTTCTCCCTTCCTAGACTCTTCTGACGCTGAATCCTCTGAGTCTTCCCCCTGCCTCCGGCGGGCTTTAGGACCTGGTTCCCGATCCGGGCTTTCTGCTTTCCCGCGCGCCTGTACATTTGAACTTGGCGCGCGCGCCCAGCCGGTAACCTTCCTCCTAACCGCTTCACTGCTCCTGTCACTGCTTCCCCCTTCGGGGGGGCTAGCTGGACCTGACACCTGGGCCTCTTCCCCCCCCCCACTCTGCTCTGGTGGGGAAGCTGGTCCTGATCTCCAGCTGCTGCTTTGGGAGTCCCCGGTGGCCCCCTGTTTCTGGTGTGTCCCCCCTGGGACCCCCCTCGCCCTGACCATCGGCGCCTCCTTCTGGGAATCTTCCGATTCGCTGGAGAAGCTCATGGAATCTCTCGGGTCACTGCCATACTCCCCTATGCTGCCCTCAGATCCCTCCCCTTCGCTCTCCATCTCCTCTCTCCCCTGTGCCTCTGTCCCTGAACCCCTGACACCATATTTCTATAATATTCTGAAATACACATATAATATTCTGAAATATAATATTCTGAAATATACATAGTCTAAAAAAGAACAGAGGCAGCAATATATATATATATATATATATATATATATATATATATATATATATATATATATATGCTTTCGTAGATTTTCACGGGTATAGGAATGCAGGTTTTGGTGTCTTCGGGTGTCTTCCCGTGTAAGAATCGGGGTGTCTGTGCGACGTTTCGACGAGGTCTCACTCGTCATCTTCAGGCTGGTGCTTTCGGCTTCTTGTTACTGGAACAGTAACAAGGTTCCAGTAACAAGAAGCCGAAAGCACCAGCCTGAAGATGACGAGTGAGACCTCGTCGAAACGTCGCACAGACACCCCGATTCTTACACGGGAAGACACCCGAAGACACCAAAACCTGCATATATATATATATATATATATATATATATATATATATATATATAACAAATTTAAAAAGAAATAAAGGAAGAAAGGAAAAGCGAAGAAAGGAAAAAGAGAGAAAAGAATAAAGAAAGATGAAAAGACTTCCGGTTCTCTGTCCTGCAGCAAAACATAGTATTGACTCATTAACACCCAACCATTCTATCTTCTATAAACCAGTATTTTTTCAATCTTCAAATCCAAAGATTACAAGTTCATTTTCTCTTTCATGCAAAAAGTCCACAAGAAGTTTCCAGTCTTGAATAAATGTCAGTATTGATTTTTCTCTAACTGGACACGTCAACTTTGCCATCTCTGGCAAGTCCAATAGTTTTATCAGCCATTCCTTTATAGTAGGTCGGGCTGTAGCTTTCCATCTTTGTGCATATAACAATCTCGCAACTGTAATCATATATTGGAGTGCTTTTAATGAAGTCTCTCTCCACACACACACACACAAATATTGTGTCATATGGAAACTGCCATTTCGGATGACTTGCGATGCGCTCATTTATCCACAAGAAGTCACTGTTAGCTTGTATTGAGAAGGATGGAGCTGGTGAGATATTAATGCTCAAAAGACAGCAAGGAAGCATTGGCTTCTTTTGCACCTTATGTTCTCAACACATATAAGGAAATCCCTCTAGCAAATGATGGCCCTAGTCATTTCTCCCCCTGTCTTTCTGGGTGGGGGGTGAGCTCATTTCAAGAAGGGGAGCTAAGCAAGAAGGGGAAGCACTTGTGCCACTTCCCCAGAAACACAAAGGTATCCATGGGCCTAGGAAGGATGTCAACCCCTATGCTAGACAAAGGCAAGCTTAGATGCTGTGAATGACATTGGAGAGATGTGCAGGCTGCGGCCTTACCTGGCAAGGCAATTCTTCTGGCATTCTGACTGGAACGGAAACAGGTGCTGCTGGTTTACTTTTGGCTTCCTAGGTTTGGCCGGAGGCGGATGCTCCTGCTGTCTTTCCTTTCCACGATGTTCTTTGGGGCCCTGGCTGCGTTTTCAGAGTCTTACTTGATGTTCATCATCATGAGGTCGCTCTGTGGGATGGGACTCACAGGCGTGTCCATCATCTCCTTGATATTAGGTGAGAGGTTCCGAGATGAGAGGCGATTTCTTTCCATTTCAGGCCGGATGCCTCCGCATGTTGACACTGCAGATGGGAATAGTGATCGTGGGCACCCTCTTTCTCTCTGGCCCCATCTAAACCTTACGTTTAAAGCAAGTACCACAGCATTTGAAACAGCCGTAGCTTCTCCTACAGAATCCTGGGAAATGCAGCTTTTGCTGAGAGTTGCTAGGAAAGCCCTGTTCCCCTCACAGAGCTAGAGTTCCCTCTGGAGAGGGATCAATGGTCAAACCACTCTTAGAAAGGTTGCTTTATGGCTGTCTTCCTTTTGCAAAGATTACAGTGGATGCTCGGGTTGCGAACGTGATCCGTGCGGGAGGCACGTTCGCAACCCACAGCATTTGCAACCTGTGACCTGCACATTTGCGCATGCGCGGGCCGTGATTGGGTGCTTCTGTGCATGCGCAAAGTGCGATTTAGCGCTTCTGCCCATGTGCAAGCACCGAAACCTGGAAGTAACCCGTTCCAGTACTTCTGGGTTTGGTGTGGTGCACAACCCGAAATCACGCAGCCCAAAGCGTCTGTAACCCGAGGTATGACTGTACTAGCTGCAGCAAACTTCTGTCCCCACCCTCTGCAATCTGTTGCATCTGATCAGGATAGCATCCCGTGGGTGGCAATTTCCTCCATGGATTTGAAATATGGAAGGGTCTTTGATCATAGGGAGGGAGTAGGGTGGCTTTGCCCCCCTTGCCCCACCCTAATGTTGAGCAGGGAGTGCAGCTTTGGCTGCTGAGTCGTTGCAGCTAGAGTTTATGGGGTTGACTGTGATTGTGTTGAAGGTGCACTGAGTCCAAACGTTGAGAGCTGCTGCTGTATATTAACTTCCAGCTGTAGAATGGACTGACGTCAAGCATCGCACCTTCTGCGGCACCATCAGCGGCATTTCCTGGTCTCTTGGGTACATGCTCTTGGCGCTTGTGGCCTACCTGATTCGGACGTGGCGTTGGCTCCTGTTGGCTGTCACCTCTCCCTGCCTCCTCAGCATCGTCATTTGGTGGTGAGTGACTGTGGAACTCCTCTGTTATGTATTCAGTGGTCTGGGTTTGCCTGAGCTTGAGTCTGGATTCAGAGCTCCTGTGTTCTGATTCAATACATGATGTCCAGTCACAGAACATTCAGGATTTGGGCCTCTGCCATTGGCCCTTGAACTCTTAGTCGTGATTCGCAGCTTGGAAGTTTAGGCAGCCAATCACGTTGGGAGTGGCCCAGGCTTTCAGGAATGTATATAAGCAGTTGCTTTGCCCCTGTTTCTCAGTTATGTAGTTCAATTAAGGTTCTTGCTGTTATCACTGCATCTTGCCTCATGGGAACCCACCTACACTTCATCCTCCAAACCCTAATATTCACCAAGGACTTTGAAAGGTTTCCTGCACACCCAGCCACATCTTGTCAGCTATGCCCTTTCTTCAACTTCCCTAGGTTCTTCTTTCTTGTACTCTTTACCTCCTCTTCCTGGTAACTTTGAGAACCAAAGTGTCAATTCCACTCCCCCTATCTTGCCTTGACTGCTCGCAGGAGCTCACAGGGGCAGGAGTGTGTGCATAGAGATGATGTTTTCCTCATCTGCAGCAATCCCAGATGCAGCAACCCCACTTGATCTACAAAACGCCTTGTTTGTCCCTTGCCAGGTGGCTCCCAGAATCTGCCCGGTGGCTCTTGACAAAGAAGGAGGTGGAGGCAGCGCATGGCTATCTTTCCAGATGTGCCAAAGTCAATGGCAAGAAAGAGTTTGACTCCAAGATAACTCCAGACGTGAGTGCAAGGGGTCTTGCAGCACCTCAGGTGCAGTGATGGACCTCTAGAAAACAACCACAACGAGTAAGACCCGCAACAAAATGATGTGGTGTGGAGGGTTCCTGCTCAGGGTTCCAACAAGCCAGCCAATCTAGTACTCTGTTATCTCTCTTTTCCTGTCTTCCATGCTTGCCCTCCAATAGGTGGCTCAGTGGTAGAGCACTTGCCTACCATGCAACAAGGCTCCAGGTTCAATCCCCGACCTCTCCAGGTCAGCCTGAGACCCCTGGAGATCTGAAGCCTGCTTGTATAGGCGATGCTAGTCAATTTGTATATATTTATACACAGTATTTATAGCCCGCTCTTCATTGAGTGTTTCCAGTCCTAGAGCTGGGAACCAAGCCATAAAAACAAAGAACGAAAAGCGACACACCAAATTACAAAATCATATAAACAGGTTCAACCAACAACAACTTGACCCTTCCACCACCTAGGTGGACCAATGACCTGACTCAGCGTAAGGAGTCTTCCTAAGCTCCCACAGCCAGCCTTCTGTACCCGTCAAATGCTCAGAACTCCGTAATATGGCTCAGTTTGGGATCCCTCCCTCCCTCAAAATTTATTTTTCATGCTTCTGTAGGCTTTGGGGGTTCTCTGAAGCATGCTGACAATCTCCCTCGTGTGCACAGATGGTACCATCTTGGCTACATAATCATAGAATCATAGAATTGTAGAGTTGGAAGGGACCCAAAGGGTCTAGTCCAACCCCCTGCCTCCATCCTAGGAGAATGAGTTCCTCTCTGATGTCATGATGGGATCTAGCCTTTGCAAAACAGCACTGAGGGGTCTTTTCCCTCTTCCTTTGCGGTGAATGTAGGTCCTGCGGAGGACACTGACCATAGAGGAGTCAAGGACCTATTTCTACTGGCACCTGGTGAAGACTCCCAAGCTGAGGAAGACCACCTTGTGTTCTGTCGTCGTATGGTATGAACAAAAATTGATGACTGTGCTTATTTCCCGACTTTGAAAGAGATGGAGCCAGTTTTCTTTCTTGGAAGGCGTTGCAGTTAATTGTGGTGGGAATTAAGCTGCAGAGTAACATTATCTGTAGACAGGCTTTCCTATGTTGGTTTTTTTTTTGGAAGTCAGATTAGATGTTTATTGTCTTCCTTGGGCGAGTGTGCAATATTTTACATCAAAGGAGGAATGCAAACCATCGTATTGCTGTGCTTTCTCCGGTGTCAACATATATTTTCCAAATGCTAGTTTGCGGTGATTTATGAAACTCCCACCACAAATGGAGCACAGTTCCTTCAGATGTCATCTCGCTTTGTAATGCTACCTCAACTGGGAATGAGTAATTCCAAATGACTGTTGACATAGTTGGTGGCTGTGTGCAATCCTGACTCTCTGGAACTTTACATCCCCAATGGAACTGGTCTTTCCCCTGCACACACAAACACAAACACACACACATACCTGAGCAGTGAGCCTGGAGAAACTAACAAGTTTTGGACTGGAGTTTATTGCGTGCATTTTCCACTGTTTGCAATTCCATTTCATTTGCGTAGCCCAGGTAGTATTACCCTCAAACAACATCAATTCCAGCCCTTCCCCTCCCCATAAAGTAGCATAAATCTGATAAATTAGGGGAAATTGGGCTCCGAACTGCTGCACTCGACTTATTTGTTTTGGTGTTTGGGGGCATTGCCCAAAGCAATAACCCAGCACTAGACAGGATTGCTCTCTCTACACATCAACTGATGTGTAGTGAGAGCAGTCCTGCTTAGCAATGGACAGATGCACAAGGGAACTCTGTGTACCTGAGCCCAGCACTAATCAGGGTCTCTCCCTCTCCTCTGCTCTCACACATTGACTGCTGCGAGGGAGAGCGACCCTGCTGAGTCCTGCAGGGAGTTCGTTCACACACTCAAACTGAGCAAGATTTGGACTGGTGGGCAGGACACCCGTCAATCACGTGATGCCGTAAAGGCATCCCGCGATTGCCCATCCACCTGTCAACTTTGGCTTGCAAGGGCTGATCCTGATATTCCTAGCTGCTGAACCTAAGTTGTCTCTGTTTTCCTTGCAGGTTTGGTGTGGCGTTCACCTATTATGGCATCAGTCTAAACATCAGCGGTTTCAGCTTGGATCCGTATGTGACACATTTTATCTTTGGGGCCATTGAGATCCCTGCCAAAGTCAGTGTGTATGTTGTCTTGGACCGCATCGGCCGCAGGCATTGTCAGGCATGGACTCTGATTGGAACGGGAGGCATGATTGCTCTGAATGCAGCCATCCCTGCAGGTGAGAGGCTCATCTGGCCAGTTCTGCAGCATCACTGAGCATCCTCCTAGTCATTACGTGAGCTGCAGCAGCATCACTTGCCTCCCGGGGCTCCTTCAGAAGACGTTGAGGAGCCATCCTTGATTTCTTTGCACAAAGATTATGCGGAGGTTGTACTCTTTTTTGCACATTCATCCCGGTTTAACACTGAGATCCAGTGCCGAGGGCCTTCTGGCGGTTCCCTCACTGCGAGAAGTGAGGATACGGGGAACCAGGCAGAGGGCCTTCTTGGTAGTGGCACCCGCCCTGTGGAACGCCCTCCCACCAAATGTCAAGGAAATAAGCAACTATCCTACCAGGCAGAGGACCTTCTCAGTAGTGGCTCCCGCCCTGTGGAATGCCCTCCCACCAGATGTCAAGGAAATAAGCAACTATCCTACTTTTAAAAGACATCTGAAGGCAGCCCTGTTTAGGGAAGTTTTTAATGTTTAATGCTGTCTCGTGTTTTTGATATTCGATTGGGAGCCACCCAGAGTGGCTGGGGAAATCCAGCCAGATGGGCAGGATACAAATAATAAATAATAATAATAATAACTAGTCTTCCTATTGATTTATCCTTATCCTACACCTTGCAGTACATTTCCCTAGCTACGAAAAGTATTTTTTATATTTAAAGGTGGATCTGTTGCCAGAGCATCAGAGTGTTGCATAAACCTACATTTCCAGAATGCCCTTAAATCTTCACGCCTCCTGTTTCTTCCTCCCTCAGAGCATGGGCATCTCCGGTCGGCGGTGGCCATTTTGGGCAAGGGTTTCTCCGAAGCCTCTTTCACCACCGTCTTCCTCTACACAGCTGAACTTTTCCCAACAGTGGTCAGGTAAGTGGCTTGGGCTCCAATCAGACCCACTGGTGGTTTTTAATTTTTTAACAAACTTTTTGATGAACAGTGACTTCCCTTCTTCTCTTTCCATGGTTCATTTTCTGTCTCTCCCATTCCTGCATTTCTAATACTATAACCATTCAAGTCAGTGTTGCATTTTTACACCATTCAAACATTAATTACGCTGTGTTGAATTTATCTTAATGCTGCCAGCATTTTCAGTTGTGTACAATTATTTTCCACATATTCAATAAATGTTTTCCGCTTCTCTTTAAGTATATGTTCTTCTTGCTCCCTTATTCCATGTGTTAAATCTGCAAGTTCTGCATATTCTAACATCTTAAGTTGCCAATCCTTTTTCTGGGACCTCGCTCATTTTCCATTTTGGGGCTAACGAAACTCGGGCTGCTGTTTTTGTATACATAAATAGGCTTTTCTGACACCTAGGAATTTCTCTCAGGGCTATTTCCAAGAAAAAGGACTCTGGTCTTTTGGGGAAAGTAATTTTAAACATTTTTTTCAACTCATTATAAATCATTCCCCAATATTCTTTTACCTTTTTACATATCCACCACATATGAAAAAGGTTCCCTCCCTTTCTTTACATTTCCAACACATATCTGATTGTACTTTATACATCTTAGCCAACCTGCTCGGAGTTAGGTACCATCTATGAATCATTCCATAGTTTCAGTGTGTAACATGTAGTAAATTTCAAATCACTTTTCCAGAGTTTCTCCCAGTGGTTTAAATCTATAATGTGTCCTATATCCATTGTCCAGTGTGTCATTGAAGCTTTGACTAGCTCGTCTCTCCCCCCCCATTCTAATAGAAGATTATACATTCTGGACAAAGGTTTTTTGTAATAGTTCTTTTTCAAATTGTGAGCTTTGGTCCAAAAACCCCTCTTTTTTTTGTCTAACTTGAACATATCATGTACCTGATGATGATGTAATCTGTAACTTGGCTCCTTAAGTTTTCCATAGGTTTCAGTCTGGATTCCCTCCCTGTAAATTTCAGAAAATCCCTGTATGCCACCCATTGTCTATCCATATTAACTCTCTTAATTGAAATTGCTTCAATAGGGAATAACCATAAGGGTGTTTTTCTTTCTAGCAAATTTTTATATTTATCCCAAACTCTGTTCATAAAACTCTTATAAATTTTAGCTTCCCCATACCAAAGACATGCATGCCAGCCAAATTTAAAATCATGGCCTTCCAGGTCTGAAATATTTGCATTATCCAATACAATCCATTCTTTTAACCAACACAAACAAGCTGCCTCATTATACAGTTGCAGATCTGGCAGGGCAAAGCCTTATTTCCCTTTTATATCTATCAAAATTTTATGTTTAATTCTATGCTTTCCTTCCTACCAGATAAATTTAGAAATACCCACCTTCCACATAAAGCAAAATCTTTGGGGATTTCTTCTGAGGCTACATTTCCCAAATCTTCTTCAAAAGAACCAAATACAGACCCATGCTTGATTTGTGCTGGAATCCAAGGCTGTTACTAAAGGAGAAGCAAGATCTGTTGGGGTGTGAATGCTGTCAGCCCCTCCATCTTAGGCTCAGGTTGTACATATGTGCAAATAAAGCCATATATCCTAAAGACATCACAGTCTCCACTGACCGTCATTCCAAGGAAACCAAACTCTGGGAAAGTGCCTGGAACCCCTTGAACCTCTCATTGCTCAGAGACTGGGATGGCGTGTAACAGTTTGATGGATTTATCTCCAATCGAAATTGTTTTGCGTTACCTTTGCAGGCAGAGTGGTGTTGGCTGCTGTTCATTCATAGCACGGTTGGCCAGCTCCATAGCTCCTCTGATCATGCTGCTAGATGACACCTGGAAATACCTTCCTCCCTTGATATTCAGTGTGGTGGCACTGGTGTCTGGGACGGTGGCCTTTCTGCTAACAGAGACAACCAACATCCAGTTGCCAGAGACTATCGAAGATGTGGAAGATGGGAGGTGAGTGACGTAGACACACAAGGCACATCACTTGAACAAAGCTTTCCACTTCAAAGAGGGAAGCAGTCAGATATCAGCAGGTTTCTCCCCCCTGCCCCCAAACTGGTTCCTCCAGACTATCAACATTTTGAGGGAGGGATTTCGGTGCATGTCAAATATTTAGACTTGCACCATGACACTGGATTAAAGTCCTTTGCCATTTTAGCATAACAAGTTAACTTCAAAACAATGGCAGTGGACTTTTTGCGATTTGGAAAGTAATGTACTGGAAAAGGTGGGATGAGAGAAAGATTAATGGGAATACATATAAACACTGTAGAAGCAAGTCAGGGTGGATGCTCATTGTTGCAGACAAACAAATCAGAACAAATACTCAACATAGGCTGGACTATAACCTGCAAGGAAGCTTAGTGCAAGTGAAGCTGGGTGAACGCTCAGTGATCAGGCCATCTGGAGGAAACCCTAAGTGTAGATCTAGGCTGCATCTATGCTGTATACTTAAAGGGCATTTCCTCGCTCAAAGAATCCTGGGAACTGTAGTTTATGGTCATGTGGCGCTGTGGGTTAAACCCACAGAACGTTGCTGATCAGAAAGTCGGCGGTTCGAATCCCCGCATCGGGGTGAGCTCCCGTTGCTTGGTCCCTGCTCCTACCAACCTAGCAGTTCGAAAGCAGGTCAAAGTGCAAGTAGATAAATAGGTACTGCTCTGGCGGGAAGGTAAATGGTGTTTCCGTGTGCTGCTCTGGTTCGCCAGAAGCGGCTTAGTCATGCTGGCCACATGACCCGGAAGCTGTACGCCGGCTCCCTCGGCCAATAAAGCGAGATGAGCGCCGCAACCCCAGAATCGGCCACGACTGGACCTAATGGTCAGGGGTCCCTTTACTTTATCTTTAAATTAGAGCTGTGTGCAAGATAAACTACAGCTCCCAGTATCCCAGCTCCTATATCTGAAGAAGTGTGCAAGCACACGAAAGCTTATACCAAGAACAAACTTAGTTGGTCTCTAAGGTGCTACTGTACAATTTTTTTAAAAAAAACTTTTATATACAGTGGTACCTCGGGTTACACATGCTTCAGGTTACATACGCTTCAGGTTACATACGCTTCAGGTTACAGACTCCGCTAACCCAGAAATAGTACCTCAGGTTAAGAACTTTGCTTCAGGATGAGAACAGAAATCGTGCTCTGGCGGTGCGGCAGAAGCAGGAGGCCCCATTAGCTAAAGTGGTGCTTCAGGTTAAGAACAGTTTCAGGTTAAGAACAGACCTCCGGAACAAATTAAGGACTTAACCCAAGGTACCACTGTATTTCGACTGCATCAGACCAACACGGCATGGTATTCATGCAGCCCAAGTACATTTCTGAACGCAATTCAAAGTACTGGTGCTCACCATTAAAAACTCCCCCCCCCCCGGAACCAAACCTGGTATCTTGAAGAATGCTTTTCCTTCTACTAACCTGTATTAAGGTCATTTTGAGAGTCTCTCTGCCAGGTGCTCCTTCATCCAAGGCAAGACAGGGGGTGACAAGAGAGAGGGTCTTCTTGAATGCAGAGCCTCATTTTTGAAAAATATTTCCCCAGAAAGGTTTGCCTGGTGTGAACATTCCTATCTGGAGATATATAGCCTCTGGATAGCCATGAGGGGACAGGTGATGGAGTCGTTGAGGTGCAAAGGGAGGTGGGAGGAAGGAGCTTGGCAGGCAGAGTGAGCAGGGGCAGCAGCCCCTAGCCATTAATATGTCCATAAGGTATTTCCTAATCAGAATACCTAATTCACATTTGATGTTGAATATTCAGATATCCCCTCTGCCATAAGTGAGCAAGCACGACAAATCTGTGCGGGAGGCTAAAGAGACAGAGGTGTACTTGTGAGATCTTGGTGCCTTCAGACCTCAGGGACCAGAGCAGAGCTTTATTCCATCATCTCTCTCGCTTGTCTTCAGAAACAAAAAGGCATTGGGGACCCAAGTACATGGACAAGGCATGGATGGAGCAATCCCTCTTGGGCTGATGAGTCAAACTGGCACAGATGCTCCCCTCTCTCAGCAACAGGAAGCCAGCACTGAGTGCAACGGGAAACAACACTGTGATCAGACGTTGCTGGCCAACGGAATGGACGCTGCTGGATGCTCGGAAAAAGTCTGATATAATGGGAACTGGGTGCTAATTGGAGCTGAAAGCCAATAAGAGGATAACACACTGTTGTGAAGTTAAATGCCACCGTATGGCATTTTAGTTTGTTTTCAGCTTTCAGAGAGGGCCGAATCTGATACACTTACCCTATTTGCCGACATGCGCGATGAAATAAAGCATTTGGGATATATTGTGCCTGCTAGACAGGTGTGATTGTGTGTGTGTTTGTGAACAGGAAGAGGGTAAAAGCCCCAATAAATTTAGAAGCACTGACTCCCAAGTCTTCCTCCTCATTTGCTGCCCTTTTCGCTATGCTTGGACTCCGCGATAACTTACGAGATTTGTAGGTTTACCTCTTTGGGGAGCTTTGGCTGTTTTTCGTGGTCCAGATAGATGTAAATATTATGTGTTAGTGCTATTTTTAAAAAATCACGTTGAAAGAAGTTCACTTTCCATTTATCACAATTAAAAGTGCTAGTCTTAGCCTTAAAAAAAGATAAAGGTAAAGGACCCCTGACAGTTAAGTCCAGTCGCAGACGACTCTGGGGTTGCGGCGCACATCTTGCTTTAAAGGCCAAGAGAGCCAGTGTTTGTCCGCAGACAGTTTTTTCCGGGTCATGAGGCCAGCATGACTAAGCCGCTTCTGGTGCAACGGAACACCAAAACCAGAGCAGCGCATGGAAACACTTTTTACCTTCCCGCCGGAGCGGTACCTATTTATCTACTTGCACTTTTTGGCGTGCTTTCGAACTGCTAGGTTGGCAGGAGCTGGGACCGACCAGTGGGAGCTCACCCCATCGTGGGGATTCGAACCACCGATCTTCTGATCGGCAAGCCCAAGAGGCTCAGTGGTTTAGACCACAGTGCCAGCCCAGCAAGGAAAGTTGCCTGAGTAATGAGATCATTAGCTGAGGTTTTCTGCAGGTGCCCCCACCACACAGACGCACAGCCTCCTCTGCTGTGGCACCCAGCTTATAGAACACACTTGGCAAACATGCTTATATAGTGCCCCTCCTGTGTAGTATCGTTGTTTAGAGAGTCAGACCAGGACTGAGGAGACACAGATCCAATTCCCCTCACAGCCACAAAGCTCCCTGGGTGACTTTGAGCCAAGCACTGTCTCTCCACGTAACCTGAAGCATGTATTATCCTTGGAGGAAGGGTGGCCTGTGGGATTTTTGGTGCCAGCTGAGCAGAGCTGTTGCCAGCCGCCTAGTAGAAAGCCAAACAGCCTGGGCTGCTCTAGTATATTTAACACTGATTTATTGTTCAGCTAGAAAAGCTTTTCATTGCAATGAAGACCAAACATTTTCACCTGCTAATTCCTGCAGCCCAAGACACAGTTACAGAAATCAGCTCCAGCAACCCTGAAGGGAAAGTGGTTGAAAAACAAACATGCAGAATTTCCAAATCACCAGGAAAAGAATTAACCCAGCATTTCCCTATGTATTCTGCAGCCTTTTATCTACAGAAATCTCTGGTATCACCATCTTCTGCAAGTTGCTGCTAGAAGCACAGGTGCAGTGGTCAGCTGGGAAGCTGGCAACCTTGCACTTGGGCAAGGATCTGAAGCAGGAGTATAGGTTCGGGGACAAAACAGCCCTTTATTTCTGCAGCAGTAGGAGCAGCCGTCAGCAACTAGTTCTGCAAAATGGCTGTGCAATTTTGGGGGGCTTCAGCCTGCAGACAGCCTGGGCTTGTCACTTGTTTCAAGGCTGCATATTCCCCCTTGCCCTGGAAGACAACCCCAAGCAAAATTGAGTCCCAATCCATGGGGCAGGGCAATAAAACCTATGGAGCATATTGGTCCCCATCTAGGCTTTTGTGACCTCGCCTGCATGCCCAGGTTAGGTCATTTGTCTGGGGGCAGAAACTAATAATTTTAGGTGCAATCTTCCAGAAGAAAAGCTTTATTGGCAGGAGAAGGTCTGTGGGCTGTGATTCTGGCCTGAACAGTTGCTGATATGCATTGACTAAAGTTTAACTTTGGGGGCAAGAAGTGGTGGATAACCATAATATATTTAATTTCTAGCCTGCTTCCTTGCAGCAGCACTAATGGTTACTCGTCAACTGCTAAGAGTTGTTGCGTTAAACATTCTCCTGCTCCATGGCACTGCCCTCGCCATTTCCCTGGGACAGAGAAAGCGAAAGGTCCTTTGGCTCAAGCGAAAGGTCTCTTGGCTCAGCCCCTACTGGTGAGGGCCAGATGCACGATCGACATCTCAAAGTCCACACGGACAACGGCATGAAAAGTCATGGCTTCCTGCTCTTGTGGAGCAGAAGAGTTGTAGGGGATCCCTCCTGCGGCACCTTGACCCCTACGAGCAAACAAGGGCCTTGGCAAAGATGAATTTCGAAGACCTCTTGTGCGAGGCTGGGGGCTTTGGCAAATTCCAGATCCTCACTTTGCTCCTGCTCTGCCTCCCGAGGCTCTTCCTCCCTCTGCATTTCCTCCTGCACAACTTCCTGGCGGCCACCCCGGCTCATCGCTGCGCCATCCTGCATCAGGACCGCTTTGCCAACCTCACCGAGGCAGAGGTGCTGCTCATCAGCATCCCGAGGGATTCGGAAGAAGCCTTCAGCTCCTGTGAGATGTTTTCGGAGCCTCAGTTCCACCTCCTGCTCAACTCCTCCCAAGCGTCGACCAATGTCACATCTGTACAGCGCTGCCAGAATGGGTGGGTTTATAACCGGTCCCAGTTCACTTCCACCATAGCTACCCAGGTAAGCCTAGCATCTTCCCGTACGTTTGGAGACCATCTGAAAGTGCAAACAAGTGCAAAAGAATGGGCTCTTTTGGAATTGAGCAGAGAGAAATATGTACTTGGCCATAAGGCTCATTATTGCCTGGTCTCAGTCTAATCTACTTCATAGGGTTCTTGTGAGGGAGAGAAGAACCATGAAGACCACCTTGAGCTCTGTGGAGAAAAATGCAATAAATAAATGCAATAAATAAATACATTACAGTTGTTACTCTCCCTTTCTCTGCCACTTTGAGAGTGCTTTGGGCAGTGAGCGTATGTTTCTGAGGGGATTATTTGTTTACTATTTATCACCATGATCATTATTTATTTCCTTTATCAGTTGCTTTATACATAATAAAAGAAATCAAAGTGACTAAATCTTAACAAATAAAAACAATTTAAAACTACGGGGAAATGTAACACCGTGATCAATACAAAATGCTCATCCAGTAAAATATCCATAAGAACAAGTCCTCCTCACTCACTAAAGCAGTGGTTCTCAGACTTTCCCTCCTGGGTCACACTTTCAGAATAAAAATTTGGTCGCGCCACAGCAGTTTTATTTATTGATAAGAAATACATTGGAAAATGAAAGGAAACTTGCAGCAGTGCTTGTTTTGTAACATAGAACACAACTGCTTTATAATATGATTGTGGGGCATCCCAAAAGTAAAAAATAACGCAGTACGAGGATGTTTCCCAAAATATAATACAGTCATACCTCGGGTTAAATTTGCTTCAGCTTGAGTGTTTTCAAATTACGTTCCGGGGCGAAGTAATGGAGCGCGTTACTTCTGAGTTTTGCCACTCGCGCATGCACAGACGCTCAAAATGACATCACGCGCATGCGCGGAAGCGGCAAAACGTGACCCACGCACGTGCAGATGCGCAGTCGTGTTTTACGTTCTGCTCAGGATGCGAACGCAGGATCCCGTTCGCATCCTGAGGTACCACTGTACTGATTGTCCTTGAATCTTCCTGCCACACTTGTAGGGCCGTCTTAAGCATATCTGGCGCCGTGGGGCAAAGATCCCTCTGGCGCCCCCTCTCTTTTCCAGAATTTAGAACTCAGGGCCTAACTCATGGACCACCTCGTAGGTCCAGGAGCCGCTGCCCACAGAAGACGCCGCCGATGTGGACGCAGTGCGGCTGGCCAGACCGCCAGAACCCTGTGTTCGCTTGTGAGTGTCCAGGGTGCCTCCTCCTGCCCGACAACGACAGCCTGCTGCTGGTGCTACCCAGCAGTCTGAGGGCCTAAGGAGCAGGAGGCAGTTGCCACGCTGCCGCCTGTGCCCCTGGGAGTGGTGGTGGTGTGGCGGGAATTACCGAATCCACATTTCTCAGCACATTAACTTGGTGCTATGTCACCCCGGAACACCTCAGCTGACCCTTGAAGCTGTTTGAGCGTTAATGTTTGATCATTAGATGACAAACTTCTATCCTGGCATCTATAGTCAGGTAGGTAGCCGTGTTGGTCTGACGCAGTCAAAATATATAAAAATTGTCCAGTAGCACCTTAGAGACCAACTAAGTTTGTTCTTGGTATAAGCTGGACAATTTTTATTTTATTTTTATATGTATTTCTATCCTGGCAGTTCATTTGGAAGTCCGAGGGAAAGAATAACAAAGAAAACAAAGGAACGTTCTCAATGATGTAATCCTGGCCAACTGGGCCCTTACTCGTGGAGTAAGTCCCATTGAGTTCATTAGTGCTTACTTCCAGGGAAGTGGGTGTAGCCTATATTATGTAACCTTTAGCTGCCATTCAAAAGCATCCCTAAAGAAAGGTACTCACATATTTAAAATGTTCAAAATTGAATTTATATTTAAGAATGAAGTACATGCAGTTGACACCTGGGTAGTCATAGCTCTAGCTTATTTGGTAGATATTATTTAATTTGGAAAGTCCTGATTTGAATCAGCTTGATAGATTGAACCTGCACCTTTATTGCAGTGTTCAGAATGCATCATTCAAAAGCCTCAGTGGGAAGCTATATGTGTCTGAACTCAAAATCTAAAGAGGTAAAAGAGTTTCCCCTGATTGCTGCTGAATAATAATAATAATAATAATAATAATAATAATAAGAAGAAGCCATTACTGTATCTTAATACTCTTGGCAGCTTCCAACAGAATATAAAAACACATTAAAACATCAAACATTAAAAACGTCCCTATACAGCACATAGATTTAATAGGTTGTTTCCCCCACATCCTATCCCATTGGTCTGGCTTGCAGGGGCTGATGGGAGTTGTAGTTCAGCCACACCTGGAGGGCCAAAGATTCCACACACCTGGAATAGGCAATTCAATATCGCTCTTCCATACTGTACCTAATGTAGTTAGGGGAATTGCTGCAGTTTTGATTAATAAAGCAGATCTATTTGAAATCAACCCTGTGTTTATGTTCCAAAATCCTTGCCTGTGTATTTAAGGCACACAGGAGTCCTCCTGGGGGGAAATGGCGGCAACCCTGAGTCAAGCTGCCTATAGGTATTCTAAATGCTTCTCTGGGTCCTTTGTTCCAGTGGGATCTTGTCTGTGAGCAAAAAGAGCTGAATCACGCCACAGCCACCTTCTTCTTCATTGGCGTCATGCTTGGAGCTCTGATCTTTGGCTACCTGTCAGACAGGTAATTTTCTCACGCTTCTTCCTTATTGAAACCTTTTGTTCACATGACAAACACCTTTATCTGCCCAATTTGATTGCCACGCTTTATGGCAGTCTTCCCTTACAGGATGCCTTCCAGATATTTGGACTCCAACTCCCATCAGTCCCAGCCAGCATGACCAATAGCCAGGGATGATGGGACTTGTAGTCCATCAACATCTGGATAGCATCAGGTGAGGGAAGTTCTGGTCTACAGAACTTCCCATAAGTGAGATGGGGCAGGGTTGGCATACTAGGACTTTAGGAAGGGGTCTTTATTCTCAACCAAACCACTCATTATGAAATCATAGAAGTGATAGAGAATCATAGAGTTGGAAGGGACCACGAGGGTCATCTAGTCCAACCCCCGGCGATGCAGGAATCTTTTGCCCAATGTGGGGCTCAAACCCACAACCCTGAGATCAATAGTCTGATGCTCTACTAGCTGAGCCATCCCTTCAAATGATTAAGATCTTCTTGCCTTTAAACGTTTCAAATACGTTTTTTATTTTATTTAGTCATTTGTATCGCTTTGCTGCTTTGTCGTTCGTTGCCCTGGGCTCCTTTGCAAAGGAAGGGGATTCTAGAACCTTAAATAATACAAAATAAGAACAACAGCTCCTCTGTATTTTCCACACTGAGTAGCAATGACTCTGCAGGCCATCAGAAGAGAGAGCCAAGTACTGTTGTGGCACATGGCAGGAACCCGAGCTCACAATGGTCTCCTTTGCCATGTAGTTAACATTTTTCTCCGTGGACGCAGGTGGCACTGTGGGTTAAACCACAGAGCCTAGGGCTTGCCGATCAGAAGGTCGGCGGTTCGAATCCCTGAGACGGGGTGAGCTCCCGTTGCTCAGTCCCTGCTCCTGCCAACCTAGCAGTTCAAAAGCACATCAACGTGCAAGTAGATAAATAGGTACCGCTCCGGCGGGAAGTTAAACGGCGTTTCCATGCGCTGCTCTGGTTCGCCAGAAGCGGCTTAGTCATGCTGGCCACATGACCTGGAAGCTGTGTGCCGGCTCCCTCGGCCAATAAAGCGAGATGAGCGCCGCAACCCCAGAGTCGGCCACGACTGGACCTAATGGTCAGGGGTCCCTTTACCTTTACCTAACATTTTTCTCTGTGGTGTTGTGGCAGGTTTGGCCGGAAGACCATGCTCCTGGTGTCTTACATGTGCACCCTGATTTGTGGGATGGTGAGTTCTGCGTCTGTTACATACAGTATGCTGGCGGTCATGCGGACCCTGACAGGAATGTCTATCTGCGGCCTCTCTCTCATCGTCGTGCCTCTGGGTAAGCACAACAAGAGTTTCAAGGCTGAGAAGCTGTAGCCGTAGAGCTGGCAACCTTTGCGGAAGATATGTGCAGGAATCAAGTTCCGTATTTTTCGCTCCATAAGACACACTTTTTTCCTCCTAAAAAGTAAGGGGAAATGTCTGTGCGTCTTATGGTGCAAATGTGTGGTCGATCACTGGCTCCCTTTCCGGCCCCGCCCCGTTGCCCAGGCCTCCATTGTTGAATGTTCTGCAGATGGAGGCTGTTTCATTCCCCAGCCACATGTGACTGGCTGGTTAGATTATCATATTCCGAAAGAAGCTGCAGGACTGTGAGTTGAACCCCATAAAAACCAGGATCCCCCCCCGCAAAGTAAGCTCAACAACTTTGAGCTGATCCTCAAAAATAGGGGCTTTTCCCCTTTGCAAAAGAAGCTGCACAACTTTGAGCTGATCCCCTGAAAAACGGGGCTTTCCCCCTTTCCTCCTCTAAAAGGTAAAGGTAAAGGTACCCCTGCCCGAACGGGCCAGTCTTGACAGACTCTGGGGTTTGAGCGCCCATCTCACATTTATTGGCCGGGGGCCAGCGCTGTCCGGGGACACTTCCGGGTCACGTGGCCAGCGTGACAACGCTGCTCTGGCGAGCCAGAGCCGCACACGGAACGCCGTTTACCTTCCCGCTGGTAAGCGGTACCTATTTATCTACTTGCCCCCGGGGGTGCTTTCGAACTGCTAGGTGGGCAGGCGCTGGGACCGAGCAGCGGGAGCGCACCCCGCCGCGGGGATTCGAACCGCCGACCTTTCGATCGGCAAGCCCTAGGCGTTGAGGCTTTAGCCCACAGCGCCACCCGCGTCCTTTCCTCCTCTAGGTGCGTCTTATGGTCAGGTGCATCTTATGGGTTGAAAAATATCCCAAACGCAGATCTGGGTATCCACAGGGTCTGGGTATCCACAGTTATATGGTTGTTGGATAACAGATTGCCACACCTTTACAACTGTTACAACATCTGTGCTACTGACTCTCAGACTTGTTGAAATATATATAACAATCAATCAATTTGAGTTGCACAACTCAAATTGGGTCTACTAGACCCAAATTTGTTAAGCGATGTGGACTAAAGTCATGTCTGGTGCCCCTTCAGGATTAAGGGCCCTGAAACTTAAGCTTCATTAATTTCATAGTAGATCTGCATCTATCTATCTATCATTTATCATCTATATCTATATCTATTTATCATCTATCTGTCTATCTATATCTATCTAATTATTCCCTTCATAGAGACATCTCACTTCCTGAAAATGTAAAATTGAACCATTGTGAAAATGTATTTCTTGTCCAAAATAAACAGTCACCAACCTTAAAATCACAAAACACTTGGAGAGATAAATGGGGCCGAAATGGAAAGAGTACTGGAGCCAGTCATACTTGTAAGTGGGGGCACTTCGCAAATTAGGCACCTCTGTCCCATTTGGTGTATATTGCATTCGGCTCTCCCTTGTATTACAGATCAACACTGCACATGTAGCGGGCACCAGCAGAGCTGTCCTTGCAGCTGCTATGTGCACCACAAGGTTCAAGTCCTTAAAAAGAGGCTAGCTTAGAAGCGTTGCAAAAGCCAGTGTCCACCAGAAAGCAAAGACACTGCAGCTGACTGGACCTCTTTTACTGAGCATTGCTGCTTGACTCCAAGCATAGGTGATGGTTAGATGAAGGTTTGCAAACAATGGGTCTGGGCGATAAGATCTAGGTCTGTTCTGTTTGGGCTCTCACAATCAAGTGCGTTTGTGTGTGTGTGTTTGTGTGCTAAACTCCATTTCTATGTTCCAGGCATGGAATGGGTAGACATCCAGCACCGCACCGTTTCTGGGATCGTAACCAGCATCTTCTGGAGCCTGGGGAATATGCTTCTCTCTCTGATCGCTTACCTGGTGCGAGACTGGCGTTGGCTGCTCTTTGCTGCTACTTTGCCATGTGCAGTGGGCCTGGTCTCTGTGTGGTGGGTGAAACTAACCCTGCGTGATGCCTTGTGGTCCTGCCTTTCCTCAAGGGCATCTTCTTCACAGAACCAGCTGGCAACCTAGCTAGGCACACCGGCGGACTTCAGGGCTACTATAGATGCTTTCTTCAGTTGGCTGGTTGCAACTGTCTGCTTTGTTTTTAGCACTTGTATGATTTATATGAGTTTGTTTTCATTTGCAACCTGCTCTGGGCTTGTGGGCCCCTCCAGACATCTTTTTATTATTATTGTGCATTCATTAGGATTTATGCTCAATGCTGTTTGAACCTGCAAAAGTCTTGGGGCAGACCTACGGCATCCATTCCATTCAGTGCATATCCCATAGCAGGCTTCCTCAACCTCAGCCCTCCAGATGTTTTTGGCCTACAACTCCCATGATCCCTAGCTAGCAGGACCAGTGGTCAGGGATAATGGGAATTGTAGTCTCAAAACATCTGGAGAGCCGAGGTTGAAGAAGCCTGTCCCATAGCTTATGGCTGATCTCCTGTAACTTTTCATACCATGAGTGCTCTGGGTTATTTTTTGTCCCACTTTTGTTGCTCTACAGTCTGGCCTTATCCAAACTTGCCTTTCGCTCCTCTCTTTCCAGGCAGAGATCTGTGCTTTAATGCTCCTTGTCCAAAGAGATCCCCCCCATTTTTTTTGCCCCAAGCATTCCCCACCAAAACCCACTTTTTAAAGCTGAATCAGAGCAAACACCAATTTGGCTTTTCTGCAGATTGACATTTGCTCCAATTGAGCTTTAAAGAGAGGGTTTTAGTGGAGAAAGCTCCAAAGGAAAGCAAAAACAAAGGAGCTGGGACACAGAGATTTATACAGTCATACCTCGGGTTACAGATGCTTCAGGTTGCGTTTTTTCAGGTTATGGACTGCCGAAACCCAGAAGTACCAGGATGGGTTACTTCCAGGTTTCGGCAGCTGCACATGCACAGAAGCGCTAAATCGCACTTTGCGCATGCGCAGAAGTGGCGAATCGCAACCCGCTCGTGTGCAGACGCACAGCTGTGGGTTACGAATGCTATGGGTTGCAAATGTGCATCCTGCACGGATCACTTTCGCAACCCGAGTGTCCACTGTATTGTGGACCATGCCTGCAGGGGCGGAGGAAGGGGGCTGCAGTGGGTGTGGGCCGCCCCAGGTGCCACCACTGAGGAGGGTGACAAAATGCCAGGCGGCACTCACCGCGGGGCCTGCAGCGCATCCAAGTTGCGTGTCTCTTCTGGGAAAGACACAGTGGCTTGGGCGCATGCAGGCTCCGCGCTGCCCAAACGGTCTGCCCACTGCCTCCCCCTCCAGCTGTAGGGCGGCTGAATGGGAGGAGGCAGGAAAACTCCGGGGGCCCCACAGCGCGCCCTGCCCCTATGGGCGACTTGCCCTACCCCTGGGCACGCCGCCCCAGGCGCCTGAGCGGCTTCCTCCGCCACTGCATGCCTGGAAAGAGTGGAGGAAAGGTCAGTTTGGATAAGCCACCTGGATCATGGAATTGTGGAATTGGGAGAGGCCCCAAGGGGTCATCTAACCGAGCATCATTTATCAGGAATGAGGCATTTGCTGGTGTATGCTGCCTGACTACTCCCACTTTGTTCCTCCTTTGGCGTAAGAAGCTTCAGCAAACCAGGAAAGCCTGGTTTCCTATTAACAACTCAACCTGTTGTTGTTGGCATCTGTCTGCCTTGAGAGAAAATGGAGTGTGCCTCAAGGGGTGAAGTCAAACTGCTGCGTTAGCAGCACTGAAGTGACCTCTTTGGGGCGCAAGCCTGGGCAGTGTGTATAGAGGTCCTGGGCTGCCCGGATGACAAGACCCCTCTTGGCCTTGCTGGTGTGGTCCAAAGGAAATTAGAGCAATATGTTTGGCACCAGCTTGGCTGCAGGAGTTGCCGGAAGGAGGCGTACACGGCAACATCCAATTCTTCACTCGCACCCCAAAAGTGTACATATATTTATACTAGGGGAAGTGTGTACACACAAAATCATAATTATCTTTGGGGGGAAATCGCTTGTAAAAATGTGTGTTATGCAAAACTGCGTAGAAAATGTGAATATTAGAAGACATGCCTAAGGAAATATGTGATTTTTGTGTACAGTGTGTGGATTTTATACAGAAATGATGTGAACTGAACTTGGGATTGGCAAATGCAGAAAGCAGAAGAGACAAGTTTAACCATCTCATTTGTGAAGAACTGGGTAGCGTGTTAATGCTCATGATTTTTAATTAACTTTCCCACCAGAATTACGTAAGGTAACAGTGGATGCATGCACAATGCACATTTTATTGAAACCCTGCAAAGGATTCTGGGAATTGTAGTTTGCTAAGGTGTTTGGGATTGCAGCTCTCTTAAGGGTAAATTATGGTTCCCCAGGATACTTTGGGGCAGTAATGTGTTTTAAATGTTTGGTATTCATGCAGCCAGTGCCTGTAAAGAGGACATCAAGGGGTCTCGCCTCTTTGACTCGTGCACTTTGCATCCAGTACACATTAATAGAAGGGTGTCAATCTATGTTAATCTGTGTCCAGCACGTTTGATATAAATGAAATGAGCCATCAGACACCTGGAGCCAAATGCTGAATCCACACGCACTGGCATCTTGTATAAGTAATAGTTCAACAAGTTGTTCCTTTGCCAAGAGCTGAATGTTCAGGCTGAACTAGAACCTGGGTGACAGGCAGCGAGGTGGTCTGTTTCAGAATCCCACCTCCCCACTCCTAGAACTGAGAAACTAACAATTATCATACCTCCTCATGCTGCTTACATGTTTTGGACGCACAAGATTCTGGGAGCTTTCAAGCACAAACCACACATTATATGCCAAGGTGTGTGGCTTACTCCCCCCTCTTTTTTTAGTGAAAAGCAACCTTAGTAATAATAATAATAATAATAATAATAATAATAATAATAATAATAATAATAATTTTTATTAATACCCCACCCTCCCCAGCCAATACTGGGCTCAGGGCGGCTTACATCAGTTATAAAACAATTGATTATAATACAATTTAAAAACAAGATTAAAATACAACATTAAAATGCAGCCTCATTTCAGTAGAAACTCAAATCAAAAACTTTTTGGGGATGAAAACGTCAAATTTTCACCAGGGCCAACTATCCAGACTGGTCCTACGTGGGCCAGAAAAAAGCCAAGGAAGTCCCCAAATGGGAGTTCCATCACAGAAGGAGAAAGGAGAAAGGAAAGAGGGGAAGGGGATCAAGTTGATTCCAAGCCAAAGGCCAGGCGGTACAAATCTGTCTTACCGGCCCTTAGGAAGCTATAATCTTGGAGTAACGGAGGTGCCCTAGGCCTCACGTTCAAGGTGTTGGTACTAACATATAAAGCCCTGTGCAGCTGAGGAAAATGTTACTTGAGATACAGATAGGTAGCCGTGTTGGTCTGCCATAGTCAAAATAAATAGTCGTGCATGCACACGAAAGCTCATACCAAGAACTAACTTAGTTGGTCTTTAAGGTGCTACTGGAAGGAATTTTTTTATTGTTACTTGAGAGACCACCTTATGCCTGATAAACCCAGCAGATCACTATGGAATAGCATTCCTGTCAAGATACCACAGGTGCCCCTTACCTGCACTTTCCAGAAGCAATTGAAGATTTTTTTTTCTTTCTGACAGACTTCCCCAGTTGGATAAACGGGTCTTTGCCACGTGTGTCCACTTCTTAAGGTTTTAGACTTGTTTTTAAATGTATTTAATATTTTTTGTGTTGTTAAATGTTTTTAATTATGTGTAAATTACCTTGAGATGGCAGTTTAGAAGACGGTTAATGGAACAGCTCCCTCTGAGCTTCCTTCCTTGGAGGTTTTTAAGCAGAGGTGAGGTGGTCATCTGTCATGGATGCTTTAGCTGAGATTTCTGCACTGCAGGCTAGATGGCTTGGGGTCCCTTCCAACTCTACTATTCTAGGATTCTAATAAATCAGTGGTAATAATAATAAGACTAATAAATCGGCTAACCCTAAGCAGAAACTTACTCCCTTCACAGAGCTACAATTCGCATAGTGGTTTAACAACTGATCCCCTTTCCCAAATGAGCTCCCATTGCTTGGTCCCCGCTCCTGCCAACTTAGCAGTTCAGAGGCACGTCAAAGTGCAAGTAGATAAATAGGTACCGCTCTGGCGGGAAGGTAAACGGCCTTTCCGTGTGCTGCTCTGGTTTGCCAAAAGCGGCTTAGTCATGCTGGCCACATGACCCGGAAGCTGTACACCGGCTCCCTCGGCCAGTAAAGCAAGATGAGCGCCACAACCCCAGAGTCGGCCACAACTGGACCTAATGGTCAGGGGTCCCTTTACCCTGTACCTTTACCCCTTTCCCAAGGAAGTCTGGGAACTGTAGCTCTGTGAAGGGAAATACTGGTCTCCTAACAACTCTCAACACACTTAACAATCTATCGTTCCCAGGATTCTTGGGGGGAAGCCGCGACCGTTTAAAGTGGAATTATACTACTTTCAACGTATTGCGCGACGTGGCCTTTTCAAAATCCACTGGAGGATGTGAGCAATGTATCAGACAACCTGATTATTTTCTCTTTTAACAGGTGGCTCCCAGAATCTGCCAGGTGGTTGCTGGCCAAAGGGAAGTTGAAGGAAGCTCGCAAGCATTTGCAGGCTTGTGCCAAAATGAATGGACGAAAGGAGTTTGCTGCCAAGATAAACCTTGAGGTGAGATGGGGCAGGGCTTTTATTTATTTATTTCATCCGGAACTCAGTCCCGGCCGCTCTCAGGTGGGTGCCATTGCCATTCTAAGAGAACAAGGGAGGTGTTTATGAAGAGTTCCAGAACCCCTTTTTCTAGAAAAATAGCACTGAATAGGGGCATTAGAAACTAATAATGAAGAGACATGATTGGAAAACACCCCCCATACAGTGGTACCTCGGGTTAAGACCTTAATTCATTCTGGAGGTCCGTTCTTAACCTGAAACTGTTCTTAACTTGAGGTACCACTTTAGCTAATGGGGCCTCCTGTTGCCGCCGCACAATTTCTGTTCTCATCCTGAAGCAAAGTTATTAACCCGAGGTACTATTTCTGGGTCAGCAGAGTCTGTAACCTGAAGTGTATGTAACCTGAAGCGTCTGTAAACTGAGGTACCACTGTACTGCCAAGTGCTACTGCCATGGAAAATGCCACAGACAGCAACATGGAACAGCGGTGAGGGCTGCCTGCTCAGTGTCTGTTTTTCGGATATCGCAAATCATGATGTATGTGTGTGAGTGCACTATGCGAAAATCATGATGCAGGAAAAACCGTGAAGCCAGCCCAGGCCTCTGCACAGCACCATCCTTATTTCAGCCATCATGATAATGTCAGTATATCATAATGTTTAGCTAGTGATTTATCGCGATGTTGAAAACCAGATATCGTAGGGTTGCTACAGAGTTGTTCAGCCGTGCTTTGCACCCACAATTTTCACCTTCACCCTCATTCTCAGTGTGCATCCTCCCTCCCTTTTTCGATGCATTAGGATCCATTTGCAAATTTTTATCCTACAAGACTGAATGACGTTTTCTTACATTCGTACCCTATCCTATCAATGCAGACTGCGCTGGTTTTTAAAGATGTACATATTACGAGCTGCCTTGTGGGAGGGTGCCTTCATGGGTAGAAAGATGGGGGTAAACCATTATAAATAAAAAAAACAAACACCGAGCAATTAAAACTTGTTTAAAAATTGAAAATCCTGCTACAGAAACAGTTCGAGCCAAAGACCTGAAGAATATGAATAATATCTGACATTTGCGTGCTCTCTCTCATATATATATATATATATATGGGGGGCTTTCTGACCCAGTTTTGTTTCTGTTTTTACTTTCTCCTGTTGTAACAGGGTTTACTAGCGGAGGGAGAATGAGAGACAATTACCCACTGAGTTGTCTGCTGCTGCTCATGCAAGCCAATAGTGAATTCTGATTTTTTAAAAAAATCGTGTCAGTGGAAGATTTCTTCATGCCTAATTGACACAAGGGGTGGTTTTTCTGAGGGTGTTATGAGGCACCCCATGTGCTACAACAGCCCCATAAAGCCCCCACTGCTTGGGGTGGGGGAACCCCATTGGTGACAATGGAAAACATTTTTTCCAAGCCTAATAGCCTGGTGGAGCCAGGATGGGAGATAGTGGACCAAATGGTCTACCGTGAGGAAGTCCTCCACTCCTGAACTGACCTCAGCTTCCCTTCTTCAGATGCTGAGCAAGACAGCAGCCGTGGTAGAGCAGAAGCTAGGAGGGAATTATTCTTACGTGAGCATCTTCCGAACACCGATGCTGAGGAAAATCTCCTTTTGCATGGGAGCCGTGTGGTGAGACACCTCTTTCTCTCTTCCTCTTCACCTCACCTGTGGGTTACCGTCCTCTCTGGGCTGAGTCTGGGGTTCCTCTGCCCACCTCTTTATCTGCCTCCCTTTCAGGTTTGGGGTGGCCTTTTCCTACTACGGCATGAGCTTGAACATCAGTGGCTTCGGCCTGAGCATGTACATGACGCAGTTTGTCTTTGGGGCCATTGAGATCCCTGCCAAACTCATCGTGTACCTCGTGGTGAATCGATTTGGACGGAAGCAGAGCCAGGCCTGGTCCCTCATCCTAGCTGGGTTGTGCATAGGAATCAACATTGCCATCCCAAGGTGTAAGTAGCTTTGCTTTATTCTTATTGCCTCTTGTTGTTGTTGTTGTTGTTGTTGTTTTCCTTTTAAAACGTTCTTCAAGCCAAGAAAATGGATGCAGATGATCATGTCACAGCTTCCCTGTCCTTCTGAGGGGGCTCAGAAATAATGGCTGGGAAGCTGCCCCCCTTGCTTCTCAAGACCCCTAGGCAGCTGCCTCACTCTGCCTACTGATAGGGCTGTCCCCAAGTTGCTATCCTGCCATTGCCAGGTGGCCAAGTTGTGTTTGCGGTTACATGGGGAAGCGGGAGGAAAGCCTAGCAAATGAAGTCTCTACATTGCAACCAGATTGCTTCACTAAATCAAATTCCGAGCATGCAAAAAGGGTGTGTTACGGGATGAAACTCCAACCCTCACCCCTCCGAGCTGTCCATGGGACAATCTGTACTGGATTGGCTTTCATTTGCCACTCCTAGCTCATGGATGGCACGGCCAACTTTGGTATCTTTCTTGAGGGTAAAGGTAAAGGGACCCCTGACCATTAGGCCCAGTTGTGGATGACTCTGGGGTTGCGGCACTCATCTTGCTTTACTGGCCGAGGGAGCCAGCGCACAGCTTCCAGGTCATGTGGCCAGCATGACTAAGCCGCTTCTGGCGAACCAGAGCAGTGCACGGAAATGCCGCTTACCTTCCCGCTGGAGCAATACCTATTTATCTATTTGCACTTTGACCCAACTGCTAGGTGGGTAAAAGCTGGCAGCAAACAACGGGAGCTCACCCTGTCGCGGGGATTCGAACCGCTGACCTTCTGATCAGCAAGCCCTAGACTGTAGTTTAGACTACAGTGCCACCCGCATCCTGACCAGATGATGGGTATCGAGGCCAGGTGAGAGTTGCTAGCGCAGCTGTGCCACCAGGGACATCAACAAAGGAGTGGCTTTTCAGGATCCATTACAACGTTGCAGGAGGTGCTTGCGACAGCATGGCAACATGTTCAGGATTGTTAGCACTGATTTTTCTTGTTGCACATGCAAACGCTTTCCTTGTAGTAGCTCCTTTCACCTTTTCCAACTGCTTCTCCTCCCAGCGCTGGGGATTTTGCGTTCTGTGGTTGCCATCATAGGCAAAGGATTCTCTGAAGCTGCTTTCACCACCGTCTTCTTGTATTCCTCGGAACTCTACCCCACTGTCCTCAGGTAAGGAGGCGCTCCTGTCTGAGCTCACAAATGTCTCCGCTGGAAGCCTGTGCATGGCCGTGGCGTGATGCTAGACCTTCTTATGCATGACCCTCCATCCTTCAGGCTGTGCAAACGCCAAATAAATACAGTCCAATCATTGACTTTTCTCAAACGATTTACCGAAAATTACAGCTATGATGTTCAATTGACTTATTTAGGGATAAGCAATGTGGTGAGTGAGTTGAGGGGACCAGAGTGTTACACAATATTCCAAGTGTGGTTAGGCCATAGATTTGTATTATACTATTATGAAGTGGCCACATCAGGAAGAATTGGACATATGTTTGCAACAGGAGCAGGAAACTGAAATATATATATATATATATATATATATATATATATATATATATAACACGTTTAAATAATTTGGCTTGATTTGTTAAAATTTGGAAAACTAAGAAAATTAAAAATAAAAACTAGATAGGTACCGTATTGGCTTGAATATAAGCCACACTTTTTTTCCCAAATTCCAAAGTTAAAGTGCAGCTTATATTCATGACCTCACGCTGCTGGCAAAGCAGCACGGCTCCCCCCCCCCCAGGGAGCAGCTTGGGAGCATGGGGCTCCCAAGCCTCCCCCAAGCTGCCAAATTTTAAAGGTGTGGCTTATTTGCAGGTGCAGCTTATATTCGGGCCAATACAGTATTATGCTATTATGATATCAGCAGTTCTATTTTCAATAGGGCACTAAGCTAGCAAGGCTTAGACATTTACAAGTCACCTCAGCCCTTATTATTAATATTATTATTATTATTTGTAATGGAATTTGTTAGTTGCTTTCTCTTACCCAGAGCAACCCAAAGAGACATACAACCAAGCAAACGAATGCATGCATGGGAGAACCAGGTTGGGTTCTGGGGGCAGGGGAGAGATCCACCATAACATGCATTCCCCTTTCTGACCCACCTGGATTCCCATTCTGGGCTCCAGCTCCAACAAGAGCCAGCAGCCTCCCAAGGAGCCCTGAGCGCCATGTTGCTAAAGGTCTCCTCCAGTTGTCCTTAGACATCCCAGCTACCACTTTCCCGACTGATAAGCTGAGAATGGAATTGTCCACCCAAGACATCCCATGCCCAGCCTCTCTTTGCAGGACTCAAGCCTTATGGAATGCCTCTCCGCTTTGCTTCCAGGCAGAATGGGCAAGGGTACTGCGCCTTCATGGCACGCCTGGGTGGTTCGGTGGCTCCTCTCGTCTTCATGCTGGACAGCCTATGGAAGCTTCTGCCCCAAGTGATCTACTGCATCATGGCTGTGCTCTGCGGCTCAGCAGCCTTCTTCCTCCCTGAGACGTTAAACACGGAGCTGCCGGAGACAGTAGAGGATGTTGAAAAGCGAAGGTGAGAGCCGGGGAGAGGCAGAGAGGCAGGAAGTGGTGGTGGTGAGGGACTGGCTGAAAATATACTCTCCAGCATTTCTCTGATGAAAATAAGGACACTCTATTCAGTAATAATACAGTGGTACCTCCGTTTTCAAACGTAATTCATTCCGGAAGTCCGTTTGTGTTCCGAAAACTGAAAGCAGAAGCCTCAAAACAGGAGCCGCAATATGGAAAACTCAAAACAGAAGCTGTGTTTCCTGTTTGATTTCTGAGGCACGTTCAAAAACTGAGGCATTTACTTCCAGGTTTTCGGCATTGGATTTCTGAAACGTTTGACTATGGAGGCATTTGAAAACCGAGGTACCACTGTAATACAGTGGTACCTTGCAAGACGAATGCCTCGCAAGACGAAAAACGTGCAAGATGAAAGAGTTTTCCGTTTTTTGAGTCGTTCCGCAAGACGAATTTCCCTATGGGCTTGCTTCGCAAGACGAAACGTCTTGCGAGTTCTTACGAGTTTGTTTCCTTTTTCTTAAAGCCGCTAAGCTGTTAATAGCCGCTAAGCCGCTAATAGCCGTGCTTCGCAAGACGAAAAAACCGCAAGACGAAGAGACTCGCGGAACGGATTAATTTCGTCTTGCGAGGCACCACTGTAACAATAATTTTATTATTTATACCCCTCCCATCTGACCGGGTTCTCCCAGCCACTCTGAGTGACTTCCAACATATATAAAAACATAATAAAACATTACCCATTAAAAAACCTCTCTATGCCTTCAGATGTCTTCTAACAGTTGTATATTTACTTATCTCCTTGGCTTGGGGATCACATAACTCTATACCCTCCAACATTTCCCTGATGAAAATAGAGGCATCCTAAGGAAAAACAAGACATTCTGAGATCGCATCAGAAACCAGGACGGTTTCTGTAAACCGAGGACTGTCCCTCCCTGGAAAATAGGGACACTTGGAGGGTTTGTGAAAACTAACTGGTGGGAGACACTGCTGCATTTGTGCTAATGCGCCAGCCTCCACTTCTCAGCAAACAGCACCAATCTTTTTCTTTTTTGTTTCCCTGTAGCTCAGAAAGGGAGAAACACCTGCGTGGGAAGGTGTCTGAAGTCGTGCCTCTGCAGTCGTTACAGAAGTGACCTGCTGAGGGCTTGATGCAGCTAGCAATGGGGGACTTGGGGCTTGCAGAAAAGATGATCAAGGGCAACATGGTGCGCAGGCTGAGATTTTCTAATGCAATAAAGTGAAGGGCGCTGTCAGGGTTGCTTCCAGATCCTAGCTCACAGAGGATCACGCTAGCCAGCGATCATTAAATAAAAGTCTTTATTGAGTTACGGTTTCCATTCTCAAGCTGCTGCGTGCAACTCTACGTCTTATGCTTAGATCGGCGAAGCTTCGTCTGAATCTCCGCCCCTTGTACACCAACTTAATATCCTAGCCCTGCTCCACCTTTTCTGCCTGACTGCTCTTCTCTGGGTCCCTCTGCCCCCCGGGGTCTCTTCCTTCCGGGATTCTTCTGACGCTGACCCCCCGGACCCTCCTGTCTCCTTGCGCCGGGCTTTAGGACCTGGCTCCCTTTCCGGGCTGCCTACTGCGCCACCTTCCTGTGCATTTGAACTTGGCGCGCGCGCCCAACCTTCCACTTTCCGTCTAACCGTCTCTTCGCTCCCCGATGGAGGTGTGGCCACTCCTGACTCGTGCCCTCCCTCCTGTTGTGAGCTGCCAGCGCTTGATCCCTGGCGCCCTTCCTCTTCCCTGCTCTCTGGCGGTGACGCTGGTCCCGATTTCCAACTGCTCCCCTCTGAGTCCCCTCTGGCTCTATCTTCCTGGGGTGTCCCCCTAGTCTCTCCCCTTGCCCTGGCCACTGGTGCTCCTTTCTGTGAATCTTCTGATTCACTGGAAAGACTCGGAGATCTCGGGTCATCGTCATCACTCATCTTTTCTTCTGCCTCCTCCCCCTCGCTCTCTGTTTCCTCCCTTGCCCTCGCCTCTGCTCCTGAACCCCTGACAGGCGCAATCCGCTTTGGTGTCGTTCCTCAGCGTGGAGGTGAGTGGCTGATTTCCAGGTCTTGCTCTCGGCTGTTTAATTCATTCGTGGTTTGACTGGAGTGCTGGCAGTTACAAGCAGGGCTCAGGAGGACATTCCCTAAGAGACCATTGCTGGTTTTGCCATTTGCACAACAAAAAGGGCATAGCCCAAAATTTCCTTGAACAGCAAAGGGCACCAAAGGCAGGAAGCAACCACCCCTCCCTGGTCAGTTCTCTTCTTTCTTAATTGCCACACATCATGACTGGAAACACAACAGAAGCCTCAACTGAACAGTACAGTGGTACCTCGCGTTAAGAACTTAATTCGTTCTGGAGGTCTGTTCTTAACCTGAAACTGTTCTTAACCTGAGGTACCACTTCAGCTAATGGGGCCTCCACACGATTTCTGTTCTCATCCTGAGGTAAAGTTATTAACCTGAGGTACTACTTCCGGGTTAGCGGAGTCTGTAACCCGAAGTGTCTGTAACCCGAGGTACCACTGTATAGAAATGTGGCTCAAATGCACATATTTTGCAAGTAATCCTGCCCTTCCTAACCAGCCTGCCAAGAATGAGAGGTCAGCATCTGCTGTGGCTTTGGCCTGAAAGAAAGGAGTAAGTTGTTGGAAAGATGTGGGCTTCAGTATAGCTTGGATCTCACCAGACGATTATTTATTAAATTTGTATACCACCCTTCATCCATAGAACTCGGGGCGGTTCATGTCATCCCCCCAACCCCCCCCCAAACCCCAAAACACCACAATCTAGCCATATGCCAGGATATACTCCTTTGACTGGACTTAACCGTCCAGGAGTCCTTTACCTTTTATCTCAAACTATTTCCCAAACCTTTCCCCCTTCATGGATCACTGCCTTGCCGTGGCGAAGGGGCTTGAAGAACTCAGAGAAGCTATGAACTACGCCGAGCAGGGCACCCAAGATGAACAGGTCATAGTGGAGAGTTTTGACCAAACGTGATCCACCTGGAGTAGGAATCGGCAAGCCACTCCAGTATCCCTGCCAAGAAAACTCCATGGACAAAGACAACAGGCATATAAAAGTTATGACACTGGAAGATGAGCCCCTCAGGTCGGAAGGTGTCCAATATGCTACTGGGGAAGAGCGGAGGACAAGTACAAGTAGATCCAGAGCTGATGAAGCGGCTGGGCCAAAGCCGAAAGGACGCTCAGTTGTGGATATGCATGGAAGCGAAAGGAAAGTCCAATGCTGTAAAGAAAAATATTGCATAGGAACCTGGAATGTAAGAACCATGAACCTGGGTAAGTTGGATGTGGTCCAAAATGAGATGGCAAGAATAAATATTGACATCCTGGGCATCAGTGAGCTAAAATGGACGGGAATGGGCGAATTCAGTTCGGATGACTACCATATCTACTACTGTGGGCAAGAAACCCGTAAGAGAAATGGAGTGGCCCTCATAGTCAACAAAAGAGTGGCGAAAGCTGTACTGGGATGCAGTCTCAAAAATGATAGAATGATCTCGATACGAATCCAAGGCAGACCTTTTAACATCACAGTAATCCAAGTTTATGCACCAACTACTGGTGCTGAAGAAACTGAAATTGACCAGTTCTATGAAGACTTACAAAACCTTATCGAAGTGACACCAAAGAAGGATGTTCTTCTCATTATAGGGGATTGGAATGCTAAAGTAGGGAATCAAGAGATAAAAGGAACAACTGGCAAGTTTGGCCTTGGAGATCAAAACGAAGCAGGGCAAAGGCTAATAGAGTTCTGTCAAGAGAACAAGCTGGTCATCACAAACACGCTTTTCCAACAACACAAGAGACGACTCTACACATGGACATCCCCAGATGGGCAACATCGAAATCAGATTGATTATATTCTCTGCAGCCAAAGATGGAGAAGCTCTATACAGTCAGCAAAAACAAGACCTGGAGCTGACTGTGGCTCAGATCATCAGCTCCTTATAGCAAAATTCAAGCTTAAACTGAAGAAAGTAGGAAAAACCACTGGACAGGTAAGATACAATTTAAACCAAATCCCTTATGAATACACAGTGGAAGTGAGGAACAGGTTTAAGGATTTAGATTTGCTGGACAGAGTGCCTGAAGAACTATGGATGGAGGCTCGCAACATTATACAGGAGGCAGCAACTAAAACCATCCCAATGAAAAAGAAATGCAAGAAAGCAAAGTGGCTGTCCAACGAGGCCTTACAAATAGCGGGGGAGAGAAGGCAAGCAAAATGCGAGGGAGATAGTGAAAGATACAGGAAATTGAATGCAGATTTCCAAAGAACAGCAAGGAGAGACAAGAAGGCCTTCTTAAACGAGCAATGCAAAGAAATAGAGGAAAGCAACAGAACGGGAAGAACCAGAGATCTGTTCAAGAAAATCGGAAATATGAAAGGAACATTTCGTACAAAGATTACCATAATAAAGGACAAAAGTGGTAAAGATCTAACTGAAGCAGAAGACATCAAGAAGAGGTGGCAAGAATACACAGAGGAATTATACCAGAAAGATATGGATGTCTCGTACACCCCAGGTAGTGTGGTTGCTGACCTTGAGCCAGACATCCTGGAGAGTGAAGTCAAATGGGCCTTAGAAAGCACTGCAAATAACAAGGCCAGTGGAAGTGATGGTATTCCAGCTGAACTGTTTAAAATTTTAAAAGATGATGCTGTTAAGGTGCTACACTCAATATGCCAGCAAGTTTGGAAAACTCAGCAGTGGCCAGAGGATTGGAGAAGATCAGTCTACATTCCAATCCCAAAGAAAGGCAGTGCCAAAGAATGCTCCAACTACCGCACAATTTCACTCATTTCACATGCTAGCAAGGTTATGCTTAAAATTCTACAAGGAAGGCTCAAGCAGTATGTGGACCGAGAACTCCCAGAAGTGCAAGCTGGATTTAGAAGAGGCAGAGGAACCAGAGACCAAATTGCAAACATGCGCTGGATTATGGAGAAAGCTAGAGAGTTCCAGAAAGACATCTACTTCTGCTTCATTGACTATGCAAAAGCCTTTGACTGTGTTGACCACAGCAAACTATGGCAAGTTCTTAAAGAAATGGGAGTGCCTGATCACCTCATCTGTCTCCTGCGAAATCTCTATGTGGGACAAGAAGCTACAGTTAGAACTGGATATGGAACAACTGATTGGTTCCAAATTGGGAAAGGAGTACGGCAAGGCTGTATATTGTCTCCCTGCTTATTTAACTTATATGCAGAATTCATCATGCGAAAGGCTGGGCTGGATGAATCCCAAGCCGGAATTAAGATTGCCGGAAGAAATATCAACAACCTCAGATATGCAGATGACACAACCTTGATGGCAGAAAGTGAAGAGGAATTAAAGAACCTTTTAATGAGGGTGAAAGAGGAGAGCGCAAAATATGGTCTGAAGCTCAACATCAAAAAAACGAAGATCATGGCCACTGGGCCCATCACCTCCTGGCAAATAGATGGGGAAGAAATGGAGGCAGTGAGAGATTTTACTTTCTTGGGCTCCATGATCAGTGCAGATGGTGACAGCAGTCACGAAATTAAAAGACGCCTGCTCCTTGGGAGAAAGGCGATGGCAAACCTAGACAACATCTTAAAAAGCAGAGACATCACCTTGCCAACAAAGGTCCGTATAGTAAAAGCCATGGTTTTCCCAGTAGTGATGTATGGAAGTGAGAGCTGGACCATAAAGAAGGCTGATCGCCGAAGAATTGATGCTTTTGAATTATGGTGCTGGAGGAGACTCTTGAGAGTCCCATGGACTGCAAGAAGATCAAACCTCTCCATTCTGAAGGAAATCAGCCCTGAGTGCTCACTGGAAGGACAGATCGTGAAGCTGAGGCTCCAATACTTTGGCCACCTCATGAGAAGAGAGGACTCCCTGGAAAAGACCCTGATGTTGGGAAAGATGGAGGGCACAAGGAGAAGGGGACGACAGAGAATGAGATGGTTGGATGGTGTTCTTGAAGCTACTAGCATGAGTTTGATCAAACTGCGGGAGGCAATGGAGGACAGAAGTGCCTGGCGTGCTCTGGTCCATGGGGTCACGAAGAGTCGGACACGACTAAACGACTAAACAACAACAACATTTCCCAAACTGGGTAACTACTTCCATGATTTTACTAGAGCTACATGCTAGCAGCCTCTCAAAATTCCCCACCCTGTCAGCAGGCAAAGGGGGACGCTTTCACCACTGGGGCTCACCATTAGTAGCATCTGTGGCTTCCTTCTTATTTCTTCAGGGTTTGCTGTTGTGTTTTTGGCAGCAATTGAAAATTGCATCCTGAACCTAACCTTGTTCCAGGGTGTGTGTGGGTGTGAATGTGAACTATTCAGAAAAACTGCAAAGTGACCTTCTTTGCTAGGAGGGTTGAGAAATGGAAAAACCTTGGATGTTTTCTTAGGGGGAAATGACTTCTCAGCTTTAGATTTAACATTTCTTGCTCATTGTGTACAACAGTGGTTCTCAAAAGGATTTGATGCTCCACACCAGTATGGCAGAAGAGGATGGCAAGTGTGGCAGGAAGATTCAAGGACAATAAAGGAAACATTTAAATGTTTCAGTATAGTATAGTATAGTATAGTATAGTATAGTATAGTATAGTATAGTATAAAAACAATTATTTTTAATATTCAGAATATGGCTAGATATCTTTTCAAAATGAGAGCAGAGAGGGAAATATGGTTGACTGACTGGAACATTGTTATGATTTAGTAGGGTTGTTGTTTTTTTAAATTCAATTGTACAGCACGATGTTTGAGTTTCTTTCCAGTCTTGAATTTTTTAAAATTAAATTATCCTGAAGCCGCAAACTGAAATATTCAGAGTTTGCCCTGTGTTCTCATTTCCCTCTCTCCTTTAAAGGGAGATGACCTTGCAGAAAGCGCCTTGACCTTCCCTACCTCCTCTCAAGGACACTGCTCTGAGAAAAGGAGAGCAAATCAATATTTTAGGATTATATTGATCTCTAACAGGCCCTCTCTGCTCTGTTTATGCAGCACAGAGGGCCTTCGTTCTGCTGCAATGCCTTGCTGTGAATTAATACAATTAGCCTTGAACCATATATCATTCAATGAAAAGTTAATGTAATAGCACAGATTACTTAAGGGAAGCCATTCATCCAGGAGTTTCTACCCGCCCCTGAGTTCCATTTCCATCTCCTTTCCTTTAAATTAAACTGAGAACGAATGCCAAGGGGCAATTATTACAAAACCAACCTTTTTCTAATGTGGGAAGAAAGGTGGTGCATCACAGACCATTTCTTCCTCTTTCATCAGAAGGGGAAATGCTTCTTCATAGAATGTCCAAATGCTTTGCAGAAAGTAATATTTTGGATGAGGAGGGAATAAAATGACGGGCAACAGAGCAATTGCCTTGAGTGTCCCAAACGTGGGGACTTGGGCTGCAACCTTTTAACACACTTACTTTGGAGTAGCAGTGGGTGAACATGTTCTCATATTTCTAATTTTAAGTTCAGCTCTCCACATTTCCACATCAGCTTGTGGAACATGAAAATTCAGGAAGTGCATCAGCATTTTAGCATATTTTTGCATGCAGTTTTGTCCAATATATGCACTTTTGCAAAACAAAAAAATCCCTTCCTCTGACACAATGCACTTGGTACACTATTTTCAACAACATGTGTATATTTATTCACACCATCCGTGTGTGTGTGTGTGTGTGTGTGTGTGTGTGTACCGGTATATATATATATATATATGCAGGTTTTGGTGTCTTCGGGTGTCTTCCCGTGTAAGAGTCGGGGTGTCTGTGCGACGTTACACCCCGACTCTTACACGGGAAGACACCCGAAGACACCAAAACCTGCATTCCTGTACCCGTGAAAATCTACGAAAGCATATATATATATATATATATATATATATATATATATGCACATTTTGTATACTTGCCTGGAGAGTTGCATTGCAAAATTCAGAGAGGCCGTGGCTGTACTTTGGTTTGTGTACTATTTAAGAAAGTGACAGGCAACTCAGAAATATCTGTACTATGGGAGTGTGTGTTTTAGCCTTGCCTCTGAAACTGAACCTAACCTACCTCACAGGTATGTTGTGAGGATAAAATGCAGAGAGGGAGACTTGTGTGTGTTACCTTGAAGTCCTTGAAGGAAAAGTGGGATATAAAAGTAATAATTATACTGCTGGATGCAGAGGAGTGGTGGAAAGCCCCGGCAGGGGAACCCCCCAAGGGAACCCTCAGGGAAAGAAGTCTCAGAGCCAGGGGGTTGGTGGTGGGATGAGCCAGAGGGAGAAGAGGGAGCAGACTGGGAGGAGGAGATGTTAGAAGCTAAGAGGCAACAGTTGTTTAGTGAGCAGGAAGAGGCTGAGACAGAGAGCAGTCCAGACTCAGAGGCTGGAGCGGAGAGGCTGGACAGCGGGGAGGCAGGACAGTGAAGAAGCTGGTATCTTCCTTTCCTGCTGTGACCAGATCTCCTTCCCACTGGTCTTCCGGAACATAAAGAGGAATGAAGAGGGCAGACCAAAGACGGACAAGATGAATAAGCCTCAGGTTGCTGGGGAAGGAGTCATAGAGAGCAGGGGGAAGGCAGGGACCTTCAGTCCTCGCAACTGCCTCCTTAGAGCAACTGGGAAGAGTTGCTGTGCTTGCTAGGCCTGTGCTGTTTTGGTTTCTTGGAATAAAGAGTTGGCTTCATTGACACCGGGTGTTTTATTGCTGACCTGCTCCCGACTCCAGTTCCCTGACATCTATTATCACTTTGATCGCTTGTGGTATGATACCGTGTGGTACTTTAAGAGAAGATAAGTGTGTGCGATGTGGGGAGGATTAACCAACGAGACATCTTAAGCATGCTTGGAGATACGTCTGTCTCACTGATACCAGTGGGATTAATTCTCAGGAAATCTGTTCCATTACCAGCAAAACTGCACACACCTCCTTGAATATGAAGGAAGAAAGCATGGTCTGTGTAGAACCAAAGAATATAGATGGGCATATGGAAATGTCTGTATGCCTTCCCCAAAACATTGTTCCTCTCTAAAGACGAGGCCACACACACATAGGCAAATATAATGGATGATCAGAGGTGATGTGTGGTGACTTCCTTGCAAATAAAGGCACTTAGGAGCTATAAAATTTGAGTTAAGCTGCTCTTGCCACACTGGACCGTAAAGATGCATGCTGGAGAGCTGTATGTCGATAGTCCGCTACAATACTGTGGCTTTCCATGAATTGAACATTTTAGTTTGTGTGCTTTCACAATGCATCTGTCATGCCTGGTAATATTAAGCTAGTGGCAATTATCTGTGCATGTACACAGGGGAGGACTTTGGCAATATGGCGCCCTAAGGAAGGACAAAATTTATGCCCCACCCCACCAAATCTTATTTTCACAGTAATTCCTTTTGGTATAGTTGTATTTTGATAGAACTTCTCAGTAAAAATATAAATGGTAAAGGGACCCCTGACCATTAGGTCCAGTTGTGTCTGACTGGGGTTGCGGCGCTCATCTCGCTTTACTGGCCGAGGGAGCCGGCGTACAGCTTCTGGGTCATGTGGCCAGCATGACTAAGCCGCTTCTGGAGAACCAGAGCAGCGCACGGAAATGCCATTTACCTTCCCGCCGGAGCAGTACCTATTTATCTACTTGCACTTTGATGTGCTTTTGAACTGCTAGCTTGGCAGGAGCAGGGACTGAGCAACAGGAGCTCACCCTGTTGCGGGGATTCAAGCCGCCGACCTTCTGATCAACAAGTCCTAGGCTCTGTGGTTTAACCCACAGCGCCACCTGCGTCCTCTAGATCTTCTCAGTAGGAATTCATATAAATATAGTTATCATCATCATCATCTTGTGCCCCCTCGGCTCGATGCCCTGTGTGGGGGAACAGCCAGCACCTCCCTAAATCTGGCTCTGATCTATGTGGAAAGCGCAGCCCTGTGGCTATGCATTTGCTTGGAAGTGCAAAGCAAACCTTGCAATTGTGCAGATCCTGTTTCGATTCTGAGCTTTACCGACGCTGTACAGCAGAGGGAAGCAGCCACCTACATTTGAACGAACCATTTCATTCATTCATTTATTTTTGAAGCGAACTCTGTGCAGCACTGAAGGTGCGTCTCCTTACCTTCCCCATAGTAGCACCTATTGATCCTGTCTCAGCAGACAAGCCATGTCTAATTATACATACTTTGTAATAGCTTAGATCTGGTATTAAGCCCCCCCCCCCAAGAGCAACTGGGAGACAGAAAGAGAGAAAAAACTGGAGTTGTATCTATTAAAGTTGGAGAGCATGATATATTTTATGGAAAATGAAGTCCATCTGTGAAGTATGAATGCCATTAAGCAGGAGAGAGATGCTGTTGGAGCCCCTTGCCCCCCGAGGATAATGTTCCAGTGGTCACACACCAGCCTCATAATCCTTTAATACAGGGAGATTTTCCCAGTGCAATATCCATTAACTGATTATCCATGCACTCCAGGCATACAACATGAAGGCACTTTTTCTGAAAACAAGAAGGGGAAAAAAGCCTGGAGCCTTTAAATGCACACAGCGCCTTCCTGCAGCGGATGCCAAGAATGGCCGCCTTGTACTTCTCCTCCATCTCCTCCCATCTGCCTCTTCCTTCTCCTCCTCTTGGGATTCCTTCTCGAATCTCTAGCTCTTTCCCAGGCTTAATGCAAAGCAAGTGCAACGGAATTGGTTTCTGCTGCCCTTATGTTTTTGTCAGCTCAAGTTATTGTTCCATAGACATAAGACGACCATGCCATTTTGGAGCTTTCCCCTTCCACTTGCTTTGCAGTTGAGATCTCGGGTGAAATATGCTCTGAGTCGTGTAGTGATTTCAGGCTCTTTATTGCAGCTCCTAAAAACAGTGAATCCATTCCCCCCCCCCAAACCTCTGGCTCTATATACATTATTTACACAATGGGTCCCGTGTGATTGGCTGATTCTGCTTCCCTCCTGGAGCCTGATTGGGCTGCTCCTGTAGGCCAATCGGCGGTTGCATTCTAGGATCCTACCAGCCTGATAGGCTGGTTCACTGCCTCCTGGGGCCTGATTGGACTGCTCCTGCAGGCCAAACAGGTGGTTGCATTTTAGGATCCTACTTGCCTACTGTTCTAGGATCCAAGCTTAGTACATAACACCGGGGCAGTGTCCCTGGGTGCTCAGGGACCAGGCTGGTCTTTCCTTTGTCCATCAGAGACCGGCGGCATCAATGATACAAACAGGGACTGCAGTGTCCCAGATTATGGTACATACAGTGGTACCTTAGGTTACATACGCTTCAAGTTACATAGGCTTCAGGTTAAAGACTCTGCTAACCCAGAAATAGTGCTTCAGGTTAAGAACTTTGCTTCAGGATGAGAACAGAAATCGGGCTCCGGCGGCGCGGCAGCAGCAGGAGGCCCCATTAGCTAAAGTGGTGCTTCAGGTTAAGAACAGTTTCAGGTTAAGTACGGACCTCCAGAACGAATTAAGTACTTAACCTGAGGTACCACTGTATTTGCCTATTTGTCTAAGTGTCTATCGGGATACCATCTGAAACAGGAGCAGGGAACTTTTTTCCAGCCTAGGGGCCGCATTTCCTTCTGGGCAAAGCTTCTGAGGGCCACATGCCAGGAATGGGTGGAGCCAGAGGCAAAAATGGGCATAACAACAAATGCAAATTTTACCTTTTTTTCTTTTTACACTAGGCAGGTTTCTACACACACAACACACCCTTTTCTATCCTCCTTCCAGGTAAACAAGGCACATTACGAGGGTTATTTAATTAAATTTATATTTTTCACCACAGGGGGTTGGGCCAGATGACCCTCAGGGAACCCGGGTTCTATCTCAGGGTGGTTCACAGAATAAAATATAAGTTCGAGGTCACTTTTCAGCCAAGCAAGAACACTCGGGGTTCAAAACAGGACCAGCGAGCGGTGAGGCCTGGGGAGATTATTGAAAACCACACAGAGAGGTCTGGAGAGGAGCATTGGGCCTGAAGTTCTCCAGCCCTGATCGAAAACAATCTCTTTTATCCTTTTCAGACCGGCCCTACCGTTAGGTAGAGAAGCAGCTGTCAAGAAAGGGTTGTCTTATTTGCCATGATTTAACTTACAGTAATTGTCCCTCTGCTGCCAGGAAAGGAGGGAGGTGCTAATGGGGTTTTCTTGCCTGTCCTTGACCACCTTGGCTTGGAAGGAGATGTCCTTTGTTGCTCTGCTTCAGCAGCAAAATGTCATGGGCTGGCCCTCTGGTTCTGCCCTATCACTAGTATTCACCACCCTTCCAACACATGCAGTTCCCAGACAGTCAAGGAAGGCAGTGTCTCTGAATTATAAGTGTCCACAGTAGACAATAATGGACCGCTTGGATACAAGTCATATTTGAAGCTCACATGAATTTCCCCCAAAGGATCCTGGGATATGGAGTTTACCCTCTGACATGGCTGCAACCCCCAGCACCCATAACAAACTACAGTTCCCAGGATCCTTTGGCGGGGAGTTATGTGCCTGAAATGTATTGTGTGGGTGTGACCAATTGTCTGATTGGATAGTAGGTAGTTTCATGCATCAGGTATCATATTAAGGGGTAGGTGGGCTTCATCCTGGTGCCTATTATTATTATGCATGAAAGTTAGTGAAGGCTGTTGGCATGCTATATTCAAAAGAAGAATAAGGTTGTGTCCTCATCTACAGTGAGAATCATGCAGTAAATTTTATTTATAGGCGACAATAAATGTTTCTGCTCCTCAAGATACATGCTCACATTTAAGCTGACACCTGGTTATATCACAGATAAATGGCTGTTCATAGCCTTTAGATGCTGCAGTAATAACAAACAGTAAATAATAACAAGGACCGTCAGCAAATGGCAAGGATCGTGGTCTGTGTGCCAAGCAAACACCATCAGAGCCAAATCTGGAAAACAAATCTAAAAACCTCCAACTCAGATGATTCTTTAGATTAATAAATGGCTTGGATTGTTTCTTTAAAAAAACAAATAAATCTGATTTTTTATTAGCTTGACTAGCCTGGAGGATCTGAAATGCACTTGGATAGCTGCAGATTTGTTTTAAACAGGAATTGTATAAAGAAGCGCTCAAAGAATCAAAGAGGGGTAGTGAGACATATAAAGGTAAAGGTAAAGGACCTGAGAGTTAAGTCCAGTTGTGAATGATTATGGGGTTTGTAAAAGAAAAAGGTTCTGACCTCCTTTGTCTCCTTTGCCTGGTCCTCAGACCCTAGTTGGCACAAAGAGTCCTGAAGAAACAGTACTTTGCAGAATGCTGCTTTTATTCTTAAAAGTCATCTTCTCCAACCACAACCAACAGCTTTATACACACACCAAATGCAACCAGCTTTCTACCATCCACCCAACCCACACCCAACACTAACATTGACCACTCTATATATACCGGTACAATTTGGTGAAAGGTTACATGAGTCATTGTAGGCCGCTGACTCAGGCTGACTTAGTTTTTTTAGCATGAAAGAAACAGCGGCCAATTTTTTTAGCTGTGACAAACTGCACATCTGTGGGCAAGAGGGAGTGGGAGACCCAAGGTTTGCAGAAAGACTCTGCCCGACTTCAAACAAAAACCATAGGAGGAAAGCCCTGAAGGAAAGGCAAGTACAGTGGAACCTCGGGTTACAGACGCTTCAGGTTACAGACTCCACTAACCTAGAAATAGTACCTCAGGTTAAGAACTTTGCTTCAGGATGAGAACAGAAATTGTACTCCGGCGGCGCGGCAGCAGCAGGAGGCCCCATTAGCTAAAGTGGTGCTTCAGGTTAAGAACAGTTTCAGGTTAAGAACGAACCTTCAGAACGAATTAAGTACTTAACCTGAGGTAGGTAAAGGTAAAGGGACCCCTGACCATTAGGTCCAGTCATGACCGACTCTGGGGTTGCGGCGCTCATCTCGCTTTATTGGCTGAGAGAGCTGGCGTACAGCTTCCGGGTCATGTGGCCAGCATGACTAAGCTGCTTTTGGCGAAGCAGAGCAGCGCATGGAAACACTGTTTACTTTCCCTATTATCTGCTTGCACTTTGACGTCCTTTCGAACTGCTAGGTTGGCAGGAGCTGAGACCGAGCAATGGGAGCTCACCCCGTCACGGGGATTCGAACCGCGACCTTCTGATCAGCCACTCCTAGGCTCTGTGGTTTAACCCACAGTGCCACCCACGTCCCTTTAGAACCACTGTACTAAAACAGCTTGGTGAGGACTAAGCATTGTCAGTATGCAATGCTGTCCAGCAACAGTGGTGGACTTTGAGCTTTCAAATTTCAGCAGTGCCCTGTGCGACGTCAGAATTTGGCACCCTCTCTGCCTCTCACCTTCCATTCTAAGTCATTGCTGTGGCTCTCTGTTTGGTGCCCAGTGCAGGTGAGCCTGTTGTGCTCACCTAAATCTGTCTCTGCTGGCAGTTGCAGGAGGAATGGAGCAGATAAAAGAATTGGGCAGGGGCATTGCTGGCTGGCTTCCTGAACAGGAATGTTCCGAATGGCACCATTTTGTTGTTTCTGCTTCTCCCCTATAACAAGAGAGATGGGAGAGTACCTTTTTTGAAGATGGCACCATCTTCAGGTTGTTGTTGTTTTTTCAAGTAATTTTTTATTGTTTTCCTTACATATTCTTTTCCAACAAACCATATGAATGCCATACATTCCCTTTGACTCTGCCGAGTCGCGACTCCCCTCCCTCCCTGCAATTGGTATATTTAACCCCTTTCTATCGCACACATCATTCTCACAATAGTACTATTATACACTGAAGGTATTATGTCAATCCTGCTAGTGTCTTGACTTCTTTACAATTCTCCTTTAAGTATTCAATAAATTTACTCCAATTATTTTGGTATCTTTGGTCTTCCTGGTCCCGGATCCTCCCTGACAATTTGGCAAGTTCTGCGTATTCTGTCGATTTCACCTGCCACTCCTGAATGGTTCTTATGTCTTGTGTTTTCCATCTTTGGGCCAGGAGGGTTCTTGCGGCGGCCGTAGCATACATGAACAGATTTGGGTCTCCCATTTTGATTTCCATTCCTATTAAACCTAATAGACACGCTTCCAGTCTTTGTTTGTTGTTTTTTTAAAAAAATATATTAGTCACCCGATAAATTGCAGTAGCTTTTTCAGTCGCTCCAAAGATTTTCAGTTGATTAAACCGAAAGCTGGATTGATTAAATATTGCAGAAATCAAAGATCGCCATAACCTTGCTAATAATAAATGTATACCTCTCTTGCCTTATTTCCACGGCTGATGTAAATGTCCTTCTTTTGAAAAATGTAAAACTTTATTTTTAACGCTGGTGATGATGAGTCACCTTTTCAGGGCTGCTTGGTGCGATGTCCTGAAAATGACAAAGAATACAAATATCAACAATTTGAAACGGAGACCAATTGTTTTGTGCTTGTGCTGCATTTCTGCGGGAGTGTTGAACAGCCATGGGAGATGTCCTTGGCTGCAGAATTCAAAGCACAGAACAAATTATGCAAAATAAGGTGTATAGTGGGAATTGGCTCGATTTGCACACTATATGCAAGTCACAGATTCCACTGTCTATTCCAGCAATAGAAAGTGGAATCTGTGACTTGGATATATTATGCAAATCGAGCCAACTTCCTTACCGGTGTAGAAATGTGATTCTTTTTTTCCCCCTTAAGATTTTTCAAAGTGCACAGAATAGGACCCACCTGGAAGCTTTCCCCACAGAACCCAGAGAAATTGGGATATTTTGCCGTTGAAAACAGCAAAAGATCCCAATTTCTCTGGGTTCGGGGGGGGGGGAGCTTCCAGGGCTGTAGCTAGGGGGTGATAAGGTGGGCCCCCGCCAGGGACGTGGGGGGGGGGGCGCAAAATCGGCTAAAAATATGTCCATAAATATACATATTGATTCTTGCCACATAAGAAATGGTTTTAAATAGAAGGTGAATTGAATGGGGGGGGGGGGGTTGGAGGAGAGGCAGAAAGAAGAGCTGATTTGTCCATGGCTACGGCTCTGCAAAAGAGGCACTCCTTTCAGACAATATTATTGCTTCATATCCCGCAGGCTGCAGCATTATACTCTCAAAGCATCAAACAGTACAATTTCCTTGTGATGGAGGTTGAGGATTTGGCTGAGGACTATAGTACAGTGGTACCTTGGTTCTCAAACGCCTTGGTTCTCAAACGCCGAAAACCCGGAAGTGTGTGTTCTGGTTTTCGAACATTTTTTGGAAGCCGAACGTCTGATGCAGCTGTCAGCTATTGTTTCCGGGGCACCTGCACCAATCAGAAGCTGTGCCTTGGTTTTCAAACATTTCGGAAGTCGAACAGACTTCCAGAAAGGACTAAATTTGGCACTTTTGTCTTTGCTATTTATTTTGCGTTTTTGTTTTTTAGGCTCTTTTGGTTAATTTGTTTTTGTGACTGTGTGGAACCCAGTTCAGCTACTGATTGATTGATTGTGTGACTGTGGAAATGGATAAAAGCCCCCCATACAAACAATGACTATCATCAGTGCAGGTAAGGGGGGGAAATAATTTTAATTTTTATCATCGACAGTACTGTCTTATTTATTTTATAGTACAGTACATTGATTATTGCTTTCATTCTATGGATCAGTGGTCTCATCAGATTGTAAAATTCATGTTAAATTGCTGTTTTAGGGGTTGTTTTTAAAAGTCTGGAACGGATTAATTTGTTGTGCATTCCTTTCTATGGGAAAGTGCACCTTGGTTTTGGAATGCTTTGGTTTTGGAATGGACTTCCGGAACGGATTAAGTTTGAGAACCTAGGTACCACTGTAATAGCCCTTTAAATGTAAAATTTGCATTCATGTCCTACTTAGAATCATAGAATTGTAGAGTTGGAACGGGTCTAAAAATCTGCCTTAAAGATGGAGACAGGTCCATGTGTCAGTAGAGGACTTGCCCTGCAATTCACACACACACACACACACACCTCCTGTGCTCAGGACTGCCAAACTTCAGGCTGCTTTCTACTGCAAAGTTTCACTAAATAGCTGCTGGAAAGTCTTGGTGCGTCCCCATCCATTTTTGCCCAGCAGGCGGTGTGAACACTGAGCTGCAAATAAGAAGCCATTTGCAACCTCTGGAAAGCATTGCCACGACGACGTTGAGTAATTAATGGCATTACTTTTAATAGATACTCCGGAAAGTGCTAAGTCAGTGACATCTGCGGCACTGTGGCGAGGATGATACCTTCAGGGAGAATATTTTTAACACGGCGATACCTCAAAAGGAAGCCTGAAGGCAGGCTGCACAGAGAAGGAGCAGCTTGTGGAGTTCCGGGCCTGTTTTCTTTTTATGCGCTCAGCTCAAAACACCAATTTGCTGGCGAGCATCTTAATTAGGAGTTGTGCAGCGTTTGTTTTCTTTTTGAGGATGCTAGAGGGAATTAGCCGGTGAACTTTGTAGCTAATAATGTGCGGCCCAATCCACCAAGGGAGACCCGTTGAGCAGAAGTTTCTGCTTGCAAGGGCTGCTGATGTAGATACATTACCTGGAAATGGAACTGGAGAAAGGTGTTCCGTGAAGGAGAAATGGAAGGGAAGGCAAGTTTTCCACAAGAAGGAGACAGAGAACGGCCAGGGGTGTTGCTGTAAGCAAAAAGCAGAAGGGAGACAGAACTTAGGGAATGGCCGTAGGTCAATGGAACAGCATCTGCTTCACTTGTGCAGATGAAAGAAGGTAAAGGTAAAGGGACCCCTGACCGTTAGGTCCAGTCGTGGCCGACTCTGGGGTTGCGGCGCTCATCTCGCTTTATTTGCTGAGGGAGCTGGCGTACAGCTTCTGGGTCATGTGGCCAGCATGACTAAGCCGCTTCTGGCGAACCAGAGCAGTGCACAGAAACGGCGTTTACCATCCCGCCGGAGCGGTACCTATTTATCTACTTGCACTTTGATGTGCTTTCGAACTGCTAGGTTGGCAGGAGACCCCGTCTGAAATTGTGGAGGGCCTCCGCCAGCCAGGGTAACTGTACCATACCCTCCAACATCCCTCAGATGAAAATAGGGACATTTTTCATTCCCCGCAACTGACCTTCCTCAAACCCCCCCCCCATTAAGTAGTGGGTAGACATAGCAGACGACACAGAGATTTCTCCAAGTAGTTCTTTATAAGTAAGCTGGAACTGAACTGAACTGAACTGCTCAGCCTGCCTGCTTTTATAGGCAGCCAGTTGTCAACATTGTAACAACACCAACCCAGGTTTTCCCGCCTAAATTAACTTACTTGGACCTGAGTGAAAACTATATATACAATACCCCTGTCGCAGAGCATTTCCTGTCAGAAGAAGGGTGAATGCCACCCCCACAACACCAATGGGACACATCACACACGCCCTCCACCGTCCTCAGAAAACCCATTCATCCTGATATTTCGCCTTCTTCTTCTTCTTCTTCTTCTTCTTCTTCTTCTTCTTCTTCTTCTTCGAATCATAGAGTTGGAAGAGACCACAAGGGCCATTGAGTCCAACCCCCTGCCAAGCAGGAAACACCATCAGAGCACTCCTGACATATGGTTGTCAAGCCTCTGCTTAAAGACCTCCAAAGTAGGAGACTCCACCACACTCCTTGGCAGCAAATTCCACTGTCGAACAGCTCTTACTGTCAGGAAGTTCTTCCTAATGTTTAGGTGGAATCTTCTTTCTTGTAGTTTGGATCCATTGCTCCGTGTCCGCTTCTCTGGAGCAGCAGAAAACAACCTTTCTCCCTCCTCTATGTGACATCCTTTTATATATTTGAACATGGCTATCATATCACCCCTTAACCTCCTCTTCTCCAGGCTAAACATGCCCAGCTCCCTCCTCCTCCTCCTCCTCCTTCTTCTTCTGTGGGTTTGCAAAAAGAAAAACACTCACCCATAAATAAATTTTAGAAAGGGGCAATATTAGATGCAGGTGCACAAAGCATTTTTTAAAAATCAAAACAAGGCTCCTTGCTCCCCATTCTTGCTGCCCAAGGCGGTCCAGCCCTCTGCCTCCCCTCAGAGCTAGCGCAAAACACGGGACTGGGCCTCAGAAGCCACAATCTCTCCTCCTCCTCGCCGGCTCTCTAACAGCCTGCCCAAGGGAGGAGGTCAGCAGCGACAGCCATGGCGAGGCTTCGGAGAGGCAATAGGATGCTCCCTCAGAGCTGCTACAGCTGCAGCCGCCATCGTTTGGGACAAGCACTGGCTCATTCTCCTCCCCGAACTTGGTAGTGGTGGCACCGGCAGAGGAAATAGGGGCATTCCGGGATCAAATCAGAAGCCCAGGATGGATTTTTTAAATTCCGGGACTGTCCCTGGAAAATCAGGACACTTGGAGGGTACGCTATACAGTGGTACCTCAGGTTAAGAACTTAATTCATTCCGGAGTACCGTTCTTAACCTGAAACTGGTCTTAACCTGAGGTACCACTTTAGTGAATGGGGCTGCGCCGCTGGAGCACAATTTCTGTTCTCATCCTGAAGCAAAGTTCTTAACCCGAGGTAATATTTCTGGGTTAGTGGAGTCTGTAACCTGAAGCATATGTAACCTGAAGCATATGTAACCCGAGGTACCACTGTCCTGAACTAGATGGACCAGGAAATTGGAAGGGATACGGATTCATACCGTCCAATTCACACACACACACCCCCGCACAAAATCAGGATAAGTGACTCCTGGGTGAGTCATGTGACCCATGCCTCGCTCCCCCCCATGCTTTTGGGGGGGATGACAGCACAATGAGATTGTGCGAGAGCATGGGACTCAAAATGGCCGCCGATATCTTGTGCAGAAAAACGGGGTGTCCCTTTTTTCCAGGGCACCTGGAAAGTATGCAGATTCCTCATCCCTGGGAAATGAGGGGTGTCTAAAGGGAGAAAGGTATCAACCCCAAATGACTCCAGAGAAAAATTTTCATCGGAACTTCCCTCAATATTTTATATGAACGAAACAAGCATAGTGGTGCACAAATCTCTCTCTTTATATTTTTTTTCTCTTTCTCTCTCTCCCCTCCCCTCCCACCCCCACCTATATATAGTAATAAAATAATTTTGCTCATTAGCAAATCAGCCCCGGTGGTGCTTTGTTGCTGTCTCTGAAACTAGCAGCACAGAATTCATGAGTCAAAAGCCGGACAAATTGAATAGCCGAGAGTTCATTTCAGCAGAGAGGATCTCATTATCTGGCTGGCTAGTCATCTACAGAGATGGATAGATCATGGCTGGCAGCTGAGGCCCTGCAAATGAGTCCATCTATGTATTTGGAAGAAATGGAGACTAATAAAAAATAATTAAAAAATTAGCTGCTTTCCCCGCATTTACTTACTCTCTCGTTCACCCAAAGGGTATCTTAAGGGGCTGGATGGAGAGGGCCAGGATCCTGAAAAACAATATGTGTGTACATCTTTGCTCAAGACCCTCAGCAATGAGGGGAGAGGACTAGACAGAAAGGACGAGGTGTGGCTTTCATTTGAACGGACCGTTTTCCAAGTGGATGATAAGCCACTCGTTTTTATTAGGTGCGGTTTGTCATTTTTCATCTATTGCAGTCGTACCTTCGTTTTCAAATGCCTTGTGAGTCAAACGTTTTGGCTCCCGAACGTCACAAACCCAGAAGTGACTGTTCTGGTTTGCGACCTATTTTTGGAACCCGAACGTCCGACGGGGCTTCTGATTGGCTGCAGGAGCCGTGTTTTGGTTTTTGAACGTTTTGGAAGTCGAATGGACTTCTGGAACAGATTCCGTTCAACTTCCAAGGCACGACTGTATGTACATTTGTAGCCTGCTCTTCCTCCCAAAGGATTACAGGGTGGGAAACACACAAATGATGAAAAATTTGGAGCATCTAAAAGCTTCTAAAAACAGCTCCAATGCAAAGAGAGAAAGGTCTCAAAGGCTCAGTGGAAGAGGAGGGTCTTTGCGACACTGGGAGTGGCCCTGAGCCCTCGCTGTGCATTAGTTCCAGATGGAGGGATTACCTGTCCATTTAGTCCATCCCTGGCTGGCAGCAGCTCTTGGGGATCTCAGCCCTACCTGGGGATAGCAGAGTTTGAGCCTGAGACGTTGTGCGTGCAAAGCATGTTCTGTACCACAGAGCAAGCAAACCACGGGAACCTAATTAAAAGTGACCTTGATCTAAACATATACAAAAAGGAAAAAAGGACAGCTGAGGCCAAGGAGTCATTAAAAGCAAAGCCCGCTGTGTAAACAAGAGCCTCCCTCACCAAACAATGCTGCACATTTAGATACTAAAGCAATTCTCCAGACAATACAAATAATTTAGAAAGGAAAACACACACACACAAGGCAATAAGGGGTTAACAGCAGCCATCCATGCATATTTGCCAATTGATGTCTGAAGGAGTATGGAATGAGGTTCAGTACAGGAGATCTCATCCTGTATTGCTTGGAGAGTTGCTTTATTGCCTACATGTGCTATAGTGTTTGGGGAACTGGATCGTTGTTTACACGATGGCATTTGCATGGGTGGCACTGTGGGTTAAACCACAGAGCCTAGGACTTGCTGATTGGAAGGTCGGCGGTTCAAATCCCCGCGACGGGGTGAGCTCCCGTTGCCCGGTCCCTGCTCCTGCCAACCTAGCAGTTCGAAAGCTCATCAAAATGCAAATAGGTACCGCTCCGGCGGGAAGGTAAACGGTGTTTCTGTGCACTGCTCTGGTTCGCCAGAAGCGGCTTAGTCATGCTGGCCACATGACCCGGAAGCTGTATGCCAGCTCCGTTGGCCAATAAAGCGAGATGAGCACCGCAACCTCAGAGTCGGTCATGACTGGACCTAATGGTCAGGGGTCCCTTTTACTTTTACCTTTACTTGCTGGCCTCAGCTTGTATTTTTCTGTCTCTTTGTTCCCTTTAATTGGGGAACCTCTGCTGTTGTTTTTGGCCCGATGCCACAGGGCAACTTTACCCCAACATGGGAGAGATATGTTTTGTTGCAGCTGGGGCAGATGAAGGTGTCTGGTTCTGCTGTTGCAGATGCACCATGGCATTTCTTCTCTCTGGACTCCTCCCAAAAATCATTTCTCCTCTGGTAACTGCTGTGGATACAGGACTTGATGGGGTTGATGTCGCCAGCCTTCATGACACATCTGCAAACATCTTTGTAATGCAGAGTTGGTCTGCCAAGGGGCCTGGTGCCTGACGCCAGCTTCTCTGTAGACCATGTCCTTGGGCAACCCAACCTGGGGTTTAGATAATGGGGCTTTAGGGTTTCTCTTCTTTTGCACAACTCACAGTTCCACTGTGTGCAGTGAGACACATCTCCAATAAGTGTGTTCAGCAGGAGTTGGTAACGTGTGTGAAGCTCCAGATGTTGCTGTACTCCAACTTCCATAATTCCCAGCCAACATGACCGATGGTCAGGAATGATGGGAGCTGTAGTCCAGGAGCATAGGTAGGGCCACAGGCCCTCATCCCTAGTTTCTAGGGCTGCAGTCTCAGTCTGTACCCATTTATCTAGAGTGGCCCCACTGAACTCAATGGGACTTACTCAATGGGGATGCATAACCAGTCATTGTATTTCCTGCCTAATCATCACAAAAGTCCTGAAATCATGTCTCTTGGGGAAAAAAATACACACAAGACTAGTTAAACTAAAAAATGGACTACTCAGCCTTAACTATAGTGGCAGAGTCCTACCGCTATAATGATGCCCATTTTATTATTATTACCCATATAAGCAACAATAAGAAAATTAAGAAGGAGGATTAAGGCCAGCAGCAAAGGCAGGTCCTAAAGCTGTAATAATTTTAGGGTGAGTCAGAGCTCTCAGCGGGTCCTGAGTGGCTGCCTGTAATTTTCATCTTATCACACAATGTGATTAAAAAGGCTGGATTACAAAGCGAAACGAACGCAGGGGCAGAGAACAACCCTCGGAGCTGAAGCAAACACTTTAAATTTAGCAACTTGGTGACAGCTAATTTGCTGTTCCGCAAATTCAGACAAAAGTAGGAGCCTAAAGAGGCACTCGGAAGGACAAGACATCCCTCGATGTCATTCTTCTTTAACTTCTGTTGGGTGTGGAGGAATGATTCACTGGGCCCAGTGGTTTCAAGGTCTCTCCTGGGTGACAGAAAACGCTAGCAATCCCAAGGACAAATGGTGCACAGAAGTGTCCACAGATGAAGCTTGCGCACCAGACCCCTTCACTACAGTTTAGCAACATCCCACAATCAGCTTTCAATGGCAGCACAGATAATTACACCAGGAGAGAGGTCGTTCCTTTGCCCGTGCGCTTATTCAGAGAAGGACGAAAAGGCCATCTTTCATTTCTGCACAGAAAGAACTCTCTGTTGATGATGGCAGTGTCCAGCACTGTTGGAGTCAGTTCACCTCTGAATATAAACTGCTAGGCCTCACAACAGGGGAGAGCTGTTTGATAGTGGAATGGACTCCCTTGGAAGGTGGTACAGTGGTACCTCGGGTTACAGACGCTTCAGGTTACAGACTCCGCTAACCCAGAAATAGTACCTTGGGTTAAGAACTTTACCTCAGGATGAGAACAGAAATTGCGTGGCAGCAGCGGGAGGACCCATTAGCTAAAGTGGTACCTCAGGTTAAGAACAGTTTCAGGTTAAGAACAGACCTCCAGAATGAATTAAGTTCTTAACCCGAGGTATCACTGTAGATGCTCCTTCCTTGGAGGTTTTTAAGGAGAGGTTAGATGGCCACCTGTAATGGATGCTATAGCTGAGATTCATTCATTGCAGGGGGTTGGACTAGATGACCGTGGGCGTCCCCTTCCAACTCTCCTCTCCTATGATTCTTTGAGTCCTATTGCACTCAGGTCAGCTGTCCTTTGAATTTCACACTTCATTGAAATTTGTGACGCGGTTCTCCAGCCAAATATTGTGCTCCAGAATGTGTACATTAGAGAAATGTGAACTATAATGCTGATGAATTTTCCTAAGAACTTAAAAAATTTACAAAGTGATGAAGAATGTGGAGAATTGAATTTCAGATGAGAAACTGAGAGAAACTGACATTTGACTACCTCTACTCTCCAGATAAGTTTTTTGGGGAATGTAGAGGACACCTAGAGTTAGGAAGATAGGATGAAACTTGGCCTTTGTGTAATTCCTAAGGTTCACTTATCTCAGGATTGATGCCAATGTTTGTAATTTCACTGGCATTTCAGTGAATCAAAAAAATAAAATAAAATAATCAGTGCAATTTTGAAATCAGTGGCTAACAATGAGTGCAGCTGTAAAAGATTCAGTCCACCATCTTGAATCAAAATGGCATCAAAGTATATCCAAGTACAGCTGATTTTGTTTTGTTATCTTCAGGGGTCTCCAAATGCCTAGAGACCATACAAAACACTTTCCAAAACAGATAGATGATTAGCACAAATAATCTTTGTAGAATAGCCAATGCTGGCTGTTGTTCAGGCTGATAAAGTGGGTCTTTCATTTGCCTTAATGCCCATTAATTTAGAGAGCGTGAATAGACATAATGCCACACTCCCTCTTGCCTTGCTTCCTCTCCAAATTCATTTGGGCACGGTCTGTCACATGAAACTCATGGCCTTCCGTCAATGATATGCTGCTGTGGTTTCCCTTCATCTCCTTGCCCTCTTCTTGCCCTCAAGCATCCTAGGGCCACATACATGTGACGAGAAGGGGAGGAAACAACAGCCAGGGCACTAGACTAAATTTCAGCAGAATGGGTAACGTTTAGGGTCGAATTAGGTTTAGGCATCGGTTGGAGAAAGTAGATAGGCAGACATTTTTCAGGCTCTCTCATAATCCTAGAACTAAGAATCATTCAGTTCTGCTGAATGTTGGAAGATTCGGAACAGGCAAAAAAAGGTACCTCTTCACAAAGTGAATAATAATAATAATAATAATAATAATAATAATATTTATACCCTGCCCTTCTGGCTCACTTGCCCCAGCCACTTTGTGAAATTACAGGCTACAGGCTAGTCATGTTGTGCGGTTGCCTGATTATCGTCTTCCAAAGCAACTATTCTATTCCAAACTTAAAAATGGAAAGCGTAATGCTGGTGGTCAACAAAAGAGGTTTAAAGACTGTCTCAAGGCAAATCTTAAAAAATGTAGTATAGACACTGACAACTGGGAAACACTGGCCTGCGTGCGCTCCAGTTGGAGAACAGTGTTGAAGACACTCGAACTCAGGACACAAGGGAGAAATGCACTAAGAGGAAGGCACGCTTGGCAAATCCACACCGTAATCAACTCCCGCCCGGAAACCTATGTCCCCACTGTGGAATCAGGGGCTTTGATCCAGATTTGATCCATACTTGGAGAAGGCCCACTGAAATCGATGGGAATCACTCCCACAGATCTGCTCCAAGCATGACTAAGTCTGGATTCAACGCCCCCAATTTGCTGGTAAGTGAAGGCGAAGGAAATTGTGGCAGCCTTATAATTAACAAATCAGGGAGAGATTTGGAGATACAAGTGTCGTGCCCAGGATACAAAGTGGGAACCTCATCCTTGCAATATGCAAGGATTTCACAATTCACAAGTGAGGAAATATTGTTTGTAAGAATATAGCCAGAGGAGGGTGCTCTCTAGTCTTTTACAATGTGCCATGGTCCAGCATAGAGAATGGCTGCTTTCTCTCTAGGAGGCAGAACACAAAGAAAAGTGGCCTGGGAGTCCAAGAAACTCTTCACTAAGGATGGGGGCGGGGATTTGATTCCGTTCACATTTAAAGGCACCCCCCCCAATTTCACACCTTCCCAAACAACACACGAAACAGACATCCTATGAAATGTTCACTTCTCCAAATATAATAATGATAAGCAAAGTACGCAACAATGGTTATACTAGGTTAAAATAAATACAGTAAAATGCATCCATCGGTGAAAATAATATACAAAAATGCACTTGGTAGAGCATGAGACTCTTAATCTCAGGGTCATGGGTTCGAGTTTCACATTGGGCGAAAGATTCCTACATCGCAAGGGGTTGGACTACATCACTACTGGGAAAACCATAGCTTTAACTATACAGGCCTTTGTTGGCAAAGTGATGTCTCTGCATAGAACTGAAGCATCAGAAGGGAGCACAAGGGTCATCTAGCCCAACTTTCTGCAATGCGGGAAACGTTTTCCAGATGTGGGCTTGGACCCATAACCCTGAGAGGAAGAGCCTTATGCTGTACCATAAGAGTCTTATGATGTATCTCAGAAAGACAGCACATGTCACTATAGCGGGGAAGAATGTGACCAGGTGACCTGCCCGCTTAATCAACGCAGCTATTAGGAAACCACAGAACATCCCCCTTCCTAATGTGTTTCTAAGTCTGCAACTCTCCCATGATTTGACTTCCTTCCGCAAGGCACACTCCTCCCAAGACTGACAGGTGCCAACAACAACGATAAAATGCTGCTGAACAGATCGGATGTGAAATTTGCGTCAAGTACAAATCACGCCTACTTCTTTTGTCATTACAATACCTTTCGTTTTCTGAGTGACAGCTTTTCGGCACGTGACAATTTGTACAGAATTCTTGCACATCTGTAATAGGTGGCTGGCCTCTTATTCATTATCGTAGGATAATGTTATGCTGTGATCATTAGCAGAGGTTGTGTGCATGTGTTTAAATGCAACTTGCATACTTTGTCTTGTCTCCAGTAAGTGCCAGAATCTCCTGACCAGGTCCAGATATTTTAGATTTCCCAGCAAGGTCTGCTCAGAGCTTCAAGGCCATCCCTTAAGCTCTACTCATGCTGTGTGCGACTGGCATTCAAAGAGATGCTGAATCTTCATCTGGGGGTGTTGTTGTTTAGTCGTTTAGTCATGTCCAACTCTTTGTGACCCCCTGGACCAGAGCACACCAGGCACTCCTGTCTTCCACTGCCTCCCCCAGTTTGGTCAAACTCACGCTGGTAGCTTTGAGAACACTATCCAACCATCTCGTCCTCTGTCGTCCCCTTCTCCTTGTGCCCTCAATCTTTCCCAACATCAGGGTCTTTTCCAGGGAGTCTTCTCTTCTCATGAGGTGGCCAAAGTATTGGAGCCTCAGCTCCACGATCTGTCCTTCCAGTGAGCACTCAGAGCTGATTTCCTTCAGAATGGATAGGTTTGATCTTCTTGCAGTCCATGGGACTCTCAAGAGTCTCCTCCAGCAACATAATTCAAAAGCATCAATTCTTCGGCGATTAGCCTTCTTTATGGTCCACCTGGAGCAGGAACAGACAAGCCACTCCAGTATCCCTGCCAAGAAAACTCCATGGACAAAGACAACAGGCATCTGGAGGTAGTATTTAGCTATTGTGACTGGCTTCTATAACCTTATCCTCCGTTTTTAAACCTAAGTTGGTGGCAGTGGCGTAGCGTGGGTTGTCAGCACCCGGGGCAAGGCAAGTAATTTGCGCCCCCTAACCCGTGTATTTGCGCCCCCTAACCCGTGGATTTGCACCCCCACCCCTAACCCCCAGATGTTGTGCCCGGTGCGGCCGGCCCCTCCTGCACCCCCCTACGCTACGCCACTGGTGGGGATTGAATCAAAACTACACACACACCCCTCTATCTAGAAAAACAGAAGACGTGTTCACACGCTGCACTGAACACAGATACAGTGGGTTTGGTGTTTGTGCGACGGAGTGTACACTTGATTTGAACAGTTCAGCTGCAGATTCCTGGAAAGTTAACATGTGAATACCGTCTGTACTGTTCACTCCATGAAGGTGGCATATGAATAACCGTGCACATGTGCACCTCGACCATTTGTGTACAGAGATTGTGTTCCTTCAATGTAAGGTATAATAAACACCTTTGGTCAGACAGACAGGGGTGTGCGTGCAAGTTGTTCCTATTCGTTTTTAATGACACAAGGTTATATACACAAACACACCAGGTACTCCCAGCTAAGACCTCGACTTTAAAGCGGACAAACTCTGGTTGAGTCTTCTTGCCACGATCCAGCCGAAGTGTAGCACGTTCAGGCTGCAATCCTAACCCTACCTTGCACGAGAGTAAGCGCCATTGGAACACAACAGGCCTCAGTTTGAGGTATTCGGACAGCAATCCCGTGCGCACTTATATATGGGGCTTAAGCACTCTTGGTCACCGCAGGGCTTACTTTCAAGTCATTACTGTACAGACCCTCGCCCGCCCGCCGGCTTCCTCTCGGAGGGTTTTGGGGAGCGCAGGGCGCGGCGAGGCCCCTCGGAGCTCTCCTCCCTCCCAGTCAGCAGAAGTAGCCGCCGCCTGTGGCTGGGCTGAGGGGATGGCGGCGGCGTCGGGGTGCAGAGGCTGCCCGTGCCCGGCCAGGCGTCGGTGGCGGCGGCAGCGCTGCTGCAGCGGCTGCTCCTGCGAGCAGTGAGCGGAGCGCAGCCGCAGCGGTGGCGGGGGGCGCGGCGCGCTAGGGCGCAAGGCTGGCGGCGGCGGCGGGGAGCCCGGCGGAGGAAGGAACTTGTCCCTTCCCTCTGGACTCGCGCCCCCCCAGATGTGGCGCCCGGTGCGGCCGGCACCCCTGGCACCCCCCACGCTACGCCACTGGTTGGTGGCCTTTTCCAGATTTTGTGGTAGCGAATAACATAGTTTAACTATGCAACACCTTGGCGATAAATGATTGACCATTAAATCAGATCAGATTCTCAAACCTTTATTGGCATATGTACAAGATTCCAGTGGGGTTCAAGACAAAAAAGACCACTAATCAAAAAACCAAAACGAAACACTGACTCTAACACTTAAATTCATGTTATATAGCACCGTAAAATCACCTGAGCTTCTCGGCTGATACGTTTTCTCCACCTTTTGGAGTTCTTTCTTGAGACCCTTTTTGTGAACATCTATCTTATTCTTTTCAGGTGAAAAGGAAAAAATAGGAAACTGGTCCCAAGAAAGAACTCCAAAAGGTAGAGAAAACATATCAGCCCAGAGCTCAGATGATTTTATGGCCAATCATTTATTGCTAAGATATTGTCAAACTGACTCTTGTCAATGGCTACTAGCCAAGAGGGCTGTGTTCTACCTCTGCTGTCAGAGGCATCATGTCTCCAGATACCAGTTGCCGGAAATCAGAGGTACAAAGAGTGATGCTGTGCTTGTGCCCAGCATTCCCGCAGACATCTTGCTGGCCACTGTGAAAACAGAATGCTGGACTAGATGGGAGATTGGCTTGATCCAGCAGGCTGGCCTTGTGTTCTCATGACTGGTTCGTTTTGTTGTTGTTGTTATTATTATTATTATTATTATTATTATTATTATTATTATTATTACTTTTCAAGTTTATACATTTCACTAATTCCATACATTTCATTAATTTTGCAATCATTTTGACATTTCAAAACTTGACTTCCTTCCCCCTCTTTCTGCGGTTCCTTAAATTTATTTTTAATATCTTCTGCATATCCAAATTAGCCCAATTTGCTCATTTATTCATCTTCTTTAAATATATACTCTTACGAAACTGCAGGTTATTACAATAATCCTGCCAAATCTCTTATCTGTTTACAATTTATCTGTAAATATTCAATAAACCATTTCCATCCTTTTATAAAAAGTTCGTTATCTTGATTTCTTATTCTTCCGGTAAGTTTCGCCATTTCTGCACATTCCATAAGTTTTTGTATCCATTCTTCCCATTGCTGGGATTTCTGCTTCTTTACATTTTGGGGTGAGTCACATTCTTGCCACTGTACTAGCATACAGAAATAAGTTTCTACACAGTTTAGGTAGTTCTATCCCTATAATTCCCAAAAGAAAAGCTTCTGGTTGTTTTTTGTTGTTTTTTTACAAAGGTTATTTTAAACATCCTTTTCATTTCATTATATGTCATTTCCCAGTAAGCTTTAATCTTACTACAAGACCACAACATAAGAACCATTTGTCTCTGGTTCATTTCTTTGGCGTCAAGCTCAGTGTGCCTTTGCTATGCATAAGATCTCTTGCAAATGAATTTTTAAGGAAATGTCTCCCAATGTCTATCAGCTAAAGGCGCTGAGAGCCATCCTCTCTGAAAGTGAGTTGTCGCCTGGTGATTGACAGACCAGCTGCCCTACCCAGATATCAACATTGGCCTGTGGGGTGGGAGAAGGAAGGATCTGTACCACTGGCTGAATCCAGTTCCCCACCCTTAGAATCATAGAATTGTAGAGGTCGAAGGGACCCCAAGAGTCATCTATTCCACCCCCCGTGCAATGCAGGAATCTCAGCTAAAGCATCCCTGACAGATGGCCAGCCAACTTCTGCTTTAAAATTTCCAAGAAACAAAAGTCCACCATCCTTCCACTGTTGAACAGCTCTTACTGCCAGAAAGTTCTTCCTGATATTCAGTCAGAATCTCCTTTCTTGTAACTTGACTCCATTGGTTTGAGTCCTACCCTCCAGAGCAGGAGAAAACAAGCTTGCTCCATCTTCCATGTGAGAGCCCTTGAGATATTTGAAGATAATTATCCTATCTCCTCTCAGTCTCCTCTTGACATAAGTACGCATAGGTGCACATTTTAACCATTGTCCTTCCATAATGGATCTTGCCGTTCAATAATTATGCTTATAATTATTGTTCAGGGTGCCTTTTCTGCATTTTGTTTTGCTGGCTAATTTTCTCCTTTCTTTTGCTTAATATATCCATTGCTTCTGCGATACTTGCCTGGATGTGCTTTCGTTTGTTTTCCTCCTCTTCCCTTGTAATTTACTGAAGGAATAAATAATTGCATAGTCATCATCAATATTCATTAAGGCCAGCTAGTTGAGCATGCAAGGCTGCCATTTACCTAGTTGGTCCACTCACCTCAGCCAACATTGTCTGCTGCGACTGACAGGGACTCCCCAGGGTCCCACAGGCAGAGTTCTCAGTCCTGCTAAAATGTCAGGGATTGAACTGCGGGCCATCTGTTTCCCCAAATATATGTGCTCTGCCTCCAAGTTACAGCTCCTTTGGAGGCAGGCTGATGGCAGCAAGCATTTTTTTTATCCCCTCATTCTTCAAAGTCATCCTACTTTTCCTAAGTTATCCTTGAGCTCTTGCCTCAGCCCTGTATACCTGAAGGGGCGTCTCCACCCCCATCGTCCAGCCCAGACACTGAGGTCCAGCTCTGAGGGCCTTCTGGCGGTTCCCTCCCTGCAAGAAGTGAGGTCACAGGGAACCAGGCAGAGGGCCTTCTTGGTAGTGGCACCCGCCCTGTGGAACGCCCTCCCATCAGATGTCAACGAAGTAAACAACTACGCAACTTTTAGAAGACATCTAAAGGCAGCCCTGTATTGGGAGGTTTTTAATGTTTGATGTTTTATGATGTTATATACATTGTTATATACATTGGAAGCAGCCTAGAGTATTTGGGGCAACCCAGCCCAATGGCCGAGGTTTAAATTATTATTATTATTATTATTATTATTATTATTATTATTATTATTCACTCCTCTTGGTAAAGCTCCACATTTTTATTATTTCTTCACTCACTTTAAATTTTTTATTTGTAATTTTCAACTTTATACATTTCACTAATTTTACAATCGACATTTCAAGGTATGACTCCCTTCCCCTTCTTTCCGCAATTTGTTTTTTAATATCTTCTGCATATCCAAATTAACTTAATTTGCTCATTTATTCATCTTCTTTAAACATATACTCTTATGAAACTGCAGGTTATTACAATAAATCCTGCCAATGTTCTTATCTGTTTACAATTTATCTATAAATATTCAGTAAACCATTTCCGTTCTTTTATATATATAAAAAGTTTGTTATCTTGATTTCTTATTCTTCCGGTAAGTTTTGCCATTTCTGTATATTCCATATTTCTTCACTCACTTTGAGTTTTCAAATATAAAATTGACACAAACACGAATGCACACACAGTGCATTCTGCAGCACATTGAAAGGAATACGAGGTTCTGCACCGTAATGTGAAGCCATTCTGACTCCATCTGCTCTGGAATTTAATATAGGCCTGCTGAGCTCTCTCCCAGATGTCCTTTTTATTGCACACCTATGATGATTTGTCCTCATTATGTACCAAGTGGCGAGACTTTTCTTGCAACGTGGTGTCACGGACTGGCTGGATGCAGAAGAGTGGCGGGAGGTGAGAGCTGGGGGGGGGGGACCCCAGGGAAGAAGACTCAGAGCCAGGAAGTGGGTGGTGGGACACTGACGATTGGTCAGAGGGGAAGAGGGAGCAGACTGGCAAGAGGAAGTGTCAGAAGCTGAAAAGGCAACAGGGTTTAGTGAGCGGGAAGAGGATGGAGAGGAGGGGAGTCAAGAGGATGTTTGTAGGCAGACTGCCAAAGAAGACAGGGAATCTCCACCTCCTGCTATTCTCCCTCCTACTTCTCCCAGAACACAAAGAGGAATGAGGAGCGTGGAGCAACAAGAGGCAAGCAGATGAAGGAACCAGGGAGGAGCCTTAGAAGAAGAAGAAGAAGAAGAAGAAGAGTTTGGATTTGATATCCCGCTTTATCACTACCCGAAGGAGTCTCAAAGCGGCTAACATTCTCCTTTCCCTTCTTCCCCCACAACAAACACTCTGTAGGGTGAGTGGGGCTGAGAGACTTCAGAGAAGTGTGACTGGCCCAAGGTCACCCAGCAGCTGCATGTGGAGGAGCAGGGAATCGAACCCGGTTCACCAGATTATGAATCCACCGCTCTTAACCACTACACCACACTAGCTCTCTAGAGAGTGGAGGAAAGCTTCATTGGCAGAAGATCTCCTGGAAAGAATTGCTGAGACCACTAGGCCTGAGTTGTTGTTGTTTGTTTCCTTAAGTAAATAGTTAACTTCACTGGCCTCGGTTGATTTACTGCTTTATTGCTGACCTGCACCTGACAAGGGGACGTGGGTGGTGCTGTGGGTTAAACCACAGAGCCTAGGACTTGGCGATCAGAAGGTCGGCGGTTCGAATCCCCGCGACGGGGTGAGCTCCCGTTGCTCGGTCCCGGCTCCTGCCAACCTAGCAGTTCGAAAGCACGTCAAAGTGCAAGTAGGTAAATAGGTACCACTCCGGCGGGAAGGTAAATGGCATTTCCGTGCGCTGCTCTGGTTTGCCAGAAGCGGCTTTGTCATGCTGGCCACATGACCCAGAAGCTGTAAGCCGGCTCTCTCGGCCAGTAAAGCGAGATGAGCGTCGCAACCCCAGAGTCAGTCACGACTGGACCTAATGGTCAGGGGTCCCTTCACCTTTACACCTGACAAGATTTCTTAAAAATAGTACAGTGGTACCTCGGGTTACATACGCTTAGGGTTACATATGCTTCAGGTTATAGACTCTGCTAGCCCAGAAATAGTACCTTGGGTTAAGAACTTTGCTTCAGGATGAGAACAGAAATCATGCTCTGGCGGTGCGGCAGCAGCGGGAGGCCCCATTAGCTAAAGTGGTGCTTCATGTTAAGAACAGTTTCAGGTTAAGAATGGACCTCCGGAACGAATTAAGTACTTAACCCGAGGTACCACTGTATAGCAATCCTTAGCATTAGTATTGTGCCTTCGAGTGTTCAACGTACTTCCCTTGCGTTATATAATTGTGATCTTCACAGGAACCTGGTCAGACAGGCTTCGCCGACCTTGTGCCCCCCGGATGCCTTTTGGACTAAAACTCCCAGCCAGGAGATGTGGTGCGTTGCCATGGCGCAACAAACCTTTTGCTCGGTCCTAAGGAGCTACTTGTGGATTCAACACACACTCTCCCTCTCTCCTAATGCAGTTATCTATGCCATTTCCGACAAAGCAAGAGGACTGCAGTGTACCTGAGCAAGATGTGCTTTCCCTGTGGTTAAAGGACAGCCCATGTTACAGAACAATGCTCAAAACCGAGGGCCAAGTCTCCAGAGGCTTGAAACACTTGTTTGTCCTCTAGGTTTTGCCCTTGATCCTTCTGCAGGTCTCTCCGGTTTCCCTAAGCAGGGCAACGTTCCAAAAAGCCTATGAGCGATATTAATGATGTGCTCCATGAACAGCTGTGCTCTTCCTTGTCAGGATGACCTTCAATCAGTCGCAGCCCGATTTTTCAGCATCACCAGTCAAGGCTGGTAGAATTCGGGTCGGCTGAGTTGGCTCGACATTTGGACTTCCCCAAACGAAATGTCACCACATGCCCCCCCCCGTGTCCAGTAAAAGAGTTTGGATTTGATATCCCGCTTTATCACTACCCGAAGGAGTCTCAAAGCAGCTAACATTCTCCTTTCCCTTCCTCCCCCACAACAAACACTCTGTGAGGTGAGTGGGGCTGAGAGACTTCAGAGAAGTGTGACTGGCCCAAGGTCACCCAGCAGCTGCATGTGGAGGAGTGGAGAAGCGAACCCGGTTCACCAGATTACGAGTCCACCGCTCTTAACCACTACACCACACTGGCTCTCAGTAGGTACCGTGGGTACAGGTAGGGTCATTACTTAGGGCAGGCCGCTTATTAAACAGGCAATCTTTCCTCTGTCTGAAGGGCTGAGCTGTCCAAGTCAGGGGCGCCATCTTGCCTCCCAC